>NW_025727757.1:1200000-1800000 GCF_021461385.2 Schistocerca piceifrons
ATGCTGTAACTATACCAGTAGCTTTGTGATTTTCTTGTTAGTAACATTACTAAACCAATAATAAACCAAAACCCGTCGAGTTACCTCTTCACAGTGTGAGATATGTAATGTCCCCTATTACGATTGTTATCTGAGTGAATGTCCATCAAATTATTGCTATTTAATTTCTGTAACAATACGTTATAGAAAGAAACCACGTCTACATTTTCGTAATAGTATGTACTTAATACGTACTTTGTTTGAAAGGAACCACGTGGTAAACAAATGTCTGTAGAACATAAATGTTTAGTAACCACGTTGGTGTCGTCTGTAAGCATTAATTTAATTTCACATCTAATTAACGCCTGCTGTGTGCAGATTGTTACCAGAAATTGGAAGCAGAAGGGGACGCTAGGCTCTACAAAAATGTAACTCCCTATTCTGATACCACGGAAACTTCCTGTGAATGAGACAAGGTTTTAGCCAGTTAACTGATGAGTTACTGGTTTTATAATTGCTAATGGCAGGCTGAAGAGCACTAAGGCTTTAGTCAAACCACACAAGGTATTTAGAGAAAAACAAATTCTGTTTCATCGCTCTAAGATATTCACAAATACAAAGATTGAAATATTCGTCTGAAAACCAAAGTATTTTTATTCGTAATTGCAAAATATTCAATACATTTGATTGTATGAATTAATTATTTTAATAATTTGAGGTTCTCCACATTTGTAACATCCAAATAGAGTTCCCTGGGATTTTGTGTGTGGTGCCTTTTTCGAAAGAGTTCATATGATGGTGTATTTCATTTTGATAAGACAAATACCGTGGTGAAGTGTTGCATTAAAACATGAGTGAAATCCATGTATTGCCTCTATTTCCCCAGAGTTTGTTTTCGGCTGTGTACTGCCACATCATGTGATGCTTATTTCTGGAAGGCAGGATGGTTTTGTTGAGTTACCCAGTGGTTACACACAGGCGACTCATAACTTTCATGTAAAATATTGGGAGTTAGTTGTTCTAGGATATACATTGCAAGTGTAATGTCAGTGACATTTGAGCATCTCATGTGCCTGCTCAGTGTGTCTCATATGCCGTCTGCCTAGTCTGATGCACTATCGCAACTTCCTCCCTGTGCCAACCTCTTACCTTCAGAGTAGAACTTGTTATCTCCCGTTCAATATTCAAAATTCATACACGACTGTACTCAGGACGAAAAATCTTAGAAATACTTTCCTTATGTTTGATTGTAGTAGACATCTTCGGTGGAGGAAAACCATCTTTCCCTCTGCAAGTCTGCCTCTTAAATCCGCATTACTTTGTCCTTCATCCGTACTTTTGCTTTCAAGGAAGCAAAATTCCTTCACTTCCTCTATTTTGTGATCGCAGACTTTGACGTTAAGTTTAAAGCTAATCTCATTTCTGGTATTCTTCATTACGTTTATCTTTCATTTGTTTACACTCAGTACATATCTGCATTCATTTGACCCCCCATTCCATACCACAGACCTTGTAATTCTTCCTGACGTGTTTTAAATTAATCTTCTCCATGGCACTTTATAACAATGAATGTTAATCCAACTCCCGCACTTGTCTTTTATTTTCATTACGGTTTCCTAAATGTACAGATTAGACAGCGGGGGAGAAACACCGTTTCATTACCTTACACTCTCATTAAGCCGACATCTTTTCTCATTGTCTTCCGTTCTTATAGCTTATTTTTCGTTACCATACATGTTATATATTACCCAAATTTCCGAGTATTTCTAATCTTTTACGCAGTAGAACGCTTTTTCTAGGTCGAAGAATTCTATGCAAGTATCCTGATTCTTCTTAACTCTTGCATACATTACCAATTGGAATTTAGCAGTTGTCTTTTGCATTCTGTCGTGTTTCTTATGCACCGACGCTACATCTGTTCTCCTGAACGGAGCTTTGTATGTGGACCACAGTCTCTTCCAGTCCCTCACCCTCCCACCGACGCAAGACTCTTAAGCTTAACAGCGAGGTGATATATACAGGGGGATGGCACATTGTAATACTTGAGAATCGAGGCAATCCTCTTGGCTGCCAGATCTGTCCCTTCGTTCCTCGCAATTCCGAAGTGTCCTGGTACCCAGCAAAATCACACCAAAATTCCCAGTCGTTGTAAATGGAGCAGGGAATAGCTTCCTTGCTGAGTACTAACGTTTCACAGAGTGAAGGGCACTTAGAGAATCGGAAGAGACAAGAAATTTATCACTGGAAGAATGTCTCATCTACTCCAATGACCCCAAGATCGCATAAAATTCTGCATGAAAGACAGTAAACGCTTAAGGCAGTCTTATCTTGAGGACAAGATCTGGCAAAACAACAGAGCAACCAGCAGAATCCCCTTGTAGCGATCCATGCATTAAAACCGCTATATTGTTTTAGAGCCCAGGTAAAATGTCAGAAAATATGTCATTAAAAACGGAAGCAGGAGTGTAATCTCTCTTGTAGCGCCCCAAATCTAAAATCGTTCTGGGCCTCTCCAGTAACCAGGGCAGCAGGCAGTTAAAACCCTGGATTTGGGGCACTACTGGCTCCGCACTGAGAGACCCCAGCACACGGTGCACGTGGATCCCAAATGGCACTGTGGCTCTTAAACGGTTGGAAATAAGAGGGATGAGCAACATTATAGTGTGTGGGTGAAGTTGTAGCAGTGAGGAACTTGCACACCTGATGCACTAGGAGGAGCTGCTGGTGGACGATAAGTGGTGATACCCGAGCCTCAACACATAGGCTTGGTATGGGACTGTTCCTATAGCGACCTGTGGCCAACTGGAGTCCCTCAAGGTGGACAGTGTCAGTTCTCTTCAAATCAGAAGGCCTCCCCAAAGCATAAGCCATGCACCCATAGTACAGCCATGAACGCATGAAAGCCGCATAAAACTTCAATGCTCAGACACACATTGCTGACGCTCAAAGCAAGTTCTTTAGCTGTCAGAATCTACATTCCTAAATCGGTAGCTAGGCACTACAGCATCTCCCAGGAATGCTGGTCCCCATGTGCCGCAATGCCAGCTCCCTTGAGCATCAGCTCTCATTTTTTTTTTTTTTTTTTGGTCATCAGTCTACTGACTGGTTTGATGCGGCCCGCCACGAATTCCTTTCCTGTGCTAACCTTTTCATCTCAGATTAGCTCTTGCAACCTACGTCCTCAATTATTTGCTTGACATTTTCCAATCTCTGTCTTCCTCTACAGTTTTTGCCCTCTACAGCTCCCTCTAGTACCATGGAAGTCATTCCCTCATGTCTTAGAAGATGTCCTATCAACCTGTCGCTTCTTCTTATCAGTGTTTTCCACATATTCCTTTCCGATTCTGCGTAGAACCTCCTCATTCCTTACCTTATCAGTCCACCTAATTTTCAACATTCGTCTATAGCACCACATCTCAAGTGCTTCGATTCTCTTCTCTTCCGGATTTCCCACAGTCCATGTTTCACTACCATACAATGCTGTACTCCAGACGTACATCCTCAGAAATTTCTTCCTCAAATTAAGGCCGGTATTTGATATTAGTAGACTTCTTTTGGCCAGAAATGCCTTTTTTGCCATAGCGAGTCTGCTTTTGATGGGCTCCTTGCTCCGTCCGTCATTGGTTATTTTACTGCCTAGGTAGCAGAATTCCTTAACTTCATTGACTTCGTGACCATCAATCCTGATGTTAAGTTTCTCGCTGTTCTCATTGCTACTACTTCTCATTACCTTCGTCTTTCTCAGATTTAGTCTCAACCATACTGTGTACTCATTAGACTGTTCATTCCGTTCAGCATATCATTTAATTCTTCTTCACTTTCACTCAGGATAGCAATGTCATCAGCGAATCGTATCATTGATATCCTTTCACCTTGTATTTTAATTCCACTCCTGAACCTTGCTTTTATTTCCATCATTGCTTCCTCGATGTACAGATTGAAGAGTAGGGGCGAAAGGCTGCAGCCTTGTCTTACACTCTTCTTAATACGAGCACTTCGTTCTTGATCGTCCACTCTTATTATTCCCTCTTGGTTGTTGTACATATTGTATATGACCTGTCTCTCCCTATAGCTTACCCCTACTTTTTTCAGAATCTCGAACAGCTTGCACCATTTTATATTGCCGAACGCTTTTTCCAGGTCGACAAATCCTATGAAAGTGTCTTGATTTTTCTTTAGCCTTGCTTCCATTATTAGCCGTAACGTCAGAATTGCCTCTCTTGTCCCTTTACTTTTCCTAAAGCGAAACTGATCGTCACCTAGCGCATTCTCAATTTTCTTTTCCATTCTTCTGTATATTATTCTTGTAAGCAGCTTCGATGCATGAGCTATTAAGCTGATTGTGCGATAATTCTCGCACTTGTCAGCTCTTGCCGTCTTCGGGATTGTGTGGATGATGCTTTTCCGAAAGTCAGATGGTATGTCGCCAGACTCATATATTCTACACACCAACTTGCATAGTCGTTTTGTTGCCACTTCCCCCAATGATTTTAGAAATTCTGATGGAATGTTATCTATCCCTTCTGCCTTATTTGACCGTAAGTCCTCCAAAGCTCTTTTAAATTCCGATTCTAATACTGGATCCCCTATCTCTTCTAAATCGACTGCTGTTTCTTCTTCTATTACATCAGACAAATCTTCACCCTCATAGAGGCTTTCAATGTATTCTTTCCACCTATCTGCTCTCTCCTCTGTATTTAACAGTGGAATTCCCGTTGCACTCTGAATGTTACCACCATTGTTTTAATGTCACCAAAGGTTGTTTTGACTTTCCTGTATGCTGAGTCTGTCCTTCCGACAATCATATCCTTTTCGATGTCTTCACATTTTTCCTATAGCCGTTTCGTCTTAGCTTCCCTGCACTTCCTGTTTATTACACTCCTCAGCGACTTGTATTTCTGTATTCCTGATTTTCCCGGAACATGTTTGTACTTCCTCCTTTCATCAATCAACTGAAGTATTTCTTCTGTTACCCATGGTTTCTTCGCAGCTACCTTCTTTGTACCTATGTTTTCCTTCCCAACTTCTGTGATGGCCCTTTTTAGAGATGTCCATTCCTCTTCAACTGTACTGCCTACTGCGCTATTCCTTATTGCTGTATCTATAGCGTTAGAGAACTTCAAACATATCTCGTCATTCCTTAGTACTTCCGTATCCCACTTCTTTGCGTCTTGATTCTTCCTGACTAATGTCTTGAACTTTAGCCTACTCTTCATTACTACTATATTGTGATCTGAGTCTATATCTGCTCCTGGGTACACCTTACAATCCAGTATCTGATTTCGGAATCTCTGTCTGACCATGATGTAATCTAATTGAAATCTTCCCGTATCTCCCGGCCTTTTCCAAGTATACCTCCTCCTCTTGTGATTCTTGATCAGGGTATTCGCTATTACTAGCTGAAACTTGTTACAGAACTCAATTAGTCTTTCTCCTCTTTCATTCCTCGTCGCAAGCCCATAATCTCCTGTAACCTTTTCTTCTACTCCTTCCCCTACAACTGCATTCCAGTCGCCCATGACTATTAGATTTTCGTCCCCCTTTACATACTGCATCACCCTTTCAATATCCTCATACACTTTCTATATCTGTTCATCTTCAGCTTGTGACGTCGGCATGTATACCTGAACTATCGTTGTCGGTGTTGGTCTGCTGTCGATTCTGATTAGAACAACCCGGTCACTGAACTGTTCACAGTAACACACCCTCCGCCCTACCTTCCTATTCATAACGAATCCTACACCTGTTATACTATTTTCTGCTGCTGTTGATATTACCAGATACTCATCTGACCAGAAATCCTTGTCTTCCTTACACTTCACTTCACTGACCCCCACTATATCTAGATTGAGCCTTTGCATTTCCCTTTTCAGATTTTCTAGTTTTCCTACCACGTTCAAGCTTCTGACATTCCACGCCCCGACTCGTAGAACGTTATCCTTTCGTTGATTATTCAATCTTTTTGTCATGGTAACTCCCCCTTGGCAGTCCCCTCCCGAAGATCCGAATGGGGACTATTCCGGAATCTTTTGCCAATGGAGAGATCATCATGACACTTCTTCAATTACAGGCCACATGTCCTGTGGATACACGTTACGTGTCTTTAATGCAGTGGTTTCCATTGCCTTCTGCATCCTCATGTCGTTGATCATTGCTGATTCTTCCGCCTTTAGGGGCAATTTCCCACCCCTAGGACAAGAGAGTGCCCTGAACCTCTATCCGCTCCTCTGCCCTCTTTGACAAGGCCATTGGCAGGATGAGGCTGACTTCTTATGCCGGATGTCTTCGGCCGCCAATGCTTATTATTTATCAAAATTTAGGCAGTGGCGGGGATCGAACCCAGGACCGAAGACGTTTTGATTATGAATCAAAGACGCTATCCCTAGACCATAGGTCCTCCTCATGATCATCTGGACATGATTTTAGCTCACACTCCTGATGAAAACCTCCAGCAGAATCTCCTGAACCTCAAAGATCCATTTCTCATCAACTTCCTGTCATTCGGGTTTCTGAGCAGTCTGCGATGGCAGCAGCTTTTATCAAAGACCCAACTCTGGTATTTGCCACCTATTCCGAAGTGGAAACTTTACCACATTGGTTGTTGCCCCAAGTCTGGAAAAGTCCCCGATGCCATTTTCACAAGGCGAACTGTGTTGCTAGGAATTAGTGTGCCCACAAAGCTGAAATCTGCCACACCTCCAGTTCTATATCTATGGACTTGTGACAGGGTGATGCCAAGGAATATTCTTCCCAACCATATTTTACAGAAGCGACACCGGTAGAGGCTATCCTCCTGCAGTCAACTCAGTTGCTGTCTATACAAGTCAAGTTGACACTGGGTCATCAGCTACAGTAATCGACTGGGCTACACAAGCCATTAAGACTGCTCCAGGCACCCCTCCACAACAAAGTTATGTACTTTTAGTAACAACACCATTTCTGTTACAAGACGTATCTGTTACAGGACATTTGCACAGAAGATGCTACTGTGGTGCACAGTAACTCCAGCTGGGATTCTGATAGTTGTGGCCCCTGGGGTCTCTAACCTGTCCAGCCTAGACCCATTCCATGCCTTGGGGCTTGAGATCTGCACCACCTCTGATACAGTCCAAGCCCTGGGCCTCTCCCTACACACCAACATCTAGGTCAAATTAGGACCAGTGTTTTGCCAGTGAGCATTCTGGGGTTCTAGTCACATATATCCCTTACACCTATTGTAGCTGCACAATTGTTTAAGGCCTGTAGCGTTGAGTTTGCATACCAGGATAAGGTTCAACAGGACTTGCAACACCTTCAGGATGAGAGCGTCCTCATCCCAGTAACACATGGCCAATGGGCTCTTCCATTTTGACTGTGGAGAAATCATCAGGTGCTGGCTGCATATGTGGTGACTTCCATGCCACTGTGAATGCCCAATCTGTAGTCGCCAGATATCCCACTCCCATGCTTCAGGACACTGTTTCCATCTCGCTGGATCTATGGTATTTGCCAAAAATGACCTTCATGATGCTTAGCTCCACCTCGCACTGCGTAACAGCTCCCAGGAGATTGTAATCATAACTACCATAACCACTCCTTTTGGATTGCTCCAATATACACAGCTTCCGTTTGGCATAGCCAGTGTTACATCAATTTTTTGGAGGTACTATGAGGAAATCTTAAAGGACATCTCAGGTATCATTAGCTACCTTAATGATTTTCTGGTTGTCGGAAAGAATACAGCTGATGTTGCTCTTCTCCACATTCACAGCAGCTTACCTTCGTTGAAATCTTGGCAAATTTTCATTTTTCGTCCACCAGGTCGAATAATTAGGACACATCCTCACGACATCAGGCATGTGTCTTATACCACATTGTGTGCCTGCCATCCTAAATTTTCTGGCCTCGATAGATGCATCCCAGCTGAAGTCTGTCTTAAGTCAGCAGAACTGCTATCGACCATTCATGCCCCATGCTTCAGCGATTGTGGCACCACTCGCTCTGTAACAGAGTTCCCTGCAAGTGGCCACCCTAATGTAATAAGGCGTTCCAAAACCTGAAGATCTACTTGTCTCATGGCTTACAATCCAATGAAACAATTGGTATTAGTGGCTTATGCTGACTGGCACAATTTGTCCCATATTGAGAATGGCGTGGAGCGACCCACTGCATTTGTATCCAAGACACTTACAGCAGGATAGAGGAACTACAACCACATAGAACAGGAGGCTGTGGTCCTCATCTTTGGCAGCAAACGCTTCCATGACTACATCTATAGCCGCCGGTTCACACTCATGACAGATCATAAACCTCTAATGCGTCTCTTCAGGTATTCATCATCAATATCTACCTAACAATACCAACTCACACAGTGCACCAGTTGCCATTGTGGGCTCTGTTTCTCTCAGGATATGGCTGTGGTAGCCAATATCACCCTAACGCCACCCATGCCAATGCCAATATCCTATCGCGATTGCAAGTCAGTCAGAACCCAGAATTTCATGAGGATCCGGAAGTCTGTTTTCATGAGGACAGTGAGACTGCCATCATCAAAGGCCCATCTTCCAATTGGTGCACGCCTTGTGGGATAACACACGGTGACAGGCTGTGTCCTCCAGGAGGTTTTGCATTATACAAGGATGGCCTGCAGCAAAGTAATGTCTCATGTACCCAGACCTCCAAGCCTTCTGTAACACACAGCAAAAGTTATTATCCTTGCATCGCATTGTGCTGATAAAGGTCATGATGGGCCGCACTCTGGTGCTCATTCCCAGAACCCTATGGCATAAAGTTCTTTCGCATATCCATGATGGTCATTGGGAAGTCATTTGGTCTCTCCTAGCAATGCATCCACTGGAAGAGTATGGAGACACTTAATGCAAGGATGATGAAAGAGTGCCTTGCATGTCAAAACAAGCGAGCTATGCCCCCCTGTCAGTATTTTCCATGGCCTCCTATGGTGACTCATTGGTCCTTTCTTCATTTTGACTTTTCTGGCCCATTCCTTGGATCAGTGTTTCTTCTGCCCCATACCTTCTTGGATCAATAGACGGTGTAGGTTTTCTTTGCAGGATCCAATGCAGGTGTGAACAGCCTACCTTCATTCTCCATTTGGTTGGGCAGGCAGTGTTTGAAATCCAGCTGTTGCAAAGAGGCCGTTGCTGCTGGCATGTCCATTAAGTATGGCCCCATCATGGATCCAAACCACTGATGGGTACCATATCTCCTTCTTCCACTGCAGACGCCTGTAAAGCGACTCTCTTTGCGTCATCAGCCATTTACCCACCCAAGACCTCACGTGGCCAGCCACAATTCGTCATGGCTCTCATCACAGATAGAAGTGGATCCAGTCCCCCCCCCCTTACCCCAGAATGGCTAATGCTGCAACATAGTCGAGGCCTCCAGGGCCTGCTCTTGCCTAGTTTAACTGGTGGGGGAGAAGGGCAGGCAGTGGCTGCATGAATTATGGTTGTAATGTGTAAGCCCCAGAATGCAACACTCATGCAGTCCATAGCAGCCTGCAAGATTTTCAGAAGGCGCACCAAGAGCTACAGACCAACATATATCTCGCCAAGCAACAGTAAAAGGTCGCTGCCCTTATCGCCAGACCATGCCTTTATGCAGTCACGAGTTAGAACGGGACAGCACGGTTCTTCGTGGAGAATAACTATTTCAGAAAACCCAGTGATCACGGTGGACAGTACCCATCGACGGGAGTTACCCGATTCGTCTATACGCCATCGATGATGATAGTGTAGCGGGGAGAAATAGGTTTCTGATTTGGAAAACAGCTCTCACCGAGTGTTGGTCATTTCAATGTTTAGTTCTGGCTCCAGGGAGTTACGTGGAGCAAAATCCACAGAACTGTATTTTGTTCGGAAACGCAGAGGAGGTATAGTCAGTTTGTAATGATAAATAGTGACAAACAGTTAATATGTCTTTTGAACGGACACAAAGAAACTAAGAACCTATTTTGCTTCAACTGGGACACTCCATAACGAAAAATGTATGGATTTTGCAGAAATTATCAGCTAAAGGGTAGTTCTGTAGTATGAATTCATAAACCCCACAGGAATTCCCCTGCATAGATGCAGCACAGTCATAGACTTAACGTCGGAAACACGAGACGTCAGGACTAAATTTTATCGGGAGATGCTTTACAATTGCACGAAAGTTACCCATGTACTTGTCATCTTGTTTGCCAAGTTCAGTAGGATCTAAGTCATTAAGGGGGCCTTAATGCAATCTCCTGACATCCACAGATATTCACCACATCGATGATAGGGTCTAGTCCTTTTCCATTTCTTCCCCACCAGCTTCGCCAAGCCTTGGTCCTGGCGATGTTTCATATCTCTTGCCTTGTTCATCATCATGTGAACAAAATTTTGACCATGGATTAGAGTAACTATATAGTAAGTGTTGCACGCATGGATGTTGAACTATTGAAGATCATGCTTCCACACCAGAAACTTGGAGTTTTCCAGGGCTGTAACATTTTGATTACTACCTTTACCACAGCGAAAAACAAACAGTACTTACAGAAGACACCGTCCTCTTTGGCAGAGTAAACTAAATAAAGTTGAATGTACGATATTGGCAAATTTGCAAAGTGAGGGGAAATATATAAATTGCGTTAGGCACAGAAAAGTTTTGGAATTGTAGTAGCTTCATGTGGTAATCAAAGTTTTTGATACTTAGCGAACAAATACTTATCTCATAGTTACAGCCCGATCGTGTATTGTCTCCACGCAGCCAAACATTACTATTTCCAGTCAATGATCGGCTCAATGGGACCAGAGGACCCAGTCCACTCCATGTAAACACAGTCCACACCAGTATGAAGCTAGCACCAGCTTGCACCGTG
Organism: Schistocerca piceifrons; assembly: GCF_021461385.2. NCBI lineage: Eukaryota > Metazoa > Arthropoda > Insecta > Orthoptera > Acrididae > Schistocerca > Schistocerca piceifrons. The sequence goes on from NW_025727757.1 coordinate 1,210,823, forward strand.
TCTTGTTGACAATTTGGGCCATGACTTCGTCGGGGTCTGCACCATCCTCGAGCTCTACAATCATATCTTACCAACTTTAATCCGTACTCATCCAATCAGACCACCATCTTCCAGTCGTCTAGGGTCCAGCCAATGTGATCACGAGCACAGGAGAGGGGCTACAGGGGAAGTCGTGCTGTTATGCAAATGCACTCACGTTGGTCACCTGCTGTCATAGCCCATTTACGTAATTTCGCTGCACTGTCCTAACGGATAAGTTTATCGTCCGTATCACATTGATTTTTGCGGTTGTTTCGCGTAGTGTTCCTCGCCTCTTAGCTCTGACAAACGCCGCTGCTCTCCGCCTCTAAATGAACGCCGTCGGCCACTGCCTTGTTTGTGGTCAGAGGTTTTCTCAGCATACTCTTGACGCTGTGGATCTCGAATTGTCTAACGATTTCCAAAACGGAATGTCCCATTTGTCTACCTCCTCCTTCTAGTCAGCGTTCAAGGTTTATTAATCCCCGTCGTTCGGCAATAATCAAGCTGGAAACCTTTTCATGTGAATCACCTGAATACAATCGACAGCTCGGCCAATAAACTGCCGCTTCATACCTTTTGTATGCCGGACTACCGCCATATGTGAAAGTGCATACCGCTATCCCATGATTTTGCCACCTCTGTGTGGATGTAGCAGCAGGCATCTCTCGTAGTTTCATTCTCGAACTTCAACCGTGGACTTCCCCTGGTATTTTTCTGATGATATATATATATGTCCATTGCACCTAAACAGATAATCAACAAACTCCTTCTAGCCCGCATTATTTTATTGATTTCGTTGTTCGTTATTAGTCCCTTTGACTTTTCACGGTGTGCCTTTAACAACACATTTCAAAAGTACTCCGTTTTTCAGTTCCTTATATCACAGAGTCCAGGTCTCACATTTACAAGATGCAACACTACAAACACGCTTTTGGAAGCATTTTTCTGGTGTGTTAGCAGTCAGTTTTAGAGGCTAACATCTTTTTTCAAGGTTTTGTTCTGATTCGTACTTTTTCCTCGCTTCTTACTCCTCCAGCGATTTTATTTCCTATATCAGCAACAAAGTGTCAGATTACGTGGCCATCCACGACAGGTATTCGGACGCTGATTTGTCGTCGTTTTGTCACAAACCATTAGTAATACAGTTTCGTCATGACTTTGTCCACTTCATTTAAGGTGGAATCTAAGATGTGCTGGATCAAATGGTGTCGTTAAGGATATGTGGGTATTCTTGTGACTCATTATTTTGACACAGGAGGAATGTCGTACTGTTGTACTGACTGACTTGTGAAGAACAATATTTCTACTAGGAGTACTATGTGGGTCAGTTTTGACCCACGATGGAATTTCAAGGCCGTTACCCGCCTCTATAATCATCGCAAGACTGAACGCTCCCGTGACATTTCATCATTTATGGGGTTGTACAACTTACCACAATTTCATCCCCCCTAGCTCACTCACCTAGAAGTATGAAAAATTTATCTGTTATACCAGTAGTACCGGTTTTCTGTCACTAAATATGATCTGGGCACGCCTCGACGTTATTCACGAGCTGTTAGGGTATATTATACTTTGGGCCAAAAAGAACGTTAAATACGAAGTATTCGGTTGTCGAATGATACTTCATATCAGCGAGGTTTTCCGTTTTCTATGGACTGGCGACATGCTGACCTACGCGAAGTAACATTGCAAAACTACAGAATAACATGTGACATAGGGAATAGCTGCACAGTATCACACATTCTGTATCCCTTGCTTCTCTAAATTTCTTTTGGTGCACAGTTCAGAATCTACTCTTCTGTAGTTCATCAGCTGTGCATCCTACAGCCAAGTCCCTAACAGCTAGCGATACTATCTGATGATAATGGTACAAGTTGTACATGTAAATATTATTTCCATTTTTATTTCTGTGGGAATGTTGTTTTTATGTATTTAAACTACGCTGATGACTATTTGTCATGTCAGTTCAACCTAAATGTTGACCTTAGCATGTATCTTTTATTTGTACTTTAATTTATTCAGCCTGTTGTTTGCTAAGCGATGCTACTAGTGTGTGGTCTAAACCGATTAGCACGGGGGTAAGTCCTTCGTCTCAGAGGACCCACTACTGATGTTGCAAGTGTGTGTTCTGTTAGTTGTGTCTGGACAAATTCTCAGCAGCACAGTCTGCAGTAGGCTGCCCTCTGTCCTCCGTGTGTACAGAGTGACCACACCCTGTGTCTCTGCACAGCACTCCAGCCACTGGAGACAGCGAGGTCACCCAGACCAGTCAGCTGCACATGGGCCACAAAAACTGCAGCAGGGCTCCTGTTCCAGCTGCAAAGCACACAGCTACCTGCCCCACTCCCACATTTGACGATGCTTCTGTCTCTTTCCTGCGGTGAGTACTGTCGCTATACATGCACGATTTCCACATTCACCATACCACTTATGAGGGCGTTAGCCAAGTGATCTTATCCAAACACAGAATTTCACTTAATTGTATTTTTAGATGAAATAGAAGTTATAATTGTCAAGAAACGGCATTTTATTTGTTAATTTTTGATGTTTGTGTAAGGATTTATCATTGCGTTTCTCGAGATACTTTTGTGGGAACAGAGTGTGAATTACAACCTGTTCAGACCACAATTGGTCCACTCATGCAGTTACTGGACAAAGGTACCATAAACAACTTTTTCTCTCCAAATTTAGTGAATGAATAGGTGTGTCAGGTGAAAGTTATCGTTTCAGTGGTGGTTTCCATCTCCTAAAGTAAATTTGTATAAAATTGGTGTTACAGCTACATTTGTGCATTGTAACTAAAAATATTACTTTAATGCGAATAAATAATTATGTACAAGTTCGTTATGGTCGTCAAAAGGAAATGATGATGGGTCACTATAAAGGAAAAGACGTAAAAATAATATCCATCAGCAGAATAAGGTTATGGAATGTTGTAGAGTGAAGTTTAATTTTTATGTGATTTCCTGCATTTTTTCTTCAAATTAGTTTTTGACGTTTCAGTATTTAGCAGCAACTGAAAATTTGCGCCATACTGGGTGTAAAATACTTGTTTAACATTTGCAACAAGCAGTAGCCTTAACTAGTAGGTCATCCTATCAAAAGACCTCACTTGGCTCAAACTTTCAGCTGTCAGTTTTATTTCCATGTTTGTTTTGCAGGCACTATAATTGCGTTTCACAGAATGAGCCGGAACAGCACCATTGGATGAATGGCGTCTGTAAGAGACGGAGGTTCAGTCTGCCACGAGAGCTGAATATGAGGTCGTCTGGCAGTAGTTCTTGGAATTCATTTGTTTGGAACATCAGACTCAATGAAACTGGAAGTCACACGTGCAGTCGTGTGGTAAGGCAGCCTAGTAGTAAAGGCGACTGCTTGTGATGAGCAAGAAGTCCGTATTCGACAGCCAGCATGGGACAAATTTTCGGTGGTCACTACATAATGGTCAAGATGGCTGCTCGTGCTAATCTGCAATCCTGCTGCACGTGTGGTCGGGTGGAGTCGTGTGTAGTGGTATACTAGGTCCTCTGTAAACAGATCTTGACTCAGCATGGGGAAATTTCTGCGTAAATGGATCCTGATATCGACTTATATTAATGAAAATCGATTGTCGATGGTAGCAGATAATGGTAGTTGACTTCACGAAAAACTGTGAAGGCACATTGCATTACATTTGTTGCATATTTAAAGACCTGCTACCTGACATTTTAAAAAGCATCTCGTGCATTATACAATTTTACATATAATACTGCATTGTTCTACATCACTAGTAAAATTAGTTTTGAGCTATAAAAGGAGGGTAATAACAATTAATTACAAAGTAAATTAAATTAGTTGTAGGAAATAGATTATTAATAAATCATAGTAATTTAGAACAGAAAATAGAAACATAGGAAAGGAATGATCTCCAAATATTATTTTACTGTTAAAACAAAATATAACATATAAATTATGATTTATGTGGTTGCCATTCCATGTGGGAGGGCCTTGGCAGAAACCTTACGAAATGAAATACATCACGAGTGACTGCGAGTTTATATGTTTATACTGTCTATGGAGTAGTGACACTAATTAGATCTTATCTAGGGCATACTATTGCACTATTTGTGTTGCCATGGCTAGATGTAGTTACCCATATACATGTCGTATGTGTGCTGTTATCTTGTATGTCTCTGAGCATGATGTTTTTATCTTTCAGCAATGTCATAGGCTGGAGTGGAACCACAGAACCTAAAGATTCGCGTCACCATATAGCATATTCCTTAGATGTAATGAGTGTCTCAGTTCTTCAGTTAGTCATTTTCCTTCCCATTTTTAACTGTTGTATTGAAAATGCATATCAGGTAAATGAAAAAATCACATGCGATGCCTCCTTTCTTATAGTTATCTTTTTTTGTCTGTTTTAGGTATTGAACCTCTTGTAATATGAGTCTTTGTCTGATGTTGTTGCTGTGCTTGTGTCATTTTCTGTGCCCACATCTACGTCAATGTCTGTGGTGTGTCTGAGTTTGTGTCCTCCCAAGGATCGTGTTGTTATGGTTGTTATGTGCTTGTCTGAGATCTGCCTTATGAGTTTCCTCGTCTGTAGATTTCGTGCTTAGAGCACACTATTTGTCTGGGTCTCGTAGCATTTCTTTGATGTCCTTATACTCTGTTACAGATCTTATATGTATGAGGGTGTTGAATGTAATGTCACATGTTCAGGAGACCCATATGCCTCACACGTGCGTGTAGTACTCTAGCTAAGGCCCACTCCGTTCAAGCCCAGTCGCAATGTGAACAACGGCACGGCTTGGATCCGTATGCTTCAGATGAAGCTGTACCTGTAAATTGTGGAAGAAGGAGAAAAGACGATGGCCTTTTTCGGTCATCTCCCAGTCCATTTTTCAGGTCTCAAGGTGGCTGTTATTTAATTGACTCATGTCTACAAAGTTTTCCCCTGTTATTACTGGAATCTTGTAGTGTGTACCCCTCTTTAACCAGCACACCGCCGCTCTGTGGTGGATGATGACGTCAATGCGGCAAGACCCCAGAACCACAAACAAGGCTTCTACTGACGTGGTGCCAAAAGCACGCAGCATTCTGAGTAGCGTGCTCCTCTGTCCTAAGCTCACTGTCCTTCCATAGGCCACTGGACACAGGCAGTATGTTTATGCACCTGCTTCGAAACATAGTAAGGCTTCCAAGAGAGCTGTATTATGTGTTTGTAGTGAATGCACAGGACCATATAGTGATTTCATTGCTAATGCACTTACTGTTAAAGTCAAAGACTATGTGTTTTGCACGTGAACTATGCGTATACATGCCCTCAATTAGCAACAATGACAGTATTCAACATGCTTTCTTAATATAATTAAGGCGTAATAAAATAAGGTATTGTGTGACATAAGAATTTCTTTATTATTCAAGGGGATATATGGGAGCGAAAGAAGTATTGTAAAGTTTATATTTTGGCACAAAGTCCATACGTGAATTTAAGGAAACACAACGCCTGCTCCACAGAGATTCCAGTACTTCGTGCTTTGGTGAACCAGGACATTCAGCCATGGACATGCATAAACTGTAGATTCAATTTAAAATTAAAAAACCTCGTACGCCATAGGTGGACAATGCAATTCACACACAGTAATACATAATCATGGAAGACAGAACACTTATTCTGAAGTTACATCACGAACTGGAAACTGACAAGCATTTGCCAAATGTCGTGCATAAAAGTAATGCAGGTGATGTAACACAAGAAGAGGTGCATGCTAACAGCCAACGAGAAGAAAGTATACAAAAAAAATGACTAAAGAGACAGGCCACAGCGAGAATCTGTAGAAATGCCAGGTACCTCTCTGCTTGAGGTGCAAGCAAACATGCACACCGCGAAACATACGGTATCGTCAAGCTCAGTGTACATTCTGTCGAGGAAAAAGTTTAAAATATATTGTATGCAGTATATTCAAAATTACTGGAATCTCAGTAAAGTACGTGACAGGAAAGGAATTATACTAATTTATAGAGTTACGAAAACCTGAGGGACGCAATCCTAATAAAATATCTAAAAAAGCGATGAGGGAACCATTGGAGAAGGAAATAAATGTTAGAACACAAAACAAACTACGACAGTATTTAAAAGACTGGTCGAGAATTGTGTTAGTAAGGATAACAAGAAGAGAGCAGAACGTGTGTCGAGGAAGACTTTTGTTATGCATGGTTCCAATAAGCACATCAATGTACAGGTAGAAGAAAGTTAAGACCTTCCTCGCTGACGGCTGTGCGAACGCGTAAACCACGTTACATAAAAGATCACAAGTTATGAAAGACTAAGTGCCTACGAATGATAACCTCAGAAACGGAGAGACTTCGAAGGTGCCAGTGTCGTCGGCGTCTAGAGAAAGTGGCTGGAGACCAGTGAAACCACGAGCAGACAGTGATGTGTTGAGCGCCCACATCCCATCTCAGAACACTGAGGTCAGAGTTTTGTACAGCAGGGCAGGTGGTGGTCTGGCGGCACAGTAGAATTCTGGTGCCGGCACAAGTGGTTCACAGCAAAAACCTGGTACACGTTGTTGAATGTGAATATGCATACTGCATGATCTGATACAAGTTTGCATGTGGACAGATTAAATCATCATTGTTGGATCTTGCCCACTCGTGTTGTATAGGGTGCCTAATGGATCCTGCGTTCTCAGAATTCTACACAATAACTTAAGCATAAAACGTTAGTAGTTTTATTTCTATAAATCAGATTGACAATACTTAACTTTAATGTAAAAAGGTGTCACAAGCGATGGGCGACATGCAATATAAACTAGTCTAGTGCAATATGCAATGTTCAGGCAAGTCTGTCTCTCAGTTTGTGGATCACGACTATCAGTTCTCGTAGCACTCTCTGCTAGGCCATGCTAATGCTGTCGACTAATGTCTGGCCGAAGCTGGCAGGAGCGTCGCCTATATTCATTTCTTGCAGGTGTCAATCCATTCATGGTGCGGTACTAATCTGTGCACCATTGGCCCATGTCGTTTCACTGCCTTCTCTGGTCTTGCGTTCTTCGTCTTCGTTGAAGGGGTCTTGTATTGAGTGCGACCATGGCGGGGGATGAATGAGTGTAGGCGCAACGATGGGCCGAAAGCTGTGGTTGCAGGGGACATCATGCTTCCAGCCGTACCCCGCCATCCGGCCTGTGCTCTGGCAAAAATGGCCCCCCTGGATACCACCAGAAGGGTATGCGTCCACCTCCTGGTGTAGAAGATGTAGAAGGCGGCGACTGCTGTGTTGTGGGCGGATCCAGCTCTATCGGTAGGACGAGAGGAGGCGGAGGAGGCGAAGGCTCTCAATGGGGTCGTCCTGCGGTGTCTTAATGTGCTGTGGCTGCTTTGCTCTCTGGACCCGTGAATCAGGGGGAAGAGACACTCAAAAATCATTGTGTACAGGACAGTGGCGAAGTTGATTTTGATGGCGGCACTGCAAAGCATCTGGAACTTAAAGAAGATACATGCAAGCGCCAAATCCACGGACTATCCCATCCTTGTCGCCATTGTTGGGTCTTGCCCACTCGCCTCCTATAGGTTGCCTAAGGGATGCTGCCTTCTCGGAATTCTATACAATAATTGAATAACTTTAATAGTTTCACTTCGTTAAAGCAGATTGACAATGCATAATTTTAATGTACAAAGGTGTCGCAAACGATGAGCGACATGCAATATAAATCAGAGTCTTGTGCAACATGCACTGTTCAGGCAAGTCTGTCTCAAAGTTTGTGGATCACAACTATCAGTTCTCGTAGCACTCTCTGCTATGCCATGCTAATTGTGTCCACAAATGTCCAGGCGAGGCTGGCAGGAGCGGTGCTTATATTCACTTCTTGCGAGTATGGTGCGGCCCTAACAGTGTACCATTGGCCCATGTCGTTTCACTGCCTTCTCTGGTATTGTGTTCTTCGTCTTCGTTCTGGCGCTCGTGGTTACGCCAGAACCGTCACTACCACTGTAGTGGGAGCAGGCTCATCGAGACTGGACAGTGGATCACTTGAAACGTATGTTCTAGCAGGATGAATCATGTTCTTTTGGTTACATTATGCTGATGGCCATGTCCAGACATGCCATCGTCCAGGTGGGCAGTTACCGAAAAGAAGCACAGGTCCATATATGCTGCACAGTGAGAGCCAGACTATGTGGTGGGTGCAATCATCTGGGCTTACATGACATCTGTCACCGATGCCACCATGACAGCTGAGGATTACTAATGCAGATAACCTGTACATTTTCATGCTTTATGTCTTCCTCAACGACGATGACCCTGTCATGAAGACAGGATTGTGGTACAGTGACAGGAGGAGAATGATACTGAACTCGTCTTGTCTCGTCCACATAATTTGCATCGTGTGAACCTGATGGAACACATCTATCTCGCTATCAGACGGCACCTCCACGCCTACAAAGCAGTAGTCCACAATTTTCGAGAGCACAGTGTTGTGTAGATTTAGAGATAACACACACATAAATTTAATCAGAATTATGCACAGGAAGGCTAAATAAGGGTGACAGTTATACGGAATCTGATTCTTTGGCCTTTGCTGCGGTTGGGTGGCGCCTGTGGAGAGAGCAATAAAGTGCACCAAGTCATCTCTTGTTGGTGACTGGCGCCAGCAATCTCTAAGAAGGGCAGGGAAAACTACAATGTTGACAGATATGAATTGTTCCCCTCCGTAGTTACACCATGGGAGGAACAAAGGAGTATGGAAAAGAGAGAAGTTCGCCAAGGTATTTAGTCTGCAGCAGAATATATGGGCACTCCTTTCTGGCTATAAAGCCTCTATTTTCTTTATCAAGAACCTGGAGGACGAGTTTGACGAAGTGGCTGCATTGTCGAAAATGAGAAATGTGGCAGTCCTAAATTAGACAGTATCGTCAGCCCAGCCCTGGGCATTGCTCGCCTGTGACCTGCTCAGTCATATTCCTCTTTCTGTCATCCCCCATCAACATGGTCCCCCACAACACGGTCGAGGGGATTATTTTCCACCAGGACCTTCTCTTGCAGTATGACGACAAGCACCACACCAATTTAGAGCAGTGGGATGTTCACTTCATTCGGCATATCTATACAGGACTGAAAAACAATAGGGTTGCTACTGGTGCCTACATCTTGCCCTTTGAGGTTGGTTCATTTCCCAAAAAATCAAGGTGATGGTATATCGATATGATGTAAAACCATACGTCCTACCCCCTATATGGTGCTTTAACTGCAGGTAATTTGGGCATATGTTTTCCCACAGCAATTCCAGCACCACATGTTGAGACTTGCGAACCGTTACAACATTCTCCTTTCAAGGCAACAATTTCCACCCGTAATGAAATGGCAAACTTTTGCATGGCAAGGAAACACACTCATAACCAACTAACTGTATAAAACACGTAAGCACGTTGAGTAAAAGCCTTAAAAGGTACTGAATAGAAAAAACACACAACAGTTCTTGCTGGCTATAAACAATTTAAAATAATCCACTACGGCATACATTAACAACCTTGCTTGATTATAGCCATATATACATAAACACAAATTTACGTAAGTTAGAGCTTCCAGATGAGCAGGAATTCCTCATGCAGTTGACTAGTTCTTACTACGAGGAAAAAGGAATTTTTTCTTCTTTCTTGGAGTGCCTTTTACATGTGAGTCTAGTAATACCAGTTATGGCAGGCGAGAGAATGGATCACTCTTAGTGCCTTGCATTTTAAACAGTACAGCCATTGGTGCCTTAGACTTTCACAGACGTAGCAGAGGCTAACAGTCGAATAAACCCGTAGGTGGCCGGCCGCGGTGGCCGAGCGGTTCTAGCCGCTTCAGTCCAGAACCGTGCGACTGCTACAGTCGCAGGTTTGAATCCTGCCTCGGGCATGGATGTGTGATGTCCTTAGGTTAGTTAGGTTTAAGTAGTTATATGTTCTAGGGGACTGATGACCTCATATGTTAAGTCTCATAGTGCTCAGAGCCATTTGAACCAAACCCGTAGGTAAGCTGGGAGAGGAAAGAAGCAATCCGAACTACAGATTTACTCTGACTCGCCCCCCCCCCCCCTTTTGGTCCTCAAAAGGGGACAAACGGACCACCCTTTCTAATATTACCACCTTCCCGCGGGTGGGCAGACGAGAATGAATGGCGGGAAACCCACAAAATATACGGTTGATATAATTAACAAGAATAAGTACATTGAATTCAATTAAACTTCATAAAATCTGTAACAATCAATACTCAACTTCTGGTGCGTTACGACTCCCAGGCTGAACCAACGCAACACCTCTGCCGAGCCGCCCGCTGCCAGCCATTTCAACGGACGCAGGAAGGCGCGCCTATTTTCAGAACCTCCTCGCTGGTCGACAGCATACGGCCAAACTGCAAATTAGGCCCCTCGCGGACCCACGCTCAGGAAGACTTCTTTCTCGACGAGCAGTTAACGCCGCATACCATGGAGCCGCTGTTCGCGTCGCTTACGCTGATGTCGCGGTCTGCGCGCTGTCCCTCTGGCACCAGCAGAGAAGTCTCTTCTTCATGCCGCAACTGCAAACTCTCCACAAGAGTGCATACAGCCACATCATAAACCCACGCGAACAGCCCACTTTTTCCCTTTCCCTCTACAGGGAGACACCGAAGCCTTCAATTGCGACAACAGCACCACCGCCAGAGAAAGGAGGGCGACTGCTTCACGCTACGTGCTGTGGCGCGCTTTTCAAAGCTAACTTTACTATGGCTCACCAGTGGTCCCAACACCACCAGCCCTAGCAGTTCCAGGTCTGAGGACGAGGTGGAGATCGTAGAATCCCTCAAGGTCCTAGATCTTGCTGACGCTTCAGACGCAACAGTCCTGGATACCAGCACTCATGGTGACACTGAGTCATAAACTGTCTCCTTGATCCCTTCATGCATTCCCAAATGACTGACTAGCTATTGCTCCAGTGGACTGCGGCGGTTTTTTCTCCCACCTCGCTGAATTATGACAACTTTTAAGCATTACATTTGCGTTTTGCATTGCTTTTCAGGAAACGTGGTTTCCTGTGATGTGGACCTCAGCCCTTTGTGCCTGACATGGGTACTACAAAAATTGTACTGACTGTGACAGACTGCAAGGTGGAGTCTGCATCTATGTCTATGTCTGTAGCGAACCTATGCCCCTTGAAACACTTTTGGGAACTGTGAGGACAATGCAGGAAATTACCATCAGCAATATATACGTCCCTCCAGACGATGAAGTTTTGCACCATGTATTAGCTGCACTAATTTCTCAAGTCCCACCCCCACCCCCACTTTTCCTACTTCTGTGTGATTTTAATGCCCCTAACTTTGTTTGGAGCGGAGCCAAGATTGCTGCAGTGGTAAGGCTTTCAATGATCTACTAACTCACCTCAGTTTTTGCCTCCTCATTACAGGTGCCCCCATTCACTTTAGTGTGGCATATGATACATACTGAGCCATTGATCCTGGTCTGCTCCTTTATATCCACTGGAGATCTCACGACGACTGGTGTGGTAGTGACCACTTTCCACCCTTTCTGTCCCTACCCCAGCATCGCCTGGACACTTGCCCATATGGGCTCTTACCAAGGCTGAATTGGATGCTTTCAAGTGCACTACAACTGTTGAATCTTCTTTGTATAGGACCACCATTACTACCATTGTTTCCCAAGCTGAATCTTGAATCTCTAGTTCCTCAGGTTGCCCCAGTTGAGGTCAGTACCTTGGTGGTCACTCAAAATCGCTGTGGGCATTAAAGACTGCAGGTGGGCCCTTCAACATCATAAGCGCCATGAATTTCGAGAGCATTCCTTGCCTTCAAACAGCATTGTGTCCAGGTTTGTCAGCTCATTGAATGATGGGAGAATTGGTAACGATACATCTCCACCATTGGCACAAAAACCTCTCCTTCCCAGGTCTGGACCAAGTTCAGATGCCTTTACGGATATGAGACTCCTGCAGGTATACATGGAATTTCGAGATGGAGCTGTATATGCCGATCCACACATGATTGCAGAATGTCTTGTGGATCATTATCTTCACACCTCTACATCTGAGAATTAAACAGTGGTGAAACGACAATTCCTATCTCTCGCATCACACCAATCCGAGCCATATAGTGCTGATTTCAGTGAGTGGGAATTGCTCAGTGCCCTTCCTAATTCTCCTGACTCAACCCCTGGGGCAGACCACATCCATTCCCAAAGGCTTAAACGTCTGTCAGTGGATTATCAGCGCCACTTCCTTGCCATCGTCAACTGAATCTTGAGCGATGGCGACTCCCCATCGAAGTGCCAGGAAAGTATGATCATCCCAGTGCTAAATCCTGGTAAGAACCTGCTAGATTTGGACTGTTATCGTCTTATCAGCCTAACCAACGTTATGTGCAAGCTGCTTGAATGTATGGTGAGCTGGCCGTTGTGTTGGCTCCTCAAGTCTCAGCGTCTTCCTGCTCCCTCCCAGGGCCGTTTTTGGCGAGTTCGCTCCACTACTGACAACATACTCCACCCGGAGACTGCCATCTGAATGGTCTTTTCCCGGAGTCACAACCTCATTTCCGCCTTTTTTGGTCTGACGAAAGCGTACAATATCACTTGCCGACACCACATCCTCTCTACTCTGCATGAGTGGTGTCTTTGGGGCCCGCTCCCAATCTTTATACGCATTTCAGAGCTCGAGCTAGTGCCTCACACTGTTCGCCTCACATCCAAGAGAATGGGGTCCCACACAGCTCTGTCCTGAGCGTTCCAGTCTTTTTAATCATCGTTAATGGTCCTCAATATCTCCCCACCTATATGCTGATGATTTTTGTATTTCCATTTGCTCCTCTTCTGTTGGTGTGGCTGAACGTCGACTGCTGGAAGTCATACAACAGGTGCAGCAGCGGGTCCTCACTCACAGGTTTCAGTTTTCAGCTGCCAAGACTTGTGTCATGCCCTTCTCTTTTTGTTGCACTGCCATCTCCATTTGGAACTTTACCTTGATGACCAACTGCTTAATGTAGTGGAGACGTTCTGCTTTTTCGGACTGGTCTTTGATACTTTTTTAACTTGGCTTCCCCATCTTCGTCAGCTTAAGAAAATGTGCTGGCAGCATATTAATGTTATTCAATGCCTGCACCACAACGAATGGGGTGCTGATCGCCCTACACTGCTGCAGCTGTGCAAAGCACTTTGCAGTCCCTTCTTTCCTATGGATGCCTGGTGTGTGGTTCTGCATTGCGCTCAGCATTCCAGCTGCTGGACTCTATACACCACTGTGCGACAGGAGCTTCCCAAACCAGCGTCCTTGTAAAAGCTGGTGTTCCTCCATTGCGAATTAGATGACAGCAGTAGCTTGTGAATTATACTGCCCATATTCATTATTCGCCTTACCATTCAAATTATGATCTCCTTTTCTCTAATAAGGCTATCCATCCCTGACAACAGCGGCACAGATTGGGGATGCCAATTGCAGTTTGTGTTTGCTTCTTACTGATCTCGACACTTTCCTTCTATCTTCTATGTGTTCACTTCGTGGTCCATACCACAGCCACTGGTTCGTCTGGATCTATCGCAAAGCCCAAAAGGCTCAGTTCCACCTGTGGCCTCCACTGGCAGTTTTTCTCTATTCTTGGTGAGTTCCAGGACTCAGAAACAGTCTACACAGATGGCTCAATGGCTCTTGTTGGCTTCGCTTATGCTCACGTTTGAGCTCCTAGCTGGATTGCTTCAGTGTTTTCACTGCACAGTTGGTAGCTATCTCTCGCACTCTTCAGCATATCCATTCCTGCACAGGTGAGTCCTTTGTCATCTCTAGTGACTCTTTAAGTAGCATACAAGCTCTCAGTCAGTGCTTCCCTCACCATCCTTTGCTGTTAACTATCCAGCAGTCTCTTTGTGCCCTCGGCGACAGCGGACATTCAGTGACCTACATTAGGACCTCAGGACATACTGGGATCCTGGGCAGTGAACTTGCTGGCAGGCTGACCAAACATGCTACCAGTAAACCAACTCTGGAGGTCTTCCCACTGGTGACTGATCTCCAATTGGTCTTATGCTGTAAAGTTTTCAGGATCTGGGATGCTGAATGACACACGGTCAGTACTCCAAATAAACTATGTGTTGTCAAGGAGAATACGAATCTGTGATAATCATCCATGCAGGCCACTCTCAGGGAGTCTGTTGTCCTTTGCTAACCCCACATCATCCGCACCTGGCTGACTCATAGACACCTCCTCCGTCGCTAGGACGTACCTCAGTGTTGCTGTAGGTCCCACTTGACTGTCGTACTCATCTCACTGGACTGTCCTAGTTTAGCTGCTCTGCAGTGGCCTTTTAACCTTCCCATCACACTCTTAACGGTGTTGGGAGACAATGTCTTAACGGTTGACATCGTTTTACGTATTATTTGTGAGGGGATTTTTTATCACACAATCTAATGGTGAGCATCTGGCATTTTCTACCTTCATTTTAACTCTTCCTCACTCTTTATTTGCTGTTTTTTTAGCCTTAGTGTTCGTATTTTCCCTGTCCAAGTTCGTCTAGCCTTGTCTTTAGGGCTGGAGGTTTTAGTGTGTTGCATAGTGGCTCGCTCATTCTGTATTCCTGTTGTGATCACCCAGTCCTGGCCATCTGCTATATTATTCTGATACCATCCACTGTTTTTTCTTTTAGTTTACGTTTTCGCCTCTTGTTAGCCTTTTTTGTTTTCTTCTTCAGTGTGGTTTCGAGTCAGTCCTTCGCCTTTTACTTTCCCGAAATCGTTTTGGTAATGTTTTTAACCCGAGAGCTGTTTGAATGTTGGGAAAGGGACAGATGACAGCGTAGCTTGATCTCTTTACTCCCCACACCAACCAACCAAGTAAAACTGCTTCTCATAAATAATTGAGCTCAATGCAGTTTTCGTAGTACTATAGCTAGGAACATGTCAGATCTATTGCCAGGATGTACAGATATATTTTATATCAGACCTCAGCTTGTAAATCACATCCAGCGAAAATGATAGTTGGGTTTGACAATGCATATGACTGAGTGAAAAACAATTTTTAATATGACTGTGAGCAAAATGCGATTTAACGGATGAGTGACTAACATGATATACAGTGTTATAATTAGCGAGGCATCCACAGTCATCGTTAGTCAGCATCTTATGACACCACTATACCCAGATTAGTATGGGATGGCTGCTGCCAGCAACACCACATGCTACTGATTTTAAATCACATCTCGTAATATGATAAGGACTTCAGGTTTCCAAGATGAAGAAGATATGCAAGGAAAATGCTCATAAATCAGTTTGCAGTTCAACAGGAACTAAAATTTGCAGAAAACTGCACACGTTTGAGCAGCAAGACCAGTAATTGACTACGAAACAGATCCAGCTCATAAAACTAGCCTAAATATAATCTCCATAAATGTAACAGACGAGAGGATACTTGCGGATCTTACGTATTTTCTCACAATTTACAATACGGTTTGAGTTAGTTAGGAACATAACCGTATGTCAGTGCTTGAAAGGCTAGACGGCTGTGACACAAAATTCTTTATAAGATACAAGTGGTAACTTTCATGAAGACTTATATCATTATTGTTGTTGTGGTCTTCAGTCCTGAGACTGATTTGATGCAGCTCTCCATGCTACTCTATCATGTGCAAGCTTCTTCATCTCCCAGTACCTACTGCAACCTACATCCTTCTGAATCTGCTTAGGGTATTGATCTCTTGGTCTCCCTCTACGATTTTTACCCTCCACGCTGCCCTTCAATGGTAAATTTGTGATCCCTTGATGCCTCAAAACATGTCCTACCAACCGATCCCTTCTTCTAGTCAAGTTGTGCCACAAACTTCTCCTTTTCCCCAATCCTATTCAATACCTCCTCATTAGTTACGTGATCCACCCACCTTATCTTCAGCATTCTTCTTAACACCACATTTCGAAAGCTTCTATTCTCTTCTTGTCCAAACTGGTTATCGTCCTTGTTTCACTTCCATACATGGCTACACTCCATACAAATACTTTCAGAAAAGACTTCCTGACACTTAAACCTATACTCGATGTTAACAAATTTCTCTTCTTCAGAAACGATTTCCTTGCCATTGCCAGTCTACATTTTATATCCTCTCTACTTCGACCATTATCAGTTATTTGACTCCCTAAATAGCAAAACTCCTTTACTACTTTAAGTGTCTCATTTCCTAATCTAATTCCCTCAGCATCACCCGATTTAATTTGACTACATTCCATTATCCTCGTTTTGCTTTTGTTGATGTTCATCTTATATCCTCCTTTCAAGACACTGTCCATTCCGTTCAACTGCTCTTCCAAGTCCTTTGCTGTCTCTGACAGAATTACAATGTCATCAGCGAACCTCAAAGTCTTTACTTCTTCTCCATGAATTTTAATACCTACTCCGAATTTTTCTTTTGTTTCCTTTACTGCTTGCTCAATATACAGATTGAATAACATCGGGGAGAGGCTACAACCCTGTCTCACTCCTTTCCCAACCACTGCTTCCCTTTCATGCCCCTCGACTCTTATAACTGCCATCTGGTTTCTGTACAAATTGTAAATAGCCTTTCGCTCCCTGTATTTTACCCCTGCCACCTTCAGAATTTGAAAGAGAGTATTCCAGTTAACGTTGTCAAAAGCTTTCTCTAAGTCTACAAATGCTAGAAACGTAGGTTTGCCTTTTCTTAATCTTTCTTCTAAGATAAGTCGTAAGGTTAGTGTTGCCTCACGTGTTCCAACATTTCTACGGAATCCAAACTGTTCTTCCCCGAGGTCCGCTTCTACCAGTTTTTCCATTCGTCTGTAAAGAATTCGCGTTAGTATTTTGCAGCTGTGACTTATTAAACTGATAGTTCGATAATTTTCACATCTGTCAACACCTGCTTTCTTTGGGATTGGAATTATTATATTCTTCTTGAAGTCTGTGGGTATTTCGCCTGTCGCATTCATCTTGCTCACCAGATGGTAGAGTTTTGTCATGACTGGCTCTCCCAAGGCCATCAGTAGTTCTAATGGAATGTTGTGTACTCCCGGGGCCTTGTTTCGACTCAGGTCTTTCAGTGCTCTGTCAAACTCTTCACGCAGTACCTTATCTCCCATTTCATCTTCATCTACATCCTCTTCCATTTCCATAATATTGTCCTCAAGTACATCGCCCTTGTATAAACCCTCTATGTACTCCTTCCACCTTTCTGCCTTCCTTTCTTTGCTTAGAACTGGGTTGCCATGTGAGCCCTTGATATTCATACAAGTGGTTCTCTTCTCTCCAAAGGTCTCTTTAATTTTCCTGTAGGCAGTATCTATCTTACCACTAGTGAGACAAGCCTCTACATCCTTACATTTGTCCTCTAGCCACCCCTGCTTAGCCATTTTGCAATTCCTGTCGATCTCATTTTTGAGACGTTTGTATTCCATTTTGCCTGCTTCATTTACTGCATTTTTATATTTTCTCCCTTCATCAATTAAATTCAATATTTCTTCTATTACCCAAGGATTTCTATTAGCCCTCGTCTTTTTACCTACTTGATCCTCTGCTGCCTTCACTACTTCATCCCTCAGAGCTACCCATTCTTCTTCTACTGTATTTCTCTCCCCCATTCCTGTCAATTGTTCCCTTATGCTCTCCCTGAAACTCTCTACAGCCTCTGGTTCTTTCAGTTTATCCAGGTCCCATCTCCTTAAATTCCCACCTTTTTGCAATTTGTTCGGTTTCAATCTGCAGTTCATAACCAATAGATTGTGGTCAGAATCCACATCTGCCCCTGGAAATGTCTTACAATTTAAAACCTGGTTCCTAAATCTCTGTCTTACCATTATATAATCTATCTGATACCTTTTAGTATCTCCAGGACTCTAACAGGTATACAACCTTCTTTTATGATTCTTGAACGAAGTGTTAACTATAATTAAGTTATGCTCTGTGCAAAATTCTACAAGGCGGCTTCCTCTTTCATTTCTTCCCCCCAATCCATATTCACCTACTATGTTTCCTTCTCTCCCTTTTCCTACTGACGAATTCCAGTCACCCATGACTATTAAATTTTCGTCTCCCTTCACTACCTGAATAATTTTTTTTATCTCGTCATACATTTCATCAATTTCTTCATCATCTGCAGAGCTAGTTGGCATATAAACTTGTACTACTGTAGTAGGCATGGGCTTTGTGACTATCTTGGCCACAATAATGCGTTCACTATGCTGTTTGTAGTAGCTAACCCGCACACCTATTTTTTTATTCATTATTAAACCTACTCCTGCATTACCCCTATTTGATTTTGTATTTATAACCTTGTAATCACCTGACCAACAGTCTTATTCCTCCTGCCACCGAACTTCACTAATTCCCACTATATCTAACTTTAACCCATCCATTTCCCATATTAAATTTTCTAACCTACCTGCCCGATTAAGGGATCTGACATTCCACGCTCCAATCCGTAGAACGCCAGTTTTCTTTCTCCTGATAACGACGTCCTCTTGAGTAGTCCCCGCCCGGAGATCCGAATGGGGGACTATTTTACCTCCGGAATATTTTACCCAAGAGGACGCCATCATCATTTAATCATACAGTAAAGTTGCATGTCCTCGGAAAAAATTACGGCTGTAGTTTCCCCTTCCATTCAGCCGTTCGCAGTACCAGCACAGCAAGGCCGTTTTGGTTAATGTTACAAGGCCAGATCAGTCAATCATCCAGACTGTTGCCCCTGCAACTACTGAAAAGGCTGCTGCCCCTCTTCAGGAACCACATGTTTGTCTGGCCTCTCAACAGATACCCCTCCGTTGTGGTTGCACCTACGGTACGGCCATCTGTATCGCTGAGGCACGGAAGACTCCCCACCAAAGGCATGGTCCATGGTTCATGGGGGAAGACTTATACCATTGGTAACAGTATTTAGCAGTAGTATTTCCACTGTCCACCACATTTACAAACAGAACACAGGCAGTGGTATATTGCTTCATGTGTAATGACAGCAGCTTCAAGACCATCTTTAGTGTCACAATGCTACAGGACATGCAGATGTTGGATCTCAAGCCATGGAACTGAACGTCACGAAAGACAAGAAATTACTACTATGTCCAAATGCATTCTCATTCCATGTGAAGCATCTAGCAGATACACTTCGATCAATGTAGATCTAATAAATCACAAGCTAGATTCTGTTTCCGAGTATTAGTTGTACACAGTTTCTTTTTAAGGGAATAATCTAAATAATCCCTTGCTGACCACAAAACACAGAGCCAGCAGGTAGGAGGTAATTTGTGATAATGTTCCCATCACAAATAAATTACACAGTTTCCTATCCCTCCAAGTTTACTTTGCCTGCAATTCCGAATAGTAGACAAACGATGAATGGAACTGCATGGTGGAAAAAACATGTTCACCAACAGAGCAACTTATAAACACACGGAATCCAAGTGCATTCCTAAACGGAAATATACTGATCACCAATGCACTAAATCCCTATTTTAAAGAAAAGAAATCCATTTACCTGTCTCTCAAAGTGAAAGATTAAAAAATCTGTTAAAGTGTCTGTTCATGCTAAGCAGGAAATCTAACTTGCGGTCGTAATGTGAAACAAAATTTAAACTGTCACTAATGTTCATTACATTACTTTGCAAGTTCAACTTTTCTGAGTGGTTTTCCAGGATATCATTTCACTTCAGAACATGTTCATTGTTTTCAGTGTGATTGGCTTCTATTTTCTTAGTGCATTTGATTAATTTCACTTCAATTATTGCTTATGGCACATACTGTCTCTCAAATGGTTCAAATGGCTCTGAGCACTATGGGACTTAACTTCTAAGGTCATCAGTCCCCTAGAACTTAGAACTACTTAAACCTATCTAACCTAAGGACATCACACATATCCATGCCCGTGGCAGGATTTGAACCTGCGACCGTAGCGGTCGCGCGGATCCAGACTGTAGCGCCTAGAACCGCTCGGCCACCCCGGCCGGGTGCCTCTCAAAACTACTTACTATAACTGAATTATATTTCTATAGTAGGTTTGTGTTCCTGCCACTTTCATGAGGTGAAACATTATTTTTCATCACTGGAGAGGAAAAATTGTGTGCCAAAATTATAAATGAAAAACACTGTTTTGAGAATCATTCAGCTAAAAGTCCGTTAAGTATAACAAATCTTCTATAAAGTCATTCATACATTTCAGAGTGAATCATAAGTTAGCCCATTTCCTGTTAGCATTCTACTTTTAATTTATGGGAGCACAGTCAGTCCCATGGTTTGAGATCCTACATCTGCATGTAGCATTGTGACACTAAAGGCAGTCTTGAAGATGCTGTCATTACATAGAAAGTGACACACCACTGGCTGTGTTCTGTTAGAAAATTTTTTGAGCAGTGGAAGGACTGCTGCTAAATACTGAAAAAATTGGGAGTGACTCACTATTACTAACACAGTTTGTATGTATGTAATATTTGTCAAAAATATGAGAGAAAATGCTAGGAAAGCTTATGACGTGTAGTTTTCATTTTCATGCATGCAATTTTGGGCATGGTTTGCAGGTCTCCACCATATCCATTGTACATCAGTGCTAGAAACACCACTCAACAAATTGACTGCTACACCACACCCCATCAGAGATCACTCGAGTATTGGAGGTGGCTATCCTCGGTTCACAGCTGAGGCACGCCCATGCTGGGTGGTACCACTACCAGCCCCAATAACCACACATATGAAAGGCAAAGACTCATCGCTCTGTAGAAGTTGTGTGTGGCTGCTTCAGCAACAGATTTAGAGTACAGAGTAGCGGATCGTTTTTTAACAGCGAAAAGCTTTGTGGCACAGAAGTCCACATAGGAATGATCTAAATGAATGTAGACTTGCAGCATCCTGTCCACCCAGAAAATCTGTTGGATTGGAGGAGAGGGGATCATGCACTGGGTGTACTTATGAGGCAACGAGCTGTAATTAAAGTGGGGATTCCATAAAATATTCAGTAGTAATGAGAAACCGTAGTAGATTAAGTGTCTTAAATCGTCACTGATTCTGGTCAGGTTATAAATGATTACCATTAAAGTACCAGTAATGATAGATTAACGCCTGTTTGTGAAGCAGCTTCCACAGCCCTGTATTAAATTGCCCAAACAGCTCAGAGTCTGGCTTTCATCTGTAGGAGTTTTTTTAATCTGGACATGTGACTTTGACGTCTGTCAGTGATCTGTGCATCTAAAAACTAAGTAGCACTACTTCAAACATTCAGTGTCACACTGTGGGTACACCTTCACCAGACTACACACACGCATACGCACACACACACACAAAAAAACACACACTCAAACATGTGTGCGAGGCAAACATAAATACACTGCCTTCACCATGACCACACCAAGTTAAGCACTGTGGGAGCCTAAAGGGCTTCAGAGCTGTTGGTTCCTGTACAGTCATTCAGGGTTCACGTCTGTTTCTCTCTATATAGAAAAGATCCATTATTATCTCATGCAGTTATCAGAACTATAAAATGAGTTTTGAATATGATAACTGTATGATTTTCAATAGACTCAGCAACATTTGCAAATCTGTCTGCCCAAAATATTTCTAGAAAAAGGAATTATGTATTTTATCGATCAGTGGATATTGGATTCATTATTTTAATACATTTACCAGAATAATGGAAATAATTACTTCTTAATTGACTTTAGTTTTAAAAAAATGTTACTAAATTCTTCTCCTGAGCATATGCCGCACAGTGCATTCTATCAGCATGTAGGTATTTTCGTTTAGACCCGTCCTAGCGAGATTGTCGTATGAAAATTACATACTGCAGCACTTCCAGGAAACAAGATTTACTTTCCAACGGTTGTCATATCGAGACAAGTACATTAAACTTTAATTTACTCTCATGATCTCGCTGTCGCCTGAAGGCGCATCACAGCCAGAGGAATATAAGACGAAAGTTTCTCTCTCTCTCTTTCTCTCTCTCTCTCTCTCCCTCTCTTTGTCTCTCTCTCTCTCTCTCTCTCTCTCTCTCTCTCTCTTTCTCTCTCTATGTGTATGTTTCTGTGTCTGTATGTGTATGTGTGTGTGTGTGTGTGTGTGTGTGTGTGTGTGTGTGTGTGTGTGTGTTTCTTTGTTCGTTTGTTTGTGTTAGTTCTTGTGTGTATGTGCATCTGTCAATGAGTGTGATTGTGTGTAGGGGTAGAGGAGTCCAGTTTGGTATCATTGCTGTATCCGAAACGTAACTACTAAATGGTTTCCTGTTTAACAGTAGCTTTCTCTGTTTGACGAGTTTGTGTCAAGAAACATGTTGATAATTAGGTTTACTTTTGTTCCTGTAATAACAGAAACTTCTTTTTAAATAGCAGGAGACGTCATTAGCATTATCTGTCACATTTGCAAGTGTCAGAGAGGAGTGCTGCACACAAAGACGTAGTAATGGCTGAACGAAGTGGATGGCAACAACTTCTACAACGACAGAATTCTAAGGTCAAAAAACTAACGATCACGAATTAAAGTGACAAAATGTGATAACTTTGTATCTTGAGAGTTGGAGTGTAGGAATTTTTTTGTGGAGAGTGCATGAAGAATTTGAGAGGATGACGCAACTGTGCATCTGTACGTTAATATAAAATTACTTTCTCAGTGTTCTGTATCACAGAAGGGAGATTTATCAGTTGTCAGAGAGATGAGTTTTAGAATTGGTTACAGTTGTACCACTCTGATACGTTTCTTCATCAGAAGTGTGTGTTTGAACAAAACTACGAGAATTTATGTGTTTTGTGTAGGACCCTCTTGGCAGCGGAGAAAGGAAGGAGGCTGATGAAGGCAGCTAGCGATGGGGCAGTGCAAGAGCTGCAGATGCTGCTGGCAGCTGGGGCTGATGTGGGTGCGACGGATGGGAACAAGAATACTGCGCTGCACTGGGCAGCCTAGGAGGGTCACGTGGAAGCGGCCAGCTGTCTGGTGGGGGCTGGCGTGGAGGTGGGCGCCGGGAACTGGGTCCAGAATACGCCGCTGCACTGGGCTGCATGGGGCGGCCGACCGGCCGTGGTGCGGCTACTGGCGGCGACCTCTGCAGACCCGAATGCCAGGAATGTGGACGGGGACACGCCGCTGCACTTCGCGGCAGAGCATGGCCGCACAGAGGAGGCGATTGCACTACTCGATGCAGGGGCTGACAGCGGGGCCGGGAATCACAAGGGGAAAACCCCAGTGGACCGCGCCAGGCAGTTCAACCACCAACACTGGATAGACAGGATAAGACGAGACTAGCAGTACAATACACACCTCTGAAGTAAAAACAACGATAGTCTACCAAAATCACTACAGTAGCGACAATGTGAGATTCATATAAACTAATGTGTGTAGCAAGAAGCGAGTTTCCTTCCGTGAAAACTCAACAATAATCGAAACGTACATCATTAATAATAAACATGTTTTTAACTAAATTCATTATTGTAAAGTAATTGATAAGAATATGCTATTACAAACAACACCACTTCCAGCGTGGCAGTAAGGCGCTGTACTGTTGCGGTAAGTTGTTGGACCACAGTAACAATAAATCTTTAATTTAATCAACAACAATTCATTTATTGAGCCAACTGTGCAGTTTGTAAACACTGCCAGTGCAGGTCGGCCAAGTATGACTTTAAGTAAACAGTTATGATGAAACTCCAAAGACAGTCGTCTGAACAGAAAAAGAGCACGTTGTATTGAGCAGGAACATCAGTCATCCCCAAGGAAACCCCAGAGGCTTAGTTTGTGCCTCAGAATACTGTAATACAGTATCACAGTTGCTGTGGAAAAAATAACAATGATTACTCCAAACAAACCATTCCTCTGGCAATACCATAAAGATATTACAGCACTTCTTAAAAACATCAAGAATTTTCTTATTTGCCAAGGACAAGCATTTACAAGAGAAACACACACTCGCTAATTGTATCCATGTCTAGCGGGGATGAAAATGTGTTCACAGTGCAACAATTTCCAAAATTCATGATAAGGCATACACCCACAGAAATTTTCATTGAAGGAGTCCACGTACATGAAAATAAATCATCTTTGGTAAAACAATTACTGACTGGTTCTTCCATGTAGTATGCTGCACAAAGTGCAAACCGTAAGAAATAAAAGGTAAAATATTATTAAACTGACCTTAAGAGACAATGTAACAATCTATCAAACAATGCTTAGAGCTGTATCCCATCTAGAGTAATTTAAGATCATATTTACATGTTATTCTAAGCCAATTACATACATGAAAAACGGTTTAGCATCACCCCAGTTCCCAGAACTCCTGAAGATAGATGTTTACTTTGGCTACTGTATCACAGACACAGTCTATTTTACTGTTCAGAGCTGTCTATACCCGCCCAAAGATGTAAACAACCATGAATGAGCAGCGCCTATTAGACGGACGGAGTCCGATAGCTGATCAATTCCAGTCATTCCACCAGAAAGGAGGTACATGACTAGTGTTGTCTGTAGTTCAACCCTGCCTAGACGGTCAGTACTGCGATCTGATTGCGTTCGCATTGTTTGTGTCAGGAAGGGCTCTCAAGAAGGGAAGTGTCCAGGGGTCTCAGAGTGAATCAAAGTGATGTTGTTCAGACATGGAGGATATAATGCGAGAGAGGAACTGTCGATGACGTCCCTCGCTCAGGCTGCCCAAGGGCTAGTATTGCAGTGGATGAGCCCTTCCTACGGATTATGGCTAGGAGCAACCCTGACAGCAAGGCCACCATGTTGGATAATGCTTTTCGTGCAGCCACAGGACGTCGTGTTACAACTCAAACTGTGTGGAATAGGCTGCATGATGCACAACTTCACTCCAGATGTCGATGGTGAGGTCCATCTTTGCAACCACGACACCATGCAGTGCGGTACAGTTTGGCCCAAAAATATGTGAATGCATCCCTCAGGACTGGCATCACGTTCTCTTCACAGATAACAGTCGTATATGCCTTCAGTCAGACAACTGTCAGAGATGTGTTTGGAGGTGACCCAGTCAGGATGAATCCATTAGATACACTGCCCAGCGAGAGCAGCAAGATGGAAGTTCCCTGCTCTTTTGGGGTGGCATTATGTGGGGCCGACGTACGCCACTGGTGGTCTTGGAAGGGGCCGTAATGGCTGCACGATACGTGAATTCCATCCTCCAATCGATAGTGCAACTATATTGGCAGCATATTAGCAAGGCATTCGTCTTCATGGACCATAATTTGCGCTCCCATCGTACATATCTTGTAACGATTTCCTTCAGGATAACGACAACGATTGACTAGAATGGCCAGCATGTTCTCCAGACATGAACCCAATCGCACATGCCTGGGATAGGTAGTGTGGTTTATGGACGACGTGACCCTTGAACCAGTCTGAGGCATCGACGCCGAATCGCCATTGAGGAGTGGGACAATCTGGAGCAACAGTGCCTTGATGAACTTGTGGGTAGTGTGCCACGACGAAAACAGGCACGCATCAGTGTAAGAGGACTTGCCACTGGGTATGAGAGGTACCGGTGTGTACAGCAATCTGGGTCACCATCTCTGAACGTCTCGCTCTATGGTGGTTCAACATGCAGTGTGTGGTTTGTATGGGCAACAAAAAGGGAGGAAATGATGTTTATGTTGAGCTCTATTCCAGATTCTGTACATATTGCGAAACTCTCTGAACCGAGTTGATGCAAAACTTTTCTTGATGTGTGCGTTTTAGCTGGTCAAGAGGCATCAGATAAGGCGCTCTTGCTTAACTTCTCTCTGTAAATAAATTAATGTATGAAAAGGAACTTCATATATGTCGGTCAAATGTGACCATACATATAATTTGACATAAACTTCTACCTATTGTGTGAAACTAGTATGTAAAAAGAAGACGAAAATAAACTTAAGTAACCAATTGCTCTAACTGGAACGACTTAGCAGAAGTCTTGTTGGGCAGAGTAGTGCCCAACAGCCAAAAGCGTTCCACAGGTTACAAACAGAGTAAAGTTAACACTACGCTGGATACCTGTAGGAGGCTCACGAGGAAGAGTAAATAAGCTCACTATGCAATTAATACACACTGGCCTACGGTTACTATTGAAGGAAACGTAACAAATCCAAATACCTCAATCACGATACGAACAAAGAATGAGTGACGATGGATAAACAGTGTTACGTGGATTAGAGGAATTTTGAACTTAGCCAGACTCTTCTTTAAGACAAGTAATGACCTTGGTCACAAAACCTGGCTTAGACCTGTACTATTCGTATTTTTATTTAATAATGGACATTTATACTAGAGCTTAAGTCACTGGGAAGAATAGTAGGAATTAGTACACAACAACAAAAATAAATAACAAGCAGCCAAATCAGTAGTTTTCTCCGAACAGTCCATCAGTTGGCTCACACTAAAACGTATTGTAAACCAGAGCATAGGTCCATAAGAGAAGCGCGGAATACTAACACAAATCAATCACAACTAACGAAATCTACAATTAACACCGAAGATCAGTTACTCTCACAGCCCATGAATTGACCACACAGAAATGTATCTGAAGTTCCACCACTGCATGCAATAGATAACTGCCAAACTTTGTACAAATTGACCAGGTAAAGGCGCCAGCAAAATCATAGAGGAGAACATTAACTCAACAAAGATAGAGGTGGAACCAGAATGCGATGGATTACTCCGATGTGAAACCAGTACTTGGTGAGACATATCAAGTTTCACAGTTAATTAGAAGAATCGCAGTATCGGGCAGTCCAAAGCATTTTCCTTCCGCCTACGGCCTGATGTATTAATCACACAACTCCATTGGCCATCTACAATCCAAGACTCTGCAAAGTCCAACAACCGCAAACACAGCAATAATAGGTCCCCCTCAGCGTCCATGACTCTGACCACAAATTTCTCCATCGGCCATGTAAAATTGTCCTTCATGTGTCCAAAATACCCTGTGCTCGGGCACCTACAGTTGACCAGCGGAGCTAGGGACTCTTAGCTTCGCTGGAACCAAAGAGTGTGCGTGAGCTACTGATACACACTGGTGCCAAGAAAACAGAACACGTGTGTGGCACATCCATATTACTGGCATATGAGCTCTATGGTTAGATTGCATTTTCACTTCAAATCTAAGACTGCTTCTGTGTGTGTAGATGATGCATTAATTGGCGACCTCTGTTATAATTTGACATTAATTGCAATATTCACACCACTTAGTTCTGATCCCAGACTAAATTTACTCATGTGTCAGCTGTAGAGATGGTTTGAAAGCTAGTGTGTTCATAGTATGGCGTTAGTACCAATATTTGCACCATATCGTTTGCCCATAATATGAAACAATATAATAGATTTATGTTTATTTACAACGAATTGTAGAAAACCGTTAGTAACACATGTCCCAACAGAGCTGTAAAACTGTAGTTCCACAACACATTACGATGTGTGGGGTAAAATAGACCTTCACGCTGACATTGCAGGGTGCTGCAGCATATTTTCCGTTTTTCAATTTTTGCCTTCCATCCGTCGTCTGTGCCTCTCCCTGCACCAGGCGTCACATCGGCAGAGCGCCTGCACGTGCCGCAACTCTGGCAGGGCGGGTGCCCTAGTCAGCAGTGTGATGAACTGCAGAAAATGTACCGCTTGTTCAATATGCAGATTGAATAACATTTGGGATGGGCTACAACCCTGTCTCACTCCCTTCTCAACGACTGCGAGGGCTTTGTGTATATCTTGGCTGTTGTTGTTGTTGTGGTCTTCAGTCCTGAGACTGGTTTGATGCAGCTCTACATGCTACTCTATCCTGTGCAAGCTTCTTCATCTCCCAGTACTTACTGCAACCTACATCCTTCTGAATCTGCTTAACGTATTCATCTCTTGGTCTCCCTCTACGATTTTTACCCTCCACGCTGCCCTCCAATGCTAAATTTGTGATCCCTTGACGCCTCAAAACATGTCCTACCAAGTTGTGCCACAAACTTCTCTTCTCCCCAATCCTATTCAATACCTCCTCATTAGTTACGTGATCTACCCACCTTATCTTCAGCATTCATTGCTTGGCTACAATAATGAATTCAATATGCTTTTCGTAGTTACTTACCCACACTCCTATTTTTTTAATCATTATTAATCCTACTCCTGCATTACCTCTATAACCCTGTATTCACCTTACCAGAAGTTTTCTTTCTCCTGCCAAAGAACGTCGCTAATTCCCACTAAATCCAGCTTTAATCTGTCCATTTCCCTTTTTAAATTTTTCTAACCCCCCATGAACCATGGACCTTGCTGTTGGTGGGGAGGCTTGCGTGCCTCAGCGATACATATGGCCGTACCGTAGGTGCAACCACAACGGAGGGGTATCTGTTGAGAGGCCAGACAAACATGTGGTTCCTGAAGAGGGGCAGCAGCCTTTTCAGTAGTTGCAGGGGCAACAGTCTGGATGAATGACTGATCTGGCCTTGTAACATTAACCAAAACGGCCTTGCTGTGCTGGTACTGTGAACAGCTGAATGCAAGGGGAAACTACAGCCGTAATTTTTCCCGAGGAAATGTAACTTTACTATATGATTAAATGATGATGGCGTCCTCTTGGGTAAAATATTCCGGAGGTAAAATAGTCCCCCATTCGGATCTCCGGGCGGGGACCACTCAAGAGGACGTCGTTATCAGGAGAAAGAAAACTGGCGTTCTACGGATCGGAGCGTGGAATGTCAGATCCCTTATTCGGGCAGGTAGGTTAGAAAATTTAAAAAGGGAAATGGATAGGTTAAATTTAGATATAGTGGGAATTAGTGAAGTTTGGTGGCAGGAGGAATAAGACTGTTGGTCAGGTGATTACAAGGTTATAAATACAAAATCAAATAGGGGTAATGCAGGAGTAGGTTTAATAATGAATAAAAAAATAGGAGTGCGGGTTAGTTACTACAAACAGCATAGTGAACGCATTATTGTGGCCAAGATAGACGCAAAGCCCATGCCATCTACAGTAGCACAAGTTTATATGCCAACTAGCTCTGCAGATGATGAAGAAATAGATGAAATGTATGACGAGATAAAAGAAATTATTCAGGTAGTGAAGGGAGACGAAAATTTAATAGTCATGGGTGACTGGAATTCGTCAGTAGGAAAAGGGAGAGAAGGAAACATAGTAGGTGAATATGGGTTGGGGGGAAGAAATGAAAGAGGAAGCTGCCTTGTAGAATTTTGCACAGAGCATTACTTAATCATAGCTAACACTTCGTTCAAGAATCATAAAAGAAGGTTGTATACCTGTAAGAGTCCTGGAGATACTAAAAGGTATCAGATAGATTATATAATGGTAAGCCAGAGATTTAAGAACCAGGTTTTAAATTGTAAGACATTTCCAGGGGCAGATGTGGATTCTGACCACAATCTATTGGTTATGAACTGCAGATTGAAACTGAAGAAACTGCAAAAAGGTGGGAATTTAAGGAGATGGGACCTGGATAAACTGAAAGAACAAGAGGTTGTAGAGAGTTTCAGGGAGAGCATAAGGGAACAATTGACAGGAATGGGGGAAAGAAATACAGTAGAAGAAGAATGGGTAGCTCTGAGGGATGAAGTAGTGAAGGCATCAGATGATCAAGTAGGTAAAAAGACGAGGGCTAATCGAAATCCTTGGGTAACAGAAGAAATATTGAATTTAATTGATGAAAGGAGAAAATATAAAAATGCAATAAATGAAGCAGGCAAAAAGGAATACAAACGTCTCAAAAATGAGATCGACAGGAAGTGCTAAATGGCTAAGCAGGGATGGCTAGAGGACAAATGTAAGGATGTAGAGGCTTGTCTCACTAGGGGTAAGATAGATACTGCCTAAAGGAAAATTAAAGAGACCTTTGGAGAGAAGAGAATCATTTGTATGAATATCAAGAACTCAGATGGCAACCCAGTTCTAAGCAAAGAAGGGAAGGCAGAAAGGTGGAAGGAGTACATAGAGGGTTTATACAAGGGCGATGTGCTTCAGGACAATATTATGGAATTGGAAGAGGATGTAGATGAAGACGAAATGGGAGATAAGGTACTGCGTGAAGAGTTTGACAGAGCACTGAAAGACCTGAGTCGAAACAAGGCCCCGGGAGTACACAACATTCCATTAGAACTACTGATGGCCTTGGGAGAGCCAGTCATGACAAAACTCTACCATCTGGTGAGCAAGATGAATGCGACGGGCGAAATACCCACAGACTTCAAGAAGAATATAATAATTCCAATCCCAAAGAAAGCAGGTGTTGACAGATGTGAAAATTATCGAACTATCAGTTTAATAAGTCACAGCTGCAAAATACTAACGCGAATTCTTTACAGACGAATGGAAAAACTGGTAGAAGCGGACCTCGGGGAAGAACAGTTTGGATTCCGTAGAAATGTTGGAACACGTGAGGCAACACTAACCTTACGACTTATCTTAGAAGAAAGATTAAGAAAAGGCAAACCTACGTTTCTAGCATTTGTAGACTTAGAGAAAGCTTTTGACAACGTTAACTGGAATACTCTCTTTCAAATTCTGAAGGTGGCAGGGGTAAAATACAGGGAGCGAAAGGCTATTTACAATTTGTACAGAAACCAGATGGCAGTTATAAGAGTCGAGGGGCATGAAAGGGAAGCAGTGGTTGGGAAAGGAGTGAGACAGGGTTGTAGCCTCTCCCCGATGTTATTCAATCTGTATATTGAGCAAGCAGTAAAGGAAACAAAAGAAAAATTCGGAGTAGGTATTAAAATTCATGGAGAAGAAGTAAAGACTTCGAGGTTCGCCGATGACATTGTAATTCTGTCAGAGACAGCAAAGGACTTGGAAGAGCAGTTGAACGGAATGGACAGTGTCTTGAAAGGAGGATATAAGATGAACATCAACAAAAGCAAAACGAGGATAATGGAATGTAGTCAAATTAAATCGGGTGATGCTGAGGAAATTAGATTAGGAAATGAGACACTTAAAGTAGTAAAGGAGTTTTGCTATTTAGGGAGTAAAATAACTGATGATGGTCGAAGTAGAGAGGATATAAAATGTAGACTGGCAATGGCAAGAAAATCATTTCTGAAGAAGAGAAATTTGTTAACGTCGAGTATAGATTTAAGTGTCAGGAAGTCGTTTCTGAAAGTATTTGTATGGAGTGTAGCCATGTATGGAAGTGAAACATGGACGATAACTAGTTTGGACAAGAAGAAAACAGAAGCCTTCGAAATGTGGTGCTACAGAAGAATGCTGAAGATAAGGTGGGTATATCACATAACTAATGAGGAGGTGTTGAATAGGATTGGGGAGAAGAGAAGTTTGTGGCACAACTTGACTAGAAGAAGAGATCGGTTGGTAGGAGATGTTTTGAGGCATCAAGGGATCACAAATTTAGCATTGTAGGGCAGCGTGGAGGGTGAAAATCGTAGAGGGAGACCAAGAGATGAATACACTAAGCAGATTCAGAAGGATGTAGGTTGCAGTAGGTACTGGGAGATGAAGAAGCTTGCACATGATAGAGCAGCATGGAGAGCTGCATCAAATCAGTCTCAGGACTGAAGACCACAACAACAACAACAACAACCTACCAGCCCAATTAATGGATCTGACATTCCACGCTCCGATCTGCAGAACGCCAGTTTTCCTTCTCCTGATAATTATGTCCTCCTAAGTAGTTCCTGTCTAGAGATCCGAACGGGGGACTTTTTTACCTACAGAATATTTTACCCAAGACGGCGCCATAATCATTTAACCATACAGTAAAGCGGTGCCCTCGGAAGAATTACGGCTGTAGTTTCCCCTTGCTTCCAGCCGTTCGCAGTGCCAGAGCAACAAGGCCGTTGTGGTTAATGTTACAAGGCCAGGTCAGTCAATCATCCAGACCGTTGCCTGTGCAACTACTGAAAAAGCTGCTGCCCGTCTTCAGGAACCACACGCTTGTCTGGCTTCTCAACAGATACCCCTCCGTTGTGGTGGCAACTACGGTATAGCTACGTGTATCGCTCAGGCAAGCAAACCTCTGCGCGAACGGCAAAGTCTATGGTTCATGGATGGGAAATGGAATATATTACACATCAAAAAAGAAAATTGATACTATCTTCATTTCATCATGCACACATTTCATCATCTAAATAAAGTTGTCAAAAGGGTAGACGTTCCCATTCAGACAAAAGTGAAACTGCGACCAATAACACAAGACAGTCAAACAAATTTCACAAAGATAGACATGAAATGGAACCAACCCTAGGCAGAATGGTGCAACTGAGGTGGTAATTCAAGTAACACAAGTACAGGGAATAATTTACTACTTTTTCTATAATTCAAGTAAATAATTGTGATTAAGTTAGTGATCCGTCAGCTGAGTTGCTGATATCCATATTGATGGAAACTAAACAGCTTCTTTGACTCTCTGTGAATGATAAAGCGTAATATGTCTATCAAACGTTTGTAAAAGTTAAGCTATCATTACCTATAGATAATGAGGAATTCATACTTCAGCTGCACAGCTATTGACCTTAACTTGGGCAGTATCAACAACATATACATCTACATGGATTCTCTGCAAATCACATTTAAGTGCCTGGCAGAGGGTTCATCGAGCCACCTTCACAATTCTCTATTATTCCAATCTCGTATAACGTGCAACGAACGAGCGCCTGTATCTCTCTGTACGAGCTCTCAGTTCCCTTATTTTGTCGTAATCATCGTTTCTCCCTATGTAGGTCTGTGTCAACAAAATATTTTCGCATTCGGAGGAAAAGTTGGTGATTGAAATTTCGTTAGAATATTCCGTCGCACAGAAAAACGCCCTTGTTTCAATGGTGTCCAGCCCAAATCCTGTATCATTTCAGCGACACTCTCTCCCATATCTCGAGACGTGCTGTCCTTCTTCCAACTGTTTCGATGTACTCCGTCAATCCTATCTGGTAAGGATCCAACACCATGCAGCAGTGTTCTAAAAGAGGACGGACAAGTGTAGTGTAGGCCGTCTCCTTAGTAGATCTGTTACATTTTCTAAGTGTCCTGCCAATAAAACGCAGTCTTCGGTTAGCCTTCCCCACAATATTTTCTGTGTGTTCCTTCCAATTTAAGTTTTTCGTAATTGTAATTCCTAGATATTTAGTTGAAGTTACGGCCTTTAGATTTCACTGATTTATCGTGTAACCGAAGTTTAACGGATTTCTTTTAGCACTCATGTGGATAACATCCCACTTTTCGTTATTTAGGGTCAACTGCCAATTTTCGAAGCATTCAGATATTTCTTCTGAACCGTTTTGCGCGTTGTGTTGATCTTCTGATAACTTTATTAGTCGATAAACGACAGCGTCATCTGCAAACAACCTAAGATGCCTACTCAGATTATCTCCCAAATTGTCTATATAGATAAGGAACAGCAAAGGGTCTATAACACTACCTTGGGGAACGCCAGAAATAGCATCTATTTTCCTCGATGACTTTTCATCAAATTACTGTGAACTGTGACCTCTATAACAGGAAATCACAAGTACAGTCACATAACTGAGACGATATTCCATAAGCACGCAATTTCACTACGAGCCGCTTGTGTGGTACAGTGTCAAAAGCCTTCCGGAAATCCAGAAATACAGAATCGATCTGAAATCCCTTATCAACAGCACTCAACACTTCATGCCAATAAAGAGCTAGTTGTGTTTCACAAGAACGATGTTTTGTAAATCATTGTTGACTGTGTGTCAATAGACTCTTTGCTTTGAGGTAATTCATAATCTTCAAATACAATACATGTTCCAAAATCCTGCTGCATATTCAATCCTCAGTGCGTTTTCATTTAAAACATATACATAAGTTGTTTTACCGTAGACGAGTTACAATTTTTTTTGCCGCCAGCATAGCCGAATAGTTATCGTCATTGCCTTCAGTGCGGAAGGACGAGAGTTCGAATTCTGGAACCACCTCAGTTCTTCTATGAGGCCAGGAAGTCTGGAAAAGGTTCCACCCAGCCCTGTGGGGCCAGTGGAGTAGCTGCTCGAATGAAGAACTGGTGTTACCATCAGGATACACCTGTGGCAGTAGCAGGTAGAATTATTGGCTGTGTGGAGAAGACAACGGCCACGGTCATAGATAGCTCATCAGTCTGATTTGTAGGTATAAGTTGCCCAGACTGAACAGACCTAAGGCTTAACCTCTTAATGGTTTACGTTCTACATCCCATATTGTGTATGTACAGTGTACAGGTGATATGTCACTAGGACAGAATGTACACTTTTTCACGATTTAACACAATGAGGTAACAAAAGTCTTGAGATACCTGCTAATACCGTGTCAGACCACCATTTGCTCGCTGGCGCGCAGCAACTCGACTTCGCATTGACTCAACAAGTCGCTGGAAGGCCCCTGCCGAAATACTGAACCATGCTCCCTCTACAGCCGTCACTGACTTGTAAAGAGTGTGTCAGAACTCTCCACTACATGAAACAATATATCCAACTCAACGCTATTATTTTCCATTGTGTAAGCACTCAGATATCGGTAGTAACAATATGAGGGCGAATGATGGGAGCGCATTGCTGTGAGACGAGGTGTGTCTGCGGGAGTGGAAGCAGTGATGTCGGTCGAGAGCTCGGGGACAGAAGGCGTGTCACGCTGCCCTCGCGGCTGTGGCGGCGGATCTCACCACACTCAGGGCCTGATGTCATTTATACAGCCAGGAGAGATTTAGATGGCTACGCTTGGA
This sequence comes from Schistocerca piceifrons, assembly GCF_021461385.2. NCBI lineage: Eukaryota > Metazoa > Arthropoda > Insecta > Orthoptera > Acrididae > Schistocerca > Schistocerca piceifrons. The sequence continues at coordinate 1,245,458 of NW_025727757.1, forward strand.
GATGGAATTCCAGGTAAAATTCGCAAGCATAGCGCAAAAGCAATTGCAGGGTTTGACTCGTGATTGTTAGTCCGAGTTTGCAATAATTCCATGTTTCGTTTGTCAGTGAAAGAAAGCTCCTTATCTTCCAAATAATAGTAAATGTTCTCCACATCTAAATAATATGATGTGGTTACTAAATGTTAACGTAATTCTGAAACTGAAATAATTTTTTAATCTGACACTCAGCCATTATTGACACATATGTCATTTGTCATTGTCATTATTAATATTTGTTCATGATGATTCTGAAATTTACAATAGACTTAATTGATTACTTCCCTTCTTACAAGTCATTTAGTAGTTTACAGGGCCCGAGCAAACTACTTTTTATTAAATTTACTCTTAGCAACAATAAGCTTTAGCCGCTGCTGCTGCATACTGCTGTGCATTGCTGTAAACCACATGGCAAAAGGCAGCCATCTAAAGAGGTGAGTGCAGAACTTGGGGCCAAACCAGAGACACTGTCTCATCACAACATGTGAGACATGTCATGTACTCGAATCCAGTACATTCCGTTGCACAAGTCAGATTCTGCATCACTTTTCAGTTCTTGTTCAAAAATGCAGTCAGATAATTTAGGTATTGTTTCAGGTTCATTTGTTCCTGTAGTTTTTCATATTAAAATACGCAGTCAGATGGCTCATCCAAATGTTAGTTTTAAGTTTTTCATGTAACGGTCTGCTGAGGGCTGAAGTGACAATGAATCTGACACTCATACAACTCGCACACAGTGTTATATGCAGGTTACATTCCGCTTACTGATAGCTCACGTTGCTTACCAAGTCCAGTTTCACAGACGAACATAGGCAATTTTGGCTGTGGCTACGTTACATATATTAGTTGAATATACGTTACAAACTGCGGAAATGTAGCCATTGGAAGATTTTATAACAAAGTGACGTCTCGATTATGTCCCATTTTTTCCATTGATGTCAGCCGATCTGGGAGGGCAGTTATTCGCGCGAACTGTGCAGAAAATTCTTAAAACCAATCGTGAACTTTTGTGGCCCGGTGACATGGGACACCGTGATCCATAAAAATTCCATTGCTGTTTGGGAACATGAAGTTGAACAGGAATGGCTGCAAATGGTCTCCAAGCAGCACAACATAGCAGTTTCCAGGCAACGATCGGCTCAGTTGGACGAGAGGAGCCAATACGCTCTATGCAAACACAGCCCACGACATTGTGGAGCTGTCCCCGACTCGGACAGCGCCTTGCTGTCAACCTGGGCCCATGGCTACGTGGGGTTTGCTCTTAGCAACTGAAATCTGGATTCCTCTGACCAGGTCGCCGTTTTCCAGACGGTCAGTACTCCAAGAGAGGCGGTGCAGGCGATGTCGAGTTGTTTACAAAGGTATCTGCGTCGGTCGTCTACTGGTACAGCTCATTTACGCTAAACTCTGCACCACTGACCTGACAGATACGTTCATCGTACGTCTCACAATGATTTCTGCAGTCGTTTAACGCAGGTTAGCTTGTCTGGTAATACTGACAACTCTAGGCAAACGCTGTTGTTCTTTGTTGTTAAGTGTAGGCCGCGACCACTGCGTTGTCCGTGGTGAGAGATAATGCCTAACATTTGGTATTCTCTGCCCAGTCTTGACGATTTGGATCTCGCCATATTGAATCCCCTAACGATTTCCGAAATATAATGTCCCATGGCTCTAGCTGCAACTACCATTCCGCATTCAAAGTCTGTTAATTAACGCCATGGGGCCAATCACGACAAGAACCTTTCCACATGAATCACCTGAGTATAAAAGACACCGCGCGACCGCTACGGTCGCAGGTTCGAATCCTGCCTCGGGCATGGATGTGTGTGATGTCCTTAGGTTAGTTAGGTTTAAGTAGTTCTAAGTTCTAGGGGACTGATGACCTCAGCAGTTAAGTCCCATAGTGCTCAGAGCCATTTGCACCATTTTTTTAAATAAAAGACAGCTCTGACAATGCGCTGTCCTTTCACACACTGTGTGATCATGTGTGTCCGGACACCCCCAAAACCAATCGTTTTTCATATTAGGTGCATTGTGCTGCCACCTACAGGCAGGTACTCCACATCAGCGACCTCAGTAGCAACCAGACATCGCGAGAGAACAGAATGGGGCGCTCCGCGAAACTCACAGACTTCGAACGTGGTCAGGTGATTGGCTGTCACTTATGTCATTCGTCTGTAACCGGGATTTCCACACTCCCAATTATCCCTAGGTCCACTTTTTCCGATGTGATAGTGACGTAGAAACGTGAAGGGACACATGCAGCACAAAAGCGTACAGGCCGACCGCGTCTGTTGACTGACAGAGACTGCCGACAGTTGAAGAGGGCCGTAATGTGTAAAAGGCAGACATCGGTCCAGACCATCACACATAAATTCCAAACTGTATCAGCATCCACTGCAAGTACTATGACAGTTAGAGGGGAGGTGAGAAAACTTGGATTTCATGGTCGAGCGGCTACTCATAAGCTATACATCACGCCAGTATATAAAAAACGACGCCTCGCTTGGTGCAAGGAGCCAAAACATTGGATGATTGAACAGTGGAAAAACGTTGTGTGCAGTGACGAATCATGGTACACAATGTCGCGGTCCGATGGCAGGGTGTGGGTATGGCAGATGCCCCGGTGAACATCTGCATCATCTGTAGTGCCAACAGTAAAATCTGGAGGTGGTGCTGATATGGTGTGGTCGTGTATTTTATGGATGGCGTTTGCACACCTTCTTATTTTGGCTGACACTACCATAGCACTTTTCCACATTGGTGTTTTAAGTACCTTCTTGCTTCCCACTGTTAAAGAGAAATTCGGGGATGGCGATTGCACCTTTCAACACGATCGAGCATCTGTTCATAACGCACGGCCTGTGTCGGAGTGATTACACCACGAAACATCCCTGTAATTGAGTGGCCTGCACAGAGTCCTGACCTGAACCCTATAGGACACCATTGGGATGGTTTGGAAAGTCGACTTCGTGCCAGGCCTCACCCACCGACCTCTGCCCAGTGCAGCACTCCATGAAGAATAGGCTACCATTCACGAAGTAACCTTCCAGCACCTGATTGAACGTATGCCTGCGACAGTGGAAGGTGTCATGAATGCTATGGTTCAGACAATAGCTTATTGAATTCCAGCATTACCGCTGGAGGGATCCACGAACTCTTAAGTTATTTTCAGCTAGGTGTCCGGATACTTTTGATCACATAGTGTACTTTGTGTACGCGATGCTACCGCCACCTGTATATGTGCATATGGCTATCCCATGACGCTTGTCGCCTCAGTGTATTCTCATTGAATGATTATTAACGAATTAAGACCTTATACATGGCAACCAGGACGGATATCCACCACGCATTTCTCCCAGAATACCCCGACAGCAATGGATTAACGGCCGCACAATGTTGTACAATGGGAAGCATATACTGCCATGTAGTTCAACACTTCTAAGAGTGCGGATATTGCTGGAGAAATGTTGATAAGCCCAAATGCACGATGTATAGTAAAACACCGAGTATACTCCGTAAAAATACTGATTCAATTTATAGTCTTTTGTACCTGCTGCATTGAGTATGTCTATCAAGGACAATATGTAATTATATTTCTAAAAGCGATGCTACAGCAGATCGTTTTATTCGTTACAATAGGCCTGCTATGATAAATAGCTATCGTCACATTATCTGCAAGTACTTGGTACATAGTTTTGGTACAATGCTCCTAGAATTACAGGTAAATATTAACTAGAATACATTATTATAATTATTTTTACATACATCAGAGGGGTTTGACAACCATAAGTTATCGTATTTCTGTGGTGTCACCGCCAGGCACCACACTTGCTAGGTGGTAGCCTTTAAATCGGCCGCGGTCCGTTAGTATACGTCGGACCCGCATGTCGCCACTATCAGTGATTGCAGACCGAGCGCCGCCACACGGCAGGTCTAGAGACACTTCCTAGCACTCGCCCCAGTTGTACAGCCGACTTTGTTAGCGATGGTTCACTGACAAATTACGCTCTCATTTGCCGAGACGATAGTTAGCAGAGACTTCAGCTACGTCATTTGCTACGACCTAGCACGGCTCCATTACCGGTTACTATTGATCCTGTAAAACATGTACCGTCAAGAGCGATGTTCACCAATTATGGATTAAAGTTAAGTATTCCAGAAGATACGTACGTTTTTGACTAGTCTCAATTCCTTGTCCTGTTCCAGACCTCACGCCAGCCTGCGTGAGCTTAAACGCGTTCCTTTCGGCTTCCTCATAGTGGGTTGGCTGTCTTGCCAATCCACAACAAGTGGCGACGAGGCCACACCGCGTTCGTAACTATACTGCCCTGATTTACTTGTGTAATGGCTTCGCCACAATCTCCAGATGTACTGTCCGAATTATATCGCTTACAGAATCAGCAGACGAAGGCCTTACTGGATGCCCTTGGACAACTCGTCCAGGGTCAACGTGCAATGCAAAACGCTGCGGCAGCCGCCGCTCCACCGCTACCACAGCCACAACACGCAGTTGCACCACCTTTTCGTCCTTTTGATGCGGCACTGGATGGCTGGACGGAGTGGTCACGTCAATTTTGATTCCATCTCGCCGCCTACAGAATTCAAGGTAATGAGCGGCAGCCTTATCTCCCTTCGTCCGTCGGCGTCCACACGTACCATGTGATAGTCAAATTATTTCCCCGACGCGACGTAGCAACTCTGTCCTACGACGAAATTTTGTCTGCATTAGATGTCTATTTCAAAGAATCAGTCAATGTAGTTGCGAAAAGGTTTACTTTCTTTCGTACAAAACGTACGGCAGGTCAGACTAATCGAGAGTGGGTTGCAACCTTGCAAGGTCTTACTAGGGATTGTGCTTTTGAGTGTGAATGTGGACTCCCTTATTCAGATACTATGGTACGTGATGCAATTGCACAGAACGTTTCTGATGTTCGTATACGGGAACAGATTTTGAAACTAGTCAATCCTTCCATTCAACAAGTGATGGATATATTGGATCGGCAGGACACACTTGACTTTGCTCAGGAATCATCTGTCATCTGAAACTTCGCCACCCGTGTGTCAGGTTAACCGGCCCGCCGGGCGAGCTGCACGGAATAGTAAACAGTCCTCACGCCCGGCCGCGCCAAAGCCGCCTGGCTCTCAGCCACGTGTACCACGCCAGCAAGCAAATGCATTGAAATCATGCCCACGGTGTGCTACTAGACATTCGCGTGAGAATTGCCCGTCACGCGAGGCTATTTGCTTTTTCTGTAATAAAAAAGGACATGTTCAAAGTGTTTGCCAGCAAAAGCTCCAATCGGAACCTCAAAACCATTCCAGGCCCTTTGCTTCGCGCCGGAATCGGAATCGAACCAAGGATACTCCGGCTCGTGAACCTTCGCCTAAGGAAATTCATGTAGTTCATTCCACTCTGCCCAGTGCTACTCTCTCTAACAGTGACCGTGTTCGACCCACAAATAGTGTGCGTCGACATCGCCGGAAATCCCGTCAAGTCGCAAGTGATTCTGTACCAGTGTCAGTTCACGTTGCACGAGACAGTCGTTCTTGTTGTCAGCAGGACAATAAACTTTTTGTAGACTTGGACATTAACGGCAAAGTGATACCATTCCAGCACAATACTGGAGCTGCAGTCTCACTGCTCAATCACGACACGTACAAACAGCTGGGCACACCTCTGTTGCGTGCAGCAAATGTTAAGTTAAGTAGTTATTCAGGACAAGCGAACCCTGTGTTAGGACAGTGCAGCCTTCTTGCAACATACAAGGGACAAACAAAACTTGTGTCATTTTACGTCCTTCGTTCTTCTTCTGCAGTGAACTGGTTTGGTTTCGATTAATTTCAGTTGTTTAACTTGTCTATAGTAAATCATGTCCTATCAGTGAACCAGACTGTGCCTTCGGACAGTGTTTCTCGTCTCTGTGAAGAATTTGCAGACATTTTTGCACCTGGCCTTGGTTGCGCTAGGAACTATAGAGCACATTTGGAACTGAAATTCAACGCGCAACCGAAATTTTTCAGAGCGCACAATGTTCCCCACACATTGCGTGATAAAGTCGCAAAAACATTACACGATTTGGAATCACAAGGTGTCATTGAACGTGTGCAGACTTCTCTCTGGGCATCACCCTTAGTCATTTTGCGAAAACCTTCCGGAAAATTGAGACTTTGCGTGGACTTCAAGGCAACAGTGAATCCCCAACTAGTGACTGCAACTTTTCCTTTACCTCACCCGGAAGATCTTGACAAACTGTGCCCGGGTAAATATTTTTCGAAGTTGGACCTAGCAGATGCGTACTTGCAAATACCGGTGGACGAAGAATCCCAGCGCGTTTTGGTGGTTAACACGCATCTTGGTTTGCATCGATTCAAACGACTGCCATTCGGGTGTGTGTCCGCCCCTGCATTGTTTCAGCAATATCTACAAACTGTTTGTGCGTCGGTCCCTATTGCAGTAAACTATCTGGACGATATTGTGATCTCCGGAAAGACGGAAGCAGAACATTTAGCCAATCTCAGAACGTTATTTCAGGTCTTGCGACAAATTGGTCTTCGCTTGCGGAAGGACAAATGTGTGTTTTTTGCTCGTGACTTACCCTATCTGGGACATGTACTCAATGCCCAAGGCATACATCCCAGTCCAGAGCACCTCCGTGCCATACAAGACTTGCCTTCGCCGCAGAATTTGAAGCAGCTACAGAGTGTGCTGGGAAAAATTAATTATTATCATAGCTATGTGCGCCGCGCCTCTTCCATTTCAGCTCCGCTTCATCGCTTACGCCGTAAATGTGTTCCGTTCGTCTGGACGACGGAATGCGAACGTGCTTTTCGCCAGTTGAAATCGGCGTTGCTTTCCAATACTTGCCTTACGCCATTCGATCCCCGGAAGCCCCTTTTGTTGATGGTGGATGCATCGGATTTCGGGATCGGTGCTGTGCTTGCGCACAAAGATGGTTCGCACGATCGCCCTATTGCCTTTGCGTCCAAATTGCTCTCGTCTGCGCAAAGAAATTATTCACAGATCGAGAAAGATGGATTGGCTCTCGTATTTGGTGTTACAAAGTTTCATGATTTCTTGTATGGTCGTTACTTTACCATCATCACAGACCACAAACCTTTGACATCGCTTTTTCATTCGAATAAGCCTGTACCACCACGTACAGCGCAGAAATTCATTCACTGGTCTATTTTCCTCTCGCAGTACCGCTACGATATCTTGTATCGGTCCACTGCTAAGCACGGAAACGCCGATGCGTTGTCCCGTTTGCCTGTTGCGGAGGATAGAGCATTCGATTCTTCCGAACTTGCTTGCATGTTCATTGATGCGAAAACCGATGACGTGGTCGAATCGTTTCCGATTGATTTTCGTCGTGTAGCTACAGCCACAGCTGCCGACCCTGTCCTAGCTACCGTTCTGCGTTTCGTTGCTACTCAATGGCCCTTGTCAAAGTCACAGATCGGGGATCCGTTGGTTCGCCAATTTTTTGCTCACAAGGAGAGACATTTTGTACGACGTGGTGTTTTGCTGTTGCGTTCTGATAATGATCAGTCCAGGGTCGTGGTCCCACGTTCGTTACAGTCCTCTGTCTTACGGCTTCTCCACCAAGGACATTGGGGTATAGTGAGAACGAAACAACTTGCTCGTCAGCGCTGTACTTGGTTCTTGCATGGTGTGTGCCGAACAACAATCAGCACCACCGCGGAAATTCTTTGCATGGCCAAAAGCCACTTCCCCTTGGCAACGTTTACACATCGATTTTGCTGGTCCCTTCTGGAATGCTCGATGGTTGGTTCTGGTCGATTCATTCAGTAATTTTCCTTTTGTTGTCCGGATGTCTTCCACGACGTCTTCTGCCACCATCCAAGCGTTATACGCTATCTTTTGCATTGAAGGTCTTCCACAGACTATTGTTTCCGACAATGGCCCACAATTCATGTCCGCAGAATTTCAGTCATTCTGCATGGCCAATGGTATTCAACATCTGACGTCCGCGCCGTTTTCACCACAGTCAAACGGTGCCGCTCAACGTTTGGTTAGGACTTTCAAGTCCCAGATGTTGAAGCTGAAAGAGTCGCATTCTCGGGAGGACGCGTTATTGCTCTTTTTGTCCTCGTATCGCTCTCAGCCCCGAGATGGTCGCTCGCCGGCTGAGTTGCTCCACGGTCGCCCTCATCGGACCTTGATGTCTTTGCTACATCCGCCGCATCAGGTTCCTGTGCCGGGCAGACACCTGCTTTTGCTCCAGGCGACGTTGTCTACTACCGCAACTATCGAGGTTCACGGCGTTGGCTCGAAGGGCGCATTCTTCGCTGCCTCGGCCGCGCTATGTATCTGGTTTTGGGGGCCTCTGGTGAGGTGTGTCGGCATCTCAATCAGCTGCGCCTCTGTCGTCGCACGGGTTCTGCCGCTCCCCGTCTGCTTTCAGTGACGGTGCCGTCCGGTAAGCGCCCTGGGGACCCATCTACTGGCTCGCCTCAGCCCCAGGTGTTACCGACGCTGCCTTCCATTTTGCCCCATGGCGACGCGCCGCCACCGCCGCCGCCTGTTCTCCCGCCGGCGACGCTTGCAGTGGACGCGTCGCTGCAACCGCCGGGCGCCTCCCTGGGTCACGCGCCGCCGATCGCTTCCCGTGACCAGTTGTCCTCCGCCATGGAACTCTTGCCGCTCCGGATCATATGTCGTCTTCGCCCGTCGGGTGCCCCAGCCCGATGGAGGTCGACCCTTCGGCCCCTCCTGTCTCTCTACAAGCGCATACACCGCGTGTTGGCGTGCACCCTGAAGCAGGTTTTCAGGCGTTTCCTAGCTCCCCTCGGTCCGAATGGCAGGGTGCGGGTGGCACAGCCTCGCCTGTTGTTAGGCTCCCCACCTCGTCGCATACGTCAACATGGGGTCCTCCCCACGGCGGGCGGAAGCCTTATGCCACAACCGTCAGCCGATTTGCGGGGAAGGAATGTGGTGTCACCGCCAAACACCACACTTGCTAGGTGGTAGCCTTTAAATCGGCCGCGGTCCGTTAGTATACGTCGGACCCGCATGTCGCCACTATCAGTGATTGCAGACCGAGCGCCGCCACACGGTAGGTCTAGAGACACTTCCTAGCACTCGCCCCAGTTAGGCAGCCGACTTTGCTAGCGATGGTTCACTGACAAATTACGCTCTCATTTGCAGAGACGATAGTTAGCATAGCCTTCAGCTAAGTCATTTGCTACGACCTAGCAAGGCGCCATTACCAGTTACTATTGATGCTGTAAAACATGTACCGTCAAGAGCGATGTTCACCAATTATGGATTAAAGTCAAGTATTCCAGAAGATACGTACGTTTCTTACTAGTCTCAATTCCTTGTCCTGTTCCAGACCTCACGCCAGCCTGCATGAGCTTAAACGTGTGCCTTTCGGCTTCCTCATACTGGGCTGGCTGTCATCCACAACAATTTCTATCACTGTCTCTTGGTTTTAATTATATTCCATTAGTGCTCATGGAGTAATACCGGTCGGTTATGCTAGATGTGAAATATTATCTGCCATAATTTTCAAATTGTCTTCCACTTCTGAGTAACAATCATCTGACAACATATTTAGCAGACGTATCAGCGTTATTGTATAGTTACAGTTTATCATGCTGTAACTGCAGTAGCCTTTACTACTGGTATCATGAGTGGACAGCAAAAAGAAAATAGTCCCACTATCGTATTCCAGAGATCTCTGCACTGATAAAGAAAGCAGCCACATGAAGTGTAGCACAATTTACCTTCAATACCAGTTTTTATATTTATCCAAATTGGGTTTACGGAAAATTTGTGTTGTGAGGTTCTCAACGGCATAGCTATGAGCGCCCAATCTTTTCACTGTTTGATCTCGCTATTTCCCGGATGATGATGAAATGATGAGAACAACACAAACTCCCAGTCCCGGGCCAAAGAAAATCCCCGACCTGGCTGGGAATCGAACCCAAGACTCCGTGATCCAAAGACAGGAACGTTAACACCAGGAACTGCGGATTTTTTTTACAAACGGTCCCATCGAACTTCCCTACAACTCGTTTCCTGCCTACCGACACGTCTGCCTGATAATGACTGCAAACAGTGGTTCACTGCCCTAAAATACGAGTAAGTTGCAGTTCAGATAGTTCAAATGGCTCTAAGCACTATGGGACTTAACATCTGAGGTCATCAGTCCCCTAGACTTAGAACTACTTGAATGTAACTAACCTAAGGACGTCACACATATCCATTCCCGAGGCGACCATAGCAGCAGTGCGGTTCCATACTGAAGCGCCTAGAACCGCTCGGCCACATCGGCCCGCTAGGTTGCAATAGTCTGTTTTATGCGAATTATTATTGACATGCACAACACTTTGAAGGAACCTTACAAACAAAATGTAATCGACCCACGCCCCATCGTGTGTATAGAATGACGAAGTTGATAACAGATAGTGGGACATTAATTTGCAGCCCATAGTAGTGTCACAGTTTTGATGACTAAAAATTTGAAACGTGGGAAGTGAAAATACATCCGAAATTCGAAGGAAGTGGCAGTACCAGTTATTTGTACAAAATATTGTGTCACACGAGGCAGAAGAATGGACACTGACAATGTGAATAAAATAAAGGGTCCACTGAGTACAAACGATATGTTTGTTGAGGTGTTGCTGTAGACAGAAAAAGAGAACAGACCATGTGATGAGGATATCAGACAAGTTATGGAAAGAGATTCAGTATTTATACTGACGCACCCGTGCTCTTGGGATAGCATCTATGATTAGTAATGAAAACGTCCTCGGTCCCTGGTTAGAAACACGCCATCACTCTAGTTTTGATTAATAATCAGCATTGGCGGCCGAAGACTTCTGGCATAAGAAGTCAACCCCATTCTGCCAATGGCCTTGTCAAAGAGGGCGCAGGAGTGGACAGAGGTTCATGGTACTCTCTTGTCCTTGTTATGGGAAAGTGCCCCTAAAGGCGGAACAATCAGCAATGATCAACGGCATGAGGATGCAGAAGGTACAGAACTTGTGAACTGTAATTGAAAAAGAGTCGTGATGATCTCTCCATTGGCAAAAAAATTCATAATAGTCCCTCATTTGGTTCTCTAGGAGGGGGGGGGAGGCGCACTGCCAAGGGGGAGGTGACTATGAGGGAAATACTGAATAAGCAAGTAAACGATAGCGTTCCACGAGGCTGGGAAAGGAATGTCAGGAGCTTTGATGTGGTAGAAAGCTAGAAAATCAGAAAAGGGAAATATAAAGTCTCAATCTAGATATAGAAGGTATCAGTGAAGTTAAATGGAAAGAAGACAAGGATTTATGGTCAGATGGGAATAGAGTAATATCACCAGCAGCAGAGAATGGTATAACGGGAGTAGGATCCGTTATGAGTAGGAAGGTATGGGAAAGAGTGTGTTATGATCAAGGGCTGTTCTTACCAGAATCGATAGCAAGCGAACAATGACAACGATAGTTGAGGTATACAAGCCGACATCGCAAGCTGAAGATAAAGATAGATAAAGATATGAAGATACTTACACTGTAATACAGTATTTAAAAAGCGATGAGAATCTAATAGTCATGAGGGACTGCAACGCAGTCGTAGGGCAAGGAGTAGAAGGAAAGGTTACAGGAGAATACGGACTTGGACAAATAATAAGTGAGTAGGAAGACTAACTGAGTTCCGTATTAAATTTCAGCTATTAATAGCGAATACTATGTCCAGGAACCACAGGAGGAGGCGGTATATTTCGAAAAGAATGTGTGATACAGGGATATTTCAGCTAGATTATATCATAGTTAGACAGAGATTCCGAAATCACATACTGGATTGTAAGGCGTACCCAGGCGCAGATACAGACTAGATCACAGTATAGTAGTGATTAAGAGGAAGCTGAAGTTCAAGATATCAGTAAGGAAGAACCAATACACCAAGAAGTGGGATACAGAAGTAGTAAGGGATGACGAAACACTCTTGAAGTTCTTTAAGGCTACAGATACAGCAATAAGGAATAGCTCAGTAGGCAGTACAGTTGAACACGGACCCACGTCTCTAAAACGGGCAATCACAGAAGTTGGAATGAAAAATGTAGATTCAAAGAAGGTAAGTGCGAAGAAACCATGGGTAACAGAAGAAATACTCCATGAAAGAAGGAAACACAAAAATGTTCAGATAAATTCAAGAATACAGAAATACAAGTTGCTCAGGAATTAAATAAACACAAAGTCCAGGAAAGCTAAGACTAAATGGATTCTTGAAAAATGCGAAGAAATCGAAAAAGGAATGGAGGGATTGACTCTGAATTTAAGAACGACAAAACAACTTTCCGTGACCTTAAAAGCAAGGGTGATAGCATAAAGAGTGCAATGTGAATTTCACTGTTAAATGCAGAGGGGGAAGATTCGTCTGATGTGATAGAAGAAGAATCAGGAGTCGATTTAGAAGAGATAGGGGATCCAGTAGCAGAAAAAGAATTTAAGAGAGCTTTGGAGGACTTACAACAAATAAGATAGAAAGGTTAGATAACATTCCATCAGAATTTCTAAAATCATTGGGGGAATTGGTAACAGAACGACTCTTGACGTTGGTGTGCAGAACGTATGAGTGTGGGGACATGCCATCTGGCTTTCGGAAAAACATCATGCACGTAATTTCGAAGTCAGCAAGAGCTGACAAATGTGAGAATTATCGCGTGATCAGCCTAATAGCTCATGCATCCAAGTTGCTAACAAGAATAGTACATAGAAAAATGGAAAAGAAAATTGAGCAATTCTGACATTACGATTGTTTCTGGAAGGAAGATTAAAGGAATATCAAGACACATTCATAGGATTTGTCGACCTATAAAAAGCGTTCGACAATGTAAAATGGTGCAAGAGGTTCGAAATTCTGAGAAAAATTGGGGTAAGGTATAGGGAGAGACGGGTAATATGCAATATATAAAAAATCCAAGAGGGAAAAATAAGATTGGACGAACAAGAACGAAGCGTTCTAACCGAAACGGATGTAAGACAGGGGTGTAGACTTTTCCCACGACTGTTCAATCTGTACATCGAAGAAGCAATGATGAAAATAAAAGAAGGGTTCAGGAGTGGAATTAAATTTCAGTGTGATAGGATATCGACGAGACGAATCGCTGACGACACTGCTACCCTCAGTGAAAGTGAAGAAGAATTACAAGGTATGCTGAATGCAATGAACAATCTGATGAGTACAGCATATAGACTGAAAGTAAATCGAAGAAAGACGAAAGTAATGACAAACATTAGAAATGGGAACAGCGTGAAACTTAACATCAGGAGTGATGAAGTTAAGGAAATCTGTTGGCTAGGCAGCAAAATAACCAATAATGGCTCTAGCAAGGAAGACAAAAATGGTTCAAATGGTTCTGAGCACTATAGGACTTAACTTCTGAGGACATCAGTCCCCTAGAACTTAGAACTACTGGAACCTAACTAACCTATGGACATCACACACATCCATGCCCGAGGCAGGATTCGAACCTGCGACCGTAGCGGTCACGCGGTTCCAGACTGAAGCGCCTAGAACCGCACGGTGGCCAAGGAGGACATCAAAAGCAGACCAGCACTGTCAAGAAGGGCATTCCTGGCTAAGAGAAGTCTACAGGTATCAAGCATATGGCTTCATTTGAGGAAGAAATTTCTGAGAATGTATGTCTGAAGCACAGCACTGTACGGTACTGAAAGATGGACTTTGGGAAAACCGGAACAGAAGAGAATCGAAGCATTTCAGATGTGGTGCTACAGACGAATGTTGAAAATTAGGTAGACTGATAGGGTAAGAAAAGACGATGTTCTGCGCAAAATCGGAGAGGAAAGGAATAAGCAGAAAACACTGACAAAAAGAGAGGACGGGATTATAGGACATCCGTTAAGACATGAAGGAATTACTTCTATGGTACTGGAGGGAATTGTAAAGAGCAAAAACTGTAGAGGAAGCCAGAGACTGGAAGACGTCCAGCAAATAACTGAGGACGTAGGTTGCAAGTGCTACTCTGAGATAAAACGGTTGCAGAGGAGAGGAATTCGTGGCGGCCGCATCAAACCAATCAGAAGACTGATGATACCGCCGCCCCCCCCCCCCAAATAAAAAAAAATATTCTGATTATATGAAAGAAACAACTAAAGCAATAGGGCCACTTTAGACATGTGGATGGTAACCTGTGGCATGATGGCTGTGTTAAGCTTCCTGTAACTGTGCTCATTTTGGCCTGTACGTTCCACAAATACAGTCTGTCGTCCAGGGCGACGAACATTAATTCGATCAGGATAAGATGTAGAAAATCGAGTGAAACATTCGTGTCACAAAAGTGTATAATGTTGAGTGTTGTTCTTCTGTAGGTTTCTTTCACATGTCGGATCTAGATTCACTAAGTAACTGAAGTAAGCACTTTGAAAAACATATGTTTCATGTGTTGGCATAAAGTCACAAAAACTGTGATCAAGCTTGTAACACGCAATGCACAGTACTTGCTAAAAATGTCAATGTAAATTAAAAGCAATTAGTCTTTACGCTCCATCCAAAAACCGTCATCCTAATCGAACCAACGAGCTACCGGTAAGAAACTGCAACTAAATGCAGTGTCACTGTCAAAATTGTTCTCATAATACTCTATGATAAGCATTGCTCTCCTAAATATTTCATAGTTCATTATTTCATAGGTAGCTTGCATCTCACAGCACATGCACTATTGCGACTTGGATTACGAAAACTCACAATAAAAATACCCAAAATGGACGTTAATAACTATGGCGGCTTGATAGTGTTTCCTGCCATACAGTTTTTCACGAAACTACATGAATGGATTAATTTTAAAGAGACCCTGTAGTTTATCATACAGTGCGAACCACATCTCCACCTACAGACTTTCAGAGGTTTTTCAGGGAAACCTTCTGAGTGTTTCGGTATAAGGGACTCATGCCCTCTGGTAGCTTTATCTGAGTTTTTGTATTTAGTTTGGTATTTTGCTGCAATTGCTTTGTACATCTCTTACAGTGAAAACGTATGCACAATAGTGCGACAGAATTTGGTGTGTGCCTAGCTTGGAGACAAACTTGTTCCATTCATTAAGGGCAGCTGCTATTTACAACAATAACACCTGCTTCAAATCTCGCCCTCAAGATTACATACGGTACGGCACGCTCCTGCCTCCTGTTTGTTTTTCCAGTGGTGTCCGTTGAACGTCGGCAGAGATACACGGAAATATAGATAGGTTTGCTGGTAGGTATTTGGCCAACATGCACACCGTGTACGAGTTCACTGAATGCAACGAAGAGAGGCATAGCGATGTCAGGCCGAGTAACTGCTTCCACGTCACACTACCTTTGCGATGGAGGGGTGTTGCGTAAGACTCTGCTCGATGACCTACATCATTGGCGATTTCATGTTGTATCATTTTTTATTGTTGTGAAGAAGGAAACCGACTAAATCAAACAACATTATTACTCAGTAATGGATAATTTACTATGTTTACCCGCGTGGTTGACGTGCAGTGCCATCTTAACACACGATCACAGTAAGGTGAATAATATTATATCTACTGTTATAAGCTTACGAAGGATAACTGAACAACGTGCAGGTATGCATAAGAGTACTAAACAACTAGTCAAACTTCTATGAGCCACTTCCCACCTGCCACATATCGTACAATAGTAGGGGAATAGTGTTCGCCCTGGGACGTTTTAATTTATTCGAGATGATGGATCCCCACTCCTCCCCTCTGCCCCCTGGTGTAGATGTCGCAACGTCACACTGAGAAAGGCACAGGTTTTCACCCTCCCCTTTTTCCACTTTCCCTCTCTCACTTGCCCTCCCCCACTCTCCATCCTTTCCCAGAGTTCCCATCCCCTACACCAGTCGAAAATAGGTGGGAAAAAGCTCAGTCTGTGAAAAGGTGCTGGTGTGGAAAGACATAGGGCAGTTCCGTGTGTTATCCTGTTGGAAATCGAGGTAAATTCCAATTTTTGGTGGTACATGTGTTGAACTGATGAGATCTAGGAGGGGTTTTGTGACGATTTTACCTGTGAGCATTCAACTGAAGACTATCTTCATAGTGCCCTACATGGCGATTGGAAAGGGCAGATAATGGACGAGAATAAGAAGGAGAATACCGTTCAGTAATAAAGGTAATGCAGCAGGATGATTTGCATATCATCCAATAGTGTCAGTTACAGTGCAGAGGCTATATTTTTTATTTACAAAATTCAATTTGCATAACAATTTGCTGTGGCTGAGTCTCTTTATTTGGCAATAGTAGCTCATCATACTCTGCATTTTATTGAATTTTGGAAGGTGCCAGTGTAGTAAAATACTTCGAGAAAAGTTATCGACATACGATCTGACAGAACTAACGTGCCTGTGAACCCAGGTCCTGCAAGGTAAGGAGATCACGCCACCACCGGTTTCATGCACTCTATCCTTTCCAAAAACCATCTGTGCCTTTGTAAAAATTTCGGCAGAATTTATCTCTAGCTTCAGCCAGCTTTCCATACCTATAACGATATCAGCTTTGGTGCTTTCTATCAGCGCTTGAAGTTCCGGTACCCTACAGCTTTGACAGTTTACAATTACAATACTGACTGCTGCTTGGTCCCCACATGTCCTGACTTTGCCTGCACCCCTTTCTGTACTTGCCTGAGGCCATCTAACCCAAAAAACCGCCTAGTCCGCGCCACAGAACCCCTGCTACCTGTGTAGCCACCTGTTGGGTGTAGTGGACTCCTGACCTATCCAGCGGAACCCGGAACACCACCACCCTATGGCGTAAGTCGAGGAATCTGCAGCCCACACGCTCGCAGAACTGTCTCTGATTAAGACCCTCCAATCGGCTCTGTACCAAAGGTCCGCAGTCAGTCCTGTCGATGATGCTGCAGATGGTGAGCTCTGCTTTCATCCTGCTAGCGAGACTGGCAGTCTTCACCAAATCAGATAGCCGCTGGAAGCCAGAGAGGATTTCCTCCGATCCATAGCGACACACATCATTGTGCCGACATGAGCGACCACCTTCAGATGGGTGCACCCTGTTCCCTTCATGGCATCCGGAAAGAACCTCTCCACATCTGGAATGACTCCCCCAGTATGCACACGGAGTGCACATTGGTTTTCCTCCCCTCCCTTGCAGCCATATCCCTAAGGGACCCCACTACACGCCTGACGTTGGAGCTCCCAACTACCAGTAAGCCCACCCTCTGCGACTGCCCGGATCTTGCAGACTGAGGGGCAACCTCTGGAACAGGACAAGCAGCCATGTCAGGCCGAAGATCAGTATCAGCCTGAGACAGAGCCTGAAACCGGTTCGTCAAACAAACTGGAGAGGCTTTCCGTTCAGCCCTCTGGAATGTATTTCGCCCCCTGCCACACCTTGAGACGACCTCCCACTCTACCATAGGTGAGGGATCAGCCTCAATGCGGGCAGTATCCCGGGCAGCCACAGTCTTAGTCCGATCGTGGGATGCCTGGGACGAGCTGGTCGTCCCCTCAAACCCCCATCCGGACCCCAACAATGATGCCCATTGGCAACAGCCTCAAGCTGTGACCGAAGCCAACACTGCCTGAAGCTGGGAGCGAAGGGATGCCAACTCAACCCGCAACCGAACACAGCAGTCGCCGTCCCTATCCATGCTAAACACTGTAGTGCAAAGAGCGTCTGAACTAGTCTACAGAGAGCACAAACAATTCGACGCAAAATTTAAACGGTTATTAAAATACAAGACTGCCTAGTAAATGCAGTAATGCTGCTATTTGCGCACTGCTGACACACTGCTCGGCGGCAGAAGGAGACTACGCGATTTTACACTACTCAGGTACTAAAACGCGATGCTACAACTCTCAAATACTATAATATGCCCGAAATTTATGAATTAAATTATGCAAGTACTCAAAAACACACAAAGAAATTAAGAATTAAACTATGTAACAAACAAGTGAGCTAAGAGTATACGACTTGCTGCTGGCAGCTGCTTATCCAACGGCGGCTGGGAGCACACTAAGTGTAGGCTGCAGTAGTCTGTTGAATACGAATTATTATTCAGATGCACAACACTTCGAAAGAACCTTCTTAGCATATATAATCGACCCACGCCCCATGGTGTGTATATAATGACGAAGTTCATAACAGTGTGACATTAATTTGCAGCTCACAGCAGCGTCATAGTTTTGATGACTGTAAAAATTAGAAAGGTGGGAAGTCCAATATTCCAAGGAAGTGTAATGTAAAGAGTGTCACGATGATCTCTCCATTGGCAAAACATTCCGGAACAGTCCCCATTAGGATATCTGGGGGGGGGGGGGGAGAAGGGGGGCGGGAGACTGCCAAGGAGAGGTGACTAAGAGAAATACTAAATAATTAAAGAAACGATAACGTTCTACGAGGCTGGACGTGAAATGTCCGAAGCTTGAATGTCGTAGGAAGCTAGAAAATCTGAAAAGGGAAATGCAAAGGCTCAATCTAGATATAGAAGAGTTCAGTGAAGTGAAATGGAAAGAAGACAAGGATTTTTGGGCAGATGAGTATAGGGTAATAATAACAACAGTAGAGAATGGTATAATAGGAGTAGGATTCGTTATGGAAGGTATGGGAAAGAGTGTGTTACAGTGAACAGATCAGTGATAGGTTTATTATTATCGGAATCGATAGCAAACGAACACTGACAACGATAGGTGAGCTATATACATGCTGAACCGCAAGCTTAAGATGAAGAAATAGAGAACAACATGTACATACTGAAAGAGTAGTGCAGTACGTACACCGCGATGAAAATCTAATAGTCATGGAGGATTGGAATTCAGATATTGGGGAAGGAGTAGAAGAAAAGGTTACGAGAGAATATGGACTTCGGACAAGGAATGAGGGAGTGGAAAGACTAACTGAGTTCTCTATTAAATTTCAGCTAGTAATAGCGAATACTATGTTCAAGAATCACAAGATGAGACAGTATACTTGGAAAAGACTGGTTGATACGGGAATATATCAACTAGATACTGGATTGTAAGGCGTACCGAGGCACAGATATAGACTAAATCACAGTATAGTAGTGACGAAGAGGAGGCTGAAGTTCAAGATATTAGTAAGGAAGAACCAACACACAAAGAAGTGGGATACGGAAGTACTAAGGGATGACGAGACACGCTTGAAGTTCTTTCCAGATACAGCAATAAGGAATAGCTCAGTAGGTAGTACGGTTGAACAGGGATGGACGTCTCTAAGAAGCGCAATCACATAATTTCGAAAGAATAAAGTAGGTACAAAGAAGGTAAGTGCGAAAAAACCATGGGTAACAGATGAAATACGTCAGTTGATCGATGAAAGAAGCAAGTACGACACGAAGTGCAAGGAAGCTAAGACGAAATGGATGACTGAAAAATGCGAAGAAATTGAAAAACTAATGACTGTGGGAAGGACTGACACATAATATGAGAATTTCAATATAACCTTCCGTGACCTTAAAAGCAAGGCTGATAGCATAAAAAGTGTAACGGGAATTCCACTGTTAAATGCAGAGGAGAGAGCGGATAGGTGGAATGAATACACTGAAACTCCCTGTTAGGGGGAAGATTTCTCTCATGTGATAAAAGAAGAAACAGGAGTCGATTCAGAAGAGATACGGAATCCAGCATCAGAATCAGAATTTAAGAGAGCTTTGGAGGACTTACGATCAAAGAAGATAGAAAGGGTAGATAACATTCCATCAGAATTTCTAAAAATCGTTCGGGGAAGTGCCAACAAAACGACTCTTGACTTTGGTGTGTCTCGTTAATTAATGAATGACCCTCGCACATATCTTGAAAAATCGGATAGTAAGAAACATCGTCACAGGTATAAATAATCACGAAAAACTGAACTCACAATTTACACCAAAGACACGCGTGTAAATGGACGGGAAATTATTAATGCTGCGAAAAACTGGTAATTAAAAACATATTTCTTGTTTCAATAATTGTAAAATTTTACCATGAGTGAGAAGTGTGGGCTTTGCCGTAGGTTTGTGAGTAGTGGATTGCGGTGTGAGACTTGTTCGAAGTATTTTCACTGGGGGGAATGCAGTGGGGAAGCCAGTGGGCATTCTGGTGAGATCCTCTCCTGGAACTGCAGGTTATGTAGCAAGAGTAAGTTGATAGAGGAGCAGGAGCGTAAGATCTGTGCCCTTCAGGTGCAGTTGAAAAACGCACAGGAGGAGCTAGATAGGATGAGGAGGGAGAAGGGGGTTGGGGAATGGGAGCTGGCTGTTGGCAAGAGATCTGCTAGGAGAAGGAGATTTTCAGATAGTTTTACTATTGGTGTTTGTAATAGATATGACCAACTGTCAGAGTCTAGTGGAGAGGAATCTCTAGTAGCTGTAGATGTAGGAAGTATGCAGCAGACCTCAGCAGTTACGGTGGCTAGGACAGTTGCAAAGTCTAAGAGAAAGAAGAAGGTTCTGCTGTTAGGTAGTTCTCATGGTAGAGGTGTAGGCCAGCAGTTGCAGGAAGTTTTGGGGAGTGAGTACCAGGTCACCAGCATTGTGAAGCCTAATGCAGGATTGGCTCAGGTGACTTTTAACATAGGGGGGTTATGTAGGGATTTTACTAAAGAGGATCAGGTAGTGATTGTGGGTGGGGCTGGTAATAGTATTGATAGGGATGGGAAGTATGACATAGATGGTGACCTGGAAAAGATAGCCACTCAGACTGGCAACACGAATGTGCATTTCGTGGAACTGTTTCAGCGTCACGATCGGCCTCATCTTAATATAGCCGTCAGGCGTAATAACATGAGACTTGGGGGTGCGCTGATGACAGAAGGCATGAGTCACATTTCAGTGGTGTCGGTGGAGTCTATCAGTAGGACGGGTTTCACTAGACATGGCCTGCACCTCAACAGGTATGGGAAGGGGAGGTTGGCAAAACTTATAGGTGACAGCATAGGTGGGGGTGGTGGGATCACTCATGGGAAAATTCCGGTAGTTGTGGGTGTTAGAGCTGTACCTTTTTTAGATTGAAGTCAGCTGATAGGTATTCCTGCTTAAGGGAAGTCTCTCTAACAAAGAAACCACTTTCTACAAAGCTTGGGTATCCGATTAATGAGGGAATTAGTATATTTCATCAAAATATACAAGGTATTCGAGATAAAGTTAGTGAAGTGCTTATAGATGTTGACTCTGAAATTATTGGTATATCTGAACACTTCTTAAATAAGGAGATAATTCAGAGGCTTCCTTTACCAGGATACAGGTTGGCTGGCAGCTTTTCTAGGAGCTCTTTGCGGTGTGGGGGAGTAGCCATGTATGTGAGAAACGGTATCCCATTTGAGTCAATTGATGTTTCAAAGTACTGCACTGAAAAGGTGTTTGAATGTTGTGTAGGTGTGGTTAAATTTAGTGGAGCTAAACTTCTTACTGTTGTTATTTATAGATCCCCAGACTCCGATTTCACAACATTTTTGCTAAAGCTAGAGGAGGTTCTTGGTTCACTTTATAGGAAATACAAAAAGTTAGTTATATGTGGTGACTTCAATATTAATTGTATAAGTGATTGTGCAAGGAAAAGGATGCTGGTAGACCTCCTTAATTCATATAATCTTATGCAAACCGTATTCTTTCCAACGAGAGTGCAAGGGAACAGTAGAACAACCATAGACAATATTTTTGTTCATTCGTCATTATTAGAAGGGCATTCTGTTAGCAAAAAGGTGAATGGCCTTTCAGATCATGATGCACAAATTTTAAGTCTAAAAGAATTTTGTGCTTCAACACATGTTAAATATAGTTACCAACTTTTTAGGAAAGCTGATGCAGTTGCTGTACAGACTTTTGTAAACCTTATCAAGGAACAAGGTTGGCAAGATGTTTATAGTGCTGATACAGTAGACGATAAATATAATGCTTTCCTCAAGACTTTTCTCGTGCTCTTTGAAAGTTGCTTTCCGTTAGAACGTTTAAAACAGGGTACTAGCACAAACAGGCAGCCTGGGTGGCTGACTAAAGGGATAAGAATATCTTGTAGAACAAAGTGGCAATTATATCAAAACGTTAGAAACAGTCAAAATCTAAATGCAGCAGCCCATTACAAACAGTATTGTAAGGTGCTTAAAAAAGTTATTAGGAAGGCAAAAAGTATGTGGTATGCAGATAGAATAGCTAAGTCTCAGGATAAAATTAAAACCATATGGTCAGTCGTAAAGGAAGTGGCTGGTCTGCAGAGACAGGTCGAGGATATAGAATCAGTGCGTAGTGGGGATGTCCGTGTTGCTGATAAGTCGCATATATGTACAGTACTTAATAATCACTTTCTGAATATAGCAGGTGAACTAAATAGAAACCTAGTCCCAACAGGGAATCATATAGCGCTCTTAGAAAAAAGTGTTCCGAGACTGTTACCTGAAATGCTCCTCCATGATACTGACAAGAGGGAGATTGAGTTAATAAT
This sequence comes from Schistocerca piceifrons, assembly GCF_021461385.2. Taxonomy (NCBI): domain Eukaryota; kingdom Metazoa; phylum Arthropoda; class Insecta; order Orthoptera; family Acrididae; genus Schistocerca; species Schistocerca piceifrons. Next base: position 1,267,905 of record NW_025727757.1, read on the forward strand.
TAAATCACTAAAGACCAAGAACTCTCATGGATATGACGGGGTATCTAGCAGAATACTGAAGTATTGTTCCACGTATATTAGCTCAGTACTTAGCCATATCTGTAACTTTTCCTTTAGCAGTGGTCGGTTTCCTGACCGATTAAAGTACTCGGTAGTGAAGCCACTTTATAAAAAGGGAGACAGGGATAATGTTGACAATTATAGACCTATTTCTATGCCATCGGTGTTTGCTAAAGTTATCGAGAGGCTTGTATATACAAGGTTACTGTAGCATTTAAATTCACATAATTTGCTGTCAAATGTACAGTTTGGTTTTAGAAATGGCTTAACAACTGAAAATGCTATATTCTCTTTTCTCTGTGAGGTTTTGGACGGATTAAATAAAAGGTTGAGAGCGTTAGGTGTTTTCTTTGATTTAACGAAGGCTTTTGACTGTGTTGACCACAAAATATTACTGCAGAAGTTGGAACATTATGGAGTAAGGGGAGTAGCTTACAATTGGTTCGCCTCCTACTTTAAGAACAGAAAGCAGAAGGTAATCCTCCGCAATATTGAGAGTGGTAATGATGTTCAGTCCCAATGGGGCACTGTTAAATGGGGCGTTCCCCAAGGGTCGGTGCTGGGGCCACTGCTGTTCCTTATTTATGTAAATGATATGCCTTCTAGTATTACAGGTAATTCAAAAATATTTCTGTTTGCTGATGACACCACCTTGGTAGTGAAGGATCTTGTGTGTAATATTGAAACATTATCAAATAATGTAGTTCATGAAGTAAGTTCGTGGCTTGTGGAAAATAATTTGATGCTAAATCACAGTAAGACTCAGTTTTTACAGTTTCTAACCCACAATTCAACAAGAACTGACATTTTAATCAGACAGAATGGGCATGTTATAAGCGAGACGGAACAGTTCAAGTTCCTAGGCGTACGGATAGATAGTAAGCTGTTGTGGAAAGCCCATGTTCAGGATCTTGTTCAGAAACTAAATGCCGCTTTGTTTACCATTAGAACAGTATCTGAAATAAGTGACATTTCAACACGAAAAGTAGTATACTTCGCATATTTTCATACGCTTATGTCATATGGTATTATTTTTTGGGGTAATTCTTCTGATTCAAAAAGGGTATTTTTGGCTCAAAAACGGGCTGTTCGAGCTATGTATGGTGTAAGTTCGAAAACCTCTTGTCGACCCCTATTCAATAGTCTGGGAATTTTGACATTGCCCTCACAGTATGTATTTTCTTTAATGTCGTTTGTTGTTAGCAATATTAGCTTATTCCCAAGAGTTAGCAGCTTTCACTCAGTTAATACTAGGCAGAAATCAAATCTGCATGTGGAATGCACTTCCTTGACTCTTGTGCAGAAAGGAGTGCAGTATTCTGCTGCATCCATTTTCAATAAGCTACCACAAGAACTCAAAAATCTTAGCAGTAGCCCAAACACTTTTAAGTCTAAACTGAAGAGTTTCCTCATGGCTCACTCCTTCTATTCTGTCGAGGAGCTCCTGGAAGAGATAAAAAATTAAGCAAATTCCAGTGTTACATTCTTGATTTTCTTTATTTAAACTAACGACTTGTTTCATTTTATGTGTTTCTACAATCGTGTTATAATTTCATGTATTGACTCGTTCCATGACCATGGAGACTTCTCCTAAATGTGGTCCCACGGAACAATAAATAAATAAATAAATAAAAAAAAATAAACTAATAAGGGGGAACTGAAGTGGCAGCTATCTCGTGCGTAGAAAGCGGCAGGAAATTATACACATTCGAATAAACACCGCAGGGCTGAGTGCTGGGAGCATCCGTACCGTACACGGCCACCCATCACAGTTTCCGACCCAGAAAAGTGGCCGGGTGGCGCCTCCCTTAGCAGAACACCGGCGGCGACGATATGTCGCAAGATTTTCGATCATTCGGACTGGCCGCACCGGAGAACGTTCTGTTTTGATGCGTCACACCAATACCCAAAAAGGGAATTACGAGTAATCCGATGAATTACAGATCCATATCACTAATGTCGATTTTCAGTACGGTATTTGAATGTGTACTGTGTTCGAACATTACGAATTACCTCGAAGAAAACGATTTATTGACATATAGTCAGCACGGATTAAGAAAATGTGCCTTGTGAAATACAACTAGCTCTCTATACTCATGAAGTAATGAGTGCTATAGACAGGGGATATCAAATTGATTCCGTATTCTCAGATTTTCAGAATGCTTTCGACACATTTCCTCTCAAGCGTCTTCTATCCAAACTGGGTGCCTAAGGAACATCGCCTCAGTTGTGATGCTGGATTCGTGTTTTCCTGTCAGAAAGGTCACAGTTGGAAGTAGTAAAACAGATATAATATCCGGCGTTCCCCAATGAAGTGTTATAGGCCCCCTATAGTTCCTGATCTGTATTAAAGACATAGAAGTCAATCTGAGTTTAGCCCTCTTGCCGTATTAGATTGTTTGCATATGATGCTGTCATTTGCCGTCTTGTAAAGTTATCAGATGACCAAAACGAATTCCAAAATGATTTCGATAAGAAAGCTGTATGGTGCAAAAAGTGGCGATTGACCCTAAACAAAGAAAAGTGTGAAGTTATTCACATAATTACAAAAAGAAATCCACTAAATTTCGATTACGCGATAAGTCACACAATCTTGAAGGCTGCAAATGCAACTAAATATTTAGGTATTTCAACTACAAATAACCTAAATTGGAACGATCAAGTAGATAATGTTGTGGGTAGGGTAAACCAAAGACTGTGATTCACTGGCAGAATGTGCAACAGGTCTACTGAAGACACTGCTTACACCACGACTGTCCGCCCTATTTTGGAGTATTTCTGTGTGGTGTGGGATCCACATCAGGTGAGACCGACGAATGACATCGAAAAGATTCAAAGAATGGCAGCTCGTTTTTTATTATCGTGAAATAGTGGAGATAGTGCCACAGATACGGTATGAGAATTGGAGTGGCAGTGATTAAAACAAAGGCGGTTTTCGTTGCGACGGCATCTTCTTCTTAAGTTTCAATCGCCAGTTTTCTCCTCCAATTGCGAAAACATTCTGTTGGCACCCACCTAGATAGGGAGAAATGATCAAAACGATAAAATAAGACAAACCAGGGCTCGCACAGAAAAAATGTAAGTGATAGTTTTTCTCGCGTGCCGTTCGAGAATGGAACAGTAGAGAAACAGCTTGAATGTGGTTCATTGAACCCTCTGCGAAGCACTTTATTGTGATTTGCAGAGTAACCTCGTAGATGTAAATAGGATAGTACAGGTTTCCACGTCCTGCTAAGAGGAAACCCATTGTCTCTATTAATCAAATTATCCGCGAGCCTAATTTCAATTGCCTCCTTATAGACACTGCTCCAAAAACCAATAAAAACGTTGGCAACCATCACAGTTTCGTTAGATTTCATACATTGTCCCTCGTTTATGCTATGTTATGCTACGGCCGAGTCTGCCGACAGTTGTAGCCCCGTATGACGGCGATGTTCCACGCACCTGTCATGAACTGTGTGTGTCGAACGGCCGATGTGGGCGACCTGCCTGCACATATTACACGTTGCGTATCTACGAATACTAACAAGTGACACATGAAACTTACGGTTTCATTAGAGAAATGTCAAAGCGACAAACAAATTTGTTATACTTAACACAGATAGTTGGTCAGAAATCTTTCTACAGTTATCAACATTTGTTTTAGAAAAATATAGAACATAGAAATTTGTAGCTTATGGTGAAAGAATATAATATATTGTTCGCATACCTTTACTGCAGGCAGAAACTGAGTGGAGAGCTGTTGTAATTAAATGACGACACATGAAGAGAAGACACAGTGTATTCTGTGGTATCACGAGCGAAATATCCAATTACTGAGCAGCAATATTCTCGAAAACAATACGCAAGAGAAGCACCGAATGGAAAGAGTATTGTTGAATGGTACATTAAGTTTAAACAGAAGAGCAGTGTATTGGATCTTCTGTGAAGAGGGCAGCCTTCTGTCAGTGAGAAGCCCTTCCAGATCAACTCGATGCACATCCCATGTATCAGACTTTCCTAGCACCACAGTGCGAACAATTCTATACAGAAGATAACACCTTCAGGCATATAAGGTCCATATTAGACACGTCTTACACCAGAGGATTGAACTTGTCGAGAAACATTTGCAACTAAGATTTTGGACCGAATCGACACTAGCAATGATAATCTTCAATGAATTCTTTTTTTTTTCGGGTGAGACTACTTTCCACATATTAAGTGGAGTTAACAACCATAGTGTGAGGATATGCGGTTCTGAAATTCCACACATTGCCTTGTATCATGTTAGGGATTCCATTAAAATAAATGTTTGGCATGGTTGAATCCACAACAAAGTTACCGGTCCTATCTGTTTTGTCCAAACAAAAGTAACAGCTACGATCTATCCTGAAATGCTAGATCAATTTGCTAAATCGCTTCTCAGAGACTTGCGCCTGAGGTTTTACAACGATATGGTGTACCACCGCATTGAGGATTGTATGTTAGTAATTTTGCTAACGAGACATTCCCTGACAGGTGAATTTGGCGTCATGATCCATCTGCCTGCCCTCCAAGGTCACTCGACATAACGCCTTTAGACGTCAAAGCAGTTCTTTATTTCTGAAGTGTAACTGTCATTATTCTTCCTATCTCTTAAAATAGTGACTTAGTATGACCAGTCCAAACCAGTTGAACAACTTGCATCAATTCTTTGTATATTTATTTTGATTTAGTGACAGAAACTCCGTAGGAGCGTGCAAGAATTTTACAGGACATAGAGGATGCTCCACAGAACTATTAGATGTAGCGAAGCTGGGATCTGGAAAGTCAGCTTACGGAGATAAAATCACATTACTGCATACTTTTTTATTGAGATTAGTTACTGTTAACTGCAAATTCCGTTGCTGACACAATGAACGTACCATTTCTACTGTACCTTACAAAATGTGCTGAAACTGACGGCTATCAACATCAATGCAAGCATGACATCGGGGAACGAACTTATGACGCATCCCGGCAAATATCCTTGGTGTGATCCTCATGTTGCCAGATCCCTCATTTCTGATTTCCAATGGACCTGTCTCCAGTATTCGTCGATGGAGAGAAACAAACATTCGTCGTGACGGATGATGCCTATTAGGGAATCGTTCCGCTTACAATCATTCAGCAGCGATAGCATTGCAACCTACTTGCCCATACACGAGGTGCTCGTCAGTACGTCTCTGAATATCACTGAGTAATGAATGGTTCTGTAGTTGATTCATTGCACATTCTGTTCAAAAATGGCTCTGAGCACTATGGGACTTGACATCTGAGGTCATCAGTCCCCTAGAACTTAGAACTACTTAACCCTAACGAACCTAAGGACATCACACACATCCATGCCCGAGGCAGGATTTGAACTTGCGACCATAGCGGTCGCGCGGTTCCAGATTGAAGCGCCTAGGACAGCTCGGCCACATCGGCAGGCGCACATTCTGTCATGGGACAACATATGTACGGTACAACAGAGACACCTTATGGGCAGGTACAGTAAACGAAACCTGCATCATGACTTCCTAGTAATCAGCTTCGTCGTTCTTGTTTCCTTGCAAGAGAAAAAGAATGTACATGTAGATAAGGAGCACAGTACGTGTAAACTAGTACGTATGTCAGTTGTAAATAAGCTGGAAGACAGTATTGCTGTACAAAGCTGTAGACAGGTTTGCTTCCATACGTCCTTAAGATGGTTTGCTCCATCCCAGGTACCATACCTCAAATTGTTCAGTGGAACATTCTCTATGCCCTGTTATATTTTTGCATGTTCTTACAGAAACACCCTGTATAGGGTGACGTGAACATCGTATAATTCTTGCTTATAGTGACTGAAAGAGTACGAGATTTTCTACTATATTATTGACAAGCATTTCAGGCAAGGAAACCATCTGATTGGATCCCATACTAGCTTCGTTTATAAATGTAGAAGCATACATAGTTTTGTGTTGTAGTAATGTTGAGCAAAATGATCATTTATAGAGTCAGAACTATCTTTATTATGTCTGAAGCATTATTACAGACCACGCTCTGTTGTCCTTCTATGTATTTCCATAAGATATTCCAAATGGATTTGGTGTGGTGACATGAACTGTAGCACTGTGCTCGACGTCATCACAAGTGCAGCAAGAGAAGCATAATATATAGCAACAGAGTCAACATTCACTTAATCTTTTTGTAACAGCATTTACAATCAGTATTAAGTCATATTATCAACCTACAATCTTGCAGTAGCTGTTGTAGTACTTTGGGATAAAAACTGCCACAATGTCAATATAATCTCTAGGAAATATTGATCCGAGTATTTCATTGTATGTACATAGCGAACTCTCTGTCAATAATTCCTAATAACTGTTCAAAAGCATCCAGAAATATACCATCAACGGTAGCTTCTCTACTTCTGTAGAATATTTGATGGTCTAACATATTTGTTGGTTTTGGGAAAACTGCTACTACCCTGTCGTTACCTTCCATAGTAATTCCGCCTACAACGATAGCCTCTTGATGCCCACTTGTCCGGATTCACATAGAGTGTGCTAGAGTGCCTAGAAACGTGTTGTGTTCTAACGTACTTCCCCGGTCCTTGCCACTTGGTACACACGGAGATATGTGACAGAACTAATGTGACTGTGAACACAGGCCCTGCAAGGTAAGGAGATCTGGATCGCGATTAAACATCAGAATAACAGACATCATACATGTCCTGAAATATTTCAGTGAGGAAACACACAAACAACTGTTACCTTTACTAAATCTTTTTATTACAGAATCAACATAAACATTCAGTTCTAGCGTGTAGTTGGTGACATTGGAAAATCCTCCATAATTAGGAAGATCCTGACGAATTCCGAAATGATATTAATCGTGATACATGAACACATAGCAACGTTGCAAAAGCGTTTCTAAATGAGAAAAGAACCCCAAGCGTAACTTGCAATACAATGATCACAAAACAATTTACCCTCAAAAATATTACACTGACTATTTTTCATTATTGTGCTATTGCCTAAGCTATTTTAGCTGGAGAATAGCATGTATTTACCGACACCTTTCTAGACTTTTAAGCCCTATGAAAGCACACACGACACATGGCTAACATCGACACAGGGGAACGAGAAGAAAATACGTAACACAACTCGAATCTCCAGTAGAACTGCAGTGCACCCACACGTTAGTGACTGCCTTACTGAGCGCCTGGGAAACACGACATCCAGCGCGCTCTGTCGGCGGCTGCTGTGGCGTCTGATGGCGGCGGCGCGTCGACGCTGTGCCTACGTCTCAACCTCGACGCTGTTCTGGCCCCAGCTGTGTCAGCAGTCGGAAACCTACCCTGAGTTTTCGTCAGGCTAAACTATTGGCAATGTCCACTCGCTCTGCCTTAGCGGCGTGTACAGCTCTGCCCTCTTATTTGTTCCGCAGAAGGTGAGTAACTCGGGTCGAAATCGGAAATCTCCACTCCACAGGTGTTACGAGATTTTCCAACCCTATAAACACAAGTGTTCACTAGAAGGCTTCTCTAGGCATACAGAACAGCAAGTGTTCCGTCGACACATGGCCCTGGCCTGAAGAGCACTCTCCTTCAACCCAGGGTCCCGCTCTGTATATCTTCTTCGTTCTCTCCCTGTGTACCCTGTGTTCATCCCCTACCACAGGTAGTGGCGGTCCGTGCTGACTGTGGTACGAATTGCGTCGTTTCTTGGCCGAATGAAGCTTGAGAAGCGTAATGGGGGTGGAAACTATTTTCCTTCTGGCCTATAGCATTCATGTTTCTTTCCTGTCCTCTCAGAGTCCGCTCATACATGAGCTGTCCAGATGGAACCGCGTGTTGTCCTTCATCACGTCATATGCGAGTATTTGTTAAAAATAGCGGTCCTTTCCAGTGGTCTGTTTTCCGTCTGGAAAAAAAAGAAACACAGGGACAATGTTTTTCGTGCTTGTCAAAGACGTCCAGTTGTCATTCTGAAAGCATTCCTTTCCGAGAAGCTTTCCGAGGCCTCCGGTTTTTTCTTTCTATATTTCTCCCGTCGTCTGTGCCCCACTCTTAACCTTATTTTTGCTACTTAACATTTCTCGCAAATGCGAATTCCGTGTATCGGTCCTCTCCGAGCGGCCATGTGGACCCCTGCTATGCTAAGTAGTTTCTTTCCGTTCCTAGCAGGTGTGTGTCGGAGAAGCTCGATTTATGGCTTACTATCAGCTAATGGTGTCATTTTGTAGCTGTTTTTCACAACCTGTTTGCCACTTACTGCTCCATGTGTTACTGATTTCTCACTGTTTGTACAAATATTACTTAAACTAATGAAATTACTTAAATACACTTAATGTTGTTCTATGATCATCAGATTTTGTTTGCAGATCATGTGTGAGGGACACCGCTCCTAAGGGCACTGCTTCTCACGTCCTCCACCTGCTCCACCCTCCTCGGCATCCGACGCCGCAGGAAGGCCGCAGGTAGCGCTTCACGCCACACGGTGCAGCCTGTGTTTCTCAGGGTTTCTTTAGCGGCAGCAGACGGCGGTGGGCGCGACGCAAGATCGCTCGTCGACTTGAAGTCAAGCGCCGGCACGCGAGTCGGGAACGACGGAGCAGAGAGCTTTGTGAGGAAGACGTCAGCGAACCGCAGGCTGGCCGACCCCTCTCCAGGACGACAACGCGACAGCAGCGGCCTCTATGCACGCCACGCCCGACTGGCCACGGCCCAACTGAACAGTAGCTTCAAGATTAGCGGCGTCTGTAGCAGCATCGACGCTAGTTACTTTCCACGTGCAGTCTATGTAACACGGACATGGCAATTGTTATACTGAACAGCATTGCTTGTTTTGCATGTCGCCCTGTGCTTGCTACACATCAGTGTAACATAAATTTAACTATCGTATTTTTTCCTTTTTTTAATAAAACTCATTAATACGATTTGCTCTAATTGTTGCCTAGCGATACGAGAAAGCAGGTTTCTTAGACACCCCGCATTCGACGACTACGCAGCACTCAACACTGTATGTTCTACTCTTCACCTATGTACGTTTATTAAATAGTTCTCAGTTCCGTATATGTTAGCATAAACATTATTAAAAAATTTGAGCCTCTTGTCGCTTATATCCATGTAATCATCAGTTTCCAAAAACGCTCATAATTTGTTTGTATGAAATTATATTTGTAGAAATTAAGATTTCATAATTTTGCAGGAATTGTATATTTAGTAACATGAAAAGCAGAACATTCCAATATATTGAGACAGTTCCAGAGACAATATGCAAAAAATCACTATGATATACCAATTTTAAGTAATATGAATTTAATTTTTACGAAATGAATGAACTTAATACGAGGGTCACTCCAAAAGAAATGCACACTATTTTTTTTTAAATCCATTTTTTATTCTACATGTTTGAAAGTTTTACAGTGTGTAGATACATCCTTTAGGAACAATGTTTTCATTTCTTCACATAATTTTCATCCCTCTCAACTGCCTTACGCCCTCATGGAACCAGCGCCTGTATACCCGCACAGTAAAATTCTGGACCAACCTGTTGGAGCCACTGTTTGGCAGCGTGCACAAGGGAGTCATCATCTTCAAACCTTGTTCCACGAAGATAATCTTTCAGTTTCCAAAAAAATGGCTCTGAGCACTATGGGACTTAACAGCTGAGGTCATCAGTCCCCTAGAACTTCGAACTACATAAACCTAACTAACCGAAGGACATCACACATATCCATGCCCGATGTAGGATTCGAACCTGCGACCGTAGCAGTCGCTCGGTTCCGGACTGAAGCGCCTAGAACCGCACGGCCAGCGCGGCCGGCTCTTTCAGTTTCCCAGAGAGATGATAATCACATGGAGCCAGGTCAGGACTGTAAAGCGGGTGTTTCAGTATTGTACATCCGATTTATCTGATCGCTTCCATGGTTTTTTGACTGACATGTGGCCGTGCATTGTCGTGCAACAGCAAAATATCCTGCTTTTGCCGATGTGGTCGAATCTGACTCAGCCGAGCTTGAAGTTTCTTCAGTGTCATCACATATACATCAGAATGTGTGGTGGTTCCACTTGGCATGATGAGCACAAGCAAGCAGATTGTCAGCACTCCAGATAGGTCGGCTGGCGAGCGCGTGTTACGTACCGTATGTCTGTGTGCAACCGTTTGACCCATACATCACTCTCCCCAGAGAAGAGGAGCAACCATAGGTGGCTCAAAACGACTTCCTGGGCGTTATGAATCTATTTCGCCGTTTGTGGCATCAGAAGGCATTGCAACATGTATTTCATTTGCAGACGGAGTAACGTTCGGTACAGAGAAGCGTGCCTTCAGGATGACAATTTCATACATGAAAAATGCTGTTGACAAAAAAACCATTTGATAAAGGCAATAAAAACACAATACTGACAAGCAAGTATGCATTAATATTACTGAATGAATCGAAAGACTTAATTCTGTTTGCTGCTTCAATGAAGCGTAACTCATTATAGGAAGAAATCACATTTCCATGGATATCCTTAATTAAATTATTGCAATTGGAAAACCTTGATAAGAAATGTTTTCCATATGTTAATATGTATAAATCACTCTAATAAGCAGATAACATTCTCATTAATGGCAAATGCCCAGTTGAATGAAATGTAGTAGGCAATATGCTAGGCATATAAAATAGTTCACATGATAAATCACAATGTGTCGCATTCAAGATTAATCCACTATTATTCAATTTGAGTGTAAAGGGTAGCTCACTTGTATCATAATTTTTACATGTGAATGTGACATCAAGGTTGGAGTAAAATGAGACAATTACACCTTCCAAACATCATTTAAGAAATGGATGATAAAGATGCGTTAAAATTCTAGGGCAATCATCTCTTGGAGAATGATTCATCTTTCTCACAGCTATACACTCTACTATCTAAGAATACTTCTGATTCAGCGCAAATTAACTTATGACTACGTTTACACATACGCAAATCATTTTCCTTTACTGACAAAATATCTTCGATGCACGCTGATCAGTAGATAATCATTCAGTACGTATCTTACTTGAATCCCTGCCTGTCTCCATTTCACAAGGTAAGTATAAATCTTACACATTTCAAAATTATTCTTTGATCTAGCAATGGGTATAGAAGCAATAACAGTTAATTCATATTCAATCTTTAAAGAGTGTGTGCTGGTTTGCTTATAGTAATTTTATAAATTGTAATAGTTAACAGGGTAAATCACAGTATAGGTTGCATCTACCTCTCGCTCAATTGATAGTAGGATCTATAAAAATTGTTCCGGATGCAGTAGTACACTGCTCAAACAATCATTTCAACTACTTTCTAAGGCTGTTCTTAAGTTAAGGGCATCAGTTCTAGCATTTGATAAACTATCTGTAATCCTTAACAAAAGTGTTTTTTAATTTAAGTGTGCACTCACAGAATTTAATCCTTGGAATAGTTCTTGGATTTTTGCTTTCATTTCATTAGGAATTACGTGGAAATGTGAGATAAAATGCTTTACAATCTGTTCAATGAAAACTGTGTAGTTAGTAATGGTTCTTTGCATATTCTTTAATACGGTAATTTCATTAGAGATGTAAGTTGAATTTGTACTGGACTGTTGTGCAAGAGCTAATACTTTGCTTTTAGCTTCCAGTAGATCTCGACTAGTTAAAGTACCAGTAATGGTACGAAGGATACTTCCCCCAAAATCCAACCAGGCACGTTTATATCTGATTAAAGTTTTGTGTGGCAAAGGCTTTAAAAAACAGTAAAACTCTTGTTCATAATTAGTAAATGTAGACTCTGCCTGCATTCTGGCTGTGACCCAGTTATTACACGAAGATGTACCCATTACCCTTAACAGAAAGAATTAGATCAATTTGCTTCTTTACAGAACTGAACTATTGCTGGGTTTCACTCAGACTGTACTTGAGGACAAGTTTTGAATTACTTGTTGAAACTACCATGTTTGATAGTGCTTCAAACAAAACACCTACACTCTGTGGTACTACGACTACAGCATAAGTAGAATACGCTATCATAGGAAACATTAGAATAAAAATGAACAATGGTTAATTAAGTCTAAATAGTAGAGTTAGCAATGAACATAAATTAAATGAGTTTCTTGTGGTAACCGGTGGAATAAAAGGTTTAGTTTCACTTGTGCACTGTTGTAATAGCTTCAGTACAAAATTTTCACAACATATTCACATAAGCACATGGCTGAAATAGGCATATGCATTGCACTCTCATACCTACACACGTTTATGCAGATTGCAGAGGTCTCTGGAACAGGATCGCTCAGGACTTGGTGATGCCTCGGCCTCGAATTCTAGACCGTTACATCGCGATTCTCGTCTCCTGGGTTTAAGAAGAGCAGATCTGCCTCTCGGTCTGTCCTCGTCATCTTGGAATACTACAGGAAATCTACTCAGAAATTGCTTTACACGATTGACATGAACGACAGTCGAACGAAAGGGCTGTTGGGGCTTAAGAGTGACTGGCGACAACACCTCCAAGATTGGATATGGTCCTTTCCAAAACTTCTTAACTTTTTCATTTGACTCTTCTTTAACACCACATTGCTCAGATACACAAGATCTCCAACCCAATACTGTGGCACTGCTGCTTGGTGGTCGTTGTCTTGCTTGCTGAAGAAAGGATTGATGATTTCGCTGTTTCACTCCCCTCCATGCTTCTTTAGCTTGCATGCTAGATCCCTTACATGTTCATTGCTGATTCCGGCAGTCTATCTCGTAAAGTCCTAGGGTGGATGCATTCTTCTTCCACAGACGACCTCACATGGACTTAGACCAGTTGAGCTGTGCATTTTGCCATTGTAACAACTTACCAAGTAAGGTAAACAGACATGCCAGTTGTAGTGTTTGCTGATCACACAATGGCTAACCATTTTAATGATTGTTCTATGGACTCGCTCAACTCTTCCATTTCCTTCAGGGTGTGCTGGTGTAGTCCTTAACTCAGTTATTTGCATGAGCTTACAAATCTGTTTAAGTAATCCACTCATAAAATTCGTTCTGAGATCACTAGATTTACTTAATGGTGATCCAAAGTTAAGAATCCATTTGCTTACAAAAACTGTAGCTATAGTCTTAGCGCTCTGATGAGGTATTGGTATCATGAGAAGGTATCTAGAGAAATGATCTAACATTGACAATAAGTACTTGTCTCCATCTTTAGTCACAGGCAACGGTCCTATGCCGTCTAGTCCTACTCATTCAAATGGTTTGCTTGTCGCTTGCACTTCTTGCACGGTGCTCTACTTTTTCCTACATTATTCCGTCTGTTACAGGAATCACATTGTGAAACAATCCTGAAAAGTCAGCTTTTGCGGCTCAGCCACCAAAACATTTGAACTATTTTAATGTTTGTTGCTTTTTTACCACAATGTCGCAGTAATAAAGAATCATGTTGTTCTCTGATGATTTGCTCTTTAATGCTTTCTGGAATATCTAGGAGGTTTCCGTGACTAGTGATTTTCTACAATAATCTATCTATTTCGACAAAATTCTTGAGCTGCCTTTAACTCTTCTTCTCGACTTATTGTAACACAAACATTGACTTTTCCACTCATTCCATTAGCATTCACAGGTCGTCATACAACCTTAAATTGGTACTCACTTAGTCTTAATGCTCATCTTGTTAATTTGGAACTTGGACCCTTTAAGGTCAATAACCATTTAAGTGCGGCATGATCTGCAATAACTGTAAATTCTCTTCCTGTTAAGAAACAGTTGTTATGTGTTGTACCAAAAAAAAAAGCACAAGGCTCCTTCTCAGTAGTAGTATAATTCCATTCTGCTTTGTTGGATGTTCATGACCATCAGCTTCTTGAGACAAAGTTGCACCTAGGACAAAATTGTATGCATCAGTTAAAAGAATATAACGTTTACTGATATCTAGAGAGGCTAACACTGGGGCTGTGGATAGAGCAATTTTAAGTTCATCCATTGCTTTTTCGCACTCTGATGACCGATTAAATGTGGCTCTTTTCTTCAGTAGCTGTGTCAATTGGACGTGCTGTATTTGCATAACTGGCAATAAACTGTCTGTAGAAATTTGACAATCCCAAGAATGATTGTAGTTCTCTCAAATTCTGTGATTCAGGAAAATTCTTTACATCTTCAATAAATTTTTCATCGGGTTGAACACTTTCACTGGTTATAACATGACCAAGATAGTTAACTTTACTTTGTGCAAAATGCCATTTATCTACTGATAAAGACAGGTTTGCGCTTCTTATAGGCTCAAAACAGCTTGTAGTCTCTGAGTACACTGCTTCATGTTTTCTCGAAAAATTATTACATCATCACAGTAAACAAGTGCCTTTGTTGGAGTGAGCCCTGGTAAAATTGAATATATCAGGCGTTGAAATTTAGCTGGAGCATTACGAAGTCGAAATGTCATATGAAGATACTTGCATACTCCTATTGCTTTTAGAAATGAAATATTTGTGTGAACATCTGGATGCACTGTTAATTGGTGATAACCATTTGTCAAATCACATACTGAAAAAATTTGACATCTGCCCAAGTAATTTAAGGTTTCCACTAAATTTGGTAAGGGGTAAATATCGGTTGTGATCACAGCATTCAAAGATCGGTAATCAACAGAAAAACGGAACTGTGGTTCTCCAGAAATTGATTTCTTATTTACAATTACAACAGGTGAACTCTATGGTGGGTGATCTACTGGTTTTATAATTCCAGCTTCTAATTGTGCTTTAACCATGTCTTCTACCGACTCTCATTGACTGAATGGTATTCGGTAAGGTTTCTGTGTGATTGGGGCTGCATTCCCTGTATGAATACGATGCTGAACTGAATGAGTGACAGGTAAAGTTGCACGTTCTCGGAATAAATCTGCATACTCCAACAAAACAGGCGATAAAATATTCTCTTTATCGGGTGTCAAATGTTCTATCTTCTTCCAAATCTTGGGCTTCAGTTCATTATTAACTTTGGCTCCTTATTATAATTTTACGGTACTGCTACAAACATCTATGTTTATAACTGCGGCACTTGTTACCTCATCTGGAATCTGTATTACGTCACTTTTCCTTACACTCGACACTTCAGCAACTTTTGTTCCTCGTGGCAAAACAACATCCCCATTGCTCATATTCGTTATTGTAACCGGGACTTTTGCGACATCCTGTCTCACCATAGTACCGACACCTACACTTCTAGCAACATAACAATGTATTTTATCCAGTAACTCACTTTTCTTGGATCGCTCAATTAATTACAAAGTTCCTTCCTAGCCTCAGAGTGACTTCAACGTAGATCGCCATAGATTGTCTTTCCTGTTCCCTTGGGAATTAGCTGAGGCTGATCTGTTTGTACATTGACTTGGACCGTTTGAAATGATTCATCATTTGGGTGGTGCATTACCAAAGCGTCAGTATAGCTGTTAATTTGATTAACATCTGAAGAACTGTTTCCAAGATTGTAGTTGTTACCGCCTTGTCTGATCTTTCTTTCTGTGACAAATATCTCTGCCTCTTTAGCGGACAGAAAATCACGTCGTAACGCGTTTCGTTATTTGAAACTACTTGCACCATTGCTGTGTAATTATCTTTATCTTTATTTTCACCTTCATCTTGGCTTGGCCTAGAATTAATTCTACGCCAACTCCTCCATAGTTACGTAGTTTTCCTCTGTTTAATCCTCGCACTTTTAATAGCGGTGGTTTCAACGTATCCTCTTTATCTATGTCACACCACATTAATGAGGTCTGTGCTCCTGTAGTTTGATGTTTCTCCCACGATATACGGCACCTATTACGAAGTCATTTTCGGTCTGATTTTCGCTGGAACTAACAGGAATCACTGTCTCTAGCAGGGGGCCGACAGAGGGGTGGCCCCTACGTCCAGCTACTCGTTTAAAGATCTGGCCGATTGTCTGTTGTTCGCATTACCTTTCCTCTTGTTGCGACAATCTCTCGAAACATGATCCTGCATCCCGCAATGATAGCAGATTAGATTCTTTTTACAATCCTTACGCTTGTGACCCTGATTTAGCAGCATTGTACTGTTGTGTTGTAAACTCTGCGTTCTTGTTTCTGCATCCCATTCGGTCGTCTTAGTGCTTCAACGAACCCAACAGTTGATTCTACTGCTTCCTGAAACGTTTTACATCGTGCCAGTCTAACAGCTTTGCTTACTTCCTCTCTGTGCAACCCATGAATGAATGTGTCCATGGCTCTCTGGTCGGCTTTGAACAACTGAACGCGATTTTCATTCTCATCTTCTACTAACTTATACGTTTGAGCGTTGATGTTTCGAATTCTTTCGGCAAACTGCTCGATAGATTCACCTCGTCACATTCGCAAACTGTGAAGCTGCTCTCTGTAAAATCCGATCGCGTTTTTACGTTTAAGTCTCTGAACAACAATCGTTCTAAACTCATTGTAATCTTCCGTTTTCACGCAAGTAGGCTCTGCACTAATGAAATCTTGTGCTGCTCCATGCATTCTTAATTTGGCAACCACTAGCTTATCGGAATCTGTCCATGATCCTAACAGGGCGGCACCTTCAAGTTTACGAAAAAACAGCTTCACATCATCTTCGAGTTTCCCGCTAAAAACTGGTCCTGATGGCGATAATGAAAAATTATTTATTGTAGTTGCACTTGTACTGCATGAACTATCATTTGACAAGTCTCTCGGAATGTTACGCTTGTTTTTTTTCTGCTTTTAACTGCCGAATCTTTTCTTGCAGTTCAGTAATAACAGTTTGTAGATCGACGACGTTACTCTGACTGGATTGCGTCAGTTCGGCTAATTTAACGCCAATGACTGACTCAAATGTAAAATAAAAATCCATCACTGCCTTTCGTATTGTATCCAAACTGGAGTAGACCAACTTGAATTCCAGCGTTGGATGTCCCCGCATAGTCGTCACGTTGTGCTGCACCTCTTCAGGACTGTAGATTTTCCGTAATAATCCCACTTCTGACACCACTTCCATCAGGGGGTTGTTTGTGTTCTTGTTCCAGATGATAATTAGACGAAATATTTGTCAAGGTTTGAGAGCAGTGGGTCCTTCAGTTGCGGCAATACACGAATGCCGAGAAGTAAGTTTAAACAGTTTTATTAACAAAGGCTGATTATAAAACGCGCACTCTAGGCGCACCCATCATCACTGTGTCTGGCATAATTATGGTTGTATGGAAAGTCTCCATGGTGAGCTAAGAAAGAGAGACATATTTACACCCGAGGCCGCGCTACTTAATACGGCGCGCTGCAGACGGCGGCCAGTGGCTCACTCCCTGCGTCGCACTGCGGCCGAACGCACGTCTACTGACCGAGCAGATTGTCGGCACTCCTCATAGGTCGGCTGGCGAGCACGTGTTACGTACCGTACAGCTGCGTGCAACCGGTAGACCCTTACACATGTATACATTCAAGGGAGAATATGGAGATCGGGACAGGAGGCGAACTTCACATGATTGTTAGCATAATAGATAACGGTGGGGTTTGTCGAGTCGAAAGTTGTGGGTTTCCAACCCATCCCATGACTTGCAAATAATTGTTTCATGTTATCGTTGCTAACACATTCTGCGACCATCTTATCAATGTAATACAAGTATGTTGCGCAATAAACAATGTTATTTACATAGTGTCAGATTTGTGAACGGAGGATGGATTAAATAGCGATTTCCGAGTGCGTGGTTAGGTCGGAAATTAAGAGGACAGCTTAAATTTTAGCGACTGAAGCAACTAACAATAAAATCCATATTCTTCCATTTCGTAAATATTTTGCTCTCTATTTCCGAATAAGTGCCGTGTTTCAAGTGTGAGGTGAGACTGGAACCTACGTAAGAAGACAGCTTAAACTGCGGCGAGTGAATCGAGGTGCTGTAACATTCATATCCTCCCTTGTCACCAAATCGATAGTCGATCATGCAGCCGTTTCTATTGGGAGTAACGTCAAAATGACGTCACGATTGCGAGAAGTTCGTGAACGAGATTTACCCTTTCAAACATCCACATGTACCATCCTCAAATCTTGCCACCGATTATTCGTTTCAGAAAATAAAAGTTCATTTCTTCTCGTTTCAGTCAACCGTTACCTAACCCTCCATTTAAAAATTTCCACGACCAATGGTACTTAAAATTTATCAAACACCCATATGTGAAAATCCACACCATCCTATAATTTCTTCAGTATTAGTAAGTGTTACCAACGATTAAACTATGCTCACAGGAAAAACCCACCAGGCCAGTCCATGTTCTCCTAATATTTTTCTTTCTCTTCCTCTAATAGAATTCCAGTCCTGCATGACAATTAAATTTTGGTCCCCATTAACCACTTGAATAATTTATCTCAACATACACCTAAGTCTCTTCACCAAGTGTTGAGACATCAGGCTTATGAAGTTGTTCTCTTTTGGTGAGTGTTACCTTATCCATTCTGATTAATTCGCTGTGCTGCTGGAAGCAGCTTACCCACATTCTAATTTTCTTATTTCTTATTAGATCTGTTCCTGAATTTCTTGTATTTCATATAGTGGTCGTAATCTTTGTTTGTTTCATATGTCCCATCCGAATCATTGTGCAATATGCACTTGTGGTTACAATGTATTAAAGTAATTTTAATGCGAACTATAGTCATCTCTTTCTGCGTGCTTTTATTGGGCCTTACCGATTAGTCTTCCGGTATATGAAATTATATTCCGTTGCTCTTAAATATTTTGTTGATGTATGTGACTCTGTATCAAATGTTTAAGCGCAACGAATCATAATTCCATTTACCAAAAGATTAATCCTTAGCGCCCAGTAAAATCACTGAAAAG
Organism: Schistocerca piceifrons; assembly: GCF_021461385.2. Classification (NCBI taxonomy): domain Eukaryota; kingdom Metazoa; phylum Arthropoda; class Insecta; order Orthoptera; family Acrididae; genus Schistocerca; species Schistocerca piceifrons. Next base: position 1,286,748 of record NW_025727757.1, read on the forward strand.
AGAAAACCATGACTCGTAATGGAATTGATTTGCCATTGTTTTGTACGCATATTGCTCAACGGAGTATCAGCTAACACAATGGTTTCAGCCTCCACTTGCACACTTCAAAGGTCCATGTCCAATGTTTTGTCACCTTCTTCATCTCTGATTTGGAGTAAAATTCCCTGCACATCGATATTAAACATTCCCCGACACTGCTTTGTATTCTCAGTGAAAAATCACCCCGTGTCAGCCAGCATGTGTTGCGACATGACGGGTGTCGTCACCGTCTCCTGCTCTGCTGAAGTCTCTAAGTGTCCAAACCGCGCTCCGCCTGCAGCTCTGCTCCTGGCAGTACACGCTGTGCTGAGTCCCTCGGACTTGACGTCATTCTGATTTGATCTGTTCGGCTGCCCAATCCTTCAAACTAAAATGTTTAATGACAGTGCGACATTTTTATTCCTCATTTACAGAAGCAACTGATACAGTGCCATCTTCAGATTACAGTCATCAATTAACTGCCTGACGCATTCAGTTCAAACTTCGTTACGACTACCACAAGAATCACGTTTACCATCTGAAAAATTCTACAGTATTTCAGAAAAATTAACCTCGCCTATTAAACGAACGCAGTAATTTTTCTACGAATGACTGTCGATGGCGTAAACTGTGTATGATCTGATACTCGTGCGTCGTCCGGCTTGTTCTTGGAGACTCGAGGGTTTTGCAGCCCTGCACATTACGGGATTTCTGCTCTGCAGCCTGCCCACGGAGTTAGATAGAGCTCACTCCTTAGCTCTAGGTTTTATCAGTATCTTGTTCCTGCTACAGTGTATTTTTAGCCTAAATTCTTTTAATTGGAACACATGCTCGAGGCATAGCAGTAAGATGCACCCCTGCCTAACAAAGTTCGTCACATCTCAGGCGGCTGCTGCTATGGTAAATATTCTGCTGTCCACTAAAATGGAAACACCTCGAAGAACGGCAGTTACCGAAATATTACATTTTGTCCGTATACAGTATGGCACGAAAAATAAATGATAAAATCTGTAGGTGATATGGACCGTCGAATTCCCAAGGTGGAATGTCTTGCCTGCATCTAGCATGGCTTTACTGTACGTGGAACCACATTGTGGCGGTATATGTGAAGCGGCCAGACCAACATATGGCTTCTGACAAGCAGCGGAGGGCTTCTCAGCAGCTGCAGAGGCAACAGTCTGGACGATTGACTGGTCTTGTAACACCAGTCTGAATGACTGACTGGCGTGGCCATTTAACATCAGCCAACATGGCCATGGTGTCTTGCTACTGCGAATGTCTCAAAACGAGAGGAAACTACGACTGATATTTTTTTCCAAGAAGATGTACCTCTGCTGCATCGTTAAATGGTGATGGTACAGTCTCAGACAAAACATTACGGACGTAAAATAATAGCCGAAACCGATCTCCAGGCTGCGACTACTCAAAAATGGCACTTAATCAGAAGAACGAAAGTGGTATTCTACAGGTCGGAGTGTAAGGTGTTAGTGCCCTTACGTAGGTAGATAGGTTAGAAAATTTAAAAAGAGAATACGTTCAAGTTGGATGTAGTGTAGAAGTGAAATGCGGTAACATGAAGATCAAGTCAGGTCAGTATGAGATTACCAGCACTAAATGAAATAGAGCTAATACAAGAAGAGGTCTAATAATAAATGAGAAGATTTGAATGTGAGTAACCTACTACCAACAGCATAGCAAATGAATTATCGGGGACAAGGTATGTACGAAAGTAACATACGCCTGCTAGCTCAGCAGTTGGTGGAAAGAGTGAGACAGTGTATGTTGAGATAAATTATTCAAGTGGTTAATGGCGACGAAAGCTTAGTTGTAATGCAGGAGTGGAATTCTATTAGAGGAAGAGAAAGAAAAATGGTAGGAGAACGAGGACTGGCCTGGTGGGTTTTTGCAGTGAGCATAGTTTAATAGTTAGTAACATTTAGTAATACTGAAGAAATTCCATGAAGGTGTGGATTTTCGCATATGGGTGTTTGATAAATTTTAAGTACCATTGGTCGTGGAGATTTCCAAATGGAGCATTAGATAACGGTTGACAGAAACAAGAAGAAATGCACTTTGTGAGGCTATACACATTTCGCTTTTATTTTTTGAAAGGAATAATCGGTGGCAAGATTTGTGTGTGCTTCATGTGGATGTTTGAAAAGGTAAATCTCGTTTCATGAATTTCTCGCAAACGTGACCTCATTTTGACCTCAGTCACAATATGGACGACCGCATGATCGGCTATCGATTTTGTGACAAGGGAGGATATGAATGTTATTGCACGTCGATTCACTCGCAGAAGTTTAAAGTTTGCTCTTAGGTTCCAGCCTAACCTCACACTCGAACACGGCACTTATTCGGAAATAGAGAGTGAAATATTTACGAGAGGGAGGAATATGGATGTTATGGTTACTTGTTTCACTCGCAACAATTTAAGCTGTCCTCATAAGTTCCTGCGCACTCGGATATTTCTATTTATTTCATCCTCACACAAAATGTAAATAACATCTTTTATTGCGCAAGTTACTTGTATTACATTGACAAGAGAGTCGCAGAATGTGCTACCAGCGATAACATGACAAAATTATTTGCATATCATGGGATGGGAACCCACAATATCCGACTCCAGAAACCCCGCCGTTATCTGTTACACAATCAGTTAACCTTGTGAAGTTTTTCTCATATTTTCTCCTGAATATATATATCGATGGTCCGTTCTTAAGTTGCATTATACGATAATGACAACGTGTTTGTAAAAAATTTTCGGTGCTCTGCTAGCTTAGAACGATATACTACAAAGTATAAAACAAACGTGTTCCATGCTTAATCTGGAAATTATTGACGATAATAAGTCACCGAGAGAGCACTTTTATATGAAGACATTAACCATCGATAAATCATTATGTAACATTTTATGATTGCAGTAATTATAATAAATCTATCCAAGAATGACGTGGCCTTGAAAATCTTCAGTACTTGGGCATTAACTCTTGTCAGTGGCTCGTATCGAAGGCTACCGAAAGTTGATAGTCGATGATGAGGTCGTCGATATTGCGTGTGACATCAAGATGACGTCACGTTTGCGGAAAGTGTAGTGAAACGAGAGTTACCCTGTTTGGAAACATAGCACGTAGTAAATGAGTGTTCATATAATCAGTCCTTTGCTACTCAAAATTCGAATGGCACACAGCAAATCTGCCCTAAGCCCGGAACACAAGAATGGCAGCATCCATAAACCTCACCACTGACGAAGCGTTTTGAAAAATACAGGATGTTTCGAAAAGAATATATGTATTACAAAGTATTATTTAGTCCAAACTACCGATCGCTGCGCCTTGGTTCAGCTATTGGAGAAACGAATACATAGTCTAGTTCATATTAATAGCCGCTACATGTCAGTGGTCTCCTGTTTTCTTTGGTAAGCGTGATATGTTTAAAATGGCTACTCCACAGCTGAAATCATTTTGAGTTCTAGAGTTTGCGAAGTGCAGTTCCGTGATTACAGTGGAAAGACGTTTCATGTTGAGGTAACAAATTGATCCAGATGGTATCGACAGTTTCTAGATACAGGATGTGTGTGTAAAGGAAAGAGTCCGGTCCGGCCTCGTGTTTCTGAAGAAAATGTTGCACGAATTCAAGGTGCTTTCAAACACAGTCTCTCAAAATCAACTCGTCGTGCCAGTCGGGAGTTACAACTGCGTACAACAACAATTTGGCGTGTTTTGAGACGTCAGTTGGTTATGAAGCAGTACAAGTTACAGCTGTTACAAGCTCTGCGTCCTGTTGACTAACGCAAACGTGTGGCATTTTCTAACGAGATTCTCGACACTATTGACAATGATAACACTTTCGCACAACGAATCGTGATCAGTGATTAAGCGACCTTCCATGTTAGTGGTCAGGTAAACAAAGAGAATGTTCGAAATTGCGGCCATCGAACCCGCATACAGCCACTGAACGAGATTCGCCCAAAGTCAATGTGTTTTGTGCGATATGCCGATCATCTGTTTACGGCCAGTTCTTCTGTGATGGAAACACGGTTAACGGTCAGTAGTATGTCACTACGTTACAAAACTGGTTGTTTCTGAGACTGCACGAAGACAACTTCACTTTTCAACAGCATAGGGCACCCACTGGCTGGAGTCGCCAAGTACGTGAATATCTGGATGAAATTCTACCGAACCGTTGGATTGGACATCAAGGAGCTGGCGAGTTAGCATGTCCCAGCTGGGCTCCACAGTCACCGGGTCGGATTTGACACCCTCTGACTTCTTCCTGTGGGGTTTCGTTAAAGACAACGTGTATGTACGACCACTCCAACAGAACATGGAAAAGTTGAAGAACCGGATCCGTACTGCTGTAACATCAGTGACGAAGGACATGCTTGCCCAAATATGGGAGGAATTTGAGTATCGATGTGCTACTGTTCGTGTCACTGATGGAGGACATATTGAACTTCTTTAATCTGAACTTGAGAGGTTTGTAGATATGAGTGTAAAGTTTCACATTTGTATTTCGTAAGGTTTAATAAATATATGCACTCGAAGTAAATATATTCTTTTTGAAACACCCTGTAATGGCGAAATGAGAATGTCTTGGTAAAATTAGTTTTATTCGGTTCCGTAATGTGAAAATTGCCAACATAATATCACACGCCAATGAGGGAAACAAAGCATCTGAAATTAAAGAGAAAACGAGATCAGTACAAGACGCAGAGGGCCGCCTCGTGCAGGGCAGCCACCTGTCGCCAGACACCCCCGCTGTGCTCGCGGGCCGAGACAGCCTTCCAGATCCATCGCTTACTTCACGCGTCGCTGTATTTCAAAACACGCCGCTTCACTGAAGGCGAAGCCCGTCCTATCACTGGCGACCCAGCGTCCCCGATCCGTGACCCAGAAAATCAGCGTCTTCATTTTTTCCTCAGAGGAAGTCACTCACCAATGAAGTTCGCGAATTGCTTTGACTCAGACTCTGCATCTGCGGGTGAAAGATTTTCCTTCTTCTACGAAAAGCAAAGAATCCCTGAACGAGGAGAAAATCTTTTCAAAAATCACTTCTCCAGCATCTGTATTACAAGGCTAGCAATTCTCGCCGCTTTCATTTTATTAAGTCCATTCTATTTTTAGTACTTAAATTTATATTACACAAATCTGTTATTTAATAGCAATTTTGAATATTTTCCGTGGAATTGTCTCCATGTTACAAAATGCACACTTTTGTCCTGCAGACTTATGATAGGCTTAATTTCCACAAATATAATTTCATACAAACAAATTATAAGCTACAAGTTTAGTGTGATTGAAAACAGCTCATTACACCAATATAAGTGACAACAGGATCAATTTTTTTAATAATCATTACACTCAATCATCTTGTTACTTTCATTCCACCTGAACCGAAATCACATGGGCTCTACAGGAGAAAGCAAACAAACGACTGCCTCGAGCATCGGCCACGTCGTACAGTTCGGCATATCCTTTGGTGGAATCCTCATATGGCAGTCAGTTGCTTTCACTTTTCAAGGACAGAATAGCAGCAGATGCGTGGGACGAACAGCCCTGTACTTCTTCTCATGAATTTGAAATCAGGATTCAAGATACCAGTTTGCCTCGTTCCATGTACTTTCGCAGATATTTTCTCCCTCACTGAAAGCGCAACTGAGGCAGATTTGATCACACTGGCAGAAGTATAATAACAATTTGTGCGTTTCAAGATGTATTGAAAAGAAATGTGACAAGTTAGAACGAATGTGGGAGAGCGTGTTTCACGGCCAATGTGCGGACGAAACAGCAACCAGAGATTGTAGGCCTTATGCTGCCGTAAATCTAGAAGCAAAGGTTAGAAGAATCTATGTGATATCTGCAATTTGTGCGTTTCAAGATGTATTGAAAAGAAATGTGACAAGTGTGAACGAATGTGGGAGAGCGTGTTTCACGGCCAATGTGCGGACGAAGCAGCAACCAGACATTGTAGGCCTTATGCTGCCGTAAATCTAGAAGCAAAGGTTGGAAGAATCTATGTGATATCTGCAATTTGTGCGTTTCAAGATGTATTGAAAAGAAATGTGACAAGTGTGAACGAATGTGGGAGAGCGTGTTTCACGGCCAATGTGCGGACTAAACAGCAACCAGACTTTCTAGGCCTTATGCTGCCGTAAATCTAGAAGCAAAGGTTGCAAGAATCTATTGGTAATATCTGGACATAGTGATGGGACAGATATCAGATTCTGTACTTGCGTTCTATTACTTGCGCAACTTTTAAATGCACATAATTTTGATCAATGTAAACAGTATTAATTGAAACTTGGACACAATCACTTTAAGGTTGATTTGGACGATTTTTCTGCACGTGCTTCTTTTTATCCTTTTTATCGTTCGCTGCACAGTCGGTGGTTGCGCATATTTCCGGAGAAATGGTGCTGATTTCTTGGATTTTATCGTCAAATGGACTTCCGACAACTTTGCTCAGACGTGTTGTGCAGTGTCTCTCGTATCCCGATATATCGCGCCTCGTCGCACTTTCCAGTTCTGAGCACAAAACGAACACGTACTGATGGCTGAAACAACAGACACACGCTCCAAGTGAGGAGTGTGTGTTGTAATTTGATTTCATTATGCTGAGGGATTCAGCCTGATTTCATGCGGCCCATGAGAAACAGCCGTGACGTGTGATATCGAGGAGTGGCAGTCATGCGAGGTATTTGAAGCGGGATGTTCATGATGCAGGTAGTCAGGGAAAGAAGCGAATGTCAGCTGATGTTCTTGTTCACTGATTGGATAAGGCGATTCCAGAAAATTTACCATAAGGGAGAGTTCAGAAGAAGCGAAGAGGAACATTGTCTTTAGGCAATGTTCCTTTTCATGAGAATGCTCATCAGCACACTACAGCTGCTATGAAGACGCTCGCGCAGAGTTTCAAATAGGAAGTCTTTGGTCTCCTACCGTAACAGCCCCGATTTTGCCGTTTCCCTGACGGCAGTGTGGGGCTGTGTCGGATGCCTCACTGAAGTCAAGGAAAACGTCAGCAACCTGGCCACCGGTGTATACACCGTCCTGGGCCTCACGGAAGAACAGAGCGAGCTGAGTATTGCAGGATCTCTATATATAGAATCCATGTTGATTTTTATATAGCAGGTTTCTGTGAACGTAATACATATTCCATAGTTCTTGGTTGATGTCAACTAAACAGGCGTATCATATTTGCCTCGGTCTCATGATCCTTCTTCGAAATGAAAATGCCCTACGCTTCTTTTCAGTCGCTAGCTACTCTTGGTTGCTCCATGCGACCTACGACAAACAGCTCGTCCTTGTTCAGGTCTTAGCGCTGTTCTTCATCTTCCTGCCATTGGAACTTTCAACAGCACGCCACTGACAGTATGAACACTCGTTTGCTCCGTGTTATCTTCAAAAGTTAACATGAGGCAAGGGAACCTTCAGATAGTCAGTTCTGATCTAACGAAAAAATTCGAATGTAAGGAAGGAGAAGAACATATCTAAATCCGGAACATGAAAACATTTGCAACATCTTCCCCAAACCCTACCAATGACAACGCCGTTTAAAACAGGATAATGGCGTATGACCTGATAAAACTCGTTTATTCACTTGAATATGATCGATCTAACGTGAAAATTATCAACATAATGTTGCACGCAGTTTAAAACGGCTGGCCGAGAAAGTTTCATGCCTGGATCTAGGGGAGACAGCAATTTCACTGGGCGCCCAGCCATATTCTTGAAGAAAAAAATTATCCACCGCATGTTGTTTATCGATCATTCATATGATTTTGAAACGCATACGAGTTGTTTCTTGAACATTTTTGAACAAATTCTGAGTTGATTTCTGAACGAATAATAAGTTTTTTCTAATGCATGCATAGTTTACGTGGTGTGTCTGCCAGGGAAATCCCTTCGCGTGTAGAAATAAAAAAAAGGGGATGGTGCTATACGAGCTAAGCCGAATAAACCCGAACGGATGAATGCCGATCACTGTTTGTTTATGTGGTTGATTGGGTGTGCGAATGATCAGCGTTGTTATTATTACCAGAGAAATTCATAAAGTGCGACTATCAGGTTGGAAAGATCACATATTATGTTCTCGGTGTATCCAAGAAAAGGAAATTTTAACAGAAAGTGTTTGCCAAATCGCTACATTACCAGTTGTTACTGCCGGTTAGTAGCCGCATTAAGTTCTGTTCTCGATAAAGTGCGGGAAACGCGTCGTACGAAACGCAATGACACCTAACCGGCGAATAAAAGCGGGATAAATGAACCTGTGCTGCTGGCAGGGTTACTGAAATTAACCAGAGATTAAGTTTAGACAGTGGCAGCAATAGTTGTGATGAAAAGATTATGTGTTAGAACGAGAAAGGAGAAGAAACGGGGACACCTGAAACGGGGACACCTCACAAATTATAAGGAAGAATTTGACGATTCCAAAATTGTATGAAAAATTCGGTACTACTACTTGTCGATCTCATGCTTGAGGAAGTGGAGCGTATGAACGAAATGTGAAACTACACTCCTGGAAATGGAAAAAATAACACATTGACACCGGTGTGTCAGACCCACCATACTTGCTCCGGACACTGCGAGAGGGCTGTACAAGCAATGATCACACGCACGGCACAGCGGACACACCAGGAACCGCGGTGTTGGCCGTCGAATGGCGCTAGCTGCGCAGCATTTGTGCGCCGCCGCCGTCAGTGTCGGCCAGTTTGCCGTGGCATACGGAGCTCCATCGCAGTCTTTAACACTGGTAGCATGCCGCGACAGCGTGGACGTGAACCGTATGTGCAGTTGACGGACTTTGAGCGAGGGCGTATAGTGGGCATGCGGGAGGCCGGGTGGACGTACCGCCGAATTGCTCAACACGTGGGGCGTGAGGTCTCCACAGTACATCGATGTTGTCGCCAGTGGTCGGCGGAAGGTGCACGTGCCCGTCGACCTGGGACCGGACCGCAGCGACGCACGGATGCACGCCAAGACCGTAGGATCCTACGCAGTGCCGTAGGGGACCGCACCGCCACTTCCCAGCAAATTAGGGACACTGTTGCTCCTGGGGTATCGGCGAGGACCATTCGCAACCGACTCCATGAAGCTGGGCTACGGTCCCGCACACCGTTAGGCCGTCTTCCGCTCACGCCCCAACATCGTGCAGCCCGCCTCCAGTGGTGTCGCGACAGGCGTGAATGGAGGGACGAATGGAGACGTGTCGCCTTCAGCGATGAGAGTCGCTTCTGCCTTGGTGCCAATGATGGTCGTATGCGTGTTTGGCGCCGTGCAGGTGAGCGCCACAATCAGGACTGCATACGACCGAGGCACACAGGGCCAACACCCGGCATCATGGTGTGGGGAGCGATCTCCTACACTGGCCGTACACCACTGGTGATCGTCGAGGGGACACTGAATAGTGCATGGTACATCCAAACCGTCATCGAACCCATCGTTCTACCATTCCTAGACCGGCAAGGGAACTTGCTGTTCCAACAGGACAATGCACGTCCGCATGTATCCCGTGCCACCCAACGTGCTCTAGAAGGTGTAAGTCAACTACCCTGGCCAGCAAGATCTCCGGATCTGTCCCCCATTGAGCATGTTTGGGACTGGATGATACGTCGTCTCACGCGGTCTGCACGTCCAGCACGAACGCCAGTCCAACTGAGGCGCCAGGTGGAAATGGCATGGCAAGCCATTCCACAGGACTACATCCAGCATCTCTACGATCGTCTCCATGGGAGAATAGCAGCCTGCATTGCTGCGAAAGGTGGATATACACTGTACTAGTGCCGACATTGTGCATGCTCTGTTGCCTGTGTCTATGTGCCTGTGGTTCTGTCAGTGTGATCATGTGATGTATCTGACCCCAGGAATGTGTCAATGAAGTTTCCCCTTCCTGGGACAATGAATTCGCGGTGTTCTTATTTCAATTTCCAGGAGTGTATTTCTTAATATAAGACTTTTTGCTTGTAGTAGGCCATAATAGCCATTTGATATTAGTACTTCATGAGTTATCTTCTGCTGTATTATTTATTTAAATAAAGTACACAGAAATGACCATTTATGCAAAAACAGTGTCACTTATCAGGTGTGTTACAAATGCTGCAATATAAGAAAGGCCCATTTCCTTTTATTTAGCAGACAGTAGGGAAATAGATGTAATCAAATCGAGAAACCACACCGGTCTTGGGTAATATTTGTATTAACATAGCTTTTTCAGTGTCAGACAGCAATACTTTCATTTTTCATGTTGCAAAACATTTGACGGACTTTGATGTGGTAATGGATTGTTTCACAAATATGCAATCACGGAGTGTAAAGCTGTAGCGATATTAGTGACAAAAAAGTGCCGGGACATTCGGATTGAAGAAATATGTACTCTCTTGATTGTCTCTTGTTTTTACTGGTTTTATGTTTCCTATATTTAACTTTGTGTCACATTAATGAGAAAGTCATTAACAAGTAGATTTTCTGCAGATGAATGCTCTCATTTTCCGTCTTGTAAAGTCATCAGAATACCAAAACGAATTGTAAAATGATTCAGATAAGATATCTGTATGGTGCGAAAAGTGGCAGTTGACCCTGATTAAAGAAAAGTGTGAAGTAACTCACATGAGTACTAAGAGAAATCAGTTAAATTTCGGGGGTCATAAATCACTCAAATCTGAAGGCTGTAAATTCAACTAAATACCGAGGGATTACAATAACAAATAACCTAAATTGGAACGATGACGTAGATAATATTGTCGGTAGAGCAAACCAAAGACTGCGATTCATCGGCAGAACACTTAGAAGGTGCAACAGGTCTACTAAAGAGACTGCTTACACCACGCTTGTCCGCCCTATTCTGGAGTATTGTTGTGCGGTGTGGGATCCGCATCAGGTGGGACTGACGGATGACATCGAAAAAGTACAAAGAAGGGCAGCTCGTTTTGTATTACCGTGAAATAGGGGAGATAGTGCCACAGACATGATACGTGAATTGGAGTATTAAACATTAAAACAAAGGAGATCTTCTCATGAAATTTCTATCACCAGTTTTCTCCTCCGATTGCGAAAGCATTCTTTTGGCACCCACCTACATAGGTAGAACTGATCATCACGATAAAATAAGATAAATCAGGACTCGCACAGAAAACATTAAGTTCTCGTTTTCCCTGCGCGCCATTCAAGAGTGGAACGGTAGAGAGACAGCTTGAAGGTGGCCCATTGCACCCTCTGCCAGGCAATGTAGTGCGATTAGCAGAGTAACCACGAAGATGTAGATGGAGGCAACAAAGAGTGCAAATTTTCTGAAGAGTTCTTATTCTCCATGTCACAAATAACGCAACCATGTTTTAATTGGGAGATTTTTTTTAAGAGGGTTAGGATGTCAAATCGGTCGACTATGAGCAGGAGAGGCACCACAGGACTTTTCAACTTCCATTGTCCTGAATATACTCTTGATGGCTTCCAATACAAAATATACACATTTGAATTGCGTAGAGCGAAAGACAGCGTCGTGCGAGAGAAGACTGCTGTGTGAAGAGGCGTGGCACTGCACTTTGGCAGACTTAAGACCGAATAACAAGCCTTACATATCCTCGAACGTATATGTTTCATATTTCGAACTCATCAGAAAGATGCACGCTGAAAAATGAACACATGTTGAAACCTTCCCGTCTCCTCTATGCCTCTTTTGTTAATGATAACCTTCCCTTTTACAACAACCTATGTAACCTTCCCTTAGGGTTTCTACCTCTTGCTTAATAATAACAAATGAAATCTTCCCTTTGAAATTTATTCTCTTTCTCAGTCTTCGCATACAAATTTAATTGCTGCTTATTAAAAGTGATTTTCTGATTATGTCGACGAAACATAGAATGTGTCGTCGTCGTGGCCCTCAATCATTACCTGCAATAACCCAAAACTGTTCCTTACCTTATTTACTGTTACTGGATCGCCATCTGATTCCTACATCGAACTGCGACATGAATATACTTACTCCGTTTTACTATACTGTATTACCTGTTGGCGGGCTGTCATAATAAGTGGGTGTATTTATTACCAAAGCTGACGTTATTCTTTAATAGCAAAGCTGACGTTATTCTATAATTAATTTGACTGAAGTTACGTAATTCATAGTTACACTTTCTCTTGACAACAATAAAATTTTTGCCTAGTTTTATGTTGATAGTTTTTGGGATGGATTGTAATCAGTAATACAACATTGCTGGCAAAAATTAATTATATTCTGAAAACGCTTCAAATATTTACTGTTGGTAATGAAATGATTTTACAAACGTTCAAATGGGACTTACTTTTTACAATAATCGTACAACTAGCATTGCGCAATCATACCTTCAGTAGTCTTGAGTTTCGCAAAGAATTAATTCAATAATAGTAGTTCCTCTTATTATAATAGTTAGCTGATGTCTCTGTACATCTGTTTATAATCTCTTGTAAATGATAGCTGGTGGCTGGCAGGCACACTACTCCTCTCAACCTCTCGCTTCAGACCTGCTACCGACTCGCTTCACTTTCCGCTCACTACTGACTTCCTACGAACGCTAAAGTGCGGTCTCTCCTGCCAACAACGCTTTCTGGTGCAGACAATCCCTGCTACCTCTACAAAATGTATCAATGCGCGGCCTTTCCCGCTCTTTTCTTAAAATGTATCCATACGCGGTTTCTCCCGCCCTTTTTAAAATTATATCAACAATACTTTGATGCAGATATTCCCTGCTACCACAATTATTTCCAACATGACAAATATTAATTATACCTACTTAATCCTATTAATAAAATATAAACATATTTCATAAACTGTGATTTGACACTAGACAATAGAAATATACACGTCTTACAATGTATCAAAAATCGATTTTTTTTTAAATTTTTTGTGTCCTATCGCAAACAGACGATGGGTTGGGGGGAGGGTAGATGCCACTATCAAGTTTTTGCTCCAGTTGGGAAATATCGTCGACCTGGGGCTGGCAAACAAAAAGAAGAAACGAGTGCAGTACAAGACGAATGAGCCGCTACGTCCTTGCAGCTCTCGTCATGTTGCTAGGCTGCGAACTGGAGCTGCCTCTCCGGTGCACTGCGCACGCGTCCGCCTTATCGGAGTGACGTAGGAAGAAGTCGATTTAAGGAAGGCGAGGCGCCCCATATCGCTAGCGAACCACTGCCCCACACCGCTAACAGTCGCTATCAACGTTTATTTATTAATTTTTTCGTGAGAAGTAATTACCCACCAGTGCAGTTGAGCAACAGACAAACAGCGTAACTGTGGCCCAATGATTTGTTGACCGTTCTTCCAAGAACGGGTCTGCGGAGGAGGAAAAGGATGTACAGAGGACTTCTGTTTGCATAATTTATGAAATGTTCAATGCACAGGTTCACGCAAAATTATTTCACCGTTTTACTTATACATGCTGTATCTGAAAGAATAATCCGATTTGGCAAGTCTACATTTTTGAATACTGACCCTATGACTTACCTTAGAAGGTAGGTCGAGGACAGATAAATCTACGTTTCTAACATTTGTAGACTTAGAGAAAGCTTTAGACAGTGTTGCTGGAATTCTCTCCTTCAAATTCTGAAGGTGGCAGAGGCCAAATACTGGGGGCGAAAGGCTATTTTCAATTTTTAAAGAAAGCAGATGGCAGTTATAAGAGTTAAGGGGCATAAAAGAAAAGCAATAGTTTGGGAAGGGAGTGAGACAGGGTTGTAACCTGTCCCTGATGTTATTCAATCTGTATATTGAGCAAGTAGTAAAGGAGAGAAAAGAAAAATTTGGAGTTGGAATTAAAAATCATGGAGCAGAGATTTGCCAATGACATTGCAATTCTGTCAGAGACAGTAAAGGACATGGAAGAGAAGTTTAACGGAATGGACAGTGTCTTGAAAGGAGGAAAAGCAAAACGAGGATAATTGAATGTTGTCGAATTGAATCAGATGATTTTGAGGGAATTAGACTAGGAATGAGACACAAAGTACTAAATGTGTATTGCTATTTGGGAAGTAAAATAACTCATGATGGTAGAAGTCGAGAGTATGTAAAATGTAGACTGCCTGTGGCAAGGAAAGCGTTTCTGAAGAAGAGAAATTTGTTAACATCGAGTATAGATTTAAGCGTCAGGAAGTCTTTTATGAAGGTGTTTATGTGGAGTGTAGCCATATATGGTAGTGAAACATGGGCGATAATTAGTTTAGAGAAGGAGAGAATAGAAGCTTTGGAAATGTGGTGCTACAGAAGAATGCTGAAGATTAGATGGGTAGATCAATTAAACTAATGAGGAGGTACTGAAGGCAATTGGGAATTTGTGGCACAACTTGACTAGAAGAAGAGATCGGTCGGTAGGGCGTGTTCTGAGGCATCAAGGGATCACCAGTTTAGTGTTGGAGGGCAGCGTGAAGGGCAAAAACCATAGAGGATAACCAAGACATGAATACACTAAACAGATTCATAAGGATGTATTTTGCAGTTGTTACTTGAAGAAGCTTGTGCAGTATAGAGCAGAATGGAGGGCTGCATCCAACCAGTCTCTGAAGACCACAACAAGAACAACATTTTTGTAACTAATATACATATACGAGGGTCATTCAATAAGTAATGCCCCACATTATTTGTCTCAGAACATATTTACTGTTTAGAGTCAGAATTAGGTGACAATATACATCAACATGTCTTTTCCATGTCCTATGTTTCTACGTAGACTCCATCACGATCAATGGCCTTACGCCACTGCTGTGGAAGTGCATTTATTCCCTGTAGGCGTAGCCCTGTTTTCACTGCATCACTGACACTCTCGTCGTCTTCGAAGTGTGTTCCCCATAGAGAATCTTCAAGTGGCCCAAAGAGATGGAAGGCCGAGGTTACCACGCCTGGACTGTAGTACGGATGATGAAGTGATGTCCCACCTAAGTTGCCCATATGTTCACGTGTTCTCTGCTTTTTGTGCGGGTGTGCATTATTGTGTTGGAGCAATATTTCTGCCGGATTCTTGTCTGATCGAACACGTCGGAAACGGATCTTGAGTTTGTTCAGAGTCTTTACGTATGCCTCTGAATTAATGCTTGACCGTCTAGGCATCACATCCATGAGAATGACGTCATTACAACCCCAGAAGACTGTCACCATGACTTTTCTGGCAGAGGGCATTGTCCTGAATTTCTTCTTTTGTGGTGAACGAGGACGATGCCACTCCATGGACTGCCTTTTTGTTTCAGGTGCAAAGTGGCGCACCCAGCCTTCGTCCGCAGTAACGATCCGTGACAGAAAGGCCTCTCTGTCGGTCTCAAGACGCTCCAACAATTCAGATGAAAAGACCTTGCTTTGAATCTTGTGGTCCGCTGTGAGCACTCGTGGAACCCATCGTGAGCGCCTCTTTCAATATCCCAGAGTCTCGATCACTGCAGACGCACTTCCATTGCTGACCGACAACTGTAGAGCCAATTGTCGAGTTGTGATGCGCGGGTCGGCACGAATAATGGCATCCGCACTATTCAGCATGTCCGGAGCAGTGGCTGTGACAGGACGTCCCGAGCGTGGCTGACCTTGGAGCTCTGTTTCTGCATTTCCTGAGGCTGTAACTTTCTTTACCCATCGCCCAGCTGTACTCCTATCAACTGCAGCATCGCCATACACTGCACACAAGCGTTTATGGATGTTCACAACGGTTTCTTTTTCTGCACACAATTATTCAATAAAAGCATGCCACTTGTAACGTGAATCGTATGTAGACGCCATTTAGACGCTGTACTAAGGCTGTGACATCTTCTCAGCTTCATCGGCACACAGAACAAAAATAAAATGTGGTGCAGCAACAAGGACGTTTGTTTATGTATATGAATGGCTTTTTAAAAAAATGTGGGGCATCACTTACTGAACAACAATGTTACAATGAATATTCTTTTTTAATTAACGGGAAACTTAGAAAGTCTTTTTTTCATACCTTTTCATAGGTGTTCATTTCACACCCTTGAGGTGAATGGCATATGTCAATCTGGTATTCAAATTGTTCCACACTACAGCGAGCAAGTCATGAGTTTCAGCTTCCACAGCTGGTGTTATGCGATGTCTCAGCTCATTCATTGATGTTGATAACCGAGGCACATAGAGTCTTTTATAAACCCCCACAAGAAATATCACATACAATCAAGCTCGGTGACCATGTAGGGCCGTAATGTAGGGCTCAATCATACGGTCCATCGCGACCAATCCGTCGTTCGGTGATTCTTTGATTTAAAAATCCCCGCACTTCAAGACGCCAGCGTGTTGGTAAATGAAGTCGTCTGAATGTGGGGCACGGAACAACCACATGAAGTTGTACAACATGACAGGAATTCTCCAAAATTTGATGTGTTTTATGTAGTTTCACAGGAAAAGATGTTGAGTCCATTTTTCTTTGCCGAGAACACTGTTCACTCAAGCACATATCTCGATATACTTCAGAACTTCCTTTTCCCAGAGTTTGAGACTGTTGAGGATGAAGGGGAGGGATGTTAGAAGTCACTGTGGGAGTTTTTATTATTTCTTTTCATTGGTGGAAACCGGAGAGCCTATCAGAAGTAGATAACAGCCATGTCTGCAGGTATATAAGAAACAATGTTTTCTGATTCAGCAGTAAACGAAAATACCCTGAAGAAGGTGTGGCTTACAACAGGAAAGGAAACGTGGGTAGTTTTATATATATTGACAATGCGGTCGCAAACCCACAAAAATGTTGTTGAAACCTAAGTTTATAAATGTACCTGAGTACAGGCCTACGTGAAAGGTGGAATTACGACTGCACTGAGTTTGTAATGGAGGTGGATTGAACACGTAGCTTGGCAAACAGATGGCGGATAAGCAAATGAATATAACGGGAAAAAAATCTTGAGGACACCATTACAGAAAGACTAGGAGAAGTAGGAGGAGGTGTGATAAGAGATACTATACTGGGATAACAATTTCACAGATCTGTGGAAGTCCTGAACTCGAAACAATGAACCTAGCGTAGACCTACATTACTTCTGAATTATTGAGGCGCGTGGCAGCCAGATATGACCAAATTATTCCACGTGGTGAGCAGGACAAATGAGACAGGTTAAATATCCTCAGACATCGGAAATAATGCAATAAATGCAATACTAAAGAAAGCAGTTGATGGTGTGAATACTATGGAACCATCAGCATGGCTGCAAGATATGACATGAATTATCTTCTGAAGAGAAGGCCACCTCGGGAAATATCACTCTGGAGTCCTGAGAAATGCTGGAAAACGTAACTTCAGTAGAGGCAGCCAATCGATTTGAAAGTGCCGGCTGTTTTGTATGCAATGAGCACAAGACGGTAGGCCGATGTCGGGACGTGATAAATTGGCAAAAAGATCCTATCGTGTTTGTACTTGCCTCTGTCCGTACGTTGTCTGAAGCTGGTTCATTTGTACATAGGTATCAAAAAGGAATGGTACATTACACGCAGCCACGCATTGCGGTGCAAGGACAGTGATCGTAACAAGGTCCTAACTGACAGCGACGCAATAAGAGGGGCACACGTTGTCAAAGCTGACAGGAGTTGCTATTGTCAGTTAATACGCACCATTCTCAAAAAGTTTCCCAGAGAACATAGAGAAGCGGACTGCACAGAGAGCACACTTGGAATCTGACACTTCGCGGTAATGACGTTTCCCACAGCCGCACTCACGACTGTACACCTCCTGTGGGCCAGCGACCACAGCGATCGGGCAGCAGCTGCCTGACGCCGTGCAGTGTGCTCAGGCGTCTCGCCGTTTGGCCTCTTGTCAAACAATGCGTAATGTCCACCGACGGCGCAATGTGTGGATGATGCAGAAGAGAGGGCAACACTGCGTTGGAATAAACACCGTGGCTTTTGTTCACATTAAAAAGCATTACTGGGCCCGCGATATACACACATAAAGAAAAAAAAATTGTGTCACCTCGGTTCCGAGAGTTCCGGAACGTGTACCGTAAATTGGGATATAGATCAACATACACATCATTTCTGCCCTTTTTATTGCTCGTTAAAACCACATATTGCATGTTGTACCACCATACGGCGAGACCTTCAGGAGGTGGTGGTCAAGATTGCTGTACACACAGTACTGGCCGGCCGAAGTGGCCGTGCGGTTAAAGGCGCTGCAGTCTGGAACCGCGAGACCGCTACGGTCGCAGGTTCGAATCCTGCCTCGGGCATGGATGTTTGTGATGTCCTTAGGTTAGTTAGGTTTAACTAGTTCTAAGTTCTAGGGGACTAATGACCTCAGCAGTTGAGTCCCATAGTGCTCAGAGCCATTTGAACCAGACAGTACTACTAATACGCAGTAGCACGTCCTCTTGCGTTGATGCATGCCTGTATTTGTCTTGGCATACTATCCACAAGATCAAGGCACTGTTGGTCCAGATTGCTTCACTCCTCAACGGAGATTTGGCGTAGATCCCTCAGAGTAGTTAGTAGGTCATGTCGTCTATAAACAGCTTTTCAATCCATCCCAGGCATGTTCGATAGGGCTCAGGTCTGGAGAACATGCTGACCACTCCAATCGAGAGAAGTCGTTATCCTGAAGGAAGTCATTCAGAAGATGAATGCCTCACCCGTATGTAGCCGATATGGTTGTGCTATCTGTCGGAGGATGGCATTCACGTATTGTACAGCCATTAAGGCTCCTTCCATGACCGCCAGTGGTGTACGTCAGCCCCACATAATGCCACCCCAAAGCAGTAGTGACCCTCCAGCTTGCTGCACTCACTGGACAGTGTATCTATCGCGTTCATTCTCACGGGGTTGCCTCCAAACACGTCTCTTACAGTTGTCTGATTAATGGCATATACGACACTCATCGGGGAAGAGAAGGTGATGCCAGTCCAGAGCGGCCCATTCAGCTAGTTGTTGGGCCCATCTGAAACGCGCTGCATGGCGTCGTGGTTACAAAGATGGACCTCGCCAAGGACATCAGGAGTCAAGTTGCCCATCATGCAGCCTAACGCGACGTCCTGTGGCTGCACGAAAAGCATATTCAACATGGTGGCGCTACTGTCAGGGTACCTCCGAGCCAAACTCCGAAAATAGCGGTAATCCACTGCAGTAGCACTTCTTCGGCGGCCTGAGTGAGGCATGTCATCGACAGTTCCTATCTCTCTCTGTATCTCCTCCATGTCCGAACAAGATGTCTGGACACTTCTCTTGTTGAGAGCCCTTGCTGGTACAAAGTAACAATCCACACGCGATCGAAACCTGGTATTGGCCGTCTAGGCATGGTTTAACTACATACAAAACGAGCTGTATACCTCCTTCCTGGAGGAATGACTGGAACTGATCGGCTGTCGGACGCGTCCATCTATTAGGCGCTCGTCATTCATGGTTGTTTACATCTTTGTGTGGGTTTAGTGACAGCACTGAACAGTCCTGTTTTCAGGAGTTATGGGAACTGGGCTGATGCAAAATTGTCTTTGATGTGTGGAGTAGGATGTAGAATCCCAAAGCACCACACAACAATCTCTAGCGTGAAATGCATCCTCCAGAGACAGCACACAGAACGCTCGCCGAATTGCGCCGCTACAGCATTCAACACTAATGGCGGTGATGTTTTGAGTTTATATTTCATACCATTCCTTGATACCATTTCTTCGGGTTATTGGGGGAAACCACATTAAGATGTTGTTTGACAGATTTTTTGGGATTTTGTTTTGGGTGCAAGGAATTAATTACAATTTAATCAAGTTTTGACAATTTTCATTCATGTTTCGAATAGTTTCTGTGAATTTTTGAATTATTTCAGCCAAAAATAACAAAGTTATGCTGTGATGTCCGCTGAAGGTTGTGAGTAGTGAAGTGTGTGTAGCACAGCCATTCCGATTTTCATATGAATTCAAAAAGGTTTTGATTTTACATTAATAACTTATTTCTAAGAATATGAACCTCAACGCAAGTGAAAATAATGAAAATTAAAATGTCTGCAGGCGTTGGAACAATTTACCTCGATTTTCACTATTTTTTCTCTAATTATGCAAAGAAAAATACCCTTAAAATATGATACCATCTCACGAATTGTTTCATATAATTTATGAACTTAGTGTTGACGACAAGTGCGAGGCGCCTCCTGAGAGGGAACAATTTTCTGTCCGGCGTGCGTATCTCGGAGAAGGAGAGAGAAAGGCAACGGAAATGAACACCTCCTGCTGGCAAAGTACGTCGCAGTGAGAATGGAGCGGACTGAGCCTGGGAATGAGCAGCATCTGATGTGGCGCACAGGGCTTTTTACTAGTAAGCGATTCCAGCCACTGTGTTGCGCGATCGCTTATCTCAGTCTCTGCAATTTCAGTGTTCATGCAGTGATTGGAAGGAGCGACCGTATTTCCGGTGTAACATTTTAGAAAGACCGAGTGCACCATCTTCCATTACGGTGCCAGTATGGCCACCGGATGACACAATACTTGACTTGAATTCACTCACTGGGTTTGCGTAAGAGCAAGATATCTTAGTGCTTCGGCTAAGATCAGATGGCAGAAGTACTTCGAACGTCAGACCTATGCAAGAGTTATCGTTGTCGGTACGTAGGGGGAAGGGGGAAGGAGTGGGGGAGGGAGGGGGTCTCGCGGAAAACTGCGGACGGAGTGCGTGGGAGGCGGCAGCGCAGTCCAGGACAAGAGGCGAGTCTCGCTGCCGACCACCACAGCTCTGGCTGCCGCGGCGCCCGACGTGTCCGGTGAGTCTCCACGTACTCCTTCCATCAACATACGGTAGGTATATACTGTGCGTGTAACTTCCCTCAATTTGGCTGTCTCCTGTTCTCAGTGTTGTCCACACTGAAAAGTGCCGGCTATGAAAATGGGGAAAACTAAAGTGAGACCGAGATGTTTCTCTCTTTTCTAAATTACTTTCCGCGACCTGTAGCGCGACAGTTCTTATTAAGAAGTCTCGTATTGGCTAACGTTAGCTTTGAAAGCTACTTACAATTGCTTCTTACAGCACAATTTATATATTGGTGCTACTAGCAGTGGTTCTTGAACGAAAGTTGCTTTTATGTAAACTTGTCGGATCCAAATGACAACTGAAGCAGGCGAGAGTTCCGGAATGAAACTCTCACTCTACAGCGGAGTGTGCGCTGATATGAAACTTCCTGGGAAATCAAAACTGTCTGCTTAACCGAGACTCGAACTCGGTACCTTTGCCTTTCGCGGGCAAGTAGGAAGGTAGGAGACGGGGTACTGGCGGAAGTGAAGCTGTAAGGAGGGGTCGTGAGTCGTGTTTAGGTAGCTCAGTCGGTAGAGCACTTGAAAGTCAAAGGTCCGAGTTCGAGTCTCGGTCCAGCACACGGTTTTAATCTGCAAGGACGTTCCAGAAATAAACCTGTTGCTGCTTTCTTGGGTTTGTTACCACTTTGCATAAGTAACCAGCCTTGCTATGGCAGAGACTGGCATGATAGTACGTCGATCACACATGTTAACCAGGCTTTTGTTTTCTCCGCACATTCCCCATCCACAAAATTAGTAGAAATTGGCCCTTAGCTCAGGTACTGGGTACGATCTTGGTAACAGCAGTTATAGCTGCATGGTATGCTACTTAGCGATTACGATAGATCGACCATTATCGGTAGAAGGCAAGGTAGGACTGAAAACTGTACCTCTGAATGTTGATAAACTGAGGAACGAATGCGGTAATATGCCCACATGAGTGTGTTGCACTATGTCCAGAAAATTCCTGATCACCCTGCCATGCACGTGTTGAACACGTATGTAAGATTACTTAGCATTTGTGTGTTGTTGTTGTTGTTGTAATGACGTTAGTAGTAGTAGTAGTAGTAATAGTAATAGTCTTTAATAAGTAGATCACTTTTTACAAGCATACTGGACACGTCTTGATATTACAATTTAGGAACGATAAACTAATGTAAGTCATATACAGAGACATTTGCAGGCTTATAGGTCTAGAATGGCAAGAGTGCGACAAATAGTTAGCTGTGACCTTATAGTAGGAATTAACCTAGCATTTACCGGATATGATTTAGAGATACCACAAAAATCTAAATTAGATGAGTAGATGAAGAGTAGAGCATCCACCCTCCCGAATACAAGGCCAGTCAGTTTAAGACAGTGCTACCTCATTCGGTTTATCTCTTGCGTGCAATACTTCAAGTGGCAGGGAGCTAGGATGGAGGGGTAAGGTGCTGCTGGTGCCCAAATTAAACAGTCTATTATACAATACGAATTCATCAATCAAACTCGATAACTTGAAAAATTACAGAGATCCGTGATTAATGAATTTCGCATGTTATATGAGCCACAGCCTATGAAACGTTAACAAAATTTAACTGTATTTTTACTCTAAGGCCGTCTAGCAACACTACTCACACTTCACAGATCAACAACAGCGGTTGCTTCGAACTTAACACCGAGTGACGCATTCAGTTAAATTCAAACAGAATGAAATAATAGGTCAAAAATGAAAGAATGAATAAGTGAAATTAAATGTATATCAGGCTTGTAGTCAAATAAATTCTTAGTACACCAACCAATGGCAAAAGGTTTACTAGTTACATAGACAACAAAACCAAAATATCTTCATGAACAATATGGAGACGCTCTATACAAGCAAAATCTGAAATAAGAGCTGCTTCTACTCATTAAGTTTTCCAACACAATTGTTCAAGAAATCTGACATGATTTAAAATTTACAGTCCTCGCTCCGAGAGACAGTTCGAAGTTACAAATCAGTACCGAAAATCATGATAAGCCACTCAGTTCAAACCGGCGACCTATTGGCTCAATCTATTATTTGACACATCAAATGGGCACGCTAAAAGGCGCCTAGTCTCTACAGTAGTTAATCTTGCACCCAGAACACAAGTAAACAGTGTGCTAATGTAGAGATTAAGATAGTGGACCAACAATTATACCTGTTGTCACAAGCGCCAGCACTGTGTGGAACAAATTTTTACGCTCTCTCGGATTCAGGAACTTAGGTGACCAAACATCCGCCCCAAGGTAATGGTCTACCTTGGTCCTTTTAAAACAACTTCGTCGTAACTGAAACGTCTTGTTGTTGTTGTCATCAGTACTAAGATTGGTCTGTTGCTGCTCTCCGTGCTACTCTATCCCGTGCAAGGTTCTTCATCTCCAAGCATCTACTGCATCTAACATCCTCCGAATCTGCTTAGTGTATTCATCTCTTGGTCTCCCTCTACGATTTTTACCCTCCACGCTGCCCTCCAATACTAAATTGGTGATACCTTGATGCCTCAGAACATGTCCTACCAACCGATCCCGTCTTCTGGTCAAGTTGTGCCACAAACTTCTCTTCTCCCCAATTGTATTCAGTACTTCCTCATTAGTTACATGATGTACCCATCTAATCTTCAGCATTCTTCTGTAGGACCACATTTCGAAAGCTTCTATTCTCTGTTTGTGTAAACTATTTATCGTCCATGTTTCGCTTCCATACATGGCTACACTTCATACAAATACTTTCAGAACAGTCTTCCTGACCCTTAAATTTATACTTGATGTTAACAGATTTCTCTTCTTCACAAAGGCTTTCTTTGCCTTTGCCAGTCTACATTTTATATCCGCTCTACTTCGACCATCATCAGTTATTCTGCTCCCGAAATAGCAAAACTCCTTTACTACTTTAAGTGTCTCATTTCCTACTATAATTCCCTCAGCATCACGTCATTTAATTCAACTACATTCCATTATCCTCGTTTAGCTTTACTTGATGTTCATCCTATATCATCCTTTGTGGACACTGTCCATTCAGTCCAACTGCTCTTGCAGGTTCTCTGCTGACTCAGACAGAATTACAATGTTATCAGCAAACGTCAAAGTTTTTATATCTTGTCCATAGTTTTTAATTCCTACTCCAAATTTATCTTTTGTTTTCTTTACTGCTTGCTCAATGGAACATTGGGGATCGGCTACAACCCTGTCACTACTTTCCCAACCACTCCTTGCCTTTCATGCCCCTCAACTCTTATAACTGCTAACTGGTTTCTGCAAAAATTGTAAATAGCCTTTCGCTCCCAGTATTTGACAACTGCTACCATCAGAATATGAAAGAGACTTCCAGTCAACATTGTCAAAAGCTTTCTCTAAGTCTACAAATGCTAGGAACGTAGGTTTACCTTTCCCTAGTGTAAGATAAATCGTTGGGTCAGAATTGCCTCACGTGTTCCAACATTTCTACGGAATCCTAACTGATTTTCCCCGAGGTCGGCTTAACCAGTTTTTCTATTCGTCTGTAAAGAGTTCGTGTCAGTCCTTTGCAGCCGTGAAATATTAAACTGATAGTTCCGTTATTTTGACACGTGTCAACACCTGCTTTCTTTGGGATTGGAATGGAATTATTACATTCCTTTTGAAGTCTGAGGGTTCTTCACGTGTCTCATACATCTTGCTCACCAGATGGTAGAGTCTTGTCAGGGCTGGCTCACCCAAGGCTGTCAGTAGTTCTAATGGCATGATGTCTACTCCAGGGGCCTTGATTCGAAGTAGGTTTTTCAGTGCTCTGTCAAGTTCTTCATGCAGTATCATATCTCCCATTTGATATTCACTTACGTCCTCTTCCATTTGCGTAATAATGCCCTCAAGTACATCGCCCTTGTGGAGACCCTCTACATAGTCTCGCCACTTCTCGACCTTGCCTTCTTTGCTTAGAATAGATTTCGATTTGAGCTTTTGATATCCATTTAGATTCACCTTTTCTCCAAAGGTCTCTTTAATTTTCCTGTAGGCGGTATCTATCTTACCCCTAGTAATGTATACCTCTAAATCCTCTCATTTGTCCTGTAGCCATCACTGCTTAGCCATTTTTCACTTCCTGTTCTGGCGTTGGGAACTTGCTTATTCTGTATAAGAAATAGTAGTATATAATAATAATGATGCTGTCACTATTAATTGGTAATATTTACTGGCAAAATAAAACCTAACACTAGATTGCGTACTTACAGCTATCCTGTGTGGCCGTTTTTCAGTACGACTTAAAAAGAGAGAAGGATTATTAATTGATCAATTGATCACCGATGCGTCGGTTCTCGATTGTGTTCAGGAGACGTACTGATTGATTCCTCCAAGGGGTTTTGTTAATTGACCTTTTGACCTGGATTGCCTTCACGCTATCAGAATCTTCGATGAAAATACCTAAGGGACCTATGTGAATATAAAAATAGAAATGAAAGCAAATTAGTCGAATTTCGTAAGAGAAAGATTAACAGATCGGAAGTTGAACACATTAGTGGTCTCCCAAATACAATCGAGACACTGCGATAAAGAGCGAACCTGTACAAAGCAAATATATAATTTGAACATCATTTTTGGTTAGTGAAAGAAAAAGATAAGAAGAAAATTACTCCATCGTAAAATATTAATATATCTTGAACAAATTGGCTTTAAACTTCTAGACACTGACAAGTACAGAATAAGTACATCGGTTACAGCTGATATTTATTTTGTACATGGCGCAGTCCAATAATTGCTGCTTTGTCAGTCCGTTCCTTCTTCACCCGAGCAACCGAGACGTTTCTCCGTTGTTTCACATAATTTTTACATAAGATAAAAATACAACTGGTAGCAATGCTATGTAGTACGTCTTAACATGTCAGCGACCAAAGTACCAGAGTAATGAAGTCTCTGGAATACTTCTTAACAAAAGATAGATTGTTCTTTCTTCTGTTTCGCTGATTCTTGTATCAAGCGCTGCGGCAATAATTTTAAATATCTGCGCCCAGCGGGTCATAGTGTTTATTTAGAGTATTTAAACGCTGGACGCGCGTCTTGGTATAGGCGCACGTTACAAAAATATTTCGTCTCTTTACTCTCGCGCTGTGATGCTCAGCATCTTTATGACAAATACATCATTTGCAAAGTATCTGAAATCCATTAATATTACATTGCTTTCCGAGTGAGGAGCGATGACTCCAAAAAAACAAAACAAAAAAAAGTGTCTCAAATGGCTCTGAGCACTATGGGACTTAACTTCTGAGGTCACCAGTCCCCTAGAACTCAGAACTACTTAAACCTAACTAACCTAAGGACATCACACACATCCATGCACGAGGCAGGATTCGAACCTGCGACCGTAGCGGTCGCGCGGTTCCACACTGTAGCGCCTAGAACCGCTCGGCCACCCTGGGCCGGCGCGATCACTCCGTCAGGATCATCGCGACTCACGCGTAGTTGTAATATTATTGCTTTCATCAATCAAATTAGTATTACTTGCTAGAATTCTTTACAATAGATTTCATATATGACATTAGGCAAAGTGGTTGACATAAAGAATAACAGGTAAATATATTCGTACGACTGAAATTGATGGTAAATTGTTCATGGAGTAATTACATGACTATTGAACCGGACTGGTTCTAATGTATTATACAAGGATAACAGATGTTCATTTCTCGGTAAGAGACAATGAAATTAGGCTAAAGATACATATACATAGATACATTATACATGGCATAATAAATATTAAAAAATAACAAAGAAATAAATAATTTGACTTCGCAGGAAGTCTGGGAGCAGTGTGCACTCTTGGAAAAATATATTACAAAGAACTGACATTCTTGTTATACAGTGACATTTACAGGGCCAGCCGGGGTGGTGGAGCGGTTCTAGGCGCTACAGTCTGGAACCGCGCGACCGCTACAGTCGCAGGTTCGAATCCTGCCTCGGACATGGATGTGAGTGATGTCTTTAGGTTAGTTAGGTTTAAGTAATTCTCAGTTCTAGGGGACTGATGACCTCAGAAGTTAAGTCCCATAGTGCTCAGAGCCATTTGAACCATTTATAGGAATATTTTTGTCGTGGTCTGGACGTAGATTTCTTGCGCTAAACTCCTAGCACTTTACTGATTTATGGCTTTCATGACATGCAAAAAAAAAAAAAAAAATGTTTCACTGCGCTTTGGGTGGGTATGACTTGCACTGGGAGTGGTAGAACTTCAGGTATAAATGGCAGCACTACACTTGAGTGAGGGAAATTGATTGCACTTTCACAGTGGAGGAAACGTAGGGCATCAGTTTCACTGTGAAGGTTGAAGTGTTTGTCTGGATATGATGGTGCGTTGGAAATTTGTCGTGGATCAGGAACTGGAAGACTGGTTCTGCAACGTGTTGAGCCGTTTGGTGGCGGTCTCTGTTTCACTTGATGCATGTTCGAGTTTCCAATCATGTTCTCGTACATGAAAACTACAGAGATAATCTGTATTAGAATGTCCTTATTTACTAATAACTTAGTCTAAAAGAAAAGTGGATTTGGTAAGGATAACAATAATGTTTATGTACGTAAGGTCTCATTCTGTTATAGTATTTATTTATTTTTCTGGTTTTATTTGGGTCGACAAGTTTTCGTCATTACTTGGCCTGATCTACAAGTCCGGTAGCAATTGTCAAAGTCGAGTTTGAGACATTTCAGATTAGTGTCTTGGTGATTTTATAAGGTATATAAGTGCTTAACTCATGGTTTTATCAGATTTTATATTGTAAGTATTTCAGACACATTTGGAGTCCGCGATCGTTGTGCAAAGGAAACTGGATTGTTGAGCGCAGCGTACTCTCTGTTACGTCCGTTTGTCATAGTCACGTGACAGTAACTTGACGGCTTCACAACGCTAGCAGCAGTGTTTTTACGGATTCCAAACTGATCTTCCCCGAGGTCGGCTTCTACTAGTTTTTCCATTCGTCTGTAAAGAACTCGCGTTAGTATTTTGCAGCAGTGACTTATTAATCTGATAGTTCGGTAATTTTCACATCTGTCAACACCTGCTTTCTCGGGGATTGGAATTATTACATTCTTCTTGAAGTCTGAGGGTGTTTCATGTCTCATATATCTTGCTCACCAGATGGTAGAGTTTTGACAAGACTGGCTCTCCCAAGGCTGTCAGTAGTTCTAAGGGAATGTTGTCAACTCCCGGGGACTTGTTTCGACTCTGGTCTTTCAGTGCTCTGGCAAACTCTTCACGCAGTATCTTATCTCCCATTTCATCTTCATCTACATCCTGTTCCAGTTCCATAATATTGCCCTCAATTACATTGCCCTTGTATAGACCCTCTATATTCTCCTTCCACCTTTCTGCTTTCCCTTCTATCCTTAGAACTGGGTTTCCATCTGAGCTCTTGATATTCATACAAGTGGTTCTGTTTCCTCCAAAGGTCTCTTTAATTTTCCTGTAGGCAGTATCTATCTTACCCCCCCCCCCCCCCCGAGAGATCAGCCTCTACATCCTTACATTTGTCCTGCAGCCATGTCTGCTTAGCCATTTTGCACTTCGTGTCAATCTCATTTTTGAGACGTTTGTATTCCTTTTTGCCTGCTTCATTTATTGCATTTTTTTATTTCCTCCTTTCATCAGTTAAATTCAATATTTCTTCTGTTAGCCAAGGATTTTTACTAGCCCTCGTCTTTTTACCTACTTGATCCTCTGCTACCTTCACTACTTCGTCCCTCAAAGCTACCCATTCTTCTTCTGCTGTATTTCTTTCCCCCATTCCTGTCAATTGTTCCCTTATGCTCTCTCTGAAACTCTGTACAACCTCTGGTTCTTTCATTCTATCCAGGTCCCATCTCCTTAAAGTCCCACCTTTTTGCAGTTTCTTCAGTTTTAATCTACAGTTCATGACTAATAGATTGTGGTCAGAGTCCACATCTACCCCTGGAAATGTCTTACAATTTAAAACCTGGTTCCTAAATCTCTGTCTGCCCATTATATAATCTATCTGAAACCGATCAGTATATCCAGGCTTCTTCCATGTATACAACCTTCTTTTATGATTCTTGAACCAAGTGTTAGCTATGATTAAGTTGTGCTCTGTGCAAAATTCTACCAGGCGGCTAACTCTTTCATTTCTTACCCCCAATCCATAGTCACCTACTACCGAATTAACATTCGGTATACACATTATGTCTAAATATTATTTACAAAGGAAAAATAATCTCTATGACTACAAGGCCTGACGAAAAAAAGTGTCTCTTATTCATAGTTCGTGCTTCCAAAGTACTTTAGGTTTAGGGCATACACCTTGTTCGAAAACTTGTTACTATTCTCTTTTTACAATAATTACTCTTTTCTCAAGTTCAGCTCATATTTTTTCTCTGTTAATTACGTAGTTTGTTTGAAGACATAGTCATTATGGCTTCGCTCATGGGATGAACAGTTCATGTTCAAGTTTCCATTAGGGAAATTGGGAAGCTTAGTGTTCTCGGTCGTGCAGTTGCACATAACAAACCTTAATTGAATTCGCGGTTCGCGGAGAATATGCATATTCTGTCAACGACCATCCATACGTACATTCTGTACGAATCAAGCTTGCTGTCAGTCCGTAAAATTTACTTCTCTACTAGATAAAGTAGGAAGATAAGGATACTGATTAGAGGAAAACACAATAGACTTTAATGACGTATGAAATGATGAGCGTAACATAAATTGTGCCTTATCACGCTAGTTTTCCATGATAAGTAGTTAGCGTAATTAAATCGATGCAGTAGTTTCAGTATCGTCCGATCCAGCTCTCCAAGCATTTCTCTATACATATCTAAAATTACTTATACCATGCATTAGCGGTGAACAGTGTCTGTTAGCTATCTTCTGTTCTGGGTATCGTAAAATTGGGTTCCCAAAAAAAATTTTTTTTTAATATATAAAATACTTCTGGTACTAAATTATTTTACTTATAATTGATTTTTGTAAGTACTTCAGCTGCACTCTGCCATAAAATTCCTATGAGCACATACGGTTTTCTCGGTATTGTAATAAGAGTAATTGAGTTGCACACTTCTTTCCTGCTACCTGGATCATTATTGATTTATTTGACACATATATGCTAAGCTGTGGTCTGTATCAACTGCTTTTCACAGGTGGTCTCATAAAAATTGTTATCAAACACTCCTTATACATAACAAAACATTTCCCTCCTAAGAGTATGCGACCTTAATCAACTTTTATTTACGAGATATCATTCTGGTCCGAATGATCATTTTAATTTATTTCACTCAAGAGGAGAGAGCTTTGTTATACTTAAAACTAGTGGTATCAGGTGGCACTTAGCACGTCCCTCCTATATTATTTGTTTTTCAGCTCTTTGGCTGTGGCTGCTCATGGCTCAATTAACTTAAAACTTACATCTAAGGCAAATCTTGCTCTCCTACAATAAATCTATTTCATTTCAGGCACACACATAAATAACTTCTCTTGTGGAGGCAGGTGGACAGGGTGTTAGTCCTGTGCAATATTCTTATGTACACTTATATATATATATATATATATATATATATATATATATATATATATATATATATATAAAGTCTGCATAATCAAACAATCCTTTTATGCATCCAGACACAGGGTCAGCTAATAGATAGCAACAAATGTGCGGCTTTCTTAGTATAATAAATGGTCCTTCATACAAGTACTGCCACTTGCAATTCTTATGATAAGTCAAAAAATGGTTTGAAGTCGGTCTTTAAAAGCACTCGTTCATTTACATGATACGATAAGACTTTGTTAATGTGTTTGTCATGCGCCTTTTTTCTTAGGTTGGCATGAGTGATTAAAGATATGAGAGCTTGTCTTAACTTGTCGTCTAATTTTACTTCAGGGTGTTGTAATTTTGTTCCGCAGCTTCCCTGTGGAGGCATAAAGAAGCTGCTACTAGTTTTCCGACATAGGTGGAGTTGAAATGACAGTTAATTTTTTTGAGTAGTAGGCTCAAAACTGGCGTTCGTATACCATACGAAATGTGCATCACTTAATTGCGTGTCATATGACATTGCGTTTGATGCTTGGTTCGCCTCCATGTAAAAAAATTGTCGGGTTTCCTTGGCTATTGTGACTGGCGGTGTTAAGAAAAGCATGCGACGGATTGTCCTGATTATTGTTCCTGAACTGTCGGTTGAGTTGGCGAGGAAGTGTCGCGTTTTGAGGCTGCAAAGAATTCTTTTGATGTGAGAGAGTGAAGTGACTTGGCTGACTATACTGTTGTGGCCCGATATTATTGTTCCATTTCTTTCCCTTGTGACGCTTTCCATTACATTTCCAGTAGTTCGGATGCTTGTAATTACAGTTGTGATTTTTTGGTGAGTTACCGTATTGTCGCTGTGTGTTTTGATAAATCAGGTTGTATCTATTCTGGTTTGGATATTTGCTATGTAGTTTTCCATTGCGGCGGTTGAAATTATGATGACTGCTGTAACGCTGAGCGTTTGGTTGTCCGCTGTTATGCTGGTACGACATTCCGTTGACACAGTTTGCTACGTGCTGTTGCGAAGCGTGTGGGCCATTATTGTAATTATTCCGCGCACTCGCACGCACGTCCTCATAGATCATATCCAAATTGTCAATTTAAATGGAATTTTGCCTCGTCACTAAGCTCTAAGTGTGGAAGAGAACTGTCACCCTCCGTCTTTCCGGGAACGAAATTACAGAACTCCACACGTTGTCGTTTGTTACCTTCACGAAAAGCTTGCCGTAGCAGAATTTTGTACGGTTTCGTGTGTAAACGTCTACGCAACAAACGCCAGGACGGACATCGGGGACATGTTGAGCTGTCGTGCTGTGCGGCCAACGGATTGCTGCGGACTCCTTGTTAAACTATGGCGGATGCGCTCGACATCTTCGTCAGACACTCGGAGACGGCCCGGCGATTTGCCTTTACGCACACAACCTGTTTCTTGGAATTGTTCATCCCATTGTCTAACGATCTGTGCTATAGGATGTTCCACACGAATATCGCGCTGAACGGTTATTATTGACCCGCAGTGCGCAAAACTTTG
The DNA here is from genome assembly GCF_021461385.2 of Schistocerca piceifrons. NCBI lineage: Eukaryota > Metazoa > Arthropoda > Insecta > Orthoptera > Acrididae > Schistocerca > Schistocerca piceifrons. The sequence continues at coordinate 1,318,505 of NW_025727757.1, forward strand.
AACACAAAGCGCTTTCAGTTGTCCCGACACCATTTTTACTGGAACTGAAACGGGCGCACACTGCTGCTGACTGGCTGAAATGGTCTAAAACTCGGGCCTGCTCTTTCCACAAGTAAGTTGTTCATACACATACGTCAAATAACGTAACAGTCACGATAGTTTTGAAATCGGATGACGCATTTTTATTCACCCTATGTTTCTTGGAGCACAGTTCCCGCCAGCACCACACTTGGTAGCACACGCTGGCGTGTCTCTAGCCGCCTGAGGTTAGTCTAGCTGGCTAACGCCACTGCTGTAGGCGAGACACAGCCCCGTCCTTCTCTCCCTCTGCGTACCAGATCACCACGTATAGACATACACTATGGTTTCACTTGAAAAAGCCAAGTTGATCCCTGTCTCCTGTAATTAATATGAGTATCACAACGGACTATACGTCGCTCATACAGCAGTTTCTCGCAATTAATAGGGTCCAAACATTATAACGATCTCTTAAATTGAAACATCTCTTAAATTGTTTCGACAGTATTTGTCTTAAACAGTGGAGCTGATCAGCCAGTATACATGGCGGTTCCTGAACATACTCAAATATTTTAGTATGTTATCCTACAAGTAAAACTAAAGAAAAAGTTCATATAAACATCGGTCCGCAAATGTTTAGTTACGAAGTTCTGGCTAATAAAGGATTTTGCCTGAAATTTAGCAACTTCACTAATACGAAGCCATCGCAAAACTGTACGAGGTTAAAGTAAAGCATGTTTTCCATTTACTTCGTCGTCATTGATATGATGAAGCTAATAAAATATTATCCCAGCACGTCTAACTGACGAGACGTACTTACTATTCCTTCAAGAAGAAAACCCCGCTTGCTCGAAGATGTTCCACTTGCTACGCGATTTCAAATGTGTTTCCAACGTGACGGCGCGCCTCCACATTTCGCCAACCCATCACTACACATTTAAATGAACATTTTCGCCATAAATGGATTGGTCGAGGTGCTACACGCCCGATTTAACACCAATGCATTTTTTTGTATGCAGATGGGTGAAAGACATAGTTTATGAGGACAAAGTCAATACACGTGAGGCATTACTTGTTAGCGTTGTGAATGCAATAGGCAAAATTAAGAACAACTCTGTGGAACTGAAACGAGCAACAAAATCAGTTCATACATGTGTAGCTAAATTCATTGAAGTCAGTGGACACGTTTTTGAACATTTATTGTGAATGTATTGTGAAACTGTATGCCCACTGTACAACTTCCTTAACACTGAGCTTTGTTTTATCCGCTGTAACATGAATTCACGTGTAATATGGTATTAATAAAAGCAGATTATCTGACAAATTCATACAGTTTCAGTTAAAGTTATTAGCATCATTATTTCAAAATTAAATTCTCTACAACTTCTGCTGAAATCTTTGTGCAGTCGCCTCGAATTTAAAAAACAAATTGGGCCAAGTAATAAATTAAAAATTTTACGAAGTTACTTCTTTGCTTCACTGGATGTTCTGAAAAACTACTGCAGATACACGCCTGGAGCAACTCTTCTTAGTTTCACCAGATGAATAACAACAGATTAAATGGAAATCGTGCTTTACTGTAACCTCGTACAGTTTTGCGATGGCTACATATTACCGAAGTTGGATCATTTCAGGCAAAATATTTTATTAGCCGTAACTCCGTAGTTGAACATTTGCAGACCTGTCTTTACACGAACTTTTTTCTTTAGTTTTACTTGTAGAATAACATATTGAAATATTTGCATACCTTCGTGAATCACACTGTATATTCGGGTCAACGGAATGATATTCATCTTGTAAAATGGTGTAATTCATATTAATTTACGCTTCTTTATTTACTATACAGGTAGTTGCAAAGAATTGTGTTTTGTGATTCCACTTGTTTGTAAAATTTCAGGTTCTTCATCAGACGGCAAGTTCGGTAAAGTTACTTTGAGGGAAAAGATTTTTACTTGGCTCGACATCTGCGACCTTCCATGATGTTCCGCAGAAACGCTAGTTGCTTCATCCGCATTTTTGTGGCGGTGGTCATGTGTAGTGGCTACACTCGCCCAGTTTCCGTTACAGGTAAAAATTATTTTTTTTCGATTCCTATGAGGCTGGGTATGATAATGTACAGCAATTTTTTGTGAAGTAATGAAGTAAATGTTTAAGTTTTGCACTGAGATTTTTACGAATTTATTTTCCGGAATCGTATACAGAAGTCACCGTACATAGATTAACAGCCGACAACTCACGTAAGTGTTTCATCCATTACTACTAAAAACACCTCATGGTCCAAGTGGTTCTTTTGGTACTAGCGAAAGGTCTCTGCTGGATTCCTTTTATGTTAATTTCTTAAATCTGTTGTCATTTACGGCACAAATTCCTCTTCTAAATTTACTGTGGCGTTTCTGACTATCTGGGAGGAGACTGAGCAGTGAAACGTGTTACTTTTACACATAAACAAGAGCGATCTGTCACACTAGTACACTTTAAAACACAGTTTATATGTAATTCATGTCACACAGTCTCATATGGAACCTACATCCGCTTTCTTTTATATACTGTATATGATAAGATACTGTCATCCCCCTTCCCTTCTGTGTGAGAGGATGAATGAGCAAATGTATTTCTAGTTGCATGCTTGAGGGTAGCAGACAAGCCTGTCTGCTAGAGAACAGTAGGACCAACGTCGCAACAGGTAGCTACGCTTTCTAAAAGCAAAGAGGGTTCTATCCTTAGTATGGTCCTGTCCGTCCCTTGTCATGTTGGTATAAGAAGCTGCCCCTCTGGCCACTTCCGTTTGTATTTGTGAGCCACCCTCAGGAAGGGACCAGGTCAGTCTGTCCATGGCGAACGTCTGAAGTGGTAAGATCTCCGGCTAATCACGTGTCTGCTAAGTCCGTAGGACAATGGATTTCTTAAGTTCAGCCTAACTGAAAATTTAATAACCTTTATTTCAGGTTTAGCTCTAAAATATCTAATGTTATCTTAAATTGCAGCGCAGTGTAATTCGAGTGTGAAGTTCAGAATATATTCTGGTAGTTGCTTTGTCACTACTTTGTGAGCAAAGTGGAACCACGTGTTGATCAGTAACTCTAACTAGCATCATCAATCTTCATTGCGAATGTGCGTGAGATTATAACATCTCGTCTTGACAATATTTTTCAATATAGCAACTTTTCTTTATGTTCAACCCACGTGGGGTGTACTTTGTGAGACCAGTAACACGTGCTTATACAATTGTTTGACCCATCAGGTTATTAGTAAGACGATAGTAACCACTTCGAGGTTATTCTTTAGTAAATTGCTTTTCGATCTAATTTATTTTAATTATCAAAATTATTGTGGAGTTACACTCTTTGTGTAAACCAAGTTGACCACGTGAAGCATGTGGTGTAATCATCAAAGTAGCCCTCAGCTATTCTTTTCGGGAAGATTTCACAGAGAGTTAGTATGAATTTAGTATACCAGTGTGTGGTAATTACATGACAGACAGGATTGTGCTACGAACGTAACTTCTTTGGGTGAAAATTGAATCAGTTGGTTGTGGTTAATTTCCTCTTGCATATGTTTCAACGTTCTTCGTGTGTTTTTTATGAATGCAGTGTTGTATGCAGTCTCCCAATCTTGGCTCCGTATTTGATGTGTTCCATAAGATTACAATCTCACATTTTCACAATCCTAAATAAGGCACCAGCTTAGTTATGAATCGAGTTTAATATGCTGAAATTTCAATGATCAATGTTAAAATAAATTTCCAAATATAAACTGATTTATTTCTTTTTATTTAAATTCTCTTTTTTACATACATATCACCGGTTGTCGTATGACTATTAAAAGATTGTAATTAATGTTAGTCTGGTTGGGAATTTGGTAAGCTGGACTGGTTACCTTGAGAAACAGTTGCTCAGTAATGAAAGGTTAACTTCCCCAAACAGTTCACAGCTTTTAACCCGCATTTATTGGATATCAGTTCCGCTTACACCACAAAATAAAGCAACAACATTAGACATGTTTTTTTCTATTTTTTTTTTTTAAATATCAAAATTCTTTACTAAGTCCGATAATACAGTATGATGAAAAAATAAACACAGATGGTTCAAGCTTTTCCATAAAATGATTAGTGTTAGAGTGATCATTGCAATAAATCCCAGATGGCATCAGTTACCTTGCCTATGCTCTGTCTCAGCATTCAGTTATTAGAAGGTGGAAATTTGAAGAAATGCCTGTAATTTACGTAGTAAATTTATGAGAGGGTACAGAGCCAAATTTCAAATGAGACTTAATATATAAGTGCCCAGTTACCGGACTGATTGTATGCCAGCAGAATAGGGCAATGTAGCAAAAGTGACAAACTGTTTTCATCCATGTGCTTTGAGACTACAATCCAGTTATTTATCCATTCTATCAGATCTTCTTCTTTCACATTAACAGGATTTAATCCACGGAGGAAACAAGCCCATCTCAGCTGGTCATCTGTAATGTTGTTGCTTTATTTTGTGGGTTGAACATAAAGAAAAGTTGCTATATTGAAAAATATTGTCAAGACGAGATGTTATAATCTCACGCACATTCGCAATGAAGATTGATGATGCTAGTTAGAGTTACTGATCAACACGTGGTTCCACTTTGCTCACAAAGTAGTGACAAAGCAACTACCGGAATATATTCTGAACTCCACACTCGAATTACACTGCGCTGCAATTTAAGATAACATTAGATATATTAGAGCTAAACCTGAAATAAAGGTTATTAAATTTTCAGTTAGGCTGAACTTAAGAAATCCATTGTCCTACGGACTTAGCAGACACGCGCTTAGCCGGAGATCTTACCACTTCAGACGCTCGCCGCGGACAGACTGACCTGGTTCCTTCCTGAGGGTGGCTCACAAATACAAACGGAAGTGGCCAGAGAGGCAGCTTCCTATACCAACATGGCAAGGGACGGACAGGACCATACTAGGGATAGAAACCTCTTTGCTTTTAGAAAGCGTAGCTACCTGTTGCGACGTTGGTCCTACTGTTCTCTAGCAGACAGGCTTGTCTGCTACCCTCAAGCATGCAACTAGAAATACATTTGCTCATTCATCCTCTCACACAGAAGGGAAGGGGGATGACAGTATCTTATCATATACAGTATATAAAAGAAAGCGGATGTAGGTTCCGTATGAGACTGTGTGACATGAATTACATATAAACTGTGTTTTAAAGTGTAGTAGTGTGACAGATGGTTCTTGTTTATGTGTAAAAGTAACACGTTTCACTGCTCAGTCTCCTCCCAGATAGTCAGAAACGCCACAGTAAATTTAGAAGAGGAATTTATGCCGTAAATGACAACAGATTTAAGAAATTAACATAAAATGAATCCAGCAGAGACCTTTCACTAGTTTATTTAATCACGGTAGTCTTATCTCTGGTTTGAGACGTCCCCGCCAGCGCCGTGTGAATGCGAGCGTGTGAAAGCTTCCCTTCAGCTGCCTGAGCCACCTGTTGCCTGCTTTTCTTATTCAAACACACTAGACTAGTAGCCTACTTGAATATATCGAGGTTCTATTTTTAGAACAGCGAGAGATGATATAAAATAATTATACCTCATTTGTTCAGAAATCTCTCTCGTCCAAGGGTCACACAAACTTGTATTCAGTACTGTTCGTTGCTCCTGCATGATAGGCTATATGTACGTCAGACGTTATTGTTATGCATGTAGCATAACTGGCAGAGTCGGGCGAGACGCACCCGTGGTACACACAGGCGGGAACTTGTTGGGGTAACTGCTTTGGCCCACAGGGCAGTCATAAGAATACTGCGAGGGAACTACGTAACATCGTTGGGTATCAGTGTATCACTGCCTTTGGTATTGTAGAAAGCTCCAGTTGGAATGCCATTTGGTCATCATGTTGCGTATACAGGGTGTTTTTCAAATGGTTCAAATGGCTCTGAGCACTATGCGACTTAACTTCTGAGGTTATCAGTCACCTAGAACTTAGAACTAATTAAACCTAACTAACCTAAGGACATCACGCACATCCATGCCCGACGCAGGATTCGAACCTGCGACCGTAGCGGTCGCTCGGTTCCATACTGTAGCGCCTAGAACCGCACGGCCACTCCGGCCGGCAGGGTGTTTTTACCACCGTGTACAAACTCTAGGGATTGATCGATGACAGCATGCGGAACAACAAAAGTCTAACGAACTTACGTCCGGAAATGAATGATTTCCACGCTAGAGACCACTTATTCAATCATACACTGTTACGAAGACTGCAGTCTAACAGTCGCTGTACCACGCAGCTACAGTTACGGTATGTACTGAAAATGCTTTCCATGTGCGTCAATACATGCGTGTATACGCGCCGTAGCGTGCTCTGTGTCACACGCTCGCACCGGCCAGGCTGCATACAAACAGCGTCATAGGCAGGATGAATACGCTGCTCCAGTGTCTCCTCATCTGGAATGCGCTCTGCTCACACGATACTTCTGAGGTGGCCTCATAACCAGAAACCGCACCAGTCGAGATGCTGTGAACAAACAGGCCATGCAAATGGACAACCTTCTCCAATCCATCAACCAGGGAAGACACGATTGAGATGCGTCCGAACGTTATCGGCAAAGTGGACTGGAGCCCCATCATGTAGCAGCCACATAACCATTAGAGTCATGAGTAGCACTTCTTCCAGCAAGACGCCCGCCAGTAATGCCGATGGTTCCGGCCTATTAGGCGACGTGGAAGGAAGACTGGTCCCAAAATATGGCCGCCAGTTATCCCGACCCACACATTCCGGCTGCACCGATGCAGATGATTCGCTGTTATGGCCGTTCTGCATACCATCCCACAGATGGCTGTTATGAGAGTTGAAGACACCATTCCACGTAAATGTTGCGCCATCTGTGAATAGGATGAATGACACAGATCCCGGAATCGTGGTTACCTGGTGAAGAAACCATTGACAAAACTTGTCCCGATGTGGAAAGTCTGTCGTCAGTAAGTCCTGCACGCACTGTAACTGATAAGGGTAGTACCAGTTGTCATGGAGAACGTTTCACACGGTCGTCTGGCTTACCCTGTAGTGGTGGGTCAACAGCCTGGTACTGAGATGGCGGCCGCCTTCCACAGTGCTGATTACATTTTCTTCCAACTCTAGTGTCTGATCATTTCGGGTACGTCCTTCATGACTTCCTGCATCCTAGGTCATGATGTGCGAGAAACAGTATCACCCTCTAGGAGGATATCATGCATACTTTAACTGTAGCTGCATGGTATTACACTGCAGCTTCTGTAACAAAGAATGACTGAATAAATGGTCTCTGGCATAGGGACCCCATGCATTTCCGGACGTCATTCGACTTTTTTTGTTCCTTATCCTCAAATTGATCAACCACTAGAGATTGTACATGGTAGAAAAAAATCACCTTGTGTATTCCATAGACCCTTACAGTGACAAAAGTAGTCTGTCTGTGGAACGTATTGGCAGAATTTTCACAAAGGTTTAGCAACGCACCTTTAGCTGTGCTATGTCCCACAGTGTAACTTTTTTTTTTTTTTTTTTTTTTTTTGAGAGAGACATTCTGATGTTGCAGAGTTCATCTTTGACAGGCAACTGCAAAATGTGACACGAAACCAACTAAATGGAGAATCCAACAGTTCCCATTCCTATTTACTCATAATTTCGTTTACAAACCGACTTCCTCTATTTGCTTCACGTCAAAGTAAAATCAGATATGACAGATAAATTCTCCTCTAAGAGTCACGTCCTAAGACTTCACATAAATTTTACACATTTTTAGTGTTAACTGTATTAAAATCCTACAATATACTCAGTTTTCGTACGCTGTGTACCATCAGAAACGTATTTTGTGCTATAACATCAATTGCGATCAACATTTATCCTCGATAAAAATTATCGGAGTAGCAACTTCATTCAAAGAAACATTTATCCCATGTTTAATTGTGTATCAATGTTAATAAACGTAAATTTTATCTAATTTTCATAAGTTACCAGTGATGTGTGGTACGTATGTCGTAGAAAATCAGTGTTTGTGTAGCGCTTGTTGTAAGCAACATGTCGTATCCCATTGTCTGCATTTACCGTAAACTAACGATAACTTTCATTTGGTTTTCGACTACAACCTCTAATAATTTCAAGAGATTAGTAGCGTTTATAGAAGGTGCTACAGCAGGTATATTGGAAACATCGATTTGCCTACGGACTGCTTCATATCTTAACAGTGACTAGCTATACTTGGAGCTTAACTGCTTCAGAGCATAAAAAAGAATCTGCAGGCTTACTTCAATTGTACCTGTTTACTGTTCTGTAGAACATTACGCCATCCACAACACACTGCAGCCCTACTGTGAACACGGTCCTCGAACGTGGGAAGAGTTAGCTGACGTTTATAAGATCAGTCGCCTGGAAGCTACTGTATATGGGTGTTCCTGGAGAGTTACCAGCAGTCATGTATCAGATATGCCACAAATACCTGATTTACTACCATGTCCTGCTGTCGCTTCTACAGGGAGTACATGACCTGTCCCCGCTGATCCACTTGGCTGTCAGCAGCTTGTACAGGAAGTACATGATCTGTCACCACTCATCCACTTTGGTGGGAGCGACATGTCAGTGGCAGGACTAGGCTTCCTGTACAGGGGTGGCGGGGACCAGGGATGACTCAGCACGTGGTACTCATCACCCTAACCAACGAATCTGAGGTGCTGTCTTCCACTGAAACCGAAACTGAGTCACTCAGACTCACTTCAGCTGATGGTATGTTCTGTGTCAAGAACAGGCAAACGCAAAAGGGTAGGATCTATTAACAGTAGGAAGTTCAAATGGACGGCGAGTAAAGGTATTCCTTAGGGAAATGGCGAAAAGAGAGAGATTGGAGGGAACACTAAGTGTACTCAGTGTGTATGGCTGGCAGCCTTATTCAGCCTGCTGAAAAGGCCATTCAGTCATCTTCTGAGGGAGTGGGGTGCTACTGGCTGCCGCCTGTGCTCTGCGGCCACGATTGAATCATTCAACTGGCAGAGAACCTTCAGAAAGCTCATCTAATTTCAGTGAGACTCTCAATTTGCAGCAGTGTAAAAGTGATCATGCACTTCCCGTTCTGAATCGAATGGAACGACTGACTCAGAGTTCGAAGGGTCTGTGACAAAGCAGGCTGAAATATCTTGGACTTGCATGCTAGGGTTAAGTACTCTAGGGACACACCAAATGGGTCAGGCGTGTGGTACACATCAGAGGCTGCTACTCAGGTAGCACCTGCTATAAACGCTACTAATCTCTTGAAATTATTAGAGGTTGTAGTCGAAAACCAAATGACAGTTACCGTTAGTTTACGGTAAATGCAGACAATGGGATACGACATGTTGCTTACAACAAGCGCTACACAAACACTGATTTTCTACGACATACGTACCACACATCACTGGTAACTTATGAAAGTTAGATAAAATTTACGTTTATTAACATTGATACACAATTAAAAATGGGATAAATGTTTCTTTGAATGAAGTTGCTACTCCGATAACTTTTATCGAGGATAAATGTTGATCGTAATTGATGTTATAGCACAAAATACGTTTCTGATGGTACACAGCGTACGAAAACTGAGTATTCAGCAGCCACTGATGAAGTGAAAGCACCTCTCAACTATCGGTATTATGGCAAGATGTACTAAACTGACTTTGGAGATGAATATGAATGAGTGACTGCAACATGATGCATTTGTTGAACCTTTTGCTGCACAGTTGTTTTATATTCTAGGACTTTGTCTCTTTGACACAAAGGGCTGAGCGTTTTTAATTTTAACCTAGGCCTTTACTTGGGAACATGGGAAGTGGGAGGCATTAAAGATGAAAGTATTCTCCTTGCCACCAAGAGTTAGTATCTGCTTTCTAATTTTCTTATCTGACAAGGTCTAGAAATAGAAAAAAAACTAGCTCTTATTAAATATTTCGCTAAAATTAAGTCTTAACACAGGAAAGAAATGTTTAGATACAGGTACTGTAGACTGAGGTGAAGTAAGTGAACTTAGGGAACAGTCCCTCTCTACTATCCTACGCAGTTGGCACAGTTAGGAAATGGAGCCTGAACTTAAGTAACAGAACTTCCAACCGTGTCCTCCTCTAGCATTCCTTTTACTCAACAGTATTTGTCGATACCAGTATTATTTTCCGAATTTAGGACAGGTCAGTATTATCTCAGTTGATTTTCGGAAAACTTTCAGATAATTTTATATACGGTATGTTATATTTCGAGCTAAAATTTACGAAAAGGAACTATTTTCATAAGATATTTTAGTTCTGATGTTATAACCGACACGTATTAATTGTGGATATATAGCTAAAATAATTTTTTTGCAAACACTGCAAATTGCTAATTATTGTCACACTTAAAATTTCTATAATTAATTACGTAACCCTGTACTGTTTACTGTATTTGTTTCTGGATTCATTTATGAAATAATAATCCAAATTAATAATGTAAATAAAACTACAAGGGATTCATATGTTAAGAAAAGTGGTAAAACGTTTGGAATATTGTTATTTCCTCAGAGTAACAGAGTCGTAAGCATGCTTATGATGTGATGGGATGTATTTTTGTGCGAACAACTTAATTTCGGCTTTCTTAACCTCAAAAATCAAAATACTGTATGATATACTAAAATGTGAGAAAACATATCTACATACAAAAATTTTTCCAACAACAACATTCAAATTTATTTGGTTTAAACCAACTGCGAGGACCTGATCTGACATTTACATCTTCAAGAATCAGACCCCTAGACAAGAAGAACTGGAGCCAACTCAACATGGCACGCTAAGCATACTAGAAAGATTATTGTAAACTACGCATGTCTCAAATCCTGATAACAAACTTTGCTTAATGTGGATAATAATGGGAGGAGAAAGGGGGGGGGGTGAGATTACAGACTGACGGAATGGTTTCAGTTTTCCAGTCAGATACCGTCCGCACAGTCCACCATTAGGATGTCAGGACTAAGGACACCTAGGTCCTGGGAGTCGGCTGTACTCAGTATCGAGGGTGGGGAAATTCGTTCTCACGGATTCTAATTTCCAATATGTAGGGGAAGGCAGATGTAAACGAACTACATGTTAGTAAGAGAAAGGACACTTCTAACAGATCTTTTCTAAGAGTAGTTCATTTCAACTAGTTCGTTCATGAACTACGGATCCCTAAACATACCTATTCATCGATGTCAGTGCCGTCAAGTTCTGCGTTTAAAACAAAGTATCAGGCGAAGCGACTGTATTTCTGTGCATTGATACTGCAATGAATCAGAATGAAGTTCTTAAAAATTCAATCAAGTTCCTGAATTCGTTGATTTGCCAGGCCTTTCGCTGCACGGTTTAAATCTGAAAATTTGCTTGGCTGTCATTCCTCTTCCAAACATATAGAAACTACGATTTTGCAGCGGTACCACGTTTTCTGCAAAAAACGATGATAATATCATTGAAGCCACAATGTTAAATGGGAACATGGCAGGAGAAGATATACTGCTACGACGCATCGCAACGGTCCGAGCAGGTATGCCGTTCAAGTTGAAAGGTTTGCTGTTCCCGATGCGTCTCACATTTTCAGAGACCACCAACAAAGCGCCGGCCGAAGTGGCCGAGCGGTTCTAGGCGCTTCAGTCTGGAACTGCGCGACCGCTACGGTCGCAGGTTCCAATCCTGCCTCGGGCATGGATGTGTGTGATGTCCTTAGGTTAGTTACGTTTAAGTAGTTCTAAGTTCAAGGGGACTGATGACCTAAGATGTTAAGTCCCATAGTGCTCAGAGCGATTTGAACCAACAAAGCACAGGGATGTTCGCTACAAGTCTGAGTGCTAAGTTTTTGCGAATCCACGCTTCACGAATGCTGCATGTGTCATGATTTATTCGTGTGTGCACCAGTCAGAAAAGGAGAAAAAATTCAGTAACCAAAATATTTGACTACACAGAATTTAAACAGAAATACTTCCTTTGTTTTGAGCGGCATGAATCACATGCCCAGTACTCGGTATAACTCGAAAATCGAGTCTTAAGTAATTAACGTGGCTGAAATAAAAGTACTGCGTTGGTCTGTGTATATCAAGCGATAAATATGAAAAGAAGACGATTGTCTGTGATTAGTACTTTTAAAGGAGTACGTGTGTGTTCACAGGAAGACAAATGAGAAGAACATTTAATGACTAAGCTTGCTAAGTTATGTCTGGATATAAATACGAAGCTACATAACCACCGGAATGTTTTCCGCGTTGTTACAAGTGTGTGAAAGGAAAAGCCAACGGGCAATACGCAAAGAACGTACTGGATTACTGGTATAGTCCTGCGTATTCAATTACAGAGACATATAAACAGGTAGAACACGGCGATGAGGTCGGCAACACCTGAAAAGGCAACAAGTGTCTGGCAGCGTTGTTAGTTCGGTTACTGCTGCTACAATGGCAGGTTATCAAGATGTAAATCAGTTTGACCGTGGTGTTACTGTCGGCGCAGGAGCGACAGGACACAGCATCTCCAAAGTAGCGATGAAGTGGGGATTTTCCCGTACAACCATTTCGTTGAAAGTGACAGAAGTGCAACGCTTCCGCAAATTGCTATATATTTTAATGCTGGGCCATCAGCAAGAATCAGGATGCAAACCATTCAAGGAAACATCATCGATATCGGCTTTCAGAGCCGAAAGCCCACTCGTGTACCCTTGATGGCTGCATGACACAAATCATCGCGCCTCGCCTGGGCCCGTCAACACTGAGGCTGGACTGTTGATGACTGGAAGCACATTTCCTGGAAGGGTGAGTCTCGTTTCAAATTGTATCGAGTGGGTGGAGGAGTACGAGTATGGAAACAACCTCATCAATCTGTGGATACTGCATGTCGGCAGGAGACTGGTCAACCTGGTGAAGGCTCTGTAATGGTGTGGGGTGTATGCTGTCGGAGTGATATGGGTCCCCTGATACGTCCAGATACGACTCCGGCAGGTGACGCAAACTTAAGCATCCTGCTTGATCACCTGCATCCATTTGTGTCCACTGTGCATTCCGACGGACTTGGGCAATTCCAGCAGGACAATGCGAAACGTCACACGTCCAGAATTGCTACAGAGTGGCTCCAGGAGCACTCTTCTGAGTTTCAACACTTCCGCTGGCCACCAGACTCCCCGACATGAACATTACTGAGCATATCTGGGATGCCTTCCAATGTGCTTTTCGGAAGAGATCTCCACCTCTTCGTACTCTTACCCTGCAGGATTCATGGTGTCAGTTCCCTCCAGCACTACTTCAGTGTTAAGTAGAGTCCATACCATACGTCGCCTTGCAGCACTCCTGCGTGATCGGGGGGCGGGGGAGGGGGGGCGCTATACGAAATTCCTTTGGTTCTTCAGTGTATATAACATGCAAATGCTTAGCGTGTTTAGTTATTTATACGTCCAAATCATATACCTTCCTACGTAGACAGACATACATGGTCCAATGGGTATAAGTACACATATTTCTATCGGTGACTGAGAGCAGTCTACTAAACAATACCATATCAGTACTTACACCATTTGCAGATTAATAATTATAGCTGTTACAGAGCGTATATTTTTAGATCTGTTAGAATTTGCAAGTGCGGATGGCACAAGCAAGTCATTAAAAATGTACCTTCCTGTGGTCAGAAGTTCAGGTCCTAAAGTGTGGATGCGTAGAGGCGAAACGAAAGTTTATAGTGACAGGGGTAGTCCACTTCGAGGTATAATTACGACGGTGCAGTACGTAAAATATATAAAAAAACTAAACATGGTTCCTAAATACTTAAATGCCTGTACAACTAAAGTTAATCCTATTAATCTTTAAATTCTGTGTCAGAAATCTTTAACTGTGTGTCAGAAAAATCTGGTAAAAACATAGAGGTAATATGTATACAGCAGAGACGTCTGTCGTTATTCAGGAATGAGACCAGATATTATAGGTAAATCCTAGAGAATTAATAAAATACACACAACAGTATAGTGTTCACTGACGAATCAAAGACGTAGACTGAAGCAATCGCCTGTTCTCTGCTGACCACCCAGGGGCAGAAACCCTAAAGGAGGAACGTAAGAGAAGAATTGTGAGTACATTTTGAGTATCGAGGAACACGATCTGTAGTCTCCAGACAGACTTGCATAGGGAGAAAAATATCTTTACAACCCGTCTTCCGTGTCGACCAAATTGTTTTGACATGGAATACGACGACCGTGGTGCAGTATAGCTTGCCGTTCTCAGTAGGGAGTAGTGTATCAGCTCTCCTGTAGGTGTGGCGGCCGTAGGGAGACATAATAGAATAACATTTAATGACTAAGCACTGTAAGATGTGTGTAGAGGGGGACATAACCACCGAAATGTTTGACAGAACACAAAATATAAACGTTTTCCGTGTGTGAAAGGAGAAGCCAAGATGCAATACACGAAAGATGTGTATGTGTGTATGCAGTGATTCTGTACACCTGTTTCAATATTGCCTACGTGTATAAGGGAAGTCCATGGTGTAAGTTGTTCTGAATCATCAGCTTAAAAGTCCAAACCCCACCTTTATTAACCGTTTACCTGTCAGGTAGCCGCGAGTGCATATTTCGTCCAAGCAACCCCTTTCCGTGGTCGTAGACTTCGCACACGGCTCAGCTCCAGAAACAGGTGTTCCTCCAGCAGCAGTGCGTGTCTGCGGCCAATCACGAGCAGACGACAGTTGACAGTGATCAAGGACAGCGACAGCACGCCAGTGGCGAGACGCAATCAATACCTTCACCGCACGATAACAACAGTGAAGTCACTAATGACAGTGCCACTAAAGCAGAGTTATTAAACACGGTTTTCCGAAACTCCTTCACCAAAGAAGACGAAGTAAATATTCCTGAATTCCAATAAATAACAACTGCCAAGATGATAAACATAGAAGTAGACATCCAGGTTGTAGCAAAGCAGCTTAAATTAATTAATAAAGGCAAGGTTTCCGGTCCAGATTGTATAGCAGTCAGGTTCCCATCAGATTATGCTCATGCGATTGCTCCATATTTAGGAATTATATACAACCACTCTCTCACAGAGAGTTCTGTACCTAAAGACTGGAAAATTTCTCAAGTCACACCCATACCCAAAAAGAGAAGTAGGAGTAATCCGCTGAATTACAGGCCCATATCACTAACGTCGATTTCCAGTAGGGTTTTGTAACATATACTGTGTTCGAACATTATGAATTACCTCAAAGAAAATGATTTATTGACACATAGTCAGCTAGGATTCAGAAAATATTGTTCTTATGAAACAAAACTAGCTGTTTATACTCATGAAGTAGTGAGGATTGCATGGAAAGTGACAGGGGATGTCATATTGATTTTATACTTTTAGATTTCCAGAAGACTTTCGGTACCATTCCTCATAAGCGTCTTCTAGCCAAACTGCGTGCCTATGGCATATCGCCTCAGTTGTGCTACTGGATTCGTGATTTCCTGTCAGAAAGGTCACAGTTCGTAGTAATAGATAGAAAGTAATCGAGTAAAACAGAAGTAATATTTGGCGTTCCCCAAGGAAGTGTTATAGGCCCTCTATTGTTTCTGATCTATGTTAACGTTATAGGAGACAGTCTGAGTAGCCGTCTTTAGATTATTTGCAGATGATGCCTCCACTTACCGTCTTGAAAAATTATCAGGTGACCAAAACGAATTGCTAAATAATTTAGGTAAGATAGCTGTATGGTTCGAAAAGTGACAATTGACCCTGAACGAAGAAGAGTGAAGTTATTCACTTTAGTACTAAAAGAAATCCACTGAATTTCGATTACGCGATAAGTTACACAAAACTGAAGTAAGGAAATTCAACTAAATACCTAGGGATTAATATTACAAATAACCTAAATTGGAACGATCACACAGATAATGTTGTGGGTAGAGCAAACCGAAGACTGCGATTCATTGGCGGAGCACTTAGAAATTGCAACAGTTTCGCCCTATTCTGGAGTATTGCTGTGTGGTGTGGGTTCCACATCTGGTGGGACTGACGGATAACATCGTAAAAGTTCGAAGAAGGACAGCTTGTTTTTTACTATCGCGAAGTAGGGGAGATAGTGCTACAGACGTGATACGTGAATTGGAGTGGCAATCATTATAACAAAGGCATTTTTGTTGCTACGGGATCTTCTCATGAAATTTCAATCACCATTTTTCTCTCCTGACTGCGAAAACATTCTGTTGGCGCCCACCTACATAGGGAGAAATGATCATCACGATAAAATACGAGAAATAGGGGCTCGCACAAAAAAATGTAAGTGCTCGTTTTTCCTGCGCGCCTTTCGAGAGTGGAACAGTAGAGAGACAGCATGAAGGTGGTTCATTGAACCTTCTGCGAGGCAGTTTGTTGTGAGTAGCAGAGTAATCACGCAAATTTTTATGTAGATATTGTAGCAGCAAGAATTAACGACCAGCCCCATGCATCCTTCCATCGCCCAAGTGTTCCAGGTGTCCAGGCATCGCCGTTGCTAGCCAGCTGGCACCCTCCAAAAGGACCCACAGGCAGTGACACGATCTGCCTCCCTCACTCCTCGTGTTTCTTACGAACTACTCCCTGTCTGTCAATTCTGTGCGCCTGTTTCAATGCCGTCTCTATGCAATAGCTCTGTCATTAGTAAAAGAACGCTATCCATGGAAGTAGGACAGACAATGGTTGCGTCAAGGCTGCTCCTGCGACCACTGGGTAGTTGTGGTAACCTGGTTTTCCAGCAGACTCATGCTCTCCTGTCCTGCACTCACATCACTGCGTTCGTTTTTCATTCATAATTGTGTCTTGCCTTCCAAAGTTGAAGAACGTGTACTTGCCTAAAGTGAAAGATGTAAGTGCAAGAGTCTGGCGTATTTTTGTGATTATATGGTTTAGTAAAGAAAGGCAAAACCTACGTTTCTAGCATTTGTAGACAGAGCCATTAAGCCCCAGAGCCATGGAACAGCGGTTGTGTTTCGCCAACACTATTGTCTACAGAACTGATGAACAGTGCTTTGATGTGAATATAGTTTGGTTTAGTGGCTAAGCCAACTTCATGTTGCGTGCGTTCGTCGATAAGCGTAAATGGCGCATCTGGGGGACTGAGAGTCTGCATTTGGCGGTCTAGAAGTCTCTTCACTCTCAACAGGAGATTGTGTGCAATGTCCAATCACCGAATAATCGGTGGATATTCCTTTGGTGACTACAGAATGGTACGTGAAGGTGTTGAAAAATGATTTCATCCCCATTATCGAAAGTGGCAGTGATTTCGACAAGATGTGATCTGTGCAAGTATGAGCTTGACCCATATCGAAGCACTGGAGTGTTTGATGTCCTTGAGAAGCACTTTGGAGACTGCATTCTGGCTCTGGGGCGCTCAGATTCCACTGGCGTGTGCCTCGATTGGATTCACTTTCAGATAAAACAGATATGCCATGCTTACCTGTATATGTAACACTTCTCTCACTTTCTACATATTCGTTGAATAGATTAAGAATAATTGTTTGTAGCACACTTCCTTGCTGGACTCATTTCTGAACATGTGTATAACCTGTGTAGAGCGCACACCAATAAAAGTCCTTTCTTTTTGTATACAGCTTCCACAGAACATATCAGTGTCTGTGCATATTCCTACTTTCTTCTATAACTCAAAGTTTATTTAGCCATTTTACATTGTGAAACATTTTCTGTATACCTACAAAAGCTGTGTATTTACATTTTAAAATTAAGTTTAAAGATATTATTCCTCCTTCGATACTTCGGGTTTTCATGAATCGAAGCTGACTCTGATAATCTTATGTCAACTGTTCGAAGACAATGGAAGCTTTTATTTTATGAGGCATCTACAACTAAGCTAAGACTTCGGTAATATTAGTATTTTAAGACATCCCTCCTTCTAGGATTAATATAATGATGTTTCTCTAGAATCTAAGGACAGTTTTCCCTCTTCATATATGTTACACTTAGGAGTATATAACACACTTATGATTTCGATTCCTCCAGGTTCGAGAAAGTCAGCAGGAATGTTGTCTTTCCCTTGTGCTTTCTTGTTCCTCAGGATTCTCAGAGTCAGTTGATACAAAATAACTGCAATAAATAATAATCATTTAACACGTCGTTTAAAGGATCAACCTGATCGTCTGATGTAGTAACTGGAACTGTGACTATCTTCAGCACTAATTATACCTTGTAATAAAGAACTTATATCAAGAAAGATTAGTTATCAATGCCATCTGGAACAATGTGGTAGCGTGACATCACTTATGAAATGATGGCAAATATGTTAGTTGAAAAGGTGGCATATTCTCCATAACTGGCCCTGACATATCACCCTACAGTAATAGCTTCCAACCTTTCTGAGACCATATTCCCAGAGTGCAACCAGATACTAGCTAGGACTCGCAAACACATACACACACACCAAATCATCATCTTTAGCGATTAACTAAACTTTAAAAAGAAGAATATTTTGTTTGGTAATTTTTGTTTTCCAAATGATGAAACATAAATTATACTCAGCTTTTGTAGACGCTTTATTAAAACTCAGACTAATGAGTTAATGACACAATTTGTACTTGTTATTTGTAACATCCATTTTCCATGGAATGATGCAGCCTTTTTCATTGCATGTACTACTCTTCAAAAACGAAAGTTAACTAACGGTCTACACTGACAGTATGCACTTGTTAGAAAACATGTTTCCTCTACACCACTTCTCTCTCCCATGACAGTTGCTTCACCCTCTCGCTGCAGCCTTACTTGAAATGAATCAAGCTATAAACCGCGCACTATACTTATTGTTTGTAAATCATATGATTGCTGGAATCCTTACTTCTGAACTGTTAGAAACCGTAAGATTTCAACTTGCCACCCTTTTTGTCTGACTACACGCTACAAATAATAATAATAAAATGCTGTACACACCCTACAACAGAATAGTAGCCACTACATAGAAAGTACTGAGTTGAAGTTTAATTTATTTAGCACGAGGATTATGTGTGGAAGATGAAGCTCATACATCCATTTGACGAGCTCTATCTTCACCACATTGTGTCATTCGTTGATGCTATTATTTGAAAGTAAAAGTTAGCAGTAATAATAAGAGCGACGTTTTTTAAATAATTTAGTATTGTGAGCGAAACACAGTTAGGCACATTTGTTTTTATCCCTCACGAAATTTAATTTTATTCATTGTGGGTGGGGGTTGTAACTATGCTACTACTCTACACAATGTTGGGTCTTGTGATATTGTACTATGTCAGAAGTGGCCATCTAGCTATGCCTGCCACCTTGATGTAATGTTTCTAGAAAGTCATTACAGACTGTGATAGCAGTTAGTTGATCCCCTGTGGATATCAGTTCCAGCAGAGAAACGTGTTGGATTAGCAGTTAAGGACAGAGGGATACAGATTTCAGGCGTAAAATATCATTGTTGTCTTAAATAACTTTAGAAATCAGGACTGTGTGTTGAGTAAATTATGAATACAGTACCTTCTGACGCTCTTAGTATTGTGATAGATCTCCATTTTGATATTCTGAGCAAGTAATTGTAGAAAGACACTAACGACGAGAGGTCTCTATTCCTTCTGGGGCTTTTTATACAAACAAATGGGAGACTTTTAAGGGGAGATGTAATAGATTTTGGTCCAAAATTTCGATTTTTTTTAAAAAATGTCATTTTCTTGATCTACACAGTTTAATCTATATTGTGTACGAATTTTATCATGATAGCAGCTTTAGAAATGCCTTTATACTGTTAAACTGATTAAATCTGCACTGCTGGCCACTCCCACCTCTCCCAACAATTGGGAAACTGGTTGCTTCAGCGGAATTTTTGTCAGTGTTAAAGATATTTTCTTTCGATATCTTTGGCTGGCATCCATATCTTTGCCTGAAAACTTGCTTGTATGTGGTTTATTTACGTTTTGACAATACTAACACATATTAGTAGGTGGAAAGTTGAATTCGCAAATCTTTATGTGGAAGTCTAAATTTATGCATAATGGGTGGTGGAAAAATTGTGTATAGGAAATAGAGGTTTCAAGGAAATCGGTTCACCAACAAAAAAGAGGAATTAGCTAGAAATGAAGAACACAAGCTCTCAGTTTATCCACTGATGAAGCACCAATGCACAATCTGTGTCAAAAGACGATTATTAAACAACAAAAATATGGTTCCATTGGCTCTGAGCACTATGGGACTTAACTTCTGAGGTCATCAGTCCCCTAGAACTTAGAACTACTTAAACCTAACTAACGTAAGTACATCACACACATCTATGCCCGAGGCAGGATTCAAACCTGCGACCATAGCGGTCGCTCGGCTCCAGACTGTAGCGCCTAGAACCGCTTGGCCACTCCAGCCGGCGTTAAACAACAGAATTGAGTCGTATTCATATAAACACTCATTACCAGAACATGTTATGAATGCATTTAAACCCACATTGAGGTTTGTTGCAAAACCTTCTTTAATGGGGAAGTGTCTTTATGGAAAGAGACAAAATGCAAATGAAAGCCTCAATAATTTAATTTGGATTATATGCTCAAAAAGGACATTCTGTGGACTTGAAGTACTCGACATAGGTGTCTATTATGCAGTTATATGTCACAATAATGGAAATAATTGCAGAATTGAAGTTGACTGTTGGTATAGATCTTGATGTGTTTACAAGGAAAGCATTTTACACTGTCGAGAAAGCTAACAGGTCAGTGTCTTACCTGCAAATGCAGGCCAGGCAGATTCGAAGAGGAGAGAAGAGAAACCTGAAGGATGAGGAATATCAGTATGGAGGATTTTAAAATTGAGGTAAGCTTATTACATGTATAAATATGAGAAGAAAATCTTTGAACATCATTTTCTCTGTTTCACAATTTTTACGTTATTAGAAGTCTTTTCTCAAAAAGTATATGCTCTAAGGCTTTGAAATTTTCGTGAACTGTTCACAACGTGCTGCTGTCTCCCCGGAACTAAAAAATTCGAGATCCTACAAATACGTTCGGATTTTTAGTTGATTATATGCAGAAAAAGTTAATTTTGGATGTGCAAGATTAAAAACATTCTTAATGACACAATTTGTACCATAAGATTCAAAGCTGCGGTTCAATGGACTTATAACCTTCTTAGAACACTACATTATACATTTCAGATTAATTGCATGGTTAAAATATAAGTTATGGCTTTTTATAAGAAAACAATAAAAATTAAAAATTAAAATTAATGGCAAAATATTAATCCTGCTTATTTCAATATATTTTTCTGTTAAAACACTGCTCTTTTGTTTTATGCAAGGAAAATTTTAGAATTGTACATTAATAAATGTGGGTGTAATGATTTTTTAAATAAACATTTTCCATTACATACCTACTGAAACAGTTTTTCTTAATGATTTACATCTATTCGCTTGTGGCATCAGTCTGACACAGAAAGTATATCATATTGTTGCAAATGGCGTGTGATTGGAAAAATATCCTAACTGAAGGTTTATACAGATTTGATTGTGTGGCTCATACAAGTATAGAGGGTACTGTATGAGGGCAAAGGATTGCTCAGTGACACCATGTTCCAGAAGCCCTAACAGTGGGACGAGTTCATGAGGCTGAGGAGGCCACAGCCGTGGATCTGGGCGCCCTGCTGGACGCCGGGGACGGCGTTGTGGTGACTCTGCTGGCCGGGGACAATACACAGCTGGTGGCTCACAGGGCTATCTTGGCCGCCAGGAGCGCCGTGTTTGCGGGCATGCTCCGTCATCTCACCTTAGAGTCCAGCAGCAGCCAGCTCGCACTCTCCGACATAGAGGGCCCTGTGCTGCGCCAGGTGCTGGCACACCTCTACACCCTCCAGCCCCCACAGCTGCCCAGCATGGCGCCACAGCTGTTGGTCGCCGCTGACCAATACGGCTTGTCAGTACTGAAGGTGCAGTGCGAGCAACAGGTGGCTGCACAGCTGTCTGTCGAGACTGCATCAGCCACAGGTGTTCTCGCGATTCGGCACTCCGCTAACATGCTGAAGCAGGCTGCTGTCTCCTTCATAAAGGCCCACTTGCTCAGTGTGATGGCGACGCAGGGCTGGGATGAGGCTGTAGTCAACGACCCACAAACTTTTATGGAGTTGGTTCACCTGATTGCAGAGACACCGACAGACACCAGGTAAGCATGAGACAAGCTGCTCATCTATGTTACACAGCTCTAAGTGTGCGTACTGACAAGCCTACAATGTCCACCACTAAGTGTAATTAGAGGTGCCTGCGTCATAAAATACACTACTATTCATATTGAAACGTCCCCTTAGAGAAATTATACATGACTGTGCTTAAACTGACACACAATATTTTTTTAGCGCTACGCAATCTGACTTTCAAAAATCCCTACAAAAGAATGGCCCTGACTAACATTAACCTATACCTTTCACAAATCACTCACCTCACAAAAATGTTCGTTACTCGAACTACTGCAATACAGCGAGCGCCACTACTGCCAGCTAAATAAAAGATTCAAACTTCTGAAGGCACTAACTACTGATAGGCATAGTTAGCAAATGATAGATTTTGATAGGGAACAAACAATGTATTTACCTCAATAGTGTTCAAAAGTCATAATGTATATAGCAGTTCATGACATCCAGTATTACAAATTTCAAAACTCCGCCATCTCTCTCCCCACATCCACGACTGCTGGCGGCTCACCTCCAACTGCGCAACGCTACGCGCTGTTAACATCCAGCTGCCCAACAGTACAATGGCAGACAACAATGCAAACTAGCCACAGACTGCACACAGCACAGCTAGTGATTTTCATACAGAGCGCTACGTGGCGTTACCAATATAAAAACCTAAACAGCCTACTTACAATATCCAGTTTCTTGTATACGCTATGTGATGAAAAGTATCTATACACCTGGCTGAAAATGACAAACAAGTTCGTGGCGCCCTCTATCGGTAATGCAGGAATTCAATATGGTGTTGGCCCATCCTCAGCCTTCATAACAGCTGCTGGAAGGTTTCTTTGGGCCCATTTTTCACGGAGTTCACGGCGTTCCAAAACATCCCAAAGGTGTTCTATAGGATTCAGGTCAGGACTCTGTGCAAGCCAGTCGATTACAAACATTATTCTCGTCTAACCAGTCTGACACAGCTCGTGTATTGTGAGCAGGTGCTCGATCGTGTTGAAAGATACAATCGCCATCCCTGAATTGCCCTTCAACAGTGGCAAAGGTTCTTAAAACATGAATATGGGAGTGTGGTGTGATATTGCCACGCAAAAGAACAAGGGGTGCAAGAACCCTCCACGAAAAACACGACGACACCATAACACCACCGCCTCCGAATTCTACTGTTGGCGCGACACGCACTGGCAGATGACGTTCACTGGGCATTGACCACAGCCACACCCTACCATCGGGTCGCCACATTGTGTGCCGTGATTCGTCACACCACACAACGTTTTTTCCACCGTTCAATGGTCCAACGTTTATGCTCCTTACACTAAGCGAGGCGTGGTTCGGCATTAACCAGCGTGATGTGTGGCTTATGAGTAGCTGCTCGACCATGAAATACAAGTTTTCAAACCTCCCACATAACTGTCATAGTACTTGCAATGGATCCTGATGCAGTTTGGAATAACTGTGTGATGGTCTGGATAGATGTCTGCCTATTACACGTTACCATCCTCTTCAACTGTCGGCAATCTCTGTCCGTCAAGAGACGAGGTTGGCCTGAACGTTTTGTGCTGTATATGTCCCTTCACGTTTCCCCTTCACTATCGCATCGGAAATAGTGGACCGAGTTATGTTTAGGAGTGTGGAAATCTCTGGTACAGACGTATGACACAAGTGACACCCAATCACCTGACCATATTCGAAGTCCGTGAGTTCCGCATAGCACCCCATTCTACTATCTCACGATGTCTAATGACTACTGAGGTCGCTTATATAGAGTATTTGGCAGCACAGTGCACCTGATATGAAAAACTCATGGTTTTGGAGGGTGTCTGGATTCTTTTGATCACATCATGTAAGTAATGTATTTACAGCTGCAAGTAGGATGAGACTCCAGCTGTACAGTTCTCTGACGATATATTAGAATTTGTGTTGCAGTGGAGCTCGAGCTTAGGCTTGCCACTTTATGGGACAGTTTGCCTCAACCACTTTGGCTATCCAAGCACTCTTCCAGACCTCCAAACTTCACCATGTGTCCACATCCTGCATTTGCACAAATGCTTTGATTCTCACTCAGAAAGAGACATACTTATTATTGTCATGGTCTTTCCTAGACATGTAAAAATTTTCCATTGTCTTTATTTGTTATGGAATATCCTCCATACATGCATGCATATCTGAGGGAACACACACTGCTATGACCGACAGCTGTATGAAATACAAGAAATGCATTCGGAACTGCTAATACAATGACACACCAAGTATACAATATAGGGTGAATGACTGGAAACTTGCAAATGATGTAAAAATAGAAAGCACAATTGATGTGCGGTTTCACAAAATTGATTAATAGTGAGGGACTCGTGTTATTCACTTATCAATAGATTGTAATAATACATAGAATAGGTTTTCTTGGTGAAAACATTCAATTCTTTGAAAGGAACAATGCCAGTGATACTAAACAACAAAAAGTAAGGTAAATTAGAATGTCCATGCTGTTTGGTGCAGGATTCTATGTGACTCAATTACGACATATCGTAGTTTGAAAAGTCCCCACGCCAAAACTTGTACCTATGGTCATCATCATCATCATCATCATCATCATCATTGGGTTGTCTGCCTTGCAGCAGGTTTTAACTGCCTAGCCCTCCATGCTTCTCCGTCTGCTGCGTTTCTCTTCATTCTTTGGTACCCACCTTGTGGCCTGCAGACATCGTCCAGCATCTGAAACCTTCTTCTGCCCTTCCTTGTCTTTCCAAGAAGGAATCGTTCAGTTGTCTCTACTAGAAGGCAATCTCTTCTTAGATTGTGGCCTATCCAGTTTAGTTTCCTGTCCTCCATCGCTAGCAGCATCCTCCGTTCTTCTCCAACTCTCCTCAGTATATCTGAGTAATTCCTAACTTTATCAGTCCAGCTGATCATCGTTCCACGCCATATCCACATTTCACAAGCTTTCTCTTTTCATTCTGCTTTATCAAAGTCCACGTTTCTGCTCCATACAAGGCCATGCTCCATATCAAGCACTTAACCAGTCGCTTCCTTAATTCCTTGTTTAAACAACTAGTTAAGAGTCTTCTCTGCTTTTGAAATGCCTCTTCCGCCTGAGCCATTCTCACCTTGATATCTTGTTGTGAGTCCGTATCTTCTTTAATCCAAGTTCTCAAATACTTGAATGCTCTTACCTGTTCTATGATTTCTGACTCCAAATTAATTTTTACTTTTCTTTTCTTTAGGCTTATGGCAATGCTTTTGGTTTTCTTTTTATTAATTGTCATTCCATATACTACAAAGACTTCATTCAGGTCATTTAGCACTTGAGTTAGCTTCTCTTGATTTTTTACGAGGATCGTCATGTCATCTGCAAATCTTATACATTCAATATTTTGTCGACCTATCCTGACGCCTTCTGTCAGCTTTCCAGTACTTCCTCCTGACAGATGTTAAATAAGATCGGCGAGAGACAATAGCCCTGTCTAACAACTCTCCCAATCCTGTTGTCTCCAGACATCTCATTACCTATTCGTACCCGAGCTTTCTGATTCAGGTACAGATTTGCCATCAGTCTTCTCACATTCCACTTTACTCCCTTCTTTTTCTAAAGACCTACCAGCTTATCGAACTGCACTCTATCAAATGTCTTTTCAAGTTTTATGAAGACAGCACCCACTTCTATGCTCTTTTCTATGTATCTTTCGCCGATGGTTCTTAGAAGCCCAATGGCATCTCGTATTCACCTTTCTCCTTACGAAACCATAGTGTTCTTCACCAAGTGTTTCTTGCAGTGTTCCATATAGCCTCCTATTCAGAATCCGAAGAACTACTTTTCCTACTTGCGGTAAGAGGCTGATTGTCCCGTGGTCTGCACACTTTTTACGATAATTAGTCTTTGGGATTGGGACTATTATACTTACGAGAAAGTCTTCTGCCTATTCACATTTGTCGTAGATGTAGTTGCAAAGAGAGGTCAACTCATTTTCGCCTGTTTCTTTTAAAATCTTCAAGATTTCCGCCGGAACGTCATCTACACCGCATGCTGTGTTTTTTCAAGTTCTCCCAATGCCTTATTTGCCTCTGAACCTAGGATAAAATCTCCTTTTTAATTTCATTTACTCATTCTTCCTCCTCAATCTGCAGATCAGAGTGTCTGTGGTAGCACACAATAAAGAAAAGCAGAAGTGCATACATTAGTTATGTGGATTCCGGCCAGCAACGTGGTAGTTGACCATCACAGGTTGTGTTCAAAAGCAGCACCAGAAACGGCAAAACACAGTTCCAGTCTGGTTTCAACGGCCGCTGCAGCGGAGATGTCCAAGAACGCTGCAGTAATACGTCGCTGCATATCATCGACTGTAGTCTGTGTGTCCCTGTAGACAGAGACTTTCTGCTTCCCACACAGAAAAATGTCTACAGGCGTAGAATCTTGGGAATGGGACAGCCAAGGTACACATCCTCAGCATCCAATCCAGCAATTTGGAAAGATTTCGTGAAGATATACTGCAGTACTTAGTGCGCTATTGGTTGAACAGCCATCATGTTGGTACCATAGGATCCTCCTAGTCTGCAGAGGAAGAGCAGAGCATCCATGGATTATGGCAGCTGTGATACTTGTTCGCGTTCAGATTTGCGTATATTAAAAACGGACCTGTGAACCGGCAGTTCACTATCCCACTGTATTTTGACGCCCATTGGTCGATGACGCTCCATCTGACGAAGCCGACAGCGATTGTCAACAGACCAACAGGGTATGTGTCGATGATTTACTTGGCACGTTTATTAACTGTGGCTTCATCACTGAACAAGATACATGATACACATGAGGTATTCTGTCTTAATGCCCATGTATAGAAGTTAACACGTTTGTCATAATCGTTTCCATGCAGTTCTTGATGGAGAGAGAGATGTGATAGTGGTGGAATATATGTCAGGGGACAATACGTCAATACGTACGACAATTGCCTGACTCGTGCCACGTCCCCATGCGATTACAGGGCAGCTAACGTGCGGATCAACTGCAACAGCAAGAAGCACTTTAATTTGCCCCTCTTCTGTCGTCACTTGTTTTTTTCTGTTACGCTGTCTGGGTATTACATTATCTCTTTCACGTGAATGGCCTTAGAGGTTGATAAATAATTGGTAAGACGCAAACTAAATTCCTGTAGAACAGGCCATGAAGGCCCAACGGTACCGACCGGCCGCCGTGTCATCTTCATCCCACAGGCGTTACTGGATGCGGTTATGGTGAGGTATGTGGTCAGCACACCGCTCTCCCAGCCGTACTTCAGTTTCCGAGACAGGAGGCACTACTTCTCAATCAAGTAGCTCCTCAGTTTGCCTCACAAGGGCTGAGTGCATTCCACTTGCCAACAGCATTCGGCAGACCGGATGGTCACCCATCCCAGCCCGATAGCATTTAACTTCGGTGATCTGACCAGACCCGGTGTTACCACTGCCTTGGCCCTAATTGGTGAGATGGCTGATGTCAGTTGGGATCTCTCTACACATACACTGTACGAGAGAGAAATGCATTCTTCCCAGACTCTACATACATAATACAGATGCCAGCTTTTACGACCTACTGCTTGGATTCTCAGACACTACCTGAATAGAAAGTCGAAATGCACTCAAGGTACACACAAGCACTCTGTAAGCAAACATTACAACAATGTACCTAGCAACGAAGCAGGTTCAATACCACAAATAAATGGCAGTGTCGAAATTTTTCAGAATATTGTATCTCGAAAACGACTCGCACTATAATCCTGCAACAAACACCACTGACATTTGATTTGTCCCACTTTTAATTTGTTAATGTCAATAGGAGTTGTTCTCTTTAGAAAAGTGTAATTTTTCACTAATAATATACTTCCTAGTTACTAATACAATCTTTTGTTTGGCTAAAAATACGAGCTCGCAGTTCCAATCCACTGTATAAGAGCAGCACATGAATAGCACTTCCAATATCCGCCATTTTTTTCTGTCGAAGTTTTAGGAGATTCACCTGTATATTTGCGTCATAGTAAAACTTCTTCCAGACGAGACACGAATCCGGAATAGCAGAAGTTGTTAAGGCGACTGCTCGCATAAAGTGGGATATCCACGTTGGGGTCCCAGTCTGGCACAAATTTTCATACGTCACCAATAAATTATAGAGCAAAAAGATGGTTCAAATGGCTCTGAGCACTATGGGACTTAACATCTGAGGTCATGAGTCCCCTAGAACTTAGAATAACTCAAACATAACTAACCTAAGGACATCACATACATCCATGCCCGAGGCAGGATTCGAACCTGCGACAGTAGTGGTCGCGCGGTTCCAGACTGAAGGGCCTAGAACCGCTCGGCCACAAGGGCCGGCAAATTATAGAGCACATTTCGTCTGTTCCTTCAGACATGAATCCTTGTATGAAGGACATACTATAGAAGGTTTTTAAACACAGGCACTGTAGGTAGTATTTACATGCCCAGGCAAAGGCCGCGACAACAGTAAGTGAGTTTCTTCCTGTGTGAGTGTTACAGTGACTGTTCTACAGCAAGACATGGAAACTCACGGTGATGTGTCGAGCTTTGGGTCGGTCATTGAAGCACGCTCCCATGGACGAAGTGGTTGCGGCGACCACTCGTGTACAGTGGGATATTCTGATTCCAGTCCAGGTCTGATATCAAGTTTCATACGTCAACAGTAAACTGTACAGTTGGAGTGACGTATTCGCCGTTGTGAATAAGTTTCCTGTATTTTACACAGCTGTAGATCACAGCAGCATCTGTTTTTTCAGACATGCATGCATGTCTGAAGGACATTGCATAGTAGGCTCTTATTTCTCTTCCTCGTGATGACTGGGTGTTGTGTAATGTCCTTCGGTTGGTTAGGTTTAAGTAGTTCTAAGTTCTAGGGGACTGATGACCAGAGATGTTAAGTCCCATAGTGCTCAGAGCCATTTGAACCATTTGAGTAGGCTCTTAAACACAGACACTGAAATTAGTAATGAGATTTTCTGATGGCTCACGAGGCTTTCGTTAAATTCTCATGAGAGTTTCATCAAATCACCGTACTAAACTGAGTATGCCAGCAGGTAAGTTAGCCTCCAAAAATCCTGCAATAGCAAGACGTTCATAGCTTTGTGAATGATTTTGGTCTTATTTGTAGTCGTCATTTGCATTAATTTGCATGTGTACAACAAGCTGTTATTTACGTTAGCTCATCAAGAGGTTGAAGAAAGACGAACATTAGCTCTGACCGCTGCAGGTGCCATTCTAGTGACAGACACAATGATGGGCTGCTCAGATCACAGACAGACACAGTGACATGTGCTGTTGGCAGCTAGGGCAAGCACGCTCTGTTCTTTGTGCTGTACATGCTACCCTAAACCTCTTCATTCAAAGTAACCTTACAAAGCAAGTGTCGATCAAACATGTGCCCCACTCTTCTCCAAGGTCACGGAACGGGGGCCTACCATGACCGGTTCAAGATGTCCCGCGTCGCGATGGCATCGGCCTCTGAGTTAGGCATAGCTTCCACTGTGTGGGGTGTTGGTGTTTGATTACACCGCTTAGTATCCTGTGAGGCTTTCGACTGAAATTCTCTTTGCCTCTGCGCGTTATTCAGCATATTTGCGTTACTTTTCTGGCCGCATTCCGCTGTCTATTGGTTATTTGGTTGTCTGGTATTGTTTTGCGTTTGCCAACGATCGGCTGACTGTTGCCGGAGGCTTGTGTCTGTACATACTGTACAGGCTGGCCATGCGCTTCTCGCCCTTTGTAGTTGTTTTTGCTAAAGTTTTGCCCATTTCTCTTATATTCGCCTTTACATTTACGACTTTCTCCATTGCCCTTGTGATTATCGTTACCATTATCCATAAATCTCTGTGACGCTATCGGCTTATTAAAAGGCTTGGGTTGTACTTGTCTCTCTTCGTTTATCAAATCTATTGAGTGCAGTACAGATAGAAAGAATTCAATTTCCGGGATGTTAATGAGTTTTCCCCTAACGTGGGCAGGAAGACGGCTCTTTAAAATTTTCAGCTTCAGACAGCGGATTCGTCCAGGCCTGGTTTTATTCAAATATTTTTCAAAATATCCTCGTAATCTTCCATACTTGCTATTGAACGCAGCTGGGTTGAATACTTCACGTCTGAGCCTCTCTTGTACGGCCGCAGACCAATACTTATCCAGAGATGCCGTCTCATTCTGCTCATAATAGTGACAGCGTTCCGATATGTCCGTAGCTCACAGCAGAACGTCACTCTGTGTGTTCAACAACAATTCTAATTTTCTGGGCTTCGTTCAAGGTACGAGGTAAAACATTTCGAAATGGTCTGATAAAGATCACAGGGTGTGTTCTTCTCCCTTTATAAGCAAACATCGGGAATAGTCGATGCGAAAGTAATCCCTCATCTGCAAGTAATGTTGACAAACACGCCGCTCTGTCAGTGACAGTCATGTTTATGTTCGCTTGTGGCGTATCCATGGTAACTGCGCTTGCTCGACAGGTGCAACTGCCGGCAAGTGTTGTTGAATTGTGCAACCTTCGCTATTTCCCTTCTAAGGGCTAATCCAGAATTGTTGGTAACCAGTGAAGGCATCTAAGAGCATAGCTTTGTTTTCTGTCATATGCTGTTTTGGGATGTCCGTAGTTTTAGCAACACTGCCTCGCAACCTTTCCTCTGCTTCGTGTAACACCAGTCTGTTTTAGCAGGAAGTCCGCTTTCCTTGTCTTTTAGAGCTCTAAAGAGCTCTACAGTATTTACATAAGGGCCACGCGGGGTAGCCATGCGGTCTAAAGCGTCTTGTCACGGTCCGCGCGGCTCCCCCCGTCAGTGGTTCGAATCTTCCCTCGGGCATCGGTGAGTGTGCTGTCCGTAGCGTAAGTAAGTTAAGTGTGTAAGCTTACGGAGCGATGACCTAAGCAGTTGGGTCCCATAAGATCTTACCACAAGTTTACAGTACCTACATAGATTTTGCACTCTGACACTACCTTTCCAGCAAAGGTGCTGCCCTTCTCCAGCATCCCAGCTTCAGCTTTTTCAGTTATTTCCTTTACATCTACACATAGTATACCTCTCTGTTTTTAGCAAATTCTGACTCTAAAATGCTCTACTCTTAGACTCAAGTTTTGTATTTCTGTAGTTAGATTTTTGCTTACGTCTTGCAGCTCGCTGACTACGTTCGTGACATTTTTTACCGACGCATCCACATGGGATTGCGTGTCCTGAACTTGACAAAATGCTTTACTGAGGTTTTTCAACTCACCTGCAAGTTGTTCCCGATTACAAATTGCGGATCTTACCTTTTCCGTTAACATATTTATATTGCGGGACATGTCGGTAATTATTTATTGTTTTAGTTGTTTACCGTGCTCTGTGAACTTACCGGATAATTCGTCAGATAATTCAGTGCGTACATTTTTGCCCACTTCTCTGAACTGTTGACTAACACTATTCTTGAATTCGTTAAACGCCTGGTTTTGCTGTGCAAACTGTTGTGTTAGTTGCATTAGCTGTGTCAGAGTGTGTGTCTCACTGGTATTTGCATTGCTTTTGTGAACTGTTTCCTGTGCTTGTGTCCGCGACGTTGTGAGCAGATAATCAAAGGAATTTTCGCTGTTGTGCACTTCAGATTCACTATCTGAGAAAATGTTTCCCGGTGAGACCTGAGAAATTGGCTCATAGAGCGTCATAAGAGCGGCATCATTAGTTATATTACCAGTATGACAATTTTTTAATAATGGGACGCCAACCTCGTCGTTTTGGTAGTTATTGGCCAGTTCACGAGTTGGTGCGTGACCTTCAACTGTTACCAAGCTCGGATTTCCGCCATCTTGGCATATTGTATTTTGTAATGAATTTTCAACAATGGCCATTTCCTTTGACTCCATTCTGAATAAAATTATAAAAGGAAAAGAATTTTAAACAGGGAACTTTGTTTGAATCGCTATCCTTCAATTAAATCTTGACTTTATACATATCTTCGTCTTTTCTATAGAAATCCACTTTCCGTAAAGGATATTAATTGGAAGGAACAAGGATTATCTACTGCGAGAGAGACGGCGCCAAGCAGGGCCATATAAGCATACAGCGTAGCAACTTCCTACTTTAACCGCTGAAATTCGCATTCCCAGTATATCTCGTTCGTAGGCAGAAATTCATTTTAATTTGCTCCTTCAAGTTGTTAATAGTTTCAACCTCACGGACATGTAAACCTCCAACAAAGGCCTCATTAGTTTTTTTTTTTTTTTTTTTTTTTTTTTTTTTTTTTTTTTTTACAATCGTATTGGCTTACACTTACTAGGATCACGTTAACAACTTCAGTTCCTCTCCTTCCTTTGGTGTTGTATCCTATTTTTTCAGGATTCCCTCATTTTATCCCCATGAAGTCTCTTCTTTTCTTCTGTCCATGTTGTTCATGATTTTTTATTTCTTCTGCTTTGAAAGCCTTCCGAATTTTGTATTTTGTTTTTAAAATGGTTTCTTTCTGCTATTTCTGATTCTTTTAAGTTGTTTCTTTCAAGATCTTTTCTTACTTCTGTAATCCATGCTATTGTCGATTTCTTCTTCCAGAAATATAGCAGTATTTGGTTTGTTGGTCTATTTCCATCCATTCGGTGGAGATGTCCAAAAAAGGTTAATCTTCGTTTGGCCATTACTGCAGATATTTTCTCTATATTTTTGGAGATCTCCTCATTACTTCATATTTTCCAACCATCTGCGGTTTTCATTGCACCCATTATTTTTCTAATAATCCTTCTTTCCAGTACCTCTAGTTTGTCCATCTTGTAGTTCATCATTAGTCATTCAGATCCATATAAACATTCAGGTTGTACCACTGTGGTGCAGTGTTTTAGTTTTGTTTTTCCACCTATTCATTTCTTGTTGTAAATATATTTGGTCAAACCATATGCCCTTTCCATTTTGTTAATTCTTACATCTATTCCAGATTTTTCTAGTCCAATCTGTTGTATAGTTTCTCCAAGATATTTAAAATTATTTACTCTCTCTATTTTACCTATTTGTGTTTCTATGTATTTTGGTGCATTTTTTATATTTGTCATGAATTTTGTTTTTTCAGCTGAAATGGATCATTTACCTAAAAAAATTTTTTTCTTCAAGAATTGAAAGGTCTGTTCACATTCCTCTCGCCGGCGTCGTGTCACGGTTGCCATTGAATAGTGGCGGGGGGACTAGAAATGTGATATATAAATTGAAATCTTAATAAATATTTGCTGTTTAAATAATTAAAAAGAAAATTTTGAGAGAATGATTGAAAAAAAAATAAAAGGCACACATATCCTGTGTGAACTTTAACTGGCTCTAATAGAAACGGACCTCCAATATTCAGTACATGTATTCAGCATTCAACATTCGTAAATTTACATACATCCTTTTCTTGTTACCGCTATTGTGTATGAATATTTGTATGACAAAACTGGTTCGGATCGAACCTCCTCTGCTGAAGCGAATTCTTGTTGTTATCTTCGATCCTCTTGATGCAGAATTCCCAGCGCAGCACTGTAAAGCCACAACGACCTCTGACTGTGTTCCCTGTATGCTTCAATTTATCTGTCAGACAGCGAATTATTAATTATGGTACAGTGACTCGTAACAGCACACTTGTTTCAATCCGTGTCTTCGCTCTTCTTGGGATTCACAGAATGAATAGCGTTCAGTTTTGAATTGGAATGTCGACACCTTTTATTTCACAGATAAGAGAGACATCAGTATCTACCAACCTATATCACTACTGATATCATTTTCCAAAATTTTTGAGAATGAGATGTATTCTAAAAGAGTATTACATCTTGGCAACAATAATGTCCTCAGGAAATCACAATTTGGGTTTCAGAACGGTTGCTTCACTGAGAATGCTGTTTACATGTTCACACACCAGATATTACAAGCATTACATAACAAAATAGTACCGGTAGGTATTTTCTGTGACCTATCCAAAGCATTTGATTCTGCAAATCATAGTATACTTCTTGATAAATTGAAGTTTTTTGGGATTGATGGTATAGCCAACCAATGGATCATGTCATATCTGATCAAAAGAATGCAAAAATTTGTACTTATTAGTAATTCAACAAACAGAATCCAGGGACATAATTCTGACAGGGGAGAAATCACGTATGGGTTTCGCCTAGGTTCAATCTTACGTCCACTAGCGTTTCTCACATATATAAATGATCTACAGTCTAATGTACAACAAGCAGAACTAGATCTTTTTTCAGGTGACACCAGTATGGTAATCACTCCCAGTATACATGCAGAAATTGAAAACATGGTGAACAAAGTTCTCAAAAGTATCATTGACTGGTTTTCTGCGAATGGTCCCACCCTGAATTTCACAAAGACACATATTATTCAGTTCTGTACCTCCAGGGGTACTGCACCAATGATAAGTGTAACATGTTGTGATGAAATAATTCACATAGTGGGAAATTAAAAAATCTTTGGTGTCCATATTGATGAGAATTTAAATTGGAAAAAACACAAATTTCGGAACTCATAAGACAATTTAGTTTAGC
Source organism: Schistocerca piceifrons (assembly GCF_021461385.2). NCBI lineage: Eukaryota > Metazoa > Arthropoda > Insecta > Orthoptera > Acrididae > Schistocerca > Schistocerca piceifrons. Next base: position 1,353,176 of record NW_025727757.1, read on the forward strand.
CACATTTTAACTTAGTCGTAGTAAATTTTGAAGAGATAGAAATCAGTAAGTTTACATATTTTGCTTATTTACATTCAGTAATGTCATACCGAATAATGATCTGAGGTAACTCATCATTAAGAAAGAAGGTCGTCATTGGCCAGAAACATGCTGTAAGAACAATATGTGGTGCGTACCCATGATCACCTTGTAGACATCTGTTCGAAGAGTAGGGTATCCTGACCACTGCTTAACACTATATTTACTCCCTCATGAAGTTTGTTGTAAATAATCCACTACAGTTCAAAAGCGACGATAAGGTATGTAATTACAATACTAGCAGAAAAATGACATTTATTAATCAACATTAAGGTTGTCTTTAGCACAGAAGAGGGTGTACAAAGCTGCAAAAAAATTTTGGCAGCTTACCCACTGATATAAAACGTCTAACAGATGGCAAGGTGAAATGTGAAAATAAACTGAAAAAGTCTCTCCTTGACAACTCCTATTCTGTAGAAGATTTTCTATGTTTGTAATGTGTAAAAGATGGTGGGATAACTCAATCTGTATATATTACTTACATTTTGGAGAAAAAATAAGTGTATGGTGATGTTTAGAGTACAAGTAGAAGTACAAATTAATTTGCAATATGAATGCACCAATAATATTAGGAACCAACATGCCTCATACTAACGACATTGCACAACATCGTATCACTGGTATAATTTCCCCTTTGTAATTTGTATCCCATTTCTTCGTGCTCTAGGTTTATTTTCGTATCATTCTTACACACAACAGAGACGAAACAACCGAAAAAGATTTTTAGCACACATCTCTCCAGATTCTTCCTCCAACAGTCGGATTCGTGACTGCTAAGGGGAGGATGTGAAAAATTTTAGAAAATTGATTTTTCAAAGATATGCCTATTTTGTACCGCATATCTTCCTGAATAGTACGATGTATAAAAAATATAAATTTTAGTGATTATAGGCCAAACCCCTTTGCACAGCTTCAATCCTACACAAAGTCACCAGGGTAATAAATACAGAACAAAGGGTGCTGCTACAAATGTGACACCAATGGCTCAGGACTTTAACGGAAGCCACCAAACCTATATCAGGGACCTTGCAAATGAAAACTTATTGAAGAAATGTGTTCATGGTGGTACCCAAAAACCAAATGAAAGATTTAACCAATGTGTACGGGAAATATTGCCAAAAACCATTTTTCTTGGACAAAATGCAGTTGCTATTTGTGTTTATGATGCGGTTTCATGTTTTAATGATTGTGTGCAAAGCAGGAAATATGTTTTAGAGAAAATGGGAATAAAGACCGGAGTGAACTGCATCAAAGCTTTGTATGCGATAGAGAGTGTGTAGTGAAAGCAGATAAATTATTTTTGGCGGTGATAAAGTCAGGAATGTGAAAAGAATGAAAACCGACCAAGAAAATGCAAAAGAACTTGCTTATGGTGCTGGACAGTTCTAAAGGAATGACACATACAAGCAGAAACTTTAATGCCCATTTTCCGCAAAACAGACATTTCTTAACTTAGGTGCATGTAACATTCATAATAAGTATCCTATTACTTTAAAACTTGGTATGCTCATTAAACACAAACTCCTTAATGCAAATCTCTAGAATTTTGCAAGTCGATTAAAAACTGTGCTAAAAATTTAGGTAATATAACTATAAAACTTGAGTTTTCTCTAAAGATGAAGTTAACAATGCTACAGCACATTCATTTTCTCATAAATTAAATACATTCTAGAGTTTCATGTACCTGTAAGCATGGTTTGCATGCCGTGCATGATTCATCGAAGGATCTCTCTTACTTATGAAGAAAGGTGTACCTATAGCGACAACTGCAGCCGATAGGAAGAGGAAAAATTACGAAATTTCACATGTAACAAAAATTATTTCTTTATGTTTTTGCAGTTCCACTGCTATGAGTGTGAATACTGAATCCTTCCTGGACATTCTAACGAAGTTTTATGATTTTATTTGTAAAAGTACAGACTGTGGAAACTAAAACGTTCTCTGGTGTCTCTCCTGCTCCAAGTCGGCCGGTTTGACATTCTACCCCCCATAACACACGAGCTAGGAACACCATCCCATAACGACAGCACTACATTAATTGCATTGGAGGGATACTGTCATTCAAATTTCTTTGTGATTTATATTGTTATGTATTGAAACTATGTTGACTAATAGTTGTCATAAGCATAATTGTTGAGCTTAGTATGAACCTTACATTTGTGCTTTGTTTTGCACGAAATACTGTGTAGTATGCTAGCCTACAAGTATGAGAAAATTAGGAGATGCAATGTGTGAAGTGATTAGCTGAACGCCTTAGTTGTCCCACTACTGTCTTTGGTAGTGTGTGTTCCATTATCTGTGTGGGAACAGTACCTCAGCAGTACTGTCTGTGGTAATCTGACCACTGGCTTCGATTTGAAAACCCTTCTCGAAGCAGTGTTCCTTCTGTGCAGCACGCGAAGCTCTGGAGAGAGCAGGACCGGCCCCTCCTCGCAGCCGCACAGTGGCCCCAGCGACGACGGCCGGAGCCCAGCCACAGCTGCGCCCCCCACCACTCCCCAGGCCACTCCACAGCCTGATGACGCTACCGTCTCTCACCTGCGGTGAGTTCTGTCACAATAACAGCTTTACGCGTTGGGTAGTTAGCCCAGTGTTAAAGTGAAGAAATCGAATGTTGCTATTTTATGTTTTTGACGAAGCAGATCTTATAGTTCTGGTATTAATTTATTTCTTTTATAAATTATGATGTTTGACGAGGCAAGGATCTACAGCTCTGCATCGTGACGTATTTTCAATTCCTAACACAACTGACCCACTTAATGCAGTTACTTGTGTAAGATACTTCCCCAAAGATAGCGAGTGGTGAGTTAGAGGCAATTTCTGTTTTCAGCGATGATTTGCTATATTATGAATTAATTCTGCAGAGACCGGATCTTGTTCGTTTCTTCTGACTTGCAACCATGTTCAGTATTATTCAGTATTGGGCTGCCTCACCAAATAACCAGGAATCTCTGAAACTCCCACTGTCACTTGCATTTCCGCGATTACCCTCCCAACACTCTAATGAGATATTCTCTCAAGGGTCTGTGGGAACCCCACCACTGGGGGAGGAGAATCAGTTGAGATCCATATCTTACCCTACTACGAGAGATGTATGTGAGAACCTCTAGTGGCAGTTTTTGGAAATCATTCGTGACAACATCAGCCTCTACTAAACTGTCGGTATCTTGCTGATTAACGCAGGCATGTTGGATTAATAAAAACCAGGTCAATTGTAATGCGTGCGGATCGTTGAGTGGAGATGGACACAGCAGCCATATCTCGCCACCTGTAATACCCTCTGTGTCTCAGGGAGTTTTACTGCTGACATTGCAAAAGTTTTTCTTTTTATTCACTGCAGACCAGCTTCAGCGTAAATTCGTCATCACGTCACTTTTCTTCTTTGAAATATTTGATCTATAGTGGTAGCCACAGATATTTGACTGTCGCTTCGTGAAATAATGATAATCTGATAGTGAACTGATATTGTTGCAAAATGCATTTCAGTGGCTAGCTGAATTCTACAGGCCCAAGAGTGGCAATTCAGAGTATTCAACATGCTTTTACAATTAATCAGAGTAGAATCCAACAAGTTATTGGACAATAGAGGAGTATGTACCTATTCAAGGGGAAATAAGGAAGGTTACCCAGTATTTTAACGTTGACATGGGATAAGTAATGTTTCAGGTTACTTAAGAAAACATCTCTCCCAGTTATTCAAGGATATCGGGCTTTAATTACCTTTTATGGTCGGCCACAGATGTACAATGTCATTAGATTTAATGTCTGTGCCAAATTGAGCAAGATACAGAGAAGGTATGGTGAAATTATATAAATAAGACAGCCTGACGAGTATATACCTAATTTCTCGTACTCAAATAGCATCAACCATTCAACATAAGAAGACAACCGACGATAAGGAAGTGTAGCAGGAAAGACTAAAGATAGAGAGCACAGGGAAGAATATTTTGTGGATAATCCAGAAACTCATTATGCAGCATAATGAATAACGCTGAATACAATTTCAGGGATAGTCTTTAAATTACGTTGCACATACTGGGCACGAAATTAGTACAATCTCAGTAGAAAAGCGGCAGAAAACAAAGTAGAAAATAAATTATTGTGGTTGAATTAGAAACAAGACATGGAAAAGGAAGAATGTTTCAGCATAAAAAGACTGACATAAAAAGTTAAGAAAGCTGGCTAAAAATCGAGAGGGAAACAACAGCATGCGGAAATAAAAGATAAAGAGCAGGAAATGATACATATTAACAAAATATTTGATAATGGAGTGAAAATTTTGTTGGCAGAGAGTTAAGAAAACCAGGCTGGGGAACAGATCGAGTGTAACATGGTACTGATGTGAATAACAATATACAGGGCGAAGACAGTGAAGGCTTCCTTTTTTCTTGGGCATCAGACAGTTGTGGTGACTAATAAAAGGCCCTACATAAAAAAATACAGCCTTTCGAAGACTAAAACCGACAACTACTTTAAACAAAAATAGTTTACAATCATAAATACACTGATAGAAAAGAATCACAAAACCAAAAACTTGTCAATACAGAGTAGTGAAACATCAAGGATACATTTACCTGGGTAACATATTTAACTGATTAACACTGCAAGATCGCAGGTCAATGTAGGTGTGAGATAAGCCACTGGAAACGTGAAATGGTCATACACTGTGATAAGGTCGAATTAAAACATGCAGACATGCATGAATTGTGTTGCTCAAGTATTGGACGAGAGTTTGTGGAATGGAGTTCGATGTCAGAGGCACTTGGTTGGTCAGTACAGGGACCGTAATGCTGTTTGTGAATGATGCTGGAGTTACTGTATGATGATGTCCCATATCTGCTCGTCTGGGAACGGACCTGATAATTGAGCATGCCAGGAGACATGTCAACACCCTATAGAGCATGTTGACCTACAACAGCGGTAAGTCAGCTAGCGTTATACTGTTGGAAAACTCCCCCTGGAATGCTGTTCATTAATGGCACCAGAATGGGTCGAATCAGCAGATAGAAACAGATATTTATACTCAAGGTGTGTGGGATAACAACGAGAGTGTTCCTGCTGTCATATAAAATCGCACCCCAGACCATGACTCCAGGTTTAGGTCCAATGTGTTAACACACAGATAGGTTGGTTGTAGACCCCCAACTGGCTCCTTCTAAATCAAAACATGGTCATTACCGGCAGCGAGGCTGAACCAGCTTTCATATCAGAAAATACAACAGAGTTCGACCATGCCCTTCAGTTTGCCATCACTGAAGTGCCAAATGGTGGTGGTGTGGGATCAGTGGAACACACGCTACAGAGCATCTTGCTCGGAGCTGTCCGTGAAGTAACCGATTTGTAATACTTCATTGTGTTACTTGGTGCCAACTGCTGCTCAAACTGCTGCTGGAGATGTATTACAGTGCGCCAGAGCCATACAGTGAACACGATGGTCTTCCATCTCAGTAGTGTCACGTGGCTGTCTGGAAGCCAGTCTTCTTGCGACGGAATATTCTTGGAATCACCGCAGCCAGGAGGCCTGCATAGTGGCTACATGCCTGTCAAATGTTTATGCATCACGGTTGGAACATCCAGCTTCTCATAGCCCTATTACAGATTTCGTTTAATCTCTGTGAGATGTTCATAACGGCGTCTCTGTCGTGTCGAAGGAAATTTTGACTAACATCAGCTTACTGCATCCAATCTCAAAGGTAACTAACGCTCACGCTCGTTACAGCGTGTAATTACAACAAGCTTGATTTGCTTCCTCATAATGGTACTACTAGCGCCACTCTTAAGCGACGCGACTGCCACAGAAAGTCATCATCATTCAGATGTAGAAACACACGTCAATGTATATACCACTGCAAAAGAAAAAGACGTTTTTTAACATTGTTACCAAGAATCTCAAAAAGCTCTTAAACAACTTACTTCACATTTTTACAAGATAGATAAATGCTGGGACAGTGTTTCTGTTATATACCAATGGTTTAGGAGTGCGCCATTGATTAGTAATGAAAACATTCGAACACAGACGCTTCTTAACCTCTGAAAAAAATTAAGAGAAGTGGCAGCAGAAGTCATCCAGTTTAAGAGGTCGCCATCTTTCTGACAAAGGCCAAAGAGAGTGTGTGTGTGTGTGTGTGTGTGTGTGTGTTTGGAGCTACAGGCGCTCATCGACAAGGTTATCAGCTTCCTGGCAACCAATAATAGAAGGGTCAAAGAGGGAGGAGGAAAGGATAGAGCTTCAAGGAACTCTATTGCCCTTCAGGTAGGAAACTGCCCCTAGAAAGCTGGAGAATCAAAAGGGATCAATGACATGAGGATGCAGAAGGCAATGGAATCTAATAAGTTAAAACCACGTAACTTGCATCCACAGGAAATATGACAGTAACAGGAAAACGGTTGTGATGCCATCTGCGTTGTGGAAAGATTCCAGACAAGTTATTCTTTTGGATCTCTGCAAATTGTCTGTCATGGTGGAAGTGACTATGAAATAGAGACGGAATAAGTTATTGTGGGATAAGATTCTATGACTTGGAGCTTTGAATTCAGAAGTTTGATTGTAATTGGAAAGCTAGAGAGTCTAAAAACGGAAGTGCAAAAGCCCAGTCTAGATACATTGGGGGTCACTGATGTGAGCTAGGAAAAGGCTAAGCATTTATCTTAAGACACATTGAGGTATATCATCAGCAGCAGAAAATGCTATGTTGGGAGGAGGGATCGTTATGAATAGGAAAATAGGGGAGAGAGCAGACTACTGTGAACTTCTCAACGACAGAGTTTCTCTCACCAGATTCGACATCAAGCGAATTCAGACAGCGACAGTTCAGGTACACATGCCAATGACACAAGTAAAAAGGAGAAAAGGAAGTATGAAATTAAAATGCGGTTGCAGGGGAAGGAGAAGCAGAAAGGGTCATCGGATATATGGGATTGGCATTGGGATGACAGAGATGAAAGTCTAATTGAGTTGTACAACCAATGTGAGATGGTATTTACGAATACTCTGTTCAGGAATCGTGTGACGAAAAAGTATACTTGGAAGAGACCCAGAGACACTGAAAGAGTGCTGTTGGATTACATCATGGTCAGAGATTCGAAATCAGATATTGGACTGTAAGGTGTACTCAGATGTAAATACAGATCTAATAATTATGAAGAGTAGAGTGAAGTTCAAGAGAATCGTCCAGAAGAATCAGTGTAGAAAGATGTATCATAATGCAGTACTGAGAAATGATGAGATGTATTTGAAGTTTACCAACGATGTGGATATGGCGGTAAGGAACAACACAGTAGGCTGTTCAGTTGAATACGAGTGTACATCTCTAGAATGTAAAATAACCGACGGTGGACAGACGACACAGATAAAGGGAAGCTAACTTCGGAGAAACCCTTAGTAACAGAAGAAATACTGCAACTGATCGACGAAAGAAGAAAATATAGAAATGTTCAGAGAAAGACAGGAATACAGCTACATTCACTGATGTGGCAAGAGTCGTGGGATACCTCCTAATATCGTGTCAGACCTTCTTCTGCCCAGCCTAGTACGACAACTCGACGTGGCGGGGACCCGAGAAGTCGTTGAAGTCACTTGTAAAAATATTTTGCTGTGCTGTCCCTGGAGCCACCCACTACTGCGAATGTGTTGCTGGTGGAGGATTTTGTACAGGAACTGACCTGTCGATTATGTCCCATAAATCTTCTATGGGATTCATGTTGCGCGATCCAGATGGCCAAATCATTTACACGAGTTGTCCACAATGTTCCTCAAATCAGTTGCGGACAGTTGTGGCTCATTATATCGTTGTTTGAGAAAATGGAGTCAAAAAATGGCTGAAAATGGTCTCGCACTAGCCAAACATAACCATTTCCAGTCAACGATTGGTTCAGCTGGACCAGAGGACTCAGTCCATTCCACATAAACACAGCGCACACCATTATGGAGCCACAGTGTCTTGTTGTCAACTAGGGTCCACAGTTTTGTGGGGTCTACGTCACACTCGAACACCACCATCAGTTTTCACCAACGGAATTCGAGACTTATCTGACCAAGCTTTTCCAGCCGCCTCGGATCCTACCATTTTAGTCACGAGACCAGGAAAGGAGCTGCAGGTGATACCATACTGTTAGTAAAGGTACTAGCATTGGACATCTGTTACCACAGCCCATTAATCCCAAATTTAGCCGCACTGTCCTCACAGATACGTTAGTCGTACATTCTACATCGATTTCTGCATTTATTTCACACAGTGTTGCTTGTCTATTAGCACTGACCACTATGGTAGACAAAAATGTTCTTCGTTTTTTTTCCAACTTAACAGAACTGCACACTCAATTCGACTACTGGTTTAATGTGCTCAGCATAGTTTGTGACCGCCTGACAAAAACAGGGCAAGCTGCGAACGAAGTCATCACTCTCAAGTGGAGGCAATAACATCATTCTTCCTGCAGAGCAACTCACAAGATTTATGGAATTGTTTGTGGATGCTTATGTGATGCAACCCATCTCCCTAGTGTATCCGCAATATGCTCAATGGGATTGAAATTGGGATCTCCCATGTGTGCAATATCTTCTATTTCCAAGAAAACGTCAATCACCTGATCTGTATGAGGCATATCCCTATGAGGCCACAGCACCTCGCAACAATGGCATATGAGTTCCCCAGATCTCGTTACGATACCTGACAGGAGTTAACCCTTGCCAATTCACCCATACAGTGTCATGAAGAGGTGTCAACGTAATCGCTGCCCACACCATTAAAGATCCTTCTGAATAACAGGCTTGTTCCTCAATGTTTGGGCTCCAAAATCCTGTTCCACGTTCCCTCCATATGCAAATCTGTCGATAATCACTCTCCAGTCCACACTGGGATTCACCTGTGAAAATAACATTGGCCCATGGTTCAGCCATCCAGTTGCGTGTTGATGACTTTACATATTACTCTCTGTGGAGATGTGTCAGGGGTTCATATACAACAGGTCTCTGACTATATAGGCTACTCTGCTGTGGCCTTCTGTATAACGTTTGCCTCGATACAACACATCCAGTGCATACTGCGAGGTGTGATGCCAGTTGCCATGCAGTAGTAAGGCAGTACTGTGATGCCCTTTTAGCCAAATAGCGGTGCCCCCTTTCTCGTATCACACGTGTTGGATCCTGCCCTCGTCTTCGAGAGACAGTTTCTGTATCTACCAACTGTCGCCACATCTGAGAAACAACAGTAAGATCCACATTGAGCCACCAGGCCACTTCAGTTTGTGATTGTGCTGCTTCCATTCTTCCTATGGCCCTCCACTGCAGAGAGCCTGGCATGCGTCTTCTCTGTACCATACTCCACCGTCTGTGACTGTGCCTACAGAGATTGTGGATGTGGGACTACCCGGAAAACACTATCCCATTTCATAGGTGCACTGACTTCATTGTGAGCTTGGTTGTCTGTTGACTGGAATGCTGTCTTCCGTGTAGAACACGATGGTGCTGACATCTGTAGACAGTATGCATGATCATATCGTGAATTAGACACAGGACAGGGAAATCGCAGTTTGTTGCTTTAATTTTGGACACCAGTGTATTGTGGTAACCTTATTGGGGAGATGTGTTCTTGGAACTCATCACAGTTCTGCTTCTGCGATAGTGTTTCGTCCTCAGACGTGTGTCTTTGAAGAAATTATAATGTTACTTTAAATCCGTCTTGATTGCAAGTTTTTTTTATTATTCATATGACCGGTTTCGGTTCATTCAGAACCATCTTCAGATCTGATATTTAAGTTACAGGAGTAACCCGTCCAACTCAGCAACTTTCACATGCTACGTCACATATGTGACATAGCATGTGAAAGTTGCTGAATTGGACGGGTTACTCCTGTAACTTAAATATCAGATCTGAAGATGGTTCTGAATGAACCGAAACCGGTCATATGAATAATAAAAAAAACTTGCAATCAAGACGGATTTAAAGTAACATTATAAAATCACTGATTGCTGTCATCCCATAAGACATTATGTCTGTTTTTGCAAAATTTGAAGAAATTTGTTAGTATTGTCCTTTTGTTGCAGAAATCTATCTGGAGACATGAAGGGCGAGATGCTGATTGCTGCAGCTAAGGATGGGTCAGTGAGCAAAGTGCGAACGTTGCTGGCAGTGGGGGCGGACGTGGAGGCGAAGGACGAGAACAAGCGGACAGCACTGCACTGGGCAGCAGCCATGGGGCACGGGGAGGTGGCGGCCCATCTGCTGGAGGTAGGAGCAGGCGTTAACGCCAGGGACCGCTGGCAGAACACGCCTCTACATCTGGCTGCATGGAAAGGCCATGCAGCTGTGGTGCGGCTGCTGGCAGCTTCCTCTGCCGACCACAACGCCAGGGATCAAAGTGGGAGCACGCCACTGCACGATGCAGCACGGCGTGGCCGTGCAGAGGCGGCGGCTGCACTGTTAGAGGCAGGGGCCGACAGAGAAGACAGAAATTATGGTGGGGACACGCCGCTGGACCTAGCCGAGCGGAACAACCACCAGTCGCTCATAGACATCCTAAGATCAAGCTGAGTGTAATGCAGACGACTACGGAGTAAAATAAATAAAGCTTTCTGTGTAACCTCTGCTACTTTTAAAATAAACAATTCAGAAAAGTTAATCCTGCAGTCTTGCTTTGCACCCATATTTACGTAGTACATACAACGAATCCATTACCGTTACAACCAGAGTGAGAACTGTAGGTAGAAGGAGGGTGGAATGTGTGTTCTTATATGACAACTATCCACGGATTTCCGCCCAATAATATCCAAACAGTAGACTTTGTACACAATTTATTAAATTGCCAATGCTAAACTCTTTTAAGTAACAATATATTCGTGTAACTTACAGAGCTTAACAAATAGTTAAAACAAACAGCTTTAAAAACAATAACGGCGTCTTGCCACCATAAAATCAAATGACCTTTTACAATAGTGCCTTTGGAGTTTACCCAAGAGACAAAATCCACTAATATGTTAACTTGGCATTACAATTTAAAATCATTTATATAAGAAAAATCATGAGAAAGATAATGGCACTTGGCACTATTAAATCGAAGAAGCGCGACACACAACCAATAAATATAACAACAAAATAATAATTTGATATAACCAAAGGGCAAGGCCAACCCCCAATGCAAACACAAACGTGCGAGATCTCAACACTTCAAAGCCTTCCCACTAGAAACGGTCCCCGAAATAAATCACTGAGAGCTCCCCGACATGCCTCCCACAACTGTCCACTACTTATGCACCTTGGTTATGTTCTGTAACACACGACAGATAACATCAACACAAGATAAAATTTTAAAAATCAAATAACAATATAACATCCCGACAGCACATGATAACCATGGCGCCATTAACTCGGGCGCTCTTAACAAGTGCTGGAAGCCAACACACACAAATATTAATAAGCAATTCTCGCTTCTTAAAACAAAACAATAAAAGCCAAGCGCATATGAATAGTAAAACCACAGTCTTAGAAGTGCTTTAACGATACCAAACACAACTATTCCACCAAGTTAATAATAACACAGTGAGAAAAAAATACAAAACATACCACCAAATTCTGTTACACAAACCAAATTGACGAGATCATGTTGTTCAGGTCGCAGAAGACCACATATACCAAGCACCAGTAAATCAGTATGATATACTTTCCAAAAACGCCTTTCTTAGGCAGACTTTACCTAAAACATCAAATGCCAAATATACATGAACACAACTCCGGGTGGGTAACAGGAACCACCTATGTGAATTACTTCAAAAAAGGAACAAACAGATACCACCTAAGGTAACACTGAGCAGACTGGGTGGGCAACGACCCACTCAGCGAGATAACCAAAAGGTACTCCAGTTGAGCAAACAAATTAGTACCAACAAATACCGTTACGTGCCACACACACACACAGCACAAACTTCCAGCAACGCCGTCCCACATCAGAATGAAGTTCAGAAACCGGTTCTGGAGCTTCCAGCGGAAAATTTGACTAACCAACCGAGCTCACATCCCAACCTAGCAGACGACTCCAAAATTCAGCAGCTAGTTATCTCTGGGCCAGAGTATCACAGGACCCCACCCGACCTCCTCATCAGACAGGCAGGCTGAACAAGTACGCCAACTCAGATTACTCACCACCGCATGGCCAGACCACCTTGCTCATATTGCGAAGCACAACAACCTTAGCGCTAGTCACCAGCAGGTCAGGCATAGCGAACTTCACCTTCTGTGCAGTACCTGGAAACCGACTACCCTGTCACTTTCCGCCGGCCAACGCAATTACACGCCAGCGATGTAACAGCAAATCACCACCGCAGCGCCACTCACACCAGAACAGTGAACTATAATCGATTATAGCGTGCGCTCTAAACATCACAGGATAGCGGCAGGCGCCATATCAGAGGGAATCTCCTTTTGCTGAAAATTCAAAAGAAATTGAGTAATCCTCGATTACTAATAAACACTAGTTTTCTCACAACATTTATTAATAAATACTTGTTCGGTAAATGTTTGGTGCTATTGGAACTTGTATAAAACTCCAGACTCCTGACACATAACTTCTGTACTTAAAACACGTCTTCATTTTAGATCTTCGACCGAATTTACTTCTGTATCTAATGTGCTGACAATCCCGCATCTTTGGTGTGTAGTTTCAAAGTGGTATTATCACCAGTACTTACAGCACATTAGTTTCGATTACATGCTGAATTTTGTTGTATCCTGCCAATTTGCCAAATATGGTGTGTCTAGGAAATCCGCTTCTTGGATTGGTAAACAACAACTCAAGCAAAATGTATAAAAGACTTTTATTACAAAATAAGTAAATGACAGTACCTAAGTTTGACAACAACACAGAAGTGTCGCAAGCAAAGGGTGACATTCAAATAACAATCTCGTCAGCATATACAATTCCTAAGGAGGTAGTCTTAATGTACCCAGTCTCGGATGCTGCTGTAGCAGTGGCCGCTACCAGTCAGCAGCGGCGCTTGTGTTCTCTTCGGCGAGAGGCCGCTGCTGTCGATCGGTCAGCGTGCTATTGGCTGACGTCCTCTTCACAGCCCTCTCTGCTCTAGCGTTCCCGACTGACGTGCCGGCGCTTGGCTTTCTGCCGGAAATTTCCTCCCCTCCCAAACCGACGGACTGCCGTCTGGAGGGGAGGGGAGGCAGGGTCGTGGTCGCTGCGATTGACTGGAAGCTGTGGCTGCAGGGAATGTCAGGCTTCCTGTGGTACCCCACCATCCGGCCTTCACTCTGGCGGAAACGTCCCCCAGAAAACGACCAGAAGGGTATGCATCCACCTCTGGAAGCCAATAACCAGATGTAGAAGGCGTCAGACGCTGCGGTGTGGGTGGTTCCAGCGCCATCGGTAGGACTAGAGGAGGTGAAGGCACCATCTCCATCGTTGCGTCCCAAGATGTGATGACACCCACTGATGGCTGCTGTGGCTCCACTGTCTTCGGGATATGTGAATCTTGGGGAAGAGGCACAGAAGAATCACTGTGCACTAACAGTGGCGAATTTGATTGCTGTGCAGCTGGTCGCGGTGGAGGTTCGAGTCCTCCCGCAGGCATGGGTGTGTGTGTTTGTCCTTAGGATAATTTAGGTTAAGTAGTGTGTAAGCTTAGGGACTGATGACCTTAGCAGTTAAGTCCCATAAAATATCATACACTTTTTTTTAATTCGATTGTGATGTCGGCCCTGCAATCCATCTCAGCCTGAAATCAGATACATGCAAGTGCCAAGTCGACGAACGATCTCGCCTCGCACCTATCCTCTGCGTCCTTACTTGGGCGCTGGATGTTGAGGAGGGTGGAGCAGTGTCCGCCAGCGATGTTCCATCTCGTGGACGTGAACGATAGGAGACGAGAAACAGTTGCATTGCTCGATGCCTAGTGTGTGCCTTGTGATGTTCAGCCATCTGCTGGTTGAAAGTTCTGACAAAACGTCCGACCTTCCAGTTTGACTGTGGATGGAACAGTGCACTAGTTAGCTATGTATGCCATTGCATACACAGAATGTTCTAAATTCATTTGACATGAAATCAGGGCCGTTGTCCAACCCTAAGACAGCAGGCAAGCATTCGAGGCAAAACATAGACTTTGTGGAACACTCGTTGGTTGGTTGTGGTGTACACTAATAGCAAGTTTCGTTTGGCTGTGCCAATGAACTCGACAACATCAAGTAGCACAATTCAGGTGTTGTCCTCTTAGGAAAATATTGTGTTGAGTGACAAATCATAGTACACAACGTGGTGATTCGATGGCAGGGTGTGTATTGGGCGAATGCCCAGTGAACGTCATGTGTAAGCGTGTGTGGTGCCAACAGTAAAATTCTGAGGCGGTGGTGTAATGGTGTGGTCGTGTTTTTCATGGAGGGGCTTGCTCTCCTTACTGTTTTGCGTGGCACTATCACAGCACAGGCCTACATTGATGTTTTAAGCACCTTCTTGCTTCCCACTGATGAAGATCAATTCGGGGATGGCGACTGCATCCTTCAACACGATCGAGCACCTCTTCATAAAGCACGGCCTCTGGCGGAGTGGTTACACGACAGTAACGTCCCTCTAATGCAGAGACTCCTGACCAGAATCCTACAGAACACCTTTGAGATGTTTTGGAACGCCGACTTCGTGCCAGGTCTCACTGATCGACATCGATACCTCTGCTCAGTGTAGCACTCCGTGAAGAATGGGCTGCCATTCCCCAAGGAACCTTCCATCATCTGATCGAACGTATGGCTGCGAGAGTGGAAGCTGTCATGAAGGCTAAGGGTGGGCCAACACCATACTGTATTCCAGCATTATCGATGGTGGGCGTCAGGATTTTGTAAGTAATTTTCATCCACGTTTTCAGATACTGTCGATCACGTATTGTATGTTCTCACAATCGCATGACTGTAGCACAGTGAACGCTACAGCTCGTGTATGTGAGTGATACATTGCAGGCAAAGTACATTTTCTGAGAACACGAACGTCTTGTCCATTATACGCCATCAGGTGCGTGCTAGTTTTAGACAGGCATGGGGAGCCAAAAAGTTCATATGTGTTACGATTCAGGTACGTTACAGAGGCACCCATGTCCAACTGAAATTTCACACGTTTTTCACTAATATGCAAATTAACAAAACGTTTGTGGTTGCTAGTTATGCTAATACCTGCAGCAGGCTTTGAGTACACTGCATTGATTACATGGGTCTTATGACTAGAATTTTGTGAGTGAACAGAAATCTTATGGTTGTTCCGTTGCAAACATACTGACTGTTTGTGACCTTTCTTTCTCCAGGCATACCACTGTACTCGTCTAGAAGGGCAATCCTTGCGTTTGTGCTGTGAAAAGCACTAAGGGCATGACTCAACTCTCATTACCTTATAGAGAGCTGCTTACACTGAGTAGAGAACTGTTTACGAGGCGTGGCGTGCACAGGCAGCCGCCACCTGACGGGCCGCTCGTGAGCAACACACTCAGCCCGACAAACTGGTGGCCGCTCAGATTTATCAGCGACATGGCACCTGAACTGCACTGATCTAGTATTTGCACTACTTGCTGAAATGGTGGATCGGCCAGTTTCAAAATTTGTTCTCTAAGTGTGACATCAGTTACATTGTAAATGATCGCATCACTCAACATAACATCTAAATATAGAGCACCAAAAGCACATTTTAATTTGAATTTCTTCATCATACCCTCCAAATCTGTTAACCACTCATGATATGTTTGTTCTGACCGTTTCTTGCAGTGAAAGAAGTGATACCTAGCTTCTACAACAGTGACTTGTTAGTCATAATAGTTAATTATCGAATCTACAACTTGATCTCAAGAAAGTTCTCTCAGAGCTGTGGTAGGGAATAATCTCTGAGTGAGGCGAAACACAGCACTTCCTACTGCTGATAAGAAATAATGGAGTTTCACAGTACCTGGTATTCGTGACCAGGTATGTGGGCTTCAAACTGTTGCAACCATTCGAGCCCTTCCTCTTGTTATTAATTGAACTGGCGAAAAGGCAGTACGGCACTCGAAGCTGGAGGGCGGGTATTATGGGCTGCATTATTGACTTGAGCGGTGAGCACCTGCTGTACTGTAGAGTTGCGATTTGCTGAGTCTGCAGCTGAAACATTTGTGATCTGTGTCAGCTGCGTTGCATCTATAACTTGCCGCTGTGGCCCTGGAGCAGGGGCTGGGAGAGGTGGTGTCGCGTCCCAAGCGTGGGTATTGCGAGGGATTGGGCGACACGGTTCGTGGATGGGATTTTAGCCGGTTGACCGTAATGAGAGGGAGACTTTTGATCTGGCTAAGATGTATAATCCCTGGTTTTCACAAGGCTAGGAAGGTGATAGAAATTAAAGTCGTGATAACTTTAATAAATTGCAGTTTATTCTAAGTGAATACAAATCGCCCTATCTGACGGTGGTTGCACTCACAGGAAGGCCAAGTCTAACACAGAGACGGTGACTGACTCCACCGTTCCGACTGCCTACTAGAAGTTCTGCAACGTTTCTTAACACCCTACGTTAGAGTCCCGCGGCTACGCCCTGACGCTCTCCAGCGACTATCTCCGGCTGCCTGCCTACAGCCCGTTCCCCAGCCCAAGTCGGCTGCTGCTATCTAACTCTTCGCCCTCACCAGACAAAACTTAGCTGCCCAGAGCGGCGTGCTCTCGGGTTTTGTTAGCGTTTCCCCTTCGACCCCGCCAGCGCTTGGCCTGACGTAGCGTCGAAGGCAACGTGCCCTTATTTGGTATCGTTAAAACATTGTTGTTGCTATTGTTCTTCAGAGGCTGAGTGGAGGGGCAGAGGCGCCTCTCCCTATATGGTCACGCACTGCGTCCTGAGCCCTTCATTGGCTCCTCGTGACGTAGTGCGGTCCCCACCAAGGGCCCTCTTTCTTTCTCTCTCCACTCCCAGACCTCTCTCTCTAGCCAGGAATGCCTACTGTTGATATTCTTAATTGAATGCTTATCATGAGTCCCTGCACAGACCCTCGTTTGTATCTACCGGCTGTTTACTTTCTTATCAAAGCACCCAGCTGCCCTGCAGCTCGAGTGCCGCCTCGGCTGGCCCTTCTGCCACGCCTGGCGTCCCACGCTACAGTTTTAACTTCGTCCCACGTACTATTCTTAAGGTACTGCAATTAGACTTGGCTTGTTCCTGCGGTTACAACACCTCCCCCGCCAGGGAAATTGGCGTTACTCCTCAGAGTACCATCAATTGTGATTCTCTCATTTTATTTGATTACATTTTCTTTGTTACATCAACACTTCATATGTTTCTTTTTCTTTCATATACACTTAATTCCATTAAGTTCTTTGTGAGACAATCATTTTATACATACATTTATCAAGATACACTTTTCTTCTCTTTCTTTTTTTTTCTTCTTCAATTCATTGCTACAACAATTATTTATCAAACATACATTCATCAAGGTACATTTTTCTTTTTCAGTCATTGATACAATTACAATCAAGGTACATTTTTAAACATTGATACAAAATACCATTTTCATTCAACAAATACATACAGTTTCCAAAATGGACAAAACACTAAAATTGATTACACCTTTTCATAAGACACCTCTAATATATTTTACCTTTTGATTTGACTTAACGCCTGTTTCTGAACAGAACTGAATCTTCTTGGTTTTTCCCACATCTTTCGTATGTTACTACCTCTTCTGTGTCTTTATTAGCTTGCCTTCTGCTTAAGCTAGTCTCTGGATATTGATTTACTATAGTGTTTCTTATACATACTTTTCCACAACAGTTACTATCGTCAAAGTACTTCCATAAACTTTTGAAACATTCCTTACAGCATTTACAATTTTTACAACAACATGTTATTACAATAACAATGACTATTGCTATAGCTACGTATGTAGTTACTGAGTAATGGGTAAAGTATCTGGAGTATTTTAGTTCCTCCTCCTGCCTTTCGGCCATCCGCTGGACATCGTCCAACCTTTTCCCAGCGACTTTCAAGTCGTCTAATTGTGTTACTACCTGCTCTAGTGGTAAATCTAGCGTTAACATTGATACATTCTTCTTTTCTTCGTTTACTACACAACAGTCAAATTCTAAATTAATTTGAGGTATTATATCCTTCTTTGTTACGTTACTATGAATTACTCTATCTGTTTGTATGAACACTCTCGTTCCATACCCTTTACATTTGCTATAAAAACTTATCTTTCCTACCCCTTTCATTAATAAATCCTTCGGGGGTTCTTTTCCACATAACACTGTCAGTCCTTCTTCCTTAGGAGCTACATATAGCCATTGGTTACTGTTTAGATGGGTCCAAAGGCTCTGATTCAGTGCGACTATTTTTCGCACACAATCTTCCGGAATTTCTCTTACCGGTTGTAATAACTTGGCTTCGCATTCCTCATGGTCGAATGTCGATAGCAATGCGAATGACTGTCTGCACAGTTTTTTGTTCTTACTCAATTCTTTACATTTTAAATCATCCGCAGAAAGTTTCGCGTATTGCCTTTTGGATTCATCTATCAGTAGAAATTCTTTCTCGGGCTGTATGTATATGTACCTCCCTTTCATATTTGGAATCTCCTTTGGTAATGGAAGAACTCTGTACAAATTGAAATTATTATTGTCTATTAAAGGGATATTAATTACGTACCCTAGTATGCTACCGGAAATAAAAACATCTAGATCGATTATTCTTAACAAGAGGTAGCCTGATGACTCCGCGAGAGGAACAGGAAACTTCACGTCCTTTAATTCGTCTCGGATTAAACTTAGATACTTCACAATTTGTACTGGATTAATGATGTGAGGCTGAAGTATTCCCTTTTGAGCATTTACAATGGCGTTTATCATTTGCTCGTACTCTTCTTCGATTTGGCCAAACACTGCCGCTAATTGCAATACTTGTTCCGTTACAGTGGCAAAAGTTGCTACTCGTTTGAAACCTATATCTGTCTCCTTTACGTATTCCTTCATGAACCTTTCTAGTCTCTGCATGCCTGTTCTTAGAATGTGTTCGTTTGATTCTAATGTATAGACTGTTCTGTTTACTCCTGCTAATGTGGCCCTTACCACTGCCACTTGTTCCTTAGTTAACCTCAGCAACCCTTCAGAGTTCTTTTCCATAGCATCTATTCTTTCCTTATAGTATGCTGCGTCTGCTTCGTCCAATGTCCCGAACAGTATCTTACTTACCTGTCCGACGAAGTTGAATACTCCTCTCTTTCTTCTGGTTTCGTGTTTTGTGAGTTGCTGTACGAGTTGCTGTAGCCCTGTAATCTTTTCTACGTGATGTGTAACTTGCTGATCTAATACTCTACATTCTATTAATCCAACGTTTAATTGTTTCAATGTGTCACGGCACCTCTGTACCGCTGCCTTACCGTACCTCTCTGCTTTTTGAAATCTTTCTGTTATTACATCTAAGTTAACATATGTGACTATTCTCCATGTGGTACTGTATATCTCTATTTGTCCTACGTGATCGTAATACAGTCCTGATGAACTTGGTATTGAGGTTACTTTGAATTCGTTCGTTTCGTATCCTGATGCAACGAAGCTGTATGTTGCTACCACTATGATGAGTTGCACCACTTGCCACTTGAATGCCATACCTGAAATTTTAAAAGAACTGTTTCAGCCTGTTGGCATGTACTTTTGTTTCCTTATTTCTCTTAACTCTTATGACTACGTTAGGACCTTCCACTTTTAACACTTCAAATGGACCTCTCCATTGCGAATCTAGTTTCCGAGATCTACCACGTCTCACTGATTCGTCGTGTAATAACACCTTGTCCCCTACATTAAATTCTTTTGGATTCTGTTTCAAATCATACTGTCCCTTACTGATTACCTTACTCCTTATAATAGAATCTTTAGCCACTCTATGGGCTTCCTGCATTCGTGCTCTTAGCTTATTTACATACGAATCATAATCGTTACTTACCTGCGGTGTTTCTTGCTGCAGTACTCCTGGTATGTTAACCTTTCTTCCGTACATTAACTCGAATGGTGTATAACCTGTGCTACTGTGTGGTGCAGTGTTGAACACAAAAATTGCATACGGCACCCATTTGTCCCATGAACTTTGATCTCCTGTTACAAAGTGTCTGAGATATTCTACAATTGTTCTATGGCTCCTTTCTAGAGCACCATTTGGCTCAGGGTGGTACGCTGTAGTATTTATACGTTTTACCTTCAACAATTTACATACACTTTTAAACACATCACTCAGAAAATTTGATCCTTGATCTGTTAACAAAACTGATGGAATCCCATACCTTAATACTATATTTTCTACAAATGCTTCTGCTACAGTTTCAGCGTCTTGCCTGTCAATAGGGACTGCTACTGTGAATTTACTCAGATCGTCTTGGAATGTTAACATGTACTTTTTTCCTGTACTAGATACATCTAGTGGACCCACTATATCCATTGCACATTTTTCAAATACTGTTTCAGCTGTGTCTGTAATTTCTAAAGGCATCCTTGTTTTCATTTGTGTGTTTTTGTTCTTTTGACATGATGGACACTTCCTAATATAATTCTCAATGTCCCGCTTCATTCCGCGCCACTGCTTGTACGCTTTTATCCTCTCAAATGTCCTATGCATTCCCTGGTGCCCTCCCAAGGGATTATCGTGCATCTCCTTTAATATACTCTCCTTTTCTTCGGGGCTAATTTCCTCATTACTATTTGTTTCCTGGTCTATTTCACCTGACACTTGCGCTTGCCGCACGTTTACGGAACTCTGTTCCGCCTTTTCTTGTGCTACGGAGGTTCTTTCTGCCTCCACATTTCGCTTTGAACTTATCTCTTCCTTTCCTTCCTGCCTTATCCGGCTCAACGCGTCTGCATTACTGTTTAGCCTTCCTGGCTTATATACTACCTCGTAGTCGTACTCTTCGAGCTTTAGTCTCCACTTTAGGAGCCTCGAACTCGGATCCTTCACACTAAATATCCATGTTAGTGGCTTATGGTCTGTCACTACTGTGAATTTTCGCCCATACACGTATGGTCTAAACTGTTTTACCGCGTACACTATAGCCAACAACTCTTTTTCCGTTGTACTATAGTTCAATTCTGCTTTGTTCAGTGCTCTGGATGCATATGCAATCGGCAAGTCTTCGCCAATCTTTTTCCCTTGCGATAACACGGCTCCCAACGCTGCGTTACTCGCATCCGTTGTGATTATAAACGGTTTTGTAAAGTCGGGATACTGAAGTAACGGAGGATTCACTAATTTCTCTTTCAGTTCCTCGAACGCATTCTTCTGTCGTTCTCCCCATTGGTATTCTACTCCTTTCTTTAAGAGCTCATGGAGAGGTTTCGCAATTTTGCTGAAATTTGCAATGAAACGTCGATAGTACCCTATCAATCCTAGAAACCCTTTTAGTTCTTTTGTTGTTCTCGGCTGTGGGAAGAACTTCACCTTCTCCACCTTTGCCATATCCGGTGATATTCCCTTGTCCGTGATACAATGACCTAGGAATATTACCTCCTTCCTCAGAAATTCACACTTGTCCGGTTGCAACTTCAAATTGTGCTCTCGCAACCTGTCAAATATCTCCCGGAGTTTTTCGTTATGCTCCTGCAGGTTTTTCCCATAACATACTATGTCATCCAAATAGACAAAACATTTAACACCTTGTAAACCTGCCAATACTGTGTTCATTAGTCTCTGGAAACATCCTGGGGCTCCTTTCAGTCCCATCGGCATTCTTTTGTATTCGTAATGCTGATAGTTTGAGCTGAATGCCGTTTTCTCTCTGTCCTTCTCGTCCGTCAATATTTGATGGTACCCGCTTGCGAGGTCAAGCGTCGAGAAGTACTTGGCTTGCCCTAATTGATCCAGGATATCGGAGATATTCGGCAGTGGAAATGCATCGCCTACCGTGATGTCATTTAATTGTCGGTAGTCCACTACTATTCTCCATTTCTGCTTGCCACTTGCATCCAACTTCTTTGGAACTAACAGTAACGGTGCGTTCCATGCGCTCTTGCTTTCGACAATTATGTCATCCTTCAGCATTTGTTCTATCTGCTCTTTTAGCACTTCCTTTTGCGCTTCAGGGATTCTGTACGGTCTAGCGTTCACTACCTTCCCCGCGTGTTCCGGCGCAATCGGTATTCTATGTTTCACTGCAGAAGTATAGGACAGTTTGTCCCCCGGTAGATGAAATACATCTCCGTACTCCGTGCAGACCTCTGCTAGAGCGCTCTTTTCTTCGACATTCAAATGATCCATTCTGAGTTGCCTTCGCAACACACTAGCACGACTTTCCGTCTTACCTACTGCTTCAGTGCTACATTTTACTTCGCGTACTTTCGCTATTCTTTCTAACTCTTCCGTTACTAATCTGACATTTCCTAGTCGAACTCTGTCCTCTGACACGTGTAATGCACTTACAATGCATTTCCCATTTCGCACTTTTACTAGGGACTCTGGTACATGTACCCCTTGTGCAATCTCCTGCCTCGGTATGACCATTTCTCTTTCGATTCCCCGTGGTACCTTTCCGTCCACTTTCAACAACATTATTCTTTCTTCCCGGGGCCCTATCTCCCCGCCTATTTCTGAATCTGCTTCTATCTCTTGTCCCTTTGGTTCTTCCTCTACTACTAAGGGTATATCTCGCCCTTTTAGTCTTATTATTTTACCCGCATAGTCCAGCTTAGCTCTATGCTGTGTTAAGAAATTTCTTCCTATCAATCCGTCGTACGGAATGTCTAAACCTCTACCGTACACGTGAAATTTCTGTTTTACCTCTTCAGATCCGTCTATACTTAAGTTTATTTGTACCGTGCCTATTGTGCTAACGGCTTCACTCGTTACACCTTTTAACCGAAGCTTTTCTGTTTCATTGATTCCCAGCCTACTCTTTACCGGAATGCTCGTCCTCATTAACAAACACAATTGTGCTCCTGTGTCTATTAGCAACTTTAAATACTTCTTTAGTTCTACGCAGTACAACATTACCACGTCGTTTTCTGTTGCACAGTCGATTACCCTCACTATGGGTTTACCTATTGCAACAAGGCCCGACTGCGCGGCCTTGCCGCCTCTTAGTTTCCCTGTACTACCTTTCCTGTTTTGCTCGATACTGGCACCCTGCCTTTTCTCCAGGCGTGCCAGGGCCCTTCGTGGCAGTCTTTCGCGTAGTGGCCCTGCCGCTTACACTTAAAGCATGCAACATCTTTTACTCTTGTGCACGGAACTCCGCAGTTCCCTGGTAAATTACACTGTGGACATCTCCACTCTCGTAACCCTCCATCGGTTTCTCTATGATTCCCTCTGAATTCCCTTACATCTATCGGGTGAACTTTCCTTAACCGCACCCTGCATTCCATGTCTGTGTGTCCCGGCTTGTCACACCCATAGCAAAAGTTTGTAAATTCTTTACCTGTCATGACTCGTACTCTATGCTCTGGCCTGCTTTTCCTACACTTGCTCGCTATGTGACCTCTCGGCCCACAATTGAAACATTTTAACTCTTTACTTTCTCTCACGTTTTTCACAGCTTCCTTATTTCTAGTGTACGTTACCCTCGGGGCTAGTCCCCGCTCTCTCATGGACAATATCGCACTCTCCTCCTGCAGTGCCAACTCCACTGCTGCTGCCAACGTGATTTCATCGCCTCTACTTCTCACTATGGTTTGTATTCTGTCATTACTTAAACCCTGAATAAAACACGCTCTTCCTAAGGAGTCAGCTAGTTCTATTGCACCTTTCAAGTTTTCTCTGGCCGTAACTCTGTTTACCGCTTCGCGAAAGTCTCTCTGCATTTCATCAATTCTGATTGCCCACATTGCTATCGGTTCCCCTTGTCCCTGTCTGGCTTGGAAAATTTTACATGCGTAGTAGTCTATAGTACGCTTACTGGCATAATTTTCCTCTAAAACGTGTTTCACCTCTTGCCACGTACCTGTGCGTTCACGCACCTGCAATCTCGACCTGGCCTCACCGGTTATCTTTGCTTTCACGAACTTCAATAATGTTTCGTGTTCCTCAGGCTTTACTAATTCAAAAGCTGCATCGACATTTTCGATAAATTCTCTTAACTCCTTCTTGTTCCCTTCGAACACTTTCGACACAATACATAGAGCCTCTTTCACTGACATCTTACCACTGGTGGAGGATGACGCAACTTCATTATTTAGGGGCATCTTAACTAAGTCAACACTTTACACAACAAAATACAATATTCTTAATACAGTTTTACAATTACCGCTTCTTTTGTGGTGCGCCGTCTGCTCTGTTGGCTCGCGTCGTCCTGCGCTGCTTCGCGCTCTCCTTGTGCCCGCGCTGTCCCGTGCTGTCCCGCGCTGTCTCTGCGCCCGCTCTGTCCCGCGCTGCTGCGATGCGCCGGCCGCCGCTCTGCTGGGCTGTGCCGACCCCGTCGCTCTCCTCGGTTGCCGCTGCTACGGCTGCTGCCGCTTCTGCTGCTGCTCGGCCCGGACCCTCGGACTCGAACGCTGGCTTCTCAGGCACCTCTGTGCCTCGTCGCTCTGCGTCGCGCTGGCGCTGTCCTGCGTTGCCCTGCACCCGCGAAGACTACCTTTCTGGACTCTATCGTACTGGTGCTACTAATGCTGAAAGTTGCGAGTCGCCACAACTTCCTGCCAATTGCCACAGTCGCTGTAGCAAAATCTAATGTCTCTGCCTCCTATTTGCCTATGCGCCTTTGTGATAACCCCACACCTGGCACCAAAAAGTTTTTATTTATGTCGCGTCCCAAGCGTGGGTATTGCGAGGGATTGGGCGACACGGTTCGTGGATGGGATTTTAGCCGGTTGACCGTAATGAGAGGGAGACTTTTGATCTGGCTAAGATGTATAATCCCTGGTTTTCACAAGGCTAGGAAGGTGATAGAAATTAAAGTCGTGATAACTTTAATAAATTGCAGTTTATTCTAAGTGAATACAAATCGCCCTATCTGACGGTGGTTGCACTCACAGGAAGGCCAAGTCTAACACAGAGACGGTGACTGACTCCACCGTTCCGACTGCCTACTAGAAGTTCTGCAACGTTTCTTAACACCCTACGTTAGAGTCCCGCGGCTACGCCCTGACGCTCTCCAGCGACTATCTCCGGCTGCCTGCCTACAGCCCGTTCCCCAGCCCAAGTCGGCTGCTGCTATCTAACTCTTCGCCCTCACCAGACAAAACTTAGCTGCCCAGAGCGGCGTGCTCTCGGGTTTTGTTAGCGTTTCCCCTTCGACCCCGCCAGCGCTTGGCCTGACGTAGCGTCGAAGGCAACGTGCCCTTATTTGGTATCGTTAAAACATTGTTGTTGCTATTGTTCTTCAGAGGCTGAGTGGAGGGGCAGAGGCGCCTCTCCCTATATGGTCACGCACTGCGTCCTGAGCCCTTCATTGGCTCCTCGTGACGTAGTGCGGTCCCCACCAAGGGCCCTCTTTCTTTCTCTCTCCACTCCCAGACCTCTCTCTCTAGCCAGGAATGCTTACTGTTGATATTCTTAATTGAATGCTTATCATGAGTCCCTGCACAGACCCTCGTTTGTATCTACCGGCTGTTTACTTTCTTATCAAAGCACCCAGCTGCCCTGCAGCTCGAGTGCCGCCTCGGCTGGCCCTTCTGCCACGCCTGGCGTCCCACGCTACAGTTTTAACTTCGTCCCACGTACTATTCTTAAGGTACTGCAATTAGACTTGGCTTGTTCCTGCGGTTACAACAGTGGGTTGTTCATTTTGGAAGAGAGAAATGCAATAAACAGACAAAGCAAGCAAAAAAGTAAGTACAAAAGCAAAGAAAATTTCCGCAGCGCCCTCCTGAAAACACTGATTAGCAAAAACTCTATAAGATACGCTATTCAAGCATGTAAACACGCCTCTGCAAAGAAAAGCCAATGTAGATTTAAGGCGGCAGCAAAACACGAAAGAGAATCAGTGGCCGTCATGCACTGGGTTCCTCTTAATACTCATCGCTCATGTTGTATCCTCCCTCGATATCGCAAATGGGGTGCCTAGGAAACCTGCTTCGGGGGTATCTAGACAGCAATTGAAGCAAATAGTATTAAAGAGACTTATTACTAAATGAATCAATGACAATACCTAACTTTGACAATAACACCGAAGTGTGGCAAGGAAAGGGCGACATGTAAATAAGAAATCTCTTCAGTATATACAATTCCTGAGTCGCTGGTCTTGATGTTCCTAATCTCGATGCTGCTGTAGAAGTGACAGCGACCAGATGGGCGCGGCGCTTACGTTCTCTTCGCCTAGAGGTCGCTGCTGCCGCGTTGTCGTCCTCGAGAGGCGTGCTATTGGCTGACGTCTTCTCCACAGCCTCTTGCTCTAACGTTCCTGACTGGCGTGATGGGGTTTGACTTTACACCAGAACAAATTTACTCATGTATGTGAAAACAGATGGTTCAGTGATTAATGTGCATAATTACAGTGTGGCAACTGCAGCAATAATCAGTTATGTGCTGATCATTTGAAAAGCGCAATAGGTAATCTTAAATTAAAAAGAATTGTAGAACGACATATGATCAGAAATAAAACTCACAGATGTAATACTCCACTTAGGAGATGTATTACCAGGTATCATGTAACATTGATCTCCTCTATCACATTACAGGAAGCCAGAGAAACTATTCTCTTTTTCCACATATTCCATTTGGCCGTTCTCAGTGCATTTTCCTCTGTCAGGCATCACGTCTACAACGCGTCTGCAGGGGCCGCCCTGCTGCCAGCTGCACAGCAGCTCTGGACAGACAGCCGCCCCTGCCGATAGCATCTCCATTGCCTCAGGCATCAGTCTGCCCAACTATTGCTTGCAGGAAATGTACATGTGAATGAGGAATTTGTGTAGGCGATTGTGTCAGAAAATTTAACATGTCAGATGGTGTGTGAATGCCACTCCACTCTCAAGGGGTAAAACCTGAAACCACTCAGGCTATTTAAAAGAAATGGCTACAAAGCTAGAGAGATCTTTCGCTTTCGCCAAAACAGGCAGTAGAAGATTACAGTGAGCAGAGTCAGTTCTCAAACAGAGGACTGCCAGGGACTGCCAGTTAACAGCTAACAATCTTTGATATAATGACAAAGTAATACAATACTCTTTGAGATTGAGTATCCAAAAGCAAGTTATATTCAATGAAATATGAACAACAGATCAATTTCGTTTAGAGTAAAGAAAGCTGGAGGGGTGACGAGATGCACTAATAAAGCCGTGAATGGTAGATGGCGCATGCGAAAAATAAAATTAGTATAATCTTAATATTGTCCTGCCTATTTTGTGCCACCAAAGTACAACCGTCAAAAGAACTGAAGTTGCACTTCAGACAGAAGGCAGACTGTCAACTATGAGCACAAAACAGCAACACATAGTTCACAATGCTGGACACACACATCAGCCACAAGGGTGCAATTACGGTTGTAGTTAGAGTACTGGCAATAAAATTCTCTACTTTGGCCTATAAATCAAGTATATAATTGAAATTAAGTTAGTGCTTCAGTAATCAAATTAAAGGTCGATACGTTTATTGATCGCAATTTTAGAGTGGCTCTGACTGTTGCAGGATGCTAAAGCAAAATATTTCTTCTCAGTTTTTGTAAAAGTTAAGGTATCCAATACGGCTCCAAGCAAAATCAGCTGCAGCCTATGAATGTCTCATACTACTCTATGTAAATGTTGTGTAAGTTATACCCTCCACAATAATCAGTCAACCATTCGATGTTCAACAGTGAATAAGGATATTTCATTGCAAACATGTTTTGGAGATGTTTATCTGCAGTATTCATTGATAAGTATGTACAAAATATTAACCTAATCCATGTCAATTTGCATCGACTTTGAAGACACTGGTCATAAAAATTCCAGCTCACGGTTTCCTCGCAACATACCCTTAAGACCATGGATAAAGGCAGTGCACATATCGTAACAACTTGATAACGTTTAATAGCGTTACAAAAAGTGGCAGCTTGCTTTAATTGATCAGAAATATAAAACTGTGCATAATACAAAATGCGAAAATGTTGTGTTCTATGATTTGAATATCAGTGAATAAAATCTAGAATCAGTCAACCCATACAGATACCTAGGGATAACTGTTTGTAGGGATATGGCCATAACGACCACAAAAGCACAGTCATAGGTAAAGTAGATAATAGACTACGATTCTTTCACAGGATATTGGGAAAATGCAGTGAGTCTACAGGAAAACAGCCAACAAAATTCCTTTGTATCCATTCTTGAACGTTGATATAGTATGTTGGACTTGTAGAGAATAGAACTAACAGGAGATTTTAAAAGCTTACAAAAAGGATATCACAAACAGTATTTCACTGTAGTATTTAAATTTACCATTCTTTCTGTGTTCCACATGGGAATGGAAAGAAAACAGAAGCTAAGAGTACCATATGGTACAGCTGTAATGGTCCACTGCCACCTACCTGTAGGGTTTGTATAGTGTGAGTATTGGTGTAGATGTGTTGAAGAACCTAACAGAGCAATGCACAGTAAATGGCAGACTGGTGTAAAGTGATTATGAATGTACAGCCTATGTTTGCTAGATAATTTAAGTAAACACCTTGAAAAATTGCTGTGTCTATCCTATAAATACAGTAACAACTACTGTCACCAGATTCTTACTGAACAATAGGCACACATTTATAAAACCGCTGCTGGGGCTCGCTCCTCCGCCGATCTCTCGTCTGCTGATGCTCTTTGTCGCTGTATTTTAACTTCATCCACTTGTAAACTATTGAGGCCATAGTGTAGACAAATATGAAACAAATTATTCAAAAAAAAAATTTGTAAATATCTCTAACAGTGGTATCACACACGTGGAGGTTTCTCAAACCTTCTTTGTAAATCTCACCGCACACGAAAAAGAAAGAAACCATAAGCCATGTGTCATAGTTTAACAGTTATAAGGTTGGTATTGTTGCCATTAGCTTGGAGATAATCCATAACCGCCTTTTTAGCTTTCTCTATGGTAAAGTGGCAAACAGCCAGAAGACGTTGATTTTAAAACAAATTTGAACATGTTGGATCATGGTATGAATCTCCCAGGGATTTTTTCGATAATACTTCTCAAAACTGCCCGTTACTAGAGTTTGCGATCCTTCAATGAAAACAGACTCTTACATCTCACGTACTGACACTTAGAAATCACAGTGCAGATAGTTAGGAACACGAAGCTGCTACTACCATGTACAGTAGGGGATATGTTAAAATGTCAGCAACTAATGTAACATCACTCAGAATTTTCTTATGTTTCTGGAACAAGAACAACTGTTCATCTTTCCTGCTGTCCTGATACACTGTTCTAAGTCGTTCCCTTAGTCTGCAGTGGGTGGCGTGCATGTTACACAATGGTCTGTTCTGAACAACAAACTGATTCTCTCAGAGACAATACGCTCAAACTTGCCACTTGAATACAAGGCCTATTTCCTCAGTCTCCTCAACAACAGCAAAAGTAATATTGGTAATGCCGTGCGCTCGGCTGTTGGCAGCACTGTCAGCGAACTTCAATCGAAACGAATTTCAGGCTATGGCAGGCCCAGCTGTCAGGCATTGCAGTGATCTGACGGGAAACTGTGTAACCACTGCGGCAACGCCATTGACGCTCTCTGCGTACACCAGATGAAAATAACATACTTTACCAATACATTACATACTGTAGTATGCTGTGGAATACTGCAAATGTTCTTGTGTTGGGTGAAAACTTGATACGAATGTAAACATACTGTATTGCAAAAACGTCTAGTACATATGCTGTTTCCTCATCTGTCTTGTATAAAAGTACATGGTGAGCCACATAAGCTCTTTGTACAAACACACAGGCCATGACGCTAAAGTGCTAATACATATAAATGTGCCTAAGTGATAAATCCATGTTTCGTTATGTTTCATTTCGAATTGTTACCTGATAACTATACATTCAATTCATCAAGTATAAGTGTATGAGTTCAATATCTGAATTGAAACTGTAATAGAACGGAAACTGTATGTTTCCAGATGTGGTTTCCTATTCAAGATATTATGAACTCACCTCTGTAAGTCCTAGATTTGTAACGGATATTTCCAAACACCCTGTATGCATACGAGTTATATTTCTGAGAGAAGAATCAATAATTACTTACCTACCAACACAACTTATTAACAGAGTCTGTTGAAAAATCAGACCAGTTCTCATTACTTCAACTCTTAACTACACAAAAGTGAGATATACATTTAATGAGGCTGCAAAACCATTTTAATTAGTTTCGTGCCTTTACAAAGCTGCATGGGTCATAGCCTTCTCAACAATTTCCTCCCATTTACTTTCCTTCTCCATCCTCTGATTCCTAGGGTTCTGATGTTTCCTTCCACATCATCCCTTGGTATCAACTTCATAACAATAGAGCCACGTCACATCACAATTATGATTCTCTTAAAGAACATCTCGTTCTCATTTGTGAAATCGAAATGTCTTCAAAGGCTACAACGTAAAGATCTTTCTTGTTTTGACTCATGAGCCGTGGGACGAACTTGCCAGCAACTATGAGCATTCCAAGATGCTGTGTCAGGATTTCGTGACATGATCCAACTGAAATGCTACATTCTACTGCACTCTCTCGGACAATCAGTCTTCTATTGACAGGCACAATTTCATTCACGTTCCTGACAGCGTCTTCGGTAGACGTCGAAGGGCGTCCTGAGCGAGGGTCATCTTCAACTTTTGTCCGGCAGGTTTTAAACCATGTGGAACATTCGTAACGCCGAGTACGGCTTAACTACTCATCAGCGTAGGCTTCCCGCATCACTTGGTAGGCCTGACTTTCACGAAGTTAATGCAGACGCCGTGCTCCTCTAACTTTGCCATCACGACATTCGCGCAACTTTCTACTCACTACAGCATTGAACCATAACTAACGGAACTTCCGGTAGTTAGAAGTTAAAATGTATATGTAGTGTGACTCGGGCCTCCCCTTGGGCAGACCGTTCGCCGGGTGCTAGTCTTTCGATTTGACGCCATTTCGGTGACTTGCGCGTCGATGGGGATGAAATGATGATGATTAGGACAACACAACACCCACTCCCTGAGCGGAGAAAATATCCGACCCAGCCAAGAATGTAACCCGGTCCCTTAGGACTGACATTCTGTGGCGCTGAACACTCAGCTAATGGGGGCGGACAGTTACACGTTAAACACAGGCGTTTTCAGGGATACCAACCCAATTCGTTCCAACACACCATTGGTCCGAAATTACGAATGTTCAGGAAATTTTTTAACATACCTCGTACACTATAAAATAACAGAGAGCGACAGCTCAACAGAAACCCATGTCTCACTGCGTGTGTGTCGGAAGACACTACAGAAGAACCCCTAGTTATTTCGACTCACATAAACCATGTGTCAGGCAATGTGGATTCTCAGCCCCCCAAATGCGTCAGTTTTTCTTATTGACGAACCCAAGCAAATGAGGTGGGCTTCATTGCTAAACCAAACCGGCATGCGCATATTAATTCCCATCATGCCCGGAGGCCAACCGTGCAGTTCGAACGTCTTAAAGCAAACCGTTCAGAAGTTCTGACGATTTGGTTTCATGTAGTCCAGCAAGTGTCACCCTCTACCTATATATCCTTACGTGTCGACTATACGATTTCAGACGCTTTTTCCAGGTCTGCAAGTCCACTGAAAATGTGCTGTTTAGCTCTAATTACTTTCCACTACTAAAGTAAAAGCCCGAATTTCCTGTGTGGTACTTTTTATCTCTCCTTTAATAGTAAATTGTATAGATAAGTGATTTTTAATCAAGAATTGGAAAATGGTCGTTGGATAAGCAGCTGGCAGTCGAAGAAAACTTATGGCCAACTAACTAATGTCGGTGTTGGCTCACTCAAACGCATAGAGCGCAATCCCCGGCTATACGGATGCGCTGTGCAGCCTATGCCCGACAGCAGAGCACCGACCCGAGCGTACGAGAGTCATACGGAAGAATGAGTGGCAGAGACGGAGAACATTCGATGACGAGTCGCGCGTTTCGCCACGGGATCGTCCACTCGACGCAGGAATCTTACAGAGATTTTCAGCAGACAGCAGTGACAGTCGCTACAAGACAGTTGCTTTGTACCATGGAGAGGTCTTCTGCTGAAACGAGAGCGTGCGATCAAAGAAGAGACGGGAAACGCATCACTTCCTCTCACATGTGACTCGTGAAACCAGCACAACCAGAAAATCA
The DNA here is from genome assembly GCF_021461385.2 of Schistocerca piceifrons. NCBI lineage: Eukaryota > Metazoa > Arthropoda > Insecta > Orthoptera > Acrididae > Schistocerca > Schistocerca piceifrons. The sequence continues at coordinate 1,385,424 of NW_025727757.1, forward strand.
GAGAAAGCAGGGCCAATGCGAATGTTTATAGAAAGCCGTTCGGTCCACACCGTTCGAGAATGGAACAAGCGAGGGGGGGGGGGGAGAAGGAGGAAATCACAGTGGTAGCAGAAATACCCTCCGCCACACACCGTAAGCAACTTACGGAGGGCAGATGTAGATATGGAAAGGCAGGCGCTGATCGCATGGAAGCTCAAGACAGGAAAATCTGCCCAGGCTTTGACGAAAACTACAGAGTCCGCAAGCAAAGAACAAACGCATGTAATAGAAGCAGCCTCATCAGTCACTTCAAACCTGGTAGTGACCACAACTCATCTTACTGAATTTGCTAGTATCACGTCGTCATTTGAAATATGTATGTCAGTTTGACAAAAGCACTTACTAAATACACATATGGTGCCCGTTCTTTAGGACATGTCTGAAAGGACGGACACCGCATATACACTGAAGCGAAAAAAGCAACTGGTATAGCCATACCTATTGAAACACAGAGATATGTAAACAGACAGAATACAGCACTGCTGTCGGCAACTTCTACACTACTGGCCATTAAAATTGCTACACCACGAAGATGACGTGCTACAGACGCCAAATTTAACCGACAGGAAGAAGATGCTGTCATATGCAAATGATTAGCTTTTCAGAGCATTCACACAAGGTTGGCGCCGGTGGCGACACCTACAACGTGCTGACATCAGGAAAGTTTCCAGCCGATTTCTCATACATAGACAGCAGTTGACTGGCGTTAGCTAGTGAAACCATGTTGTGATGCCTCGACTAAGGAGGATAAATGCGTACCGTTTCCGACTTTGGTAAAGGTCGGATTGTAGCCTATCGCGATTGCGGTTTATCGTATCCCGACATTGCTGCTCGCGTTGGTCGAGATCCAATGACTGTTAGCAGAATATGGAATCGGTGGGTTCAGGAGGGTAGTACGGAACAAAGTGTTGGATCTCAACGGCCTCGTATCACTAGCAGTCAAAATGACAGGGATCTTATGCACATGGCTGTAACGGATCGTGCAGCCACGTCTCGAACCCTGAGTCAATAGATGGGGACGTTTACAAGACAACAACCATCTGCACGAACAGTTCGACGACGTTTCCAGAAGCATGGACTATCAGTTCGGAGACCATGGCTGTGGTTACCCTTGACGCTGCATCACAGACAGGAGCGCCTGCGATGGTGTACTCAACGACGAACCTGGGTGCACGAATGAATCTAGGTACTGTTTAGAGCATCATGATGGTCGCATCCGTGATTGGGGACATCGCGGTGAATGCACATTGGAAGCGTGTATTCGTCATCGCCATACTGGTGTATCACCCGGCGTGATGGTATGGCGTGCCATTGGTTACACGTCTCGGTCACCTCTTGATCCCATTGACGGCACTTTGAACAGTGGGCGTTACATTTCAGGTGTGTTACGACCCTTCATTTGATCCCTGCGAAACCCTACATTTCAGCAGGATAATGCACGACCGCTTGTTGTAGGTCTTGTACGGGCCTTTCTGGATACAGAAAATGTTCGACTGCTGCCCTGGCCAGCACATTCTCCAGATCTCTCACCAATTGAAAACGTCTGGTCAATGGTGACCGAGCAACTGGCTTGTCACAATACGTCAGTCACTACTCTTGATGAACTGTGGTATCGTGTTGAAGCTGCATGGGCAGCTGTACCTGTACGTGCCATCCAAGCTCCATTTGACTCAACGCCCAGGCATATCAAGGCCGTAATTACGGCCAGAGGTAGTTGTTATAGTTACTGGTTTCTCAGGATCTATGCACCCAAATTGCGTGAAAATGTAATCACATGTCAGTTATGGTATAATATATTTATCCAATGAATACCCGTTTATCATCTGCATTTCTTGTTGGTGTAGCAATTTTAATGGCTAGTAATGTATATAATTTCATTAAACATTGAAAAACACTTGTGCACTGGTACAGATATGTGTATATATATATATATATATATATATATATATATATATATATATATATATATATATATACGGGGCTATTACAAATGGTTGAAGCGATTTCATAAATTCACTGTAGCTCCATTCATTGACATATGGTCACGACACACTACAGATACGTAGAAAACCTCATAAAGTTTTGTTCGGCTGAAGCCGCACTTCAGGTTTCTGCCGCCAGAGCGCTCGAGAGCGCAGTGAGACAAAATGGCGACAGGAGCCGAGAAAGCGTATGTCGTGCTTGAAATGCACTCACATCAGTCAGTCATAACAGAGCAACGACAGTTCAGGACGCAGTTCAACAAAGATCCACCAACTGCTAACTCCATTCGGCGATGGCATGCGCAGATTAAAGCTTCTGGATGCCTCTGTAAGGGGAAATCAACGGGTCGGCCTGCAGTGAGCGAAGAAACGGTTGAAAGCGTGCGGGCAAGTTTCACGCGTAGCCCGCGGAAGTCGAGGAATAAATCAAGCAGGGAGCTAAACGTACCACAGCCGACGGTTTGGAAAATCTTACGGAAAAGGCTAAAGCAGAAGTCCTACCGTTTACAATTGCTACAAGCCCTGACACCCGATGACAAAGTCAAACGCTTTGAATTTTCGGCGCGGTTGCAACAGCTCATGGAAGAGGATGCGTTCAGTGCGAAACTTGTTTTCAGTGATGAAGCAACATTTTTTCTTAATGGTGAAGTGAACAGACACAATGTGCGAATCTGGGCGGTAGAGAATCCTCACGCATTCGTGCAGCAAATTCGCAATTCACCAAAAGTTAACATGTTTTCTGCAATCTCACGGTTTAAAGTTCTTCTGCGAAAAAAATGTTACAGGACACGTGTATCTGGACATGCTGGAAAATTGGCTCATGCCACAACTGGAGACCGACAGTGCCGACTTCATCTTTCAACAGGATGGTGCTCCACCGCACTTGCATCATGATGTTCGGGATTTCTTAAACAGGAGATTGGAAAACCGATGGATCGGTCGTGGTGGAGATCATGACCAGCAATTCATGTCATGGCCTCCACGCTTTCCCGACTTAACTCCATGCGATTTCTTTCTGTGGGGTTATGTGAAAGATTCAGTGTTTAAACCTCCTCTACCAAGAAACGTGCCAGAACTGCGAGCTCGCATCAACGATGCTTTCGAACTCATTGATGGGGACATGCTGCGCCGAGTGTGGGAGGAACTTGATTATCGGCTTGATGTCTGCCGAATCACTAAAGGGGCACATATCGAACATTTGTGAATACCTAAAAAACTTTTTGAGTTTTCGTATGTGTGTGCAATGCATTGTGAAAATATCTCAAATAATTAAGTTATTGTAGAGCTGTGAAATCGCTTCAATCATTTGTAATAACCCTGTATATATATATATATATCACAAAACACAACAATATTTTTTAAACTCCAGGCCTGAAGGGCCGCTGAACATTCACAACTGTAATGTCAGAATGACAACCTTAAGATTGAACATAAGGAGATAATCACGGTTAAAGGACCCAAAACTTTTGATTAATTATTCACCAATACAATAAGTTACTCAAAGGAATGATTTTAATCATTAGGCCAGAAAGGCCAATCAAATATAACCACAAATGCTGTTTTGATAATGCTGCATGAATGCAAAACCAACAGTTAATTTACTTCGTCCAAAGGAGCAGTAAAGACAAAATGAAAAATTCATATCCCAAAGGTGTTTTTTTTAATGAAGCAAGCTAACAAGATAAAATTAATAACCAAAAAAAGGGTAGTGACGTCGCCACTCGGCCTGAAGGGCCTGAATATCAGTAGTAATAAATATTTGAGAATGGTTGAAGCTGTGCTAGGTTCATATGATTCAAATGGCTCTGAGCACTATGGGACTTAACATCTGAGGTCATGAGTCCCCTAGAACTTAGAACTACTTTAATCTAACTAACCTAAGGACGTCACACACATCCATGCCCGAGGCAGGATTCGAACCTGCAACCGTAGCGGTCGCGCAGTTCCAGACTGAAGCGCCTAGAATCGCTCAGCCACTCCGGCCAGCCAGCTGTGCTAGGACTGCCTGCTTTAGCAATATGGCGCAGACCAGCAGAATAACTAGAAACTTCACCTACGTGGCGAATCGTTCACGTAGGGCATCACAGCAACTCGCTATTACACATAAAATAAAAATTACTAAACATTGAAACACATGGTTCAAAATATAACTCCTATCTAGGCAGGAACTAGTGATGACGCCCACTGGCCTTCGTAAATCTTCGACTTAGTAAATGTGACAGCCAGAACTAAATAATAATACCACCCAACAAATTGTAAAATACAAGATCGTTATTGCACTTGGGTCAGAATAAAATTTCAACCACAGATAATATTTTAGGTTCAGTTATTAAGGCACAGAGAGTTAACACTCTTTTCTAGTGATAGTTACACTTGACAATATAACAGCAGATCACGGAATCGGGATTTCAGGCACGCCTCAGCCCACTAAAATTGCGAAACACCGTGGCACGCGACCTTAGAGCAAAACACACCCGACGACACGGGCAGAAATTGAGTGAGACACCTCAAGTCAAGAAATTCCCACCGTTAGTCCAGAAGGCAGACAAGCATTCGGCGACAGGTTGCAACCAGCACCAACTCGAGCTATGTCAATCGCCCCAGTTCCACCATAGCAACGTGGACCGCCGCGTCAACAGTTGCCACCCCGAGCTTCCTTATCACACAGCCCGTCCAGAACGACTGCCGCCGTCCCCAGTACACACACTCGTAGCAATCACGTGCGTTCACAGGAAGTTGTACCACCTTTCCCGCAACATTGCGCTGCCACACAACCGGAAACAAAACTCCCCGTCTCACTCCGGCAGCAGCACTCGATACTCACGTCGTCAGCAGGTTTCTCCTCGCACGCAGCGCCGTCCGTAATTTAAAAGCAAACGGAGCAATCGCGGCAGAGCAAAGCCAAGGCTCTGGAAGACGACACACCAAACCTAGGCAAAGATGAAGATGATACGGTTCAATCTCTCCCCCCCCTTAAAGGCGGAAGTGGGGGTGGAAAACCTGCGTTTGCCCCCTGACATTCTGAACGGTGATCAATCGTACTCAATTTGAGCTGACTCAGGTGTGCCTTCACCTTTTTGTTTTAGGGTCCTGCAGTGGAAGGTTCACCGGTGAAAGTCTCTTAATAACCTTATATGGACCCAAAAATCTAGGCAGCAGCTTCCCAGTGACTTCTTGAGTGGCCTGACTCTGACCCCAAAAATTCTTAAGATACACTTCCTGCCCCATCTGGACTTGCGCGGGTTGTCTACCCTTACTGTAACGCAGCTGCTCCCGGCGATGTACCAGTCTGATGTTTCTTCGTGCTGCCTCCCACTTTACTTTAATTTCCTCCGGGTTGACCTGCTCTGGTAGCAGATCATTAAGCGAACACAAATTGGACAACGGAGAATTCAACGGGAAGGCAAACATTAATTTAGCACGAGAAAATTTGTGCGCTTCGTGGTGAGCGGTATTAAAAGAAAAAGAAAACCAGTGGAGAGAGAAATCCCACCGTTGTTGTGACCCAGAATGGTACGCAATGAGCGCGGACGTTAAATTCCTATGGACTCTTTCAGCGAAGGACGGTTGGGCATAATAAGGTGTAGTGGTAATATGAGAAATACCCCGGTCAAAACAGAATTGTTTAAACTCTTTAGAAACAAAAGCGGGGGCGTTATCGCTCACTAGCAACTTTGGCGGGCCAAGGCTAGCGAAAACCCTTTCGAGATGTTGAATACTAACACTAGCAGTAGTACCGCTGCTAGCAATTAACCACACAATCCTGGTGAAGGTGTCTACCATCGCGAACACGAAGCGATTGCCTCTCTGGGTACGCGGTAAGGGACCCAAATAGTCTATATAGATTTTATCTAAGGGTCGAGATTCTCGAGTAGATTGCAAGAACCCTTTCTTGGGCCCAGTATCCGGCTTCGCCATCTTACAAGCCTCACACCCTTTAACAAGCCTTATTACATCGCGGACCAATCCCTTCCAAGTTTAACCTTTCGCTCACCTTGAGCAGGGTTTTATGGAAAGCTAAATGTCGGGGTGGATCAGTTTGGATTCCGTAGAAATACTGGAACACGTGAGGCAATACTGACCTTACGACTTATCTTAGAAGAAAGATTAAGGAAAGGCAAACCTACATTTATAGCATTTGTAGACTTAGAGAAAGCTTTTGACAATGTTGACTGGAATACTCTCTTACAAATTCTAAAGGTGGCAGGGGTAAAATACAGGGAGCGAAAGGCTATTTACAATTTGTACAGAAAACAGATGGCAGTTATAAGAGTCGAGGGACATGAAAGGGAAGCAGCGGTTGGGAAGGGAGTAAGACAGGGTTGTAGCCTCTCCCCGATGTTATTCAATCTTTATATAGAGCAAGCAGTAAAGGAAACAAAAGAAAAATTTGGAGTAGGTATTAAAATCCATGGAGAAGAAATAAAAACTTTGAGGTTCGCCGATGACATTGTAATTCTGTCAGAGACAGCAAAGGACTTGGAAGAGCAGTTGAACGGAATGGATGGTGTCTTGAAGGGAGGATATAAGATGAACATCAACAAAAGCAAGACAAGGATAATGGAATGTAGTCGAATTAAGTCGGGTGATGTTGAGGGTATTGGATTAGGAAATGAGACACTTAAAGTAGTAAAGGAGTTTTGCTATTTGGGGGGCAAAATAACTGATGATGGTCGATGTAGAGACGATATAAAATGCAGCGGCAAGGAAAGCGTTTCTGAAGAAGAGAAATTTGTTAACATCGAGTATAGATTTAAGTGTCAGAAAGTCATTTATGCCGGCAGAAGTGGCCGTACGGTTAAAGGCGCTGCAGTCTGGAACCGCAAGACCGCTACGGTCGCAGGTTCGAATCCTGCCTCGGGCATGGATGTTTGTGATGTCCTTAGGTTAGTTAGGTTTAACTAGTTCTAAGTTCTAGGGGACTAATGACCTCAGCAGTTGAGTCCCATAGTGCTCAGAGCCATTTGAACCATTTGAAGTCATTTATGTATGGAAGTGAGACATGGATGGTAAATAGTTTGGACAAGAAGAGAATAGAAGCTTTCGAAATGTGGTGCAACAGAAGAATGCTGAAGATTAGATGGGTAGATCACATAACTAATGAGGAAGTATTGAATAGGATTGGGGAGAAGAGAAGTTTGTGGCACAACTTGACGAGAAGAAGGGATCGGTTGGTAGGACATGTTCTGAGGCATCAAGGGATCACCAGTTTAGTATTGGAGGGCAGCGTGGAGGGTAAAAATCGTAGGGGGAGACCAAGAGATGAATACACTAAGCAGATTCAGAAGGATGTAAGTTGCAGTAGGTATCGGGAGATGAAGGAGCTTGCACAGGATAGAGTAGAATGGAGAGCTGCATCAAACCAGTCTCAGGACTGAAGACCACAACAACAACAAAATGTCCCCCGCACAAGGTCTGGTGAAAATATTTGAAAGCTCCAGGCACTAAACTCCGGGGTACGTATAATTTAGGAACCTTATGGCGGTTAGTGCGAAAGCAGAGAAACCCCCGTTCCAAGGAGTAACCCGGAACAGTTTCCCCGGCACTACGTCTGTATACCACAGTTCGCAATTCGGGGTCCTGTCATTGTTCCTCCTTAAGTTTACTGAACAGAGATGGATTTTCAGTTAACACAGCCGTATTACAGGTGGCTAGCTCGAAATGATCGTCCGCTTCCTCGACTTGAGACATGCGACTGAGAACGTCCGCCACTTGATTCTGTCCCCCTCTAATATGACAAACACCGAACTGGAACGGCCCAACGCGCTATTCTTCCTGTCTTGCGTGGCCGAGCAAGCACCCAACTCAGGGCCTGATTGTCTGTTTCTAAACGAAACTGACGATGTCCCAAGTGGAATTTATATTTTTCCAAGGCGAATATGACCGCCAAAGCCTCTAATTCGTACACTGAGTACTTTGCTGGTGACAAAGCTCGTGATGCGTAAGCAAGAGGACGACTTTTCCCGTCCTTCCCCCGCAGCAAAACAGCCGCCACCCCTACGTTCGACGCGTCGGTTTGAACACGGAATGTACGATTGAAATCAGGGATCCCTAACACTGGAGCGGTGCTTATTGCAGCTTTCAAGGTGACAAAGGCTGCCTGTTGTGAGTCGCCCAACACAAACCTTTCGCCTTTCCTGCGCAACTGGTTAATAGGCGTGGCCAGTTGATCGAAATTCGGTACGAACTTCCTAAAACAATTCACCATGCCGGCGAAACGCGCGACAGCCCTTTTATCTTTAGGAATCGGAAAGGCATGAATAGCATGCGTCCTGCTATGATCAATAGTTACTCCCTTGCACGACAAAATGTCCCAAAAAGGATATCCCGTTCCGGGCGACTTACCGTGGACGGTTTAACGGTTAGACCTGCCTCTTTCAATTGTCCAAAAACCTGACTTAGATGTTCCAGATGTTCATCGAAGTTCGCGCTATGTATGACAACATCGTCCAAATAATTGAACACAAAGTTGAATTTAAAGTCGCCTAACACCGAGTCTAACAGGTGTGATAAGACTGCCGCACCTGCTGCTGGTCCGAAGGGCACTCTATTAAACTCTAAAAGGTTGTAATCGGTACTAAATTCCGTTATCGGTTTAGATTCCTCAGCCAACGGTACCTGATAGTACGCTTGGTGCAAGTCCAGGACAGTGAAAGCTTTGGCTCCCGCGAACAAAGAAAAACAACTGTGCAAATCCGGGAGAGGAATAGACTCCAGGACAACCTTCTGATTTAAAGCACGGTAGTCAACCACGGGTCTAAACCCTTCCCCATAGGGCTTGGGCACAAGAAATACAGGTGCTGCATAAGGTGATACGGAAGGGCGAATGACACCATACTCCGGTAGTTGGTTAATGATTTTACGGAGTTCCTGCATTTTGGGCGGAGATAAACGATACGGAGTTTGCCGCACCGGAATCTGATCAGTAAGCTGAACGCGATATTCGATCTTATTAGTGACCCCTAGCCGGTCGGTCAACACCTCCGGAAATTCATCCAACGCCTCTAATAATAACCTAGCCTGTTCTTAAGTAAGATGGTCAACATTAACCTTGGCCGGCTATGCCTCGACTCTACACAAACCAGCCCCCAACCCATGAGCACAGAAATGAAAACTAAGCTCTGGTCTAAACTGGAAGTAAAAACTTTTGTTCGCATAGTCTATCACACACTGAGTTAATTTCAAGAAATCACAACCAAAAATAAACCTCACAGATAAATTTTTAACGACCAAACAGGCAAGTGGCCAAGAGAACCTTTGAATGCCAAGCTTGAAACGTGCCTTGCGACCACTTCAAGGGTTTACACACCAGTGGAATAACACACATGATTAACAGTGCTTAATTTCAGCAACTTAGCCAAGCCTTTGTAACGTTCGTACCAATCATGATCAATCAATGAAACATTACTGCCAGAATCTAACAAGGCGCAAATAGATTCACCTCCTAGGCTAGCGCAAGCATATGGAAGCCGCCCGCCTTTCACCGCACGTACTCTACGGCATCCAGGAGGGAATGTCCTGATTAAGGCAATACGCTCCCATTTATGCTGGCCACAGCTGTTCGTATGCCAGCGCTTCGGTACGGTACATTGCTTAACCAAATGACCGGACATCCCTCAACGGTAACACAAGGCCTTGCCCGCGGAAGCTACTTGGCTAGACTACACCTTACGCGTGTCATTACCGACGGACGTATCGTCGTTCAATCTCAAGTCTCTCCTGTTACAATCAGTGTAACGCACACTTTCAATAACAACCTGCGATTTATCTAAATCAGAAAACGATGTTGGTTTCCTTTTCTTTTTCTTTTTATTCATATATTTCAGCACACAATGCGAGTATACTACGCTGTACCTCACTGACCTTGCCACGCGCGCCGCCCCCGCCAGTAGGCCCGCACGCTAATCGATTAAAAAAGAGATACAAATAAACGAGCATAAATGATACTGATCCTGTTATGTAAGCGTTGTGTGTCTGTCCGAGATTTGACTCCCCTACTTTGCACACGCTGTACAAAATATTTACTTGTCTACCTGCATCTGTTGCTACAGTAGAAAGAAGTTTTTCAACACTGTGGCATACAGAGAGACGGCAGAGGGCGACGATGGAGCAGGATAGACTTGACGGCTCAGCTCTCTTGAACATCCACCCTCACAGTGATTGTCCTGTTGACGACGTGATTAACCAATTTGCCAGTAAGGATAGGCACATAGAATTCATCATTTAAGGAAGACAACCACAACTGTAGCTTTTTTATATCATAAGATGGCATTCCCCTGTATATGTGTATAATCAGTTTAAGTAAAAGTTTCTTAAACTTTGCACGTGACTTGCTTATTTTTTATTACAGCAAAAGTGAAGGTAGTTCAAGATAACTTTAGCGCCCCCTCCTTGAGGTTTTTCTGCACAGAATCAAATGGTACAGGAAACTTACGTCTGCAGATACTTAATAAAAATTACGAGCAGAGTGCCCTTTAGGAATAAACGCCTAACTCTCATTTAATACAATTATGTTCAGAAGAAAAAGAAAAAAAAACAGAACAGATGAACGACTACAGCTAGGACGCTCATATTCACATGACATGTACATTACTATGTTCTGCAGAAATGATTAGCATTTGAACCGTGTCCGCCCTCGGGTTCCAGGTCGACAAAGAAATCACAGCGCGACACCACCTGCCGGTACAGTACGCTTGCGGCTCTGGTTGTCGCTCTGAACCGGAGGCAGTGGCTCGGTGTGACTCGGGCAGACGTGCAGGAGGCCTCGCAGACGTGTGCGCCAGCCGCACCGTCACATCAGTCAGTTTGAAAGAGCGCATGAGAAAACGTGATGCACACACACGGGAGATTGCTGCTCGTGTGGCACGAAGTGTTTGGGCAGTGGAGCGGGTGTGTGCGGAATGCCGTGGAACACGACGAGGTGGGTCAGGCCGCACCCCCAGACCAGCTCCGAGAAGACCGACACCTCACCCTAACGGCTGTAACACAACAAACTGGTAGCCACGATCGCAGGAATTCTTCTTGTTCCGCGATTACCGGTTTCGGTGAAACTAAAGCCGCCATCTTCGGGTCTTAGGACACATACAGGTTACAACATCGAGGCAGACATCCTAACGGTGTTGCAGGACAGAACTGGGTGACACATCGTACAGTATCAGGGGTGACAGTCCATCGCCGTTTATTACGGCACGGGTTACGTGCGCGTCGTCAATTTCTTCACCTACCAATGCGAATGTGCAGAAACATGGTGGCGGTAATTCTGTTCGTGTAAGATAATAGTGCCACTCTGATTTTTGTATGTTATCGCTGTGGATGTCAGGAAGAGAGCAAGTTATGTTACTGTTAACAAGTCTTTGATCTTGTACTGGTACTGTCTTTGCCTCAGAGCAGTCTGATACATTTTCAGTTGAAGGGTGGAAGGAGATGGACGTACTCGGTAGTGCGTTGTTGACTTCTAATTTTACCAGTTAGGTGAAGAAAGATTTGTTGTAAAGGACAGCAAGGATGAATATGACATATATACTGGAAGGCGAAAAGAATATGAATTTTGAATAATGTTATTATTTTTTAAGAGAAGAAGTTTGAGCTAAGACTGCAGCACTGCGCATCTAGTTTGTCCAGATAATTCTTGTCAGCTAGTTATCTTCCTCAAAGCTGAGAGAAACACCACCGCACTTCTCTGAGTCATGAGTTAACATATAAACTGATTTGATTTTATAGAAAATCTCTACTAATACTGTACCCTTTTCATATATTCACTTTGTTATGCATACTATTGTTCAGATCAATATTATGTGCTAAGAGCACGCGAAATTTCACTCTGTCTTTTTTAATACTATTTCATACACTCAAAAAAAGTATTTTTAATTATGTTCCCATAGATTTTGTTTTGACGTGGCACAAACGCGTCTTACCTGTCATACTCTCTGTTGTGATTATTACTGTGTATTTTCATTAAACTGTTGTCACTCTCCAATCCCAGTTCCTGCAGTAACGTTTGCAATGCTTCTAAATCGTCATTACATGTAAAGGACAAAATTAAATGTCTCAGATGTGTAGGTTACTTACTTTAAAAATGTGAATTACTTCTGATGGGCTGTATGAGTTTTATAAGTACTGATTTCTGCGGTTCATGTCTTCCAAATATTTTACTGGAATACAGAAGTCAGAGTGTTCGAAGCTCCCTAACATCTTAATGTTACACACACCTCAAGAAAAGTTTTGTATCACCCTGATTCCCAGAACAGAACATAGACGTTGACTGTGGATATTGTATCACAGACATAGACCCTTTGACTGTACTAAACCCGCCCAAAGATAGAAACAACCATGTGTGAGCAGTGCCTATTAGATGGAGTGGGTCTGACAGCCGATCAGTTCCAGTCATTCCACCAGGAAGGAGGTACACAGCTCGTGTTTTCTGTAGTTCAACAGTGCCTAGACGGTCAATACCACTATTCTATCGCATCCGCATTGTTTGTGCCAGGAAGCGCTCTCAACAAGGGAAGTGTCGAGACGTCTCGGACTGAACCAAAGCGAAGCTGTTCGGACATGTAGGTTATACAGAGACACAGGAACTGTCGATGACATGCCTCCGTCGGATCGCTCAAGAGCTATTACTACAGTGGATGACCACTACCTACGGATTATGGCTCGGAGGAACCCTGTCAGCAACGTCACCATATTGTGTAATGATTTTCGTTCAGCCACAGGACGTCGTGTTACGACTCAAACTGTGCGCAATAGGCTGCGTGATGCGCACCTTCACTCCTGACGTCCGTGGCGAGGTCTATCTTTGAATCACGACACCATGCAGCGCATTACAGATGGACCCAACAATATACCGAATGGACCGCTCAGAATTGGCATCACGTTCTCTTCATCCGTGAATGTCGCATATGCCTTCAATCATGCCATCGCCCGGTCAGGCTGAACGCCTTAGACACACTGTCCAGCTAGTGCAGCAAGGTGGACGTTCCCTGTTTTTTTGGGGTGGCGTTATGTTCGGCCGACGTACGTCACTGGTGGTTGTGGAAGGCGCCGTAACGGCTGTCCGATATATGATGGCCATCCTCCGACCAATAGTGTAACCATATCGGTAGCATATTGACCAGGCATTCGTCTCCATGGACGACAATTCGCGCTCTTATGGTGCACATCTTGTGAATGACTTCATTCAGGATAACGACATTGCTCGACTAGAGTGACCAGCAAGTTCTCCAAACCCGAACCCTATCAAACATTCCTGGGACAGATTGAAAAGGGCTGTTTATGAACGACGTCACCCATCAACCACTCTGAGGCATCTACGCTGAATAGCCGTTGAGGAGTGGGGGCAATCTGGACCAAAAGTTCCCTGATGAACTTGCAGATAGTATACGACGACGAATACAGGCATGCATCAATGCGAGAGGACGTCCTTCTAGGTATTACAGGTACCGCTGTGTCCAGCAATCTTGACCACCACCTCAGAAGTACTCGGTGTGTGGTGGTACAATATGCAATGTGTGCTTTTCATGAACAATAAAAATGGCGGAAATGATGTTTATATTGCTCTCTATTGCAGTTTTTCGTACAGGATCGGGAACTCTCGGAACCGAAGTGATACAAACCTTTTTTTTATGTGTGCATTTCACCCGATCTTGTGTGGCTTGCGACCAGTAGTCTAACAAAACTGCTCGGTAGAAATCAATTACGCTTTTTTAGTGTCTCACTAGTGAGTGCATTCTTGGTGCAGCTTCATTTCCCAAATAACCACAGAGAAATTCCAATTTTTGCTCAAGTGGCCCATTTGGTGGTAAAAAATATAGGAGCTGATAAATCCAAGCTTGGGGGTGAATTTTGTCGCTGTAATTCCTGAAAACTTTGAATTTACTTATTGTCAAAAAGTTACCGTTTTTGTGCACACCAGATTGTTCTCTATTCCACCATGTAGGCGATTCATTGTCGTATCTGGATATGTTGTACTGCTCTCGTGGAAAATCACATAAACGCCAAAGTTTCCTGAATATGAACGTAAACGGTCAAATTCGTCCTTTTCGTCTTCGCGGTTAAGCTTTCTTTCAACACGCTCGCTGTTTCACTCATAATGTTCCTGTAACGCTTGTTTTCCCAATTAATATCCTCCTGCACGTTACCTTCCATTGGGAAACTAGGTGCACTCAGCGACTGTTATGTGACTTATAGATTACAGGGTGTAGCAATCAGGCGTCCTTTTTCAGATTTTATTAGGCAAATCCAGAGTAACTAGCCCAACTTTACCTCCCACTCTATAAAAGTGTACCTATTACGAAAACTATGTCCCCACAAACTGTTACCCAACTTATACTCATATGCTAACCTTTGACTAAACAGAACATAATTTGAACTGTAACTCATCTGAATCCAATTTTATATTAAATGCACAACAGAAGTAAAACATTTATCTGGCCCTTATCAAAATTTCCACTTACAGAGTAAAATTTCACGTAATCTTCACACATTACATTGGTCTAAATAATACTATGCTTAACGAGGTGAGTAATGAATTGAAAAGGGTACAATGTTAACGCAGAATTGCTATAAAAAACCAAACAGCTTAATCACTTCATACGTTAATGCACGAGTCAAAGTGGGGAAATGGGGCGGACTTTCTCTCAGCTCTGAACAAGGTTGACAATAATTATTCCTACAAGCTAGCTGCGCAGTGCTTCAGTCTTACTTCAAACTTCTTGCCTTCAAAAATAATAACTTTCTTCAAAATTCATATTCTTTTCGCCTTCCAATATATAGATCATATTCATCCTTGCTGTGCCTTACAACAAATCTTTCTTCATCTAACAGATACAATAACAAGTCAACACAGCACAACTGAATACATTCATCACCTACCACATTTCAACTAAGAATGTGTCTGACTGGGCAGAGGCAAAGACTGTACCAGGAAAAGACCAAAGATTGTTTAACAGTAACATAACTTGCTCTCTCCCTGACATGCACAGCGGTAACGTACAAAAATCAAAATGACATGACCACCTTACATATAGGACGATGACACTGTGGACAGAAATGGCATCAGACACTTTTGTCGGACGAATCCAGGGCCTGTCTTGTTTGAAAATGATGCCGCATTTTTATACTGTACAGACAGAGGGAGTGACGTCTCAGTGACTGCATTCGCGTAAGACATAAAACGACAACTGGAGGCCGTTGGTGTGGGGTGCTGTTGGTACAATCACGAATCACAGTGGCCATGCGGTTAAAGGTGCTGCAGTCTGGAACCGCAAGACCGCTACGGTCGCAGATTCGAATCCTGCCTCGGGCGTGGATGTTTGTGATGTCCTTAGGTTAGTTAGGTTTAACTAGTTCTAAGTTCTAGGGGACTAATGACCTCAGCAGTTGAGTCCCATAGTGCTCAGAGCCATTTTTGAACGAATCACAGTTGGTGCGTGTCCAGCACACTGTGATCGGTATGACCTACGTATCTACATCTACATCATACTCCGCAATCCATGCCATGGTGTGTGGTGGAGGGTACCTTCCGATATCACTATCAGATCCCTGGAACTGAAACCCTGTTCCACTCGCGAATAGTGCGTGGGAAGAATGTTTGTCGGTAAGCCTCTGTATTGGCTCTAATTTCTCGAATTTTCTCCTCGTGGTCAATACGCGAGATGTATGTGGGGCGAAGTAATATGTTGTCCCACTCCCCCTGAAAAGTGCTGTCTCGAAATTTCAATAGTAACTCTCTCCGTAATGCACGATGTCTCTCTTGTAACGCCTGCCGGCTAAACGATTCCGTGACGAAACGCGCCGCTCTTCGTTGAATTTTCTCTATCTCCTCTGTCAGTCCTAGCTGACAGGGGTCCCAGATAGGTGAACAATTCTCAAAAATCGAGCGAACAAGCGCCTTATAAGCCACTTCTTTCGTGGATGAGTTACATTTCCTTCAGAATATTCGGATGAATCTGAGTCTGGTATCTGCTTTTCCCAATATCTGTTTTATATGCCCATTCCACTCAAGGTCGCTCTAGATAGTTACGCATAGATATTTTACGGCAGACGGTGTCTCCAGCTGTTTGTCATCAATAGTGTAGCTGTACAGTAGTGGATTTCTTTTCCTATGTATGCGCAATATGTTACATTTATTTACGTTCAGGTTCAAATGCCAGAGTCTGCTCCACTCATCAATTCTGTGTATCTCGTTCTGCAAATTGTTACTCTCTTGTGGCGTTGCTTCTGCATCATCTGTGAATAGCCTTTAAGAGCATTCGACGCTTTCTACTAGCTCATTTATATATATATATATATATATATATATATATATATGTATATATATTGTAACCAGCAACGGTCACATCACACTTCCCTGTGGTACTCCGGATATTACCTTTACATCTGTCGGTTTAGTTCCGATCAGAGCGATGTGTTGAGTTCTATCTGCAAGAAAGTCTTGAAACCAATAGCACATTTCCTCCGTACTTGTTTTTCATTAAACGGCGATGCGAGACGGTGTCAAATGCCTCACTGAAACCAAAGAACACGGCATCAACCCGAGCTCCGTCGTCCATTGCGTTGTGGACCTCAGGGAGGAACAGAGCGAGCTAAGTTTCGCAGGATCTCTGTTTGCGGAATCCATGTTGATTTTTATAGAGGAGATGTTCATTTTCCAAGAATGTCATAATTCTTGAGCACAAAACGTGTTCTCTAATTCTACAACAAATTGACGTCAGCGATATAGGTATGTAATTGTGTGGATCTGTCTTACGGCCTTTCTTAAAAACGGAAAAGACCTGCGCTTCTTTCCAGTTGTTAGGTACCTCTTCTTGCTCAAGTGACGTACGATAAATTACTGCTAGAAGGGGAACAAGTTCTTTCGCATAATCTTGATAGAATCTTACAGTATCTCATCTGGTCCTGGAGCCTTTCCGCTGCTGAGCTATTGTAGCTGCTTTTCAGCTCCGCGAAGACTGAATTCAGTATCTCGGCCTTCTCTCTGTTATCTTCCGTCCTGGTGCCTCTGTGGTCACTGACAGAATGAATAGATGATTTCGACTCACTTACTGACTTCATATTCGACCAAAATCTCTTAGGGTCTTTACTCAGGTCGGTTGACAACGTCTTACTTTCAAAATCATTGAACGCTTCTCCCATTGCTCTCCTTGCGCTCATTTTCGCTTCTTTCAGCTTTTGAAAGCTATGTTTTTACTTCTCTTGAATCTGAGGTGTAGTGCTCTTTGTTTACGTAGCGCTTTTCTAACGCAGCTATTAAACCACGTGCCATCCTGTGGCCCATAGGCATACCCTTTCTGCACAATACCTCAGACGCCAATTTTCAGCAAGACAATGCACGACCACGTGTTGCTGCACGAACACGTCCGTCCTGGGTGTCACAGAATGTCGGCCTCTTGCCCTGGTCCTCCAGATCACCAGACTTGTCGCCAATCGAAAGTGAGTGGAATACAGTGGAACGATGGGTACAGTGCTGTGACCCAGTGCCGATCACCACAGATGGAATTTTGGAAGCAGGTGAATGCAGCATGGATGACTATACAATAGGACGCCATTCGCGCCTTATACGCGTCATTGCCATCATACACGGAACAAGTTATCAGGTCCCATGGCGGACCCTGTACCTGATAGGTAACAGGACACATGCCGAACCGAGGTGACTGAACTGCTAATCATTTCTGCAGAACATACTAATGTTCATGCCCTGTGAATATGAACGTCCTACCTCGAGTCGTTCAAGGTGTTATGCTTTTTCTGAACGTGAGCGTAGACCAGGTACATGGTAAAAGCCTGGCGCAATGATAATCCGGTCAGACCAGAAATAGCAGAAAAGAACGACGGCCAGAATAAAGACCAGTTTCCCACGTTCTGCTTGGGCGCAGCAGCTGCCGGGTCACTGTTCTGCGAATGCGCCAGTTTCAATCCATAATACAGCAGCTTCTCTCAGCTCTTAGTTGACGAGAATGTGAAACAAATTATCAAAAAATGATTAATAAAACGATTTTTTTCCCACTTGACGCCCAGAGAACTTTCCCACGTCATTATCGTATCTTACGTTTTGAATTAATATTTCATATTGGGAAAAAAGCTGACGTAACTGAACTATGACAGGCACGATTAGATTAGATTAGATTCAGTTTTCGTTCGATAGACACAAAAATAAGATATTTCTAGTGGGCGTGGAACAAACCAGAAAGAATAACATAAAAAGCATATGACATTTGAATATAGTTCTCTCTACCCTGATCATTTCTCAGGAGAATGTCAAAATAGGTGTATGCACTACTGTAAACTGGAACTGCGAATATTTACATAATGAGTCCGCTTTTAATACATTTATCACACGCAAAATACCTAACCTTGACTGTTGTGACCAAGTGCTGTCCAAACTATAATGTAACAGACAGCTCTTACAACCCAGTAAATCGGCTGTGGCAGAGCATTGTATTGATTCTGGTCACTCTATGGTATATGAAAATGTCGAAACTCTGACTTATGTTTCATCTTTCTGGGACTCCGTAGTAAAAGAGGCCATTGAAATCCGCTTGACGAAGAATTTAAATAATAGAGACAGCGGTTTCACATTAGATAAATCATGGAATCCGGCACTTTCAAAATTGAACTTACAAAGACGTCGCTACAGTTCAGGTCCCAGTAATACATCGACCTCCCAGCATGGATCGAATGCGCAGTCACAGACGTAACTCATGCATATTGTACGTCCTTGCCACCAATCAATATCACTGGCGCCTTGTTTATCTGTGGCCGCATGCGCAGTGGCGCGGTCCGCGAGTTTAAAAGGATGGAGCGAGCGCTGGAGCGTCAGTCGTACGGCTCTCTCTGAAGATGGCTGAAAGGTATACAGCCGAAATATTAGAAGAAGAAGCAGAATACATGCGGCTGCATTCCCGAAACTTAATGGAGCAGTCTTTGCGCCGCGAAAACCTGAAGATTCACATCAAGTTTACTTAAGCTTGTTTAGCAGTCTTTGTTAAGATATTCATCTATAGAGTGGAAGGGGTTGCCTACCAGAAAGTCTATCCACCTCTGTTTGAACCATGCTTTATCTGAAACCAGCTTCTTAATCTTTAATTTGTTGAAAATGTGTGTTCGTGAATATTGGATCCCTTTTAGGACCAAGGCAAGTGATTTTAGGTCTTCATGTACATTGTTCTTGTTCCTAGTATTCATACTGTGTATTGAACTATTGGTTACAAATAGAAATATATTACTTTCGACAAATTTCATTACGGAATAAAGATACGGAGAAGCAGTGGTTAGAACACG
Organism: Schistocerca piceifrons; assembly: GCF_021461385.2. NCBI lineage: Eukaryota > Metazoa > Arthropoda > Insecta > Orthoptera > Acrididae > Schistocerca > Schistocerca piceifrons. Next base: position 1,404,722 of record NW_025727757.1, read on the forward strand.
AAGTTTGTTGAACAGGTTTCCACATGATATTCTTGAATTTACACCACAAATGAGTTTTACTACGCGCTTTCGCACGCTAAAAACTGTTCCTCAATTTTACGAGTTACCCCGCAATATGATTCCAGATGACATAATACAATGAAAGTGAGCAAAGTATGCAAGTTTTTTTATGTTTATATCTCTTACATGTGACTTCATTCTCACAGCTAATAAGATGTTTAACAGTTTCAGCAATTCTGTAGTACGCTCTCCCCAACTGAATTTAATATGGAGTTGTTGCCCCAGAAATTTAACACTGTCAACCTCTGCGATCTACATGACTTCATATGTTATACACATCCTGGGAGGAAATCTCGTACAGGTTCTGAATTGCTTACAGTGAGTCCTATCAAAGTTTAGTGACACTGAATTAGCTTTAAAAAACTAAACTCCACCTGAACAGGCCATGAAGGCCCAACGGTACCGGCCGGCCACCATGTCGTACTAAACCAGTAGGCGTCACTGAATGCAGATATGGACTGTGATCAGCATACCGCTCTCCAGGCGGAATGTCAGTTTACGAGACCGGAATTGGCTTTAAGTCATTTATTAATCTCAGTGAAAATTTGATTAGCAGCCACTTCTAAATCCATACTTGACTTTGTTTGTATCAACCGCAAACCAAACAAACTTAGCATCTGTCAAAGTAACAGCCGAGAAGAAAGGGATATTTTTATTCAAATGTTCCGTCAACATCGACGTTAATAACCTCATAGCACAAGCTTAAAATGGGGAACAGAACAGGCAGTGTTGAATATATCCTGACATTACCGAGAAATTTTTGTCTTATATTTTGATGAGAGGGGCAAGCTCCCTCTCATCCTACGAGATGGTGTCTACCGTATCCGATACAGAGGAAAATAAGGAAAACACAATTTGGATGGCCTAACTGGTATCTGAGCTTTCGTTCTCCTCAATTAGAGTCCATTGTCTTAGCATTGTCACAGCTAATTTTTACCACAGATATATCACAAAAGCTGTGAACACCGATGAACAGGAAGCGGCGTGTCTCTTGGCTTCGCCTTTGACGCCGCGATCCCGCAATGCATCTGTAGTTAGCGGGTTATCAGCAGCTCAAACCCTGCGTTCAGGCTGGTTTCCATAGTATCCAGTTCAGCCTAGAGGGGCTTCCGATAACCAGCAGGAGAGTGTAGAAGACAGCAAAAGTAGTAGCCCCGGACATGTTCCTTGTGTAGAACTCGAGAAATTGTTCGTGACATCATATAACTTGAAAAATACCAATGAGATCGGCCCACGTTGGGAGCCAAAAATTAAGAAGCCAACAATAACTCTTTTTTTTTTTTTTGAGTGATCTGTCGTATGACTGATTTGATGCAGCCCACCGCGAATTCCTCTGCTGTATCAACCTATCCATCTCAGAATAGAACTTATAACCTCTGTCCTCAATTATTTGCTAGATGTACTCCAATCTCTGTCTTTCTCTACACCTTTTACCCTGTAAAACTCTGTCTAGTACGATGGAAGTTATTCCCTGGTGTCTTAACAGATATTCTATCATCCTGTCCGTTCTCGTCGTCTGTATTTTCAGTATTTCCTCGCCGATTCTGCAACAAAGAACCTCCTCATTCCTGACCTTATCAGTCCACCTATATTTCAACATTCGTCTGCAGTACCACATCTCAAATGCTTCGATTCTCTTCTACTCCGCTTTTCCCGCAGTCCATTTTTCACTACCATACAATGCTGTGCTTCTAACGTATATTTTCATAAATTTCTTCCTCAAATTAAGGCCTATGTTTGATACCAGTAGACTTCTCTTGGCCAGGAAAGCACTCTTTGCCATTACTAATCAGCTTTTGATGTCCTTGATACTTCATCCATCACTGGTCGGTTTGCTGCTTAGTTAGAAGAATTCTTTAACTTCACCTACTTCCTGACCACTAATTCTGATGTTAAGTTTCTCGCTGTTCATTTCTACTACTTCTCACTAGATTTATCTTTCCTTGATTTACGCTCAGTCCGTATTTTGTACTCATTAGGCTATTCATTCCATTCAACAGGTGTAATTCTTCTTCACTTTCAGTCAGGATAGCTACGTCATCAGCGAGTCGTATCATTAATATCCTTTCACCTTGAATTTTAATTCTATTCCTGAACCTTCCTTTTATTTCCATCATAGTTTCTTCGATGTACTGATTGTACAGTAAGCTTCGTTCTTGGTCGTCCACTCTTATTATTCCCTCTTGGTTCTTGTAAACATTGTATATTACCCGTCTCTCCCTGTAGCTAACCTCCATTTTCCTCAGTTTCGAACATCTTGCACCATTTTACATTGTCGAACGCTTTTTCCAGGTCGACTATCCTATGAATGTGTCTTGGTTTTTCTTTAGCCTTGCTTCCATTATCAACTGCAACGTCATAATTGCCTCTCTGGTTTGTTTACCTCCCTAAAGCCAAACTGATCGTCATGCAGCACATATTCAATTTCCTTTACATTCTTCTGTGTATTATTCTTGTAAGTATGAGCTGTTAAGCTGTTAAGCTGATTGTACAATAATTCTCGCACAGTCGCCTAAACAGCTCATGCATCCAACTCATATCAGTAATTTAATGGATTCAAACACAAAAGGTTATGAGGTTAAGGGCTTGATGTACGAATGGAACAGGTCGGTTAGGTGATTAAAACATTTTTTTAAATGTATTTATTTCAGTACCATTTAGACAAAATTTCAAACCTCAGCGCTGATTTGGAAGGGTGTGGATAGGACTCAGTTATTAAGGGGAAGGAGGAGGAAGGACGAATCGTCTCACCATTATAATGCGTCGCCCACTGCAGTCGGCGGCAGGCGCTGCGCCGGTACGGCGCGTCACCTCGGAGCTGTACGGCGCGAATCGGCTGCTCTTATCGGCATCCGGGGCTTTGCGGCGAGCGCCAGGCACGGTCTCCGGGTTGTCTCCCCGTTGTCGGTTGCGTTGCCGAAGCTTCGATATCACGGCCATCGGAAGGTGGATGCTGGCGATGGATGGAAGAGCCCCCCCGTCCTCTTGCCCTTCTTCACACCCTCATCCATTTCTCAACTCATCGCTTCCTCGAAATTTTCTGCTCCCTCGGCGTTGTCACTGGCTGACTGTTTGTCGTGCCAGCCAATGACTGATCGCGGTCTCATAACTACGCCTCTCAGTGCAGGTTGGAAATTTCCTATCTTGAGTGGGCTGGTGTGTGACTCAGGAATTGGAGTGTTTCTCACGATTTTGCCGTAGTTGGTGGAACAATTTTCCGATGTTCTTCTGCTTTCCGAAGCTGTTGCGACAGGAGCCACACATTTATTTGTAGTCGCTATCTCTGCGTGAGACCTAGACAGATTCATACTTTGGGTTCTTCTCAAGTCTGCTGGCGCCCATGATTTACAACGTACGTCCTTTTTAGTCCAGAAAGCATCTGTTTAAGAAGACTGACTTCTATCACACGTCCCACTGGTGGTAATTCTTCACGTTTTTTGTACGCTCCTTTCGGAGTCTGTGGGGTGCCTGAATCGTCGACCGGTTCTTGCTTTCTAAGGTAGTAAGTAAAACTATTACTTCCAGGCCAGAAGAATTCACATGCTTTCGCTTGTGCGTTCTTGAAATTTTGGAGGTTTGTGATACGTTGCTATGGGACCAAACTCTCGAGGTCATCGCTCCCTAGACTTACACATTACGAGGGTCGTTCAATAATTAGACAAACTGGTCTGGAGAAAAAAACGTTTATTTTTACGAATCAATACATTTTCTACTTTCCAACATAATCCCCTTCAAGGTTTATGCCCTTGTTCCAACGGGATACAAGCCTTATTGTTTCGACTGCAAAGAACTCTTTATCATGATGTTTGAACCAATGTTCCACAAACTGTTTGACTTCCTCGTTGTCTTGGAACCTCTTGCTACGTAATGTCTCTTTCAGTGCACCAAACAAATTCAAGTCACCAGATTCTAAATCAGGACTGAAAGGGGCATGATGCAGCACTTTCTAGCCCATTTTGTCGATGGTTTCACGGGTTGGTTGAGCAATATGAGGACGTGCGTTGTCCCACGACATTTCTCTCTCATGGCTGGCTTCACTTTATTTAAAAGCAAATCTGAGTAGTATTATACGCTGCTCTTCGAGATATCACAAGAAACTGGCTATTCAGCATTCCAAAATACCGTCAACATGACTTTTTCTGCTGATGCTTGGGTTTTGAATTTTTTGTTGGCAGGTAAGTTCGTGTGCTTCCACTCCATGCTTTGTGTTTTTGATTCTGGCTTATAATAGTGAACCCAAGTTTCAACACCAGTTAAAATTTTGTTGAGGAAGTCGTCTTCGTCTCTTTCATAATGTTCATTTTGCTCTGTGCACACTCTCAACCTTGTTTTCTTGTGTAGCCACGTCAACTCCTTTCGGACCCATATTGCACGTATTTTGCGGTGCTTCAGCTTGTTACAGATAATGTTATGAACCATACGAGTAGTAACTTGAACCTTATCACCTGTCATTTTCACAGTCACACGACTGTCGGCCCGAATAATGTCATCAGTTCGAGTTTCAAGTGAGGGAGTTGAAACTGTAACTAGTCGGCCAGAACGGCGTTCGTCCGTCACTGATTCGCGACTATTTTTGAACTGCACTACCCACTTGTAAAACATTGCACGATTCATTTATCCTTCACGAAAAACCTTAGGCATTCTACAGTATATATTGACTGGTTTCTCGCTTTCAGCAAGTAAAAAACGAATAACGTTGTTCAACTAACGTGGACGTTTCAAACGGACTCTCCATCTTGAAATGTATTTTTGAGGCTATAAACAAAACAATGTTGATACATCAGCTAATCTGGGCTCACCCCAGTGATGACAAAGCCATGAAAATACCAAACTTGCCCTACTAACAGTTTTTTCCCCAGACCAATTTGTCTCTTTACTTATTGAATGATCGTCGTACTTAACCTAACTTAAACTAACTTCCGCTAAGGACAACGCACCCATGCCTGACAGAGGACTCGAATCTCCAACAGGGCAGCCGCGCTGAGCGTTCTTCCTGTCCCATTCTAATGGCTGCAGGGGTGCATCAGTTTATGGCACACTTCTCATTGTCTGGCGGCCGCTTCACGACGTGTCCTTTGTTAAAGGAGGCCGTGTGTGGTTGCAGAGTGGCCGCATGGGGTCCGGCTGGCCTCTGGCAGTGTGAGCCGACAAAGGAGGCCCGGGCTGAAGGTATCACAACCTCCTGCTGCATCCTCCGTAATTTCGATAGCTATTAGGAAAATTGTCATCTTCCGCCCTGCAAGTGCCCTGCCTGCGTGCAGCTGGCTAGAGACAGTTCCGCCTTCACCAGCCAGCTGCTGTCGTACCACCACTGGTTGGATACCGCCTCAGATCGGACGTCGCCTTCGCCGCCAGACGGCTGCACTCCCGCCACCTGCGCTCCGAGACAAAGTTGAGCCGTGCACGGCTCGTGTACATGCCGTTTATTGTTTTTCATCTTCTCTTACAGTACTACTGCCTCGTTTCCTTATTCCATTCACTGGCGTCGCTAACTTCCTGCCTTACCTGCCTGTGAGTGGCAGCAGCAGCGCTTATCGCTAAGTGCACTGTGGTGCCATCTCTGGAGCGACCGATAGTATTTCCGGGTCGTAGTGTGTCGAAAGCTCAGTGGGGATCTCAGTCGGAACGCAGCAGCAGTGAAGTCGGGGACAGAGCACCGGTGAGGCGCCGACAGCCATGTACTTGCCTACTGCTGGAGACACACATGGACTGTCCGACTGAAGAAGACTGGAGTGGGAACAACCGTTGGTTGGTCATTCCATCGGTCATCTCATCGGCCGACGTGTATTTGATCTTTTGACCATTTTCAGGTTTTGGGCAGTCGGTCGGTTGGGGCAGAGCAGCGAGGAAGTCTCCATGGCGCATAGCCAGGCCAGAGCCGCTGGCGGCGTGCATGTGCGGTTGGAGTTGTGGGCCACTTCTTGCAAGGGTTACGAAGTTCATCGCACACCGAACCTGGACACTAAAGTTGAGTGCGCACTTAATCTACTGTTAAGCCTCAACTGCAGCGGTGTACCGTAGGTCTCTAGAAGAGCGTAGCGTTCCAAAGGATTGGAAAAGGGCACAGGTCATCCCCGTTTTCAAGAAGGGACGTCGAACAGATGTGCAGAACTATAGAGCTATATCTCTAACGTCGATCAGTTGTAGAATTTTGGAACACATATTATGTTCGAGTATAACGACTTTTCTGGAGACTAGAAATCTACTCTGTAGGAATCAGCATTGGTTTAGAAAAAGACGATCGTGTGAAACCCAGCTCGCGCTATTCGTCCACGAGACTCAGAGGGCCATAGACACGGGTTCACAGGTAGATACCGTGTTTCCTGACTTCCGCAAGGCGTTCGATATAGTTCCCCACAGTCGTTTAATGAACAAAGTAAGAGCATATGGAATATCAGATCAATTTTGTGATTGGATTGAAGAGTTCCTATATAACAGAACGCAGCATGTCATTCTCAATGGAGAGAAGTCTTCTGAAGTAAGAGAGATTTCAGGTGTGCCGCAGGGGAGTGTGATAGGACCGTTGCTATTCACAATATACATAAATGACCTTGTGGATGACATCGGAAGTACACTGAGGCTTTTTGCGGATGATGCTGTGGTATATCGAGAGGTTGTAACAATGGAAAATTGTACTGAAATGCAGGAGGATCTGCAGCGAATTGACGCATGGTGCAGTGAATGGCAATTCAATCTCAATGTAGACAAGTGTAATGTGCTGCGAATACATAGAAACATAGGTCTCTTATCATTTAGCTACAAAATAGCAGGTCAGCAACTGGAAGCAGTTAATTCCATAAATTTTCTGGGAGTACGCATTAGGAGTGATTTAAAATGGAATGATCATATAAAGTTGATCGTCGGTAAAGCAAATGCCAGACTGAGATTCATTGGAAGAATCCTAAGGAAATGCAATCCGAAAACAAAGGAAGTAGGTTACAGCACGCTTGTTCGCCCACTGCTTGAATACCGCTCAGCAGTGTGGGATCCGTACCAGATAGGGTTGATAGAAGAGGTAGAGAAGATCCGACGGAGAGCAGCGCGCTTCGTTACAGGATCATTCAGTAATCGCGAAAGCGTTACGGAGATGATAGGTAAACTCCAGTGGACGACTCTGCAGGAGAGACGCTCAGTAGCTCGCTACGGGCTTTTGTTAAAGTTTCGAGAACATACCTTCACCGAAGAGTCAAGCAGTATATTGCTCCCTCCTACGTATATCTCGCGAAGAGACCATGAGGACAAAATCAGAGAGATTAGAGCCCACACAGAAGCGTACCGACAATCCTTCTTTCCACGAACAATACGAGACTGGAATAGAAGGGAGAACCGATAGAGGTACTCAGGGTATCCTCCGCCACACACCGTCAAGTGGCTTGCGGAGTATGGATGTAGATGTAGATGTAGATGTAGATGTAGAACTGCAATCACATCTCTTCGATTTATCCTGGTTCTCGCTTTCTTGGAGATTCCCGCGAGCAACAACGTGTGTGCATTGAAGTCGGCTAGAGTTGCAGCCGTTTTCCTGTGTGGTGTTTAACTTAATTTAGTTCATTCCTTCATTAGTTAAGTGTACCAGCGGTATCTTCTGTCTTGTGGCCGTTGACATTCCGGTTACCTGCCTTGGACGTTGACGTAATTTTTGGCAGTGTATTTTCCTCGTCGTGTTGATGCTGTCCCACATGGCGTGTAGTTCGACAGCTGAGGTGTTTTTGGCACTTTTGGGCGTTTATTCTGACTTGGATGGATTGGGCACCAGTTGCGCTATTGACATCTTGTTGTCGTTTTCCGAGGCAGGTGGATCAGAACTGATCTTGTTGGTTGGTTCATCGGCTGGCTTCAGATTAAAACGTTGCCGGTGTGGCTGCCTGTCTCACCTAAACATGCGTTAGTATTACTTCCCAGGCCGACCCTTGGAACCTTCTGAGCACCGCTCCTTGTGTTTTACATAGTGACTTCCTGTTTAGTCTTAAGTACTCTGTGTGGCCTTTAGCCGAGTTTTAGCTTATTAAAATTGCAAGACCTTTTTTTAGGCCTTGAGCCGTAAAAAAATATTTCTTGTTGGGTATGTTGCCTTCAGCCGAGTTTCACCCTTTCAAATTTAACATTGAAAATTCCTTGTGTCTAGGCCTTACGCCATAAATTTGTTTCAGGTTGGTATGTGCCCTTCAGCCGAGTTTTCACCCTTTGCAAAAGTTGAAAAATTTGTTCTAGGCCTTAAGCCATAGGGAATAATTTTTAGTTTGTATGTGGCCTTCAGCTGATTTTTTCAGTTTACACTAAAAATTGGATATTTCTTTGTAGCGGCTTTAAGCGGTGAGATTGTTTGGGTTTCGTATGTGGCCGAGTTTTAGGATAAAGCCTTTAGCCTATTATAGTTCAAATTTAGAACCTCTTCCCTTTAGGTCTTTAGCCATAAATTTGTTTTCAGCTTGGTGTGCGGCCTTCAGGAGAGTTTTAGTTCTCTTAAATTAAAAATTAAAAATCCTTGTCTTCCCCTTAACTCATAAGATTGTTATTCTCTAGTATGAGGCACTTAGCCGAGTTTTACACGAAATATTTTAAGATAAGGCCTTCAGCCTTTCCAAATTGAAAGCTCTTCTATCTAGGCCTTAAGCCAATACATTGTTTTGTGGATATGCGGCCTTCAGCCGAGTTTCAGCCTATTTCGACTAAGCATTGAAAATATTAGTCTCGGCCTTAAGCCGTAACACTGTTCTTGATTAATGTGAGGCCTTCAGCCGAGTTCTATGAAAAAATTTAAGCTAAGGCTTTCAGCCTATTTACAATGAAGATAAAAAAATTTCTTTGTAAAAAAGTGAAACCTCCAGAAGAATTCCTGTACATCAGTTTCTTGCTTTTAGGCCTTGTGCCTTGGATTTTCGATGTGGCCTTCAGCCGATACAAATTAAATCAAAGGAGGTCATTCGTTAAAAGCTTGAGAGTTTTGATTCTTGCTTGTGTGATTGTGTGCTTTAAGGAATAAAGTTTATATGTTGAGTGCAACTGACAGTAACTTACTTTGACCCCTTTCCTCAAAAATAACCGCATCCTCTGTGTCCTGCTTGCTCAGGGATTTCAAAAGGGTTTGCGCCACCGACAGTTCGCATACTTCGTTCTGAAGGTGTAGTTTTTTCATTGACCAAGAGAATGTAATCTGGGCTCTCAAAAATCTATTTTCGTTTCGTTGAAGAACAAAGTTTGTGACGAACTTTTCCTTCACATTATTGGTTCAAATGGATCTGAGCACTATGTGACTTAACTTCTGAGGTCATCAGTCCCCTAGAACTTAGAACAACTTAAACCTAACTAACCTAAGGACATCACGCACATCCATGCCCGAGGCAGGATTCGAACCTGCGACCGTAGCGGTCGCGCGATTCCAGACTGTAGCTCCACATTGCTATCAAGGGATACTCCCCATCCCATCCCCCTGACATTCAGTGGTTAGAGGTCCCAGTAGACAGCCCGTCAAAATCTGAACACTGATCAAGCATGAGAACAGGAAGGCGGTGTAGCCGGCCAGGGTGGCCGAGCGGTTTTAGGCCCTACAGTCTGGAACCGTGCGATAATTAAGGTCGCAGGTTCGAATCCGGCCTCGGGCATGGATGTGTGTGATGTCCTTAGGTTAGTTAGGTTTAAGTATTTCTAAGTTCTAGGGGACTGATGACCTCAGATGTTATGTCCCTTAGTACTAAGAGCCATTTGAACCGAGGTGGTGTACTGAACTGTCCAAATAAAAGGAAAATGGAAACACCGACCGGTCCAAGCACAAGCACTGCAATACAGAGCAGTCTGAAACAATCGAGGCGTCGTGGTTAGCGCAGGCACGGAAGCTCAGCGTGTTCGTTCAGAGGGATAGTTGCCCTCGGGTGATAAAAAAAAGAAAAATGTGGCTGAATAGATCAATGGTGAAACTGAACGGGTGTCATGGGACGGCCCCGAACATACGCAACGAATAATAAACTAAACTAAACTCCGTCCGAACAGGCTTTGGATGGCCCAACGGTACCGATCGATCGGCCGCCGTGTCATCGTCAGCCCACAGGCGTCACTGGATACTGATATGAAGGGTCATGTGGTCAGCACTTCGCTCTCCCGGACGTATGTCAGTTTACGAGACCGGAGCCGTTTATGCTCAATCAAGTAGGTCCTCAGTTTGCCTCACAAGGGCTGAGTGCACCCCGCTTGCCAGCAGCGCTTGGCAGACCGAATGATCACCCATGCAAGTTCTAGCCGAGCGCGATAGCGCTTAACTTCGGTGATTTGACGGGAACCGGTGTTCCACCGCTGCAACGCCGTTGGTGCAACGAACAATGACGAACACAATGAGATTTAGAAAACAAATAAGTGGTCACGATGTTGGACTGCAAAGCGGGCGAGCCGTGTTCGAAGCTCCCACGTGCCAATTTCTTTTTTCTGCTGCTTGCTGTATATAAATTTCTGCGTGTGTCGTGCTGTAACGTCTCTTAGCAGTCGAAAGGAAGTGGATTTCGAATGAGAACGGCAAACTTTTGATAACAAGCCGACAAGTCAACGGTATTCTCCACCGGAAAACACATGTAGTGTGTCATACACGGCATTAGTGACAGGACGTGAGTCATATGACAGGAATCTCTTACCGACACACCTAATTTGTACGCCTGGTAAACTGAGCGAGATATGCTTCCTTGCCCGATATAGTTGTTCGTATGAATGTGTGATCGCTGCCAAGGAAATGATGAAAACATAATAGTTTGTCACATAAGCTTCAACAAGCGAACGCAACAGCTTCACAATCACGCAGTTTCTCTGTGCTCTGTCAAAACATACTTTCTTAACGATTTTGAAGTTGCGTTCAGGTTCGGAAATTTGGTCTTTTGAATTCGTTTGTTGTAACATAGTTCACACCCGCGTAATCGTTGTTTTCATTTCTGTGAGACGTCTATGTGCTAACTCGCCTGCTCTCACTATTCATCACATTTACTTGCGACGGTAATGTATTATTAACACATGATTTATATTCTACAACCAGTGCACAGTACGACACCTGCCAAGACTACAGACAGAGAACAGACAACTGAGTGATCGGACGGAGAGATCTTAATGCAGTAAAAAAGAATTAAAATAAATGGTAGGAGGGAGTGTTCAATATGGCTCATCTGCTCTGCAGTCGAACACCGTGACCACTTAACCACGATGCTGTGGCTCTTCTACTTCACTCGATGTTCAACTTGTTAAGGTTGGACCGTTCACTGCCTCTACTTTGCTTCTTTTCTCACAGTTCAGTACACCTTCTTCCCGTTCTCATGTTTGATCTGTGGTCAGTTTCTGACGGGGTGTCCACTGGGTTAACTTACCAATAAATCTGAGGGGGGTGCGGTAGGAAGTTTCCCTTTTAAGAAGAATTTCTGCCGCGTGGGATTAGCCGAGCGGTCTCAGGCGCTGCAGTCATGGACTATGCGGCTTGTCCTGGCGAAGGTCCAAGCCCTCCCTTTGGCATGGGTGTGTGTGTTTGTCCTTAGGATAATTTAGGTTAAGTAGTGTGTGTGCTTAAGGACTGATGACCTTAGCAGTTAAGTCCCATAAGATTTCACACACATTTGAACATTTTTGAACAAGAATTTCTTGAGAAAGTTTAGTTTGTTTTGTTGTACTGCATCAAAAACAGCAGACTATTTGTGTTCGAACTGTACTTGTTGAAATAAACAAAGTTTAGCTCCATCAACCCGTGATCTTGTGGAAGTATTCTGAGTGAGGTATACTTCAGCCCGAAACAAAAAGACAAATAATGGAGCACACCAACTCACCAGCCAAGAAAAAATTCAAAACCAAAGCATCAGCAGGAAAAGTCATCTTGACAGTGTTTTGGGATGCTGAAGACTCAGTTTTTTTTATTATTATCTCGAAAAGCAGCGTACAGTGAGCAGTCAATACTACTCGATTTGCCTTTAAAGAAGGTGAAGCCAGCCATGAGAGAGAGATGTCGTGGACGTCAGTGAAGAGATGTGATTCTCCAGCAAGACAACCCATGTCCTCATATTGCTCAACCAACCCGTGAAACCATAGACAAAAAAATGGCTCAAATGGCTCTGAGCACTATGGGACTCTACATCAGAGGTCATCAGTTCCCTAGAACGTAGAACTACTTAAACCTAACTAACCTAAGGACTTCACACACATCCATGCCTGAAGCAGGATTCAAACCTGCGACCGTGGCAACAGCGCGGTTCCGGACTGAAGCGCTTAGAACCGCTCGTCCACAGCGGCTGGCCATCGAAATAATGGGCTGGGAAGGGCTGCCTCATCCCCCTTACAGTCCTGATTTAGCACCTAGTGATTTCCATTTGTTTGGTATACTGAAGGAGGCATTACGTTGGCAGAGATTCCAGGGCAATAAAGACGTGGAAAAGTTTGTGGGGAGTTGGTTCAAACATCAAGATAAAGAGTTCTTTGCATCCAAAATAAAAAAAAGTTTGTAGTTCGTTGGAAAAAGTGCATAAATATTCAAGAAGATTATTTTGAAATGCAGAAAAACTATTGTTTTGCAAAAGTAAACTGTTTTTTCTCCAGACGGATTTGTCTCTTTAATTATTGATAGACCGTCGTATTATAATAGAAAGCGAAAGCTAAATGGAAACCAAAGTCCCATCATTTTTGTGTGATACGGAAGGAATCTAGTTATCTCGACTTCCACACAGGTTTTGGAAGACAGGATCAGCTAAATTGTCAGAAGATGCTGATATAGATGTGAGAGAGTCGATGTTGGATGTTTAAGAGGTTACATGGGAGGACTTCGCTGCTATTTCCACTTGATTACTCTGACTGACAGCTTTATTTAAATCGAAACTTCCTGGCAGATTAAAACTGTGTGCCCGACCGAGACTCGAACTCGGGACCTTTGCCTTTCGCGGGCAAGTGCTCTACCATCTGAGCTACCGAAGCACGACTCACGTCCGGTACTCACAGCTTTACTTCTGCCAGTATCTCGTCTCCTACCTTCCAAACTTTATTTAAATTTCTTCTATCACCTCTGAAGGGTATGTGTTTACAAGTCTTGTGGTATATATATGGAACATCTCCCAAAGTGTAAACACTCGGTTGTACTACTAAAAAGGGATATGAAATTGACAGAATGTGTGAAAATGCTCATACAACAGGAAAATGTGATGAATGATGTGAGGAATGGTTTCTTAGAATGTGCTGTACAGATTGAAAGGTGTCACCCAGTTCTCTGGCTGCTTCCTTTCATAGTCTCTTTATACGATACCAGTTTCCGCGAATATGGCAAAAGGAACGAAAATGTGGACTGGAAATGATATTCAAAGTGTAATACAGTCAATTGTTCCAATTGAACATATATATCCCTCTTTAATATCCTTTACGCCACTGTGAGGTAGCTGACTCTCATAGTAGAGAAACTGCATGGCCAAATTTTCATACTGGGAGTTCCGGAGCTAGTCGTTCAAATTAACACAGGAGGCAGAGGACTTAAAAAACAAATATGGCAATTTTTAACACAGAAGGTAGTTCAGCATGTTGACTGCAGTAGTGACACTTACAGGAACTGCTCGATTGTGCAGCCGTTGGCCTGTATGCACGCAGTACATCACTAGACCACTGACTGCCACGTCCGTTTGAAGATTCCTGGCCTCTCCACAATGGTACCAGGAGCGACGGTATCTGTAGCGACGAGGTCTTCTTGTGTTTCCACAGTGGTTTGACACTCCAGCTGCCCCGGAGGAAGAAATGGAGGCACGTGAGGTTAGGCAACCTGCTTGACCAGGCCATAGCGTCACCTCGGCCGATCCATCGATTCCCCGAGCAGACTCCCGGATGACTCGCCACAGTAATGCTGAAACGAGCACGCGCCGTGTCTTCTTGGAAGTACGTCATTTACCTAACGTTCAGAGGTACATCGTCCAGCAATTCTCGCCAAACATGTTCTGTACAGAGAGCAGTTTTGAAAGTCAGTACACATTCCCCGTCAGTGACAATGGCACAACAGCTTACACTTGCTCCGCTTTCCACGTTTTCCATAGTATTACAAGTTGACCTCAGAGACCATATGATCCTTAATGAAATCTATTTGGTTTGATGTTCTCCACCTCCCGTATTAACGTGAACCCTGTATGTCCAGTATGAGGATGCGTTTGCAGCTTACGTCCAGATAAATTAATAAGTGATGGTACTGATCCCCCACGGTACACAAAACGGGTCAGATCGTTGTTGCAGAAGCAACGATAACAGCATGCCAAATTTAAAAGAACGGAAAATCCCCAAGACTGGCAACGTTTTACAGAAGTTTGAAATATGGTGCGTACTTCAAAATCGTTCAAATGGCTCTGAGCACTATGGGACTTAACATCTGAGGTCATCAGTCCCCTAGAACTTAGAACTACCTAAACCTTACTAACCTAAGGACATCACGCACATCCGAGGCAGGTTTCCAACCTGCGACCGTCGCAGTAGCGCGGTTCAAGACTGATGCGCCTAGAACCACTCGGCCACCGCAGCCGGCGGCGCGTAATTTATTGCGAGATGCTTTTAATAAATTCCACAACGAAATTCTGTCTCGAAATCTGGCAGAAAACCCAAAGAGACTATGGTCATACATAAAGCACACCAGTGGCAAGACACAATCAATCCATTCACTGCGCGATAACAACGGTGAAGTCACTGATGACAGTGCCAATAAAGCCGAGTTATTAAACACGGTTTACCGAAACTGCTTCACCAAAGATGACGAATTAATACTCCTGAATTCCAATCAAGAACAACTGACAAGATGAGAAACATAGAAGTAGATACCGTCGGTGTAACGAAGCAGCTTAAATCACTTAACAAAGGCAAGGCCTCCGGTCCAGATTGTATACCAGTCAGGTTCCTTTCAGAGTTTGCTGATAAAATAGCTCCATATTTAGCAATTATATACAACGACTCGCTCACAGAAAGATGCGTACCTAAAGACTGGAAAACTGCTCATGTGACACCTGTACCCAAAAAGAGAAGTAGGAGTAATCCGCGGAATTACAGGCCTAATCACTAACGCCGATTTGCAGTAGGGTTTTAGAACATATACTGTATTCAAACATTATGAAGTATCTCGAAGAAACCGATTTATAGACATATAATTAGCACCGATTCAGAAAACATCATTCTTGTGAAACACAACTAGCTCTTTATACTCATGAAGTAATAAGTTCTGTTGACAGAGGATGTCAAATTGATTCCATATTTTTAGATTTCCAGAAGGCTAGCGACACCGTTCCTCACAAGCGTCTTCTAATCAGACTGCGTGCCTATGGAGTATCGCCTCAGTTGTGCCACTGGATTTGTGATTTCCTGTCAGAAATGTCAAAGTTCGTAGTAATAGACGGAAAGTCATCGAGTAATACAGAAGTAATATTCGGCGTTCCCCAAGGAAGTGTTATAGGCCCTGTATTGTTCTTGATCTATATTAACGACATAGGAGACAATCTGAGTAGCCGTCTTAGATTGTTTGCAGATGATGCTGTCACTTACCGTCTTGTAAAGTCATCAGATGATCAAAACGACTTGCAAAATGATTTAGATAAGATATCCGTATGGTGCGAAGAGTGGCAATTGACCTTGAGTAAAGTGAAGTGCGAAGTTATTCAAATGAGTACTAAAAGAGATCAGCTAAATTTCGATTACGCGATAAGTCACACAAATCTGAAGGCTGCAAATTCAACTAAATACTTAGGGATTACAATTACAAGTAACGTAAATTGGAACGATCACATAGATAATATTGTGGGTAGAGCAAACCAAAGACTGCGATTCATTGGCAGAACACTTAGAAGGTGAAACAGGTTTACCAAAGAGACTGCTTACACTACGCTTGTCCGCCCTAATCTGGAGTACTGCTGTGCCGTGTGGGATCCGCATCAGGTGGGACTGACGGATGACATCGAAAAAGTACAAAGAAGGGCAGCTCGTTTTGTATTATCGCGAAATAGGGGAGATAGTGCCACAGACATGATACGAGAATTGGAGTGGCAATCATTAAAACAAAGGCGTTTTTCGTTGCGACGGGATCTTCTCATGAAATTTCAATCACCAGTTTTCTCCTCCGATTGCGAAAACATTCTGTTAGCACCCACCTACATAGGGAGAAATGATCATCACGATAAAATAAGAGAAATGAGGGCTCGCACGGAAAAATTTAAGTGCTCGTTTCTCCCTCGCGCCGTTCAAGAGTGTAACGGTAGGGAGACAGTATGAAGGTGGTTCATTGAACCCTCTTCCAGGCACTTTATTGTGAATAGCAGAGCAATCACGTAGATGTAGATGTAGATAGGAGTTGGTGTTTGGGACTGGCCATCGGCTGCCCTGCGGGTGGCAATGGCGTCTTTTGTAAGGCCACACAAAGGGAAATCGTCTGGACTCAAAGTGCGGACTCGCAAGTTTGACAGCCTACGCACGTCCTCTGTGCAAGGGCGGCGCATGAACGCCCGTGCTGGCAGAGTCTCATAAACGCTCCTCTTTGCCACCATTCGTATATCCTTTACGCCCTCAAAAGGTGTGTATTGGGAGGCCCAGGAGGAAACTCTGACACACCCTGTCTGACGCCACTCTGTCGCCTTCCATGTCAGTGGGCGCACTTTTCCTGTGGCGCCTCAGAAATAACTTGACAGACAGGTAGATAATGGAATCGTTCCCGAAGTCTTATCAGGAGGAGCCTTGGGCCCCGCATTACTTGCTGTTCTGAAGACTCGCAAAGGGGGTGGCTTTAAAGAGTCGATGTGGGAAAAGCAACTCACCTGCGCTGAAGCTGATTTTTCACGTCTCTGGCAGCACGAAAGCGGTCGCACGCGGCTAGGTTCGGAGTCTTTTTTTCTTGCGCCAAACAGACTTTCCGAATACCAGAATGTTGCGACTAGCTGACGCCAACTCAGCTGTTAAAACCAACTCAGCCTCTCTCTTTTCCTCTCTCTCTCTCTCTTTCCGCCATGGAATTTTCCATTCAAATGTATTTTTTTCGAAATCTGGTCAAGAGGAAGATCAGACGTCCCAATCTCAACTCACCTTTTGAAGACCAGCTCTGACTGGCTAAAGTAATATTTTAACATCGATTCAGTCCTGGAGTTACTGAGCAGTGCACGGGGAGGAAATTTCAAGAGGCATTCGGTTTGGAGTCCTCTACACGGACAGTGTGGGTTTTGTCACCAGCTAGAGCGCGCTGGCTATTAGCTTCTACTTGACACAGCTGTATGCTGACTGGTGCCTGACTCCGACGGAAGCGAACTTCGCCTCCAGCGTGGAGTTCTGATGAAAGCAGACCACAGCTTCATGTGCCTCAACTCGTATTTGAATTTCTGAGCGTTGCTTTGGCCCATCATTAATACATCCACGGAATAGCACAATAGACGTATCACAGTAGAAGTTCTCTGAGGGGTCATGCCTTAATTACGTCTTTCTTTTTATTTGAACTTCCAGTCACTTGTACCCTATTGGATCGTAACCCACATATTTCTCCGTAAATTTGCCCATACGATGTACAGTTCGAAGAAACAACTGCTTTCACATTCGAGTAATACCAGCGTATGGTAGGATCAATGCAATATTTCTGCTAGCTGTTACGGCAGTGTCATGTGACCGAGTCCAGGATGCTGCTCCAGCGTTTGGCCCATATCACCGTCTCAAAATGTATTAAACGCAGCTGAGGGGAAAACACAGTCTGATGTGTTTTCACCCCAGTTGTGGTATTATCTTTAACGACGATAAGTCAGATCAGGTCATTTTTTACTCTTTCCCATAGTAATTTAGTGCCATTAAACATGTATCAGATCAATTGCTATTCACAGCAGCCTACAGTTCAGCACGTATTATCATCAAGGCCTATTCCCCGCTCTTGTTCCCAATATTTATCTTGCAGCTCACAGCGCGGTGTTGATTGCATGACTGTGCTCATTTGATCACCATGATGGAGAGGGGGGGGGGACTATTAACCCGTTCTAGAGCGATCGAAAGAAAGTGGAATGAGAGTTAAAGCTGTGAAAATCAAAAGTCAGCTTGAAAAGGAAGCTCAGAAAATAGTACTTGACATACTTCGCGAACGATCATTTTCAGTGAAATTTGTAATGTCGGTACATCGATGTTTTATTCTTGTGGAAAATATTTCATAAATGCATGTTTTTATACTTTGATTGAGCTTTACTGTCTGTAGCCATGACCTGAGAAGACGTATTTCGCTTTAGGTACCTCAACCGAGACCAATATTTAATTTTGAAATAAGTAATTTTGAGGACAGCGCGGACCCTCCCACCGGAGCTTCGACTCCACCCTCGGGATGGGTGTGTGTGTTGTTCTTAGCATAAATTAGTTTCAGTGGTATGTAAGTCTAGGGACCGATGACCTCAGCAGTTTGGTCCCTTAGGAATTCACACATTTAAGTAACGTTGAGTTTCCTCGCAATCAGAAAAAAGGCAGATTCAAGTGTGGACGTTCATGGTATTCTACCTGTCGAAATCAAAAAATAATGTTTACAACGTACCGAACAAAGTAGAAGGAAATCGCAGACTCTTCTATACGATGAAAGTTACTTCTCCAAAACCATGAAGAAATTCCATTGGTGTGTCGTAAGAGGCAGATTAGATTGTTGCGTAAAAGCTAATAAAGTATTAAATTGTTATGCTATTTCTGAGACATCATTATGATTCTGCAATGTGAAATGAGTTTGCAGTTGCGAATATGGACAACAATCTGTGCATAATGGAATGGACTACAATGAAAATTTGTGCCGGTCTGGGACTCGAACCCGGATTTTCCTCTTACCACCAGTGGTCGCTTCAGCAGTTGGCTACCCCAGCAACACTCGCAGCCAGATCCCAACTTCCGCAGGTCGTCAACTGTATGTCTACAACCTGCACTCGTACTTCAATTACGTGTCGTTGATTAGACACTGTTGTTAGCCCCTCGGTCCATGTGCTTGGTCGGTTGCTCAACCGTGGAACGTCTATTCGCCCATACATACACTATGTATGTGTACCCGTGGTCTAGGGGTAGCGTCTTTGATTCATAATCAAAATGTCTTCGTTCGCGGGTTCGATCCTCGCCACTGTATAAATTTTGACACATAATCAGCATTGGCGGCCGAAGACTTCCGGCATAAGAAGTCTGCCCCATTCTGCCAACGGCCTTGTCAAAGAGGGCGGAGGAGCGGATAGCGGTTCAGGGCACTCTCTTGTCCTAGGGGTGGGAAATTGCCCCTAAAGGCGGAAGAATCAGCAATGATCAACGACATGAGGATGCAGAAGGCAATGGAAACCACAGCATTAAAGACACGTAACGTGTATCCACAGGACATGTGGCCTGTAATTGAAGAAGTATCATGATGATTGTGCCAAAATTTTTACAAAGGTACAGACGGTGTTTGGAAAGGATAGATGGCATGCAGCCGGTGGTGGAGTGTTCGTCGCTGTTAGTAGTAGTTTATCCTGTAGTGAAATAGAAGTGGATAGTTCCTGTGAATTATTATGGGTGGAGGTTACACTCAACAACCGAGCTAGGTTAATAATTGACTCCTTTTACCGACCTCCCGACTCAGCAGCATTAGTGGCAGAACAACTGAGAGAAAATTAGGAATACATTTCACATAAATTTTCTCAGCATGTTATAGTCTTAGGTGGAGATTTCAATTTACCAGATATTGACTGGGACACTCAGATGTTTAGGACGGGTGGTAGGGACAGAGCATCGAGTGACATTATACTGAGTGCACTATCCGAAAATCACCTCGAGCAATTTAACAGAGAACCGACTCGTGGAGATAACATCTTGGACCTACTGATAACAAACAGACCCGAACTTTTCGACTCTGTATGTACAGAAAAGGGTATCAGTGATCATAAGGCCGTTGCAGCATCCCTGAATATGGAAGTTAGTAGGAATATAAAAAAAGGGGGGAAGGTTTATCTGTTTAGCGAGAGTAATAGAAGGCAGATTTCAGACTACCTAACAGATCAAAACGAAAATTTCTGTTCCGACACTGACAATGTTGAGTGTTTATGGAAAAAGTTCAAGGCAATCGTAAAATGCGTTTTAGACAGGTACGTGCCGAGTAAAACTGTGAGGGACGGGAAAAACCCACCGTGGTACAACAACAAAGTTAGGAAACTACTGCGAAAGCAAAGAGAGCTTCACTCCAAGTTTAAAGGCAGCCAAAACCTCTCAGACAAACAGAAGCTAAACGATGTCAAAGTTAGCGTAAGGAGGGCTATGCGTGAAGCGTTCAGTGAATTCGAAAGTAAAATGCTATGTACCGACTTGACAGAAAATCCTAGGAAGTTCTGGTCTTACGTTAAATCAGTAAGTGGCTCGAAACAGCATATCCAGACACTCCGGAATGATGATGGCATTGAAACAGAGGATGACACGCGTAAAGCTGAAATACTAAACACCTTTTTCCAAAGCTGTTTCACAGAGGAAGACCGCACTGCAGTTCCTTCTCTAAATCCTCGCACAAACGAAAAAATGGTTGACATCGAAATAAGTGTCCAGGGATTAGAAAAGCAACTGGAATCACTCAACAGAGGAAAGTCCACTGGACCTGACGGGATACCAATTCGATTCTACACAGAGTACGCGAAAGAACTTGCCCCCCTTCTAACAGCCGTGTATCGCAAGTCTGTAGAGGAACGGAAGGTTCCAAATGATTGGAAAAGAGCGCAGGTAGTCCCAGTCTTCAAGAAGGGTCGCCGAGCAGATGTGCAAAACTATAGACCTATATCTCTGACGTAGATCTGTTGTAGAATTTTAGAACATGTTTTTTGCTCGAGTATCATGTCGTTTTTGGAAACCCAGAATCTACTATGTAGAAATCAACATGGATTCCGGAAACAACGGTCGTGTGAGACCCAACTCGCTTTATTTGTTCATGAGACCCAGAAAATATTAGATACAGGCTCCCAGGTAGATGCTATTTTCCTTGACTTCCGGAAGGCGTTCGATACAGATCAGCACTGTCGCCTTATAAACAAAGCAAGAGCCTACGGAATATCAGACCAGCTGTGTGGCTGGATTGAAGAGTTTTTAGCAAACAGAACACAGCATGTTGCTATCAATGGAGAGACGTCTACAGGCGTTAAAGTAACCTCTGGCGTGCCACAGGGGAGTGTTATGGGACCATTGCTTTTCACAATATATATAAATGACCTAGTAGATAGTGTCGGAAGTCCCATGCGGCTTTTCTCGGATGATGCTGTAGTATACAGAGAAGTTGCAGCATTAGAAAATTGTAGCGAAATGCAGGAATATCTGCAGCGGATAGGCACTTGGTGCAGGGAGTGGCAACTGACCCTTAACATAGACAAATGTAACGTATTGCGAATACATAGAAAGAAGGATCCTTTATTGTATGATTATATGATAGCGGAACAAACACTGGTAGCAGTTACTTCTGTAAAATATCTGGGAGTATGCGTGCGGAACGATTTGAAGTGGAACGATCATATAAAATTGATTGTTGGTAAGGCGGGAACCAGGTTGAAATTCATTGGGAGATTCTTTAAAAAATGTAGTCCACCAACAAAGGAGGTGGCTTACAAAACACTCGTTCGACCTATACTTGAGTATTGCTCATCAGTGTGGTACCCATACCAGATCGGGTTGACGGAGGAGATAGAGAAGATCCAAAGAAGAGCGGCTCGTTTCGTCACAGGGTTATTTGGTAACCGTGATAGCGTTACGGAGATGTTTAACAAACTCAAGTGGCAGACTCTGCAAGAGAGGCGCTCTGCATCGCGGTGTAGCTTGCTCGCCAGGTTTCGAGAGGGTGCGTTTCTGGATGAGGTATCAAATATATTGCTTCCCCCTACTTATACCTCCCGAGGAGATCACGAATGTAAAATTAGAGAGATTAGAGCGCGCATGGAGGCTTTCAGACAGTCGTTCTTCCCGCGAACCATACGCGACTGGAACAGGAAAGGGAGGTAATGACAGTGGCACGTAAAGTGCCCTCCGCCACACACCGTTGGGTGGCTTGTGGAGTATAAATTTAGATGTAGATGTAGATGTAGATGATCTCTCCATTGGCACAAGATTCCGGAATAGTCACCCAATCGGATCTCCGGGAGGGGACTGCCAAGGGGGAGGTTACCATGAGAAAAAGATTGAATAATTTACGAAAGGATAACGTTCTACGAGTCGGGGCGTGGAATGTCAGAAGCTTGAACGTGGTAGGGAAACCAGAAAATCTGAAAAGGGAAATGCAAAGGCTCAATCTAGGTATAGTAGGGGTCAGTGAAGTGAAGTGGAAGGAAGACAAGGATTTCTGGTCAGATGAGTATCGGGTAACATCAACAGCAGCAGAAAATGGTATAACAGGTGTAGGATTCGTTATGAATAGGAAGGTAGGGCAGAGGGTGTGTTACTGTGAACAGTTCAATGACCAGGTTTTTCTAATCAGAATCGACAGCAGACCAACACCGACAACGATAGTTCAAGTGTACATGCCGATGTCGCAAGCTGAAGATGAACAGATAGAGAAAGTGTATGAGGATATTGAAAGGGTAATGCAGTATGTAAAGGGGGACGAAAATCTAATAATCATGGGCAACTGAAATGCAGTTGTAGGGGAAGGAGTAGAAGAAAAGGTTACAGGAGAATATGGGCTTGGGATAAGGAATGAATGAGGAGAAAGACTAATTGAGTTCTGTAACAAGTTTCAGCTAGTAATAGCGAATACCCTGTTCAAGAATCACAAGAGGAGGAGGTATACTTGGAAAAGGCCGGAAGGTACGTGAAGATTTCAATTAGATTACATCATGGACAGACAGAGATTCCGAAATATACTGGATTGTAAGGCATACCCAGGAGCAGATATAGACTCAGATCACAATATAGTAGTGATGAAGAGTAGGCTGAAGTTGAAGACATTAGTCAGGAAGAATCAATACACAATGAAGTGGGATACGGAAGTACTAAGGAATGACGAGATACGTTTGAAGTTCTCTAACGCTATAGATACAGCAATAAGGAATAGCGCAGTAGGCAGTACAGTAGAAGAGGAATGGACATCTCTAAAAAGGGCCTTCACAGAAGTTGGGAAGGAAAACATAGGTACAAAGAAGGTAGCTGCGAAGAAACCATGGGTAACAGAAGAAATACTTCAGTTGATTGATGAAAGGAGGAAGTACAAACATGTTCCTGGAAAATCAGAAATACAGAAATACAAGTCGCTGAGGAATGAAATAAATAGGAAGTGCAGGGAAGCTAAGACGAAATGGCTGCAGAAAAAATGTGAAGACATCGAAAAAGATATGATTGTCGGAAAGACAGACTCAGCATACAGGAAAGTCAAAACAACCTTTGGTGACATTAAAAGCAACGGTGGTAACATTAAGAGTGCAACGGGAAATCCACTGTTAAGTGCAGAGGAGAGAGCAGATAGGTGGAAAGAATACATTGAAAGCCTCTATGAGGGTGAAGAATTGTCTGATGTGATAGAAGAAGAAACAGGAGTCGATTTAGAAGAGATAGGGGATCCAGTATTAGAATCAGAATTTAAAAGAGCTTTGGAGGACTTACAGTCAAATAAGGCAGAAGGGATAGATAACATTCCATCAGAATTTCTAAAATCATTGGGGGAAGTGGCAACAAAACAACTATTCACGTTGGTGTGTAGAATATATGAGTCTGGCGACATAGCATCTGACTTTCGGAAAAGCATCATCCACACAATTCCGAAGACGGCAAGAGCTGACATGTGCGAGGATTATCGCACAATCTGCTTAACAGCTCATGCATCGAAGCTGCTCACAAGAATAATATACAGAAGAATGGAAAAGAAAATTCAGAATGCGCTAGGTGACGATCAGTTTGGCTTTAGGAAAAGTAAAGGGAAGAGAGAGGCAATTCTGACTTTACAGCTAAAAATGGTGCAAGCTGTTCGAGATTCTGAAAAATGTAGGGGTAAGCTATAGGGAGAGACGGGTCATATACAATATGTACAACAACCAAGAGGGAATAATAAGTGTGGACGATCAAGAACGAAATGCTCGTATTAAGAAGGGTGTAAGACAAGGCTGTAGCCTTTCGCCCCTACTCTTCAATCTGTACATCGAGGAAGCAATGATGGAAATAAAAGAAAGGTTCAGGAGTGGAATTAAAATACAAGGTGAAAGGATATCAACGATACGATTCGCTGATGACATTGCTATCCTGAGTGAATGTGAAGAAGAATTAAATGATCTGCTGAACAGAATGAACAGTCTAATGACTACACAGTTTGGTATGAGAGTAAATCGGAGAAAGACGAAGGTAATGAGAAGTAGTAGAAATGAGAACAGCGAGAAACTTAACATCAGGATTGATGGTCATGAAGTCAATGAAGTTAAGGAATTCTGCTACCTAGGCAGTAAAATAACCAATGACGGACGGAGCAAGGAGGACATCAAAAGCAGACTCGCTATGGCAAAAAAGGCATTTCTGGCCAAGAGAAGTCTACTAATATCAATTACCGGCCTTAGTTTGAGGAAGAAATTTGTGAGGATGTACGTTTGGAGTACAGCACTGTATGGTAGTGAAACATGGACTGTGGGAAAACCGGAACAGAAGAGAATCGAAGCATTTGAGATGTGGTGCTATAGACGAATGTTGAAAATTAGGTGGACTGATAAAGTAAGGAATGAGGAGGTTCTACGCAGAATCGGAGAGGAAAGGAATATGTGGAAAACACTGATAAGGAGAAGGGACAGGATGATAGGACATCTGCTAATACATGAGGGAATGACTTCCATGGTACTAGAGGGAGCTGTAGAGGGCAAAAACTGTAGAGGAAGACAGAGATTGGAATACGTCAAGCAAATAATTGAGGACGTAGGTTGCAAGTGCTACTCTGAGATCAAGAGGTTAGCACAGGAAACGAATTCGTGGCGGGTCGCACCAAACCAGTCAGTAGAGTGATGACCAAAAGAAAAAACAGTATCCCTACAGCCACCGTTCAATCCTGTCATCTGTGGCCCATGGTACACCATAGTCACCTTGGCTCCAGTTTTGGACAGCGCCATTTTGCCATGCACAGCATACCTTAACCACGATGGCACGTGCACCGTTTACAAACGTAGACGTTTCGGAAATGCTTCCAACCTCAGCCTGAAAGCCAATGGTGATGCCCTTGTGGATGTCAAATAAATCGCTCCATTACCACATTACAACAACAACAGCCCTGTTTCCTGCGTCCGCCTTACACGTTTTACATACCATCCACTGCTAGTGCAGCACCATGCCGCCTATGAATGGCTACTGCATTTTGAAGTTCAACATAGGCTGTGGTCACATTAATGTGACTGAACTGTGTACTTTAAACCAGAATCTGGTGGATGCCATACAGGACAAAGGCAGCAGGGGGAAACGGGAATGTATCCAACAAATAGTTGAGGTCTTCAACTCTTAAAGCTACCCTGAGATGAGAGAAAGTCATGCCGAGCAGCAACAATCCAGTCACAAGAGACCAATCATAGTCTTCTCTTCCTTTCTCTCCCAGCCTAGTGAAAATGTCAAAGAGATGCTCAGCATACTTTAATGGGGACCTCTGAAACAAAGGGCTACGGATTTTCCTTGTAACCCTCCTGGTTACGTTAACAGAGCAAATTTACAGGCATGCGGCTCCACCCATCGAAAGTTCGAGTACCAAGTCGGGCGTGAGTGTGTGTGTGTCGTCCTTAGCGTAAGTTAGTTAGAGCAAGTAGTGTGTTAAGCCTAGAGACCGATGACCTCAGCAATTTGGTAACATAGAACTTACCGCAAATTTCCAGTTTCCAAATTTACGCTGTAGGCTGTGGAAATACTCTGCTGTCTCCATCGTGTGTCTCCTACAGGATGCGAGACAAACACACGAGAAATTGTACCAAGGTATGCCAACAGCCGCTTTTGTTTTGATCGGTATACGAGTAGGACAGGACTGGGACTGGATAACAATGGTATGGAGCGGCCTCCATCACGTATCGATCTCTTCCATTGGGAGTACACAGAATGCTTGCAGAAAAACAGTCCCATATTCCTAGAGGAGGCAGTGCTCCTCAATTCCAGACTGATATTAGAGCGAACCGGATACCAATTCCAGAAAGAAAGTTAGCAAATAGCTGTCTGGAAACGAAAAATACAGATATGGGTCATTCTGTTCTATGGAGTCATAAGTCGGTTAACGGCTTAGCAGATGATCAGTGTGGTTATCACCCATTCTCGCTCCTCCCTTAACCTTCTCTGACAAAGCATCACCAACTCGTGCGACCAGACATGGTTGCTCTCACCTTTGGTCGCGTTCTTGCGACCCACGCTCTTGTAACTTCCGCTCGCTGTCCATCTGTGTGGAATCCAGCAACGTATTTAAATGTATCCAGTATTCTAAGGGATTAGGAATTTTGTGTCGTCTATTTTTCACTGTAAAGCTGCATCATGGGAAGCAAGGAGAGGAAGTTGGTTGGTGGCCGATATCCTTTGTATATCACACAAACTCCGTGCATATATTGATAAGTGACATGTTTAATTATGGAATGTGAATTTTTGGTATCTGAATCGATTGTAAGCGAGCAGTGATATGGTAAGCTGTATCACAGAAGTTTAACTAACATCTTTGAGCTGCGCAAGGGCGCAGGGGAACAGCCGAAGTTTAGCTTCGTTTGAGTAAAGCAGACAATGTTCAGCTCTCGTAGCGAGTGGAGTCGACGTACATCTGTGTTAGAGTTAAGCTGATAGTTTTGAGCAGTGTTAGTGAGGAAGCTATGGCAATTTTATGATGGAAATTAAAATTTATTCTCTTTGTTTAAACAACGTGACTATGAAACAGATTTGTTAATGAAGAAATCTGATGGAATGTAAGGTAAATATAATAATGATGACTTTATTTTTTTAATATAGCTGCGCCATTGAAGGAACTTGGTTATTGTACTGAAAGTTGTTAGATTTGAGAGTTAGGAAAGTGTATTGTTTGGCTCATTACAATTAAAATCTGTTTTCAGCGATTTTTCTCAGTACACAGCTGAGGATTACAACCAGAAGCAGAGTACATCAGATCTACTTTTTAATTATTTAGATAACTTTCACTTGGCGACATCCTTGTACAGCACATTGTAATATTTTGAGAAACAGCCAGCAATTGTGTACTGCTGCGTCTTAATTATTATTGTACTTTAGAGCAACGCGTATTTTGCTAATATTGCGATTTGCCTTTCAGCTTTGATATTATTGTTCTCGACCTTGTCTATACATCTGTGATTTTGTGCTTTGTTTTTATATTTCTCTATTATCATGCCGCGTAGTATGTTTGCCAACAAATCACGCACCTTGATGAAATCTCAGGAATGCGATTTGTAAAATGCATCAGACAGCAACAATACCTTTGCTGATCATGCTGTTGCTACTATAGTTCAGTTCTTTTACCTTGGCGGCTCGCGCATGCCCGCCCAGACGCGGGAGATTGCTGCGTTGCCAGTTGGACACGACGCACGCGCCAAGAGAAGCAGCGCTATAGTATTAGTTCGCAAACTTCCGTTTAGGGGGGAGCGCGCAGTTTATGAAGTAAAGCCACCATGGCCGCATTAACCCTTTCGCTTCTACAGAGACGTGGTCCCCGCATTCCGCACTGTGCGCCATTTTGTCATCGCTGCACTGCTCGCCTGTGCTGACACATGGCGTTCCGTCTGCTTTGACAAACTTATCATTCGATTTCACAAAAACTATTTCGCCAAAATATTTGATTTTTACACATCTTCTTGATTGATAACTTCCCCCCATAAATGACTTAATTTTGTTTCGATGCTCAACTCAGTTATTGAGCAGCAAGGGTTTGCATAGGAGTGGCCGTGCGGTTCTAGGCGCTACAGTCTGGAACAGAGTGACCGTTATAGTCGCAGGTTCGAATCCTGCCTCAGGTATGAATGTGTGTGATGTCCTTAGGTTAGTTAGGTTTAATTAGTTCTAAGTTCTAGGCGACTGATGACCTCATAAGTTAAGACGCATAGTGCTCAGAGCCATTTGAACCATTTTTTTAGTTTGCATAGATAAAAGTCCATAGCGTATACTTTCCGTATGGTCGATTTTAGTTGCCACAGTGATGAGAATGAAATGTGGACAAGATACCTAAATTTCATATAAAATATACTGTATAACATTATCTCATTTAATTTAAGTACCAGATAGGTGTCGTATGTAATACTGAGAAATATTCCATCTTCCACAACTGTAATAAAAGTTTTATCTACACCGGGCGCGTTTGGCGTTATTTTTAAGCACTTCAATCAATCAAAAGAAAGTAGACAAAATACATTAAACAAAACTGTGAACTTACAAAAACATTAGGACTTTAATATACTGTGTATCAGTGAAGTGCTCTGAGCTATGTCAAATATAACTTTTGTGTGTGGCATACACAAACAGCATTTATTTGCTAAAACGATGATCAGCCGACACAAACGATGAATATTGTGTTACCGCAGCACCAAATTGCGAAAGGTGACTTGGCAATGAAGGAGACAGAATACTGTTCACTGAAGATGCTTCGAAAGAGAAAAACGCGTCTCATCTAAATGAGACGCTTATTACTGTTGCAGAATAGGAATATGTTTCAATGTCATTGGGAAAACGGCGACTGTGAAACAAAAACAAAAAAGGAACATCAGTATTATTGTGTAAGTGCCTTAACTTTCATTGTTGTCAATCACTGCGATTGTCATCTGCATTTCTGTAGTCAGTGTCGCAGCCCGAGTCATCAGGTCTTAGAGTGATGGCTATGGGTTCAAGCAGATTGTCAATTACAATTTCCCTGTCCATTTCCTTCTCCTGCATGCCAAACAAATTCAGCCCATGCTGAAGGAGTATTTCTGTCAAGTGTTTCGTGCAAAAGCCTTTCTGTATCGGCAATTTTAAATGTCACGTTTCGTTCTGCGACATACCCTTTCACTTGTGCCCAAATTAACTCTATCGGATTGTATTGACAATGGTACGGTGGCAAACGCTAAACTATGTGTCCATGTTTCTATGCAATACAATCGATTTCATAAACTTTTGTGCAAGGCTTATGGAACGCTACAACATTCAGCATTTCAGAACAAGTTTGGTTGGCAGTATGTGGTATATTTTTACGTGCAAGCCACAACATGATATCGGCTTTTTTTGTACTTGTTGTGAGTGTCTTGTCAACAACAACGGAGTGATAACTAGCATTGCCCATTACAATCACCTAGTTTTCAGGCAAATAAGGGAGAAACTAATTCCTAAACCACAATTTAATTGTCTCTGAGTTCATTTCGGAATGATAATCCCCCAAACGGTCTTTTTTTTTGCCCGGAACACTAATTTTCTTTCAGAAATGAATCCAGAAGCAAAACCAGCGTGAAGCACAATTATTCGTCCACCTTTACCAACTGGTACTTTACACCCATCCGAACCATCACTAATTTTCCAACACGTTTTCCTTGTGTGATTTTGGTTTACCCATGTATCGTCCGAGAAAAAAATGTTCTTATTCCCGGATTTTTTTACTTCAATAATACGTCTTAAAAACTGTGCCCTTGAAGCAGCAATATCACTACGTTCCATTAAAATTTTCTCCGTCATTTGTATGTACGTATTTGAATCCAATGTTTCTAAGTATTCTATTCATTGAAGTCATGCTACCTTTAAAATTTATGGTTTCGCGTATTTTCACAGTGATTTTTTTTATAGTAGGAAATTCGCCTGTGTTATACATGTTGAGCACTTCTCGTCTTGCAACATCTTAGAACATCTTTGGCGAAGTTATGTAAATTGGTTAGAGTCCTCTCACGAGTGCGATATTTCCCTGGCGATCTGAAAAGTGGACTTCCACAGGTCTCTGTAGATTATTTTCCTTCATTGGCAATCCGATGAACGGTTCTCAAGCTAACGCCTGTCGCTCCTGCAGTGCGTTCCTCAGATCTGGCGACGTCTGTGATAGGTCCACCCTTTTCTGGTCCACGCTTGAAAAAAGCATGTATCCTGTAAATTATCTCCCTCGCCTGTATATGGAGAGTTTGTCGCTTACCACCATCACCAACCATGACAACTTGCAGCAAACGTGACAAAAATTCACCAAATAATTACTACAATAACATTTAACAATCGCACTCGCCAAGACATTCACAGCAGACCGCTCAGAAAACTGCTGAACACTCATTGGCTGTCAGCGGATGCGTGATGTCAGGTGCGTAGAACGAGCCTTAAATCGACCGCAGTCGTTCATGGTTCCAACTGTACAAAGTGTTCATTTTAATTGGAGACATTGAAACATCCGAAAATCTACACATCAGATCAAACAAATTTATAACTAAAATCCAATGATACCAAATCGGACGAATTTGTGGTCAAATTTGTTATAACTTGATGTCCCCTTCCGAGAGGAACTAATTTTTATTAGGATTTCTTTTGGCTCTGTGTGTCGTTTTCAAGAGATTTCAGTGTCCCCAGTTAAAATGAACACCCTTTATATCAAAAAAATGGTTCAAATGCCTCTGAGCACTATGGGACTTAGCTTCTGAGGTCATCAGTCTCCTAGAACTTAGAACTACTTAAACCTAACTAACCTAACGACATCACACACATCCATGCCCGAGGCGGGATTCGAACCTGCGACCATGGCGGTAGCGCGGTTCCAGACTGTAGCGCCTAGAACCGCTCGGCCACTCCGGCCAGTCCTTTATAACATAAACAGTGTTTATAAATTGGGAATTATTCCATCTTTAGCGACTGTAATAAAACTTTTATTTATACCAGAGTCATTTCGCTTTTTTCTAAAACGTTCTGATTAAAACAAAGTTGGTGAAGCACGCAAAACTGAATTGTGGACGTAATAAAACATAGAAACTAAAATATATTGTCAGTGAGGTGCAGTGCTCCAACAATTTGTGTTTGTCACAACGGACAGCAAATACTTGCCAGAACATCGATCAGTCGACGAAAACATTGAATATGATGTTGCCAAAGCAGCGAAGCAAAGAATTGCGTCAGACAGTCAAGTAGCTCGGCAACGTATGAGCCGAAATTCTGCTCTAAATAATACTTTTAATACTGTCGCAAAAGAATATATCTCAATGTGAATAGTAAAACAGCGACTGCGGAAGATAAGATATACAAACTGAACAGATAACATGAATATTGTATGTGTGCCTTTCCATTGTTTTTAATTGCTGTGAAAAGGAATATTGGAGGACAAAATTAGAAAACCTTATTGTGATTATAATGAAGAGACAAAGCACTATAAATTTCAAAAAATTACATTCAAATGAATAAAACTCATCAAGTAAGACACCTCGATATTGTTTTTAAATAAAACAATATTCGGCACTCATCAAGGTTTAAACTCAGAAAGTTTCACTTGAAAGTCGAACACCTTAACCATTATGCTAAAGCAGCTCGTCATTCAACGAGCTCCTGGAGGACACTAAAATGTCACGCAAAATACCGACAAACACAGTTGGTATGATTATGAATTTATCACGTTTCATCGAAGTACAATAGGAAATAAACAATTACCGCTGTTCTTTATTGCGATGGGGCAGATCGTGAGAATGATACAAACACCTTTCCTTGCTATCACCTGAATTAGGAGGCTTATTGCTTGTTTGGTTTAATTAATTAATAGAATATGAAGCAACTGGTATAAAGAATGCTTTTTCCAAACATTCTATAAAAGAAAGTCTGCTATCAAGACGTTGCTTTTGTTCAATTACTTTATCTATGACTGACCATTTCTAAACCTGAAGACACTCGTCAGTGCTCTGCATTGCACTCGAGCTCTGGCAACGTCATTCTCTGTTCATTGGCTGACTGTGTTTTGTGACGTCAGATGTACAGAACGAACATAAACTCAGCCACCATCGTAAATGACGCGCACTATAGTCTGAAGAAACGTGCATGTTGCGAGTTCCATATTTTATACGCGCATCATCTCTGCAATGCGACTGTCCTTCGTACAGCGGATTTACCAGTGTTTTCCTAATATCGAGAGGAGACATTAACAAATGAAATCATGAGCAGGAGGAGGAGGAGGGGGAAACTGCATGTAAAGGGACGTTCAAAAGTATTATCCACGTCCATTGACGTGTTCCGAGGTGCTATATTGAGTGACCAAAGCTACGATTACTGGCGCACGGTTGTCAATTAGGTGTAGATGTAAAATGCTCATCGATTTCTTACATGGCTTGGTGGTAATCGACTGTTCAAACACGATGGAGAATGGTCGGCATGCTCGACAAGAGGTTACAAAAATGATAACTTTACGTGTTTACACATTGTCAGCAAGATGAGTACGGGCCTGTTTTTATATACAACCTCAGGAACATTTCCGGATAGAAGATGTCACAGCGATGTAAACATGTGGTCCACATGCTCGCGCGATCCTTTCGCTGAGTCAGCAGATAGAGCGATTTACAATGATATCGTTGGCAGCTGTAACAGGGAGAGGTAAAACCAGTCGGAAAGACGTCCGCTGTTTCCGATTTCAAGGTGTATCTGACGTATACTAAAGGAAAAATGAGACATATCAAAATGAAAAAAAATTTTTTTCTTCAGTACTTTAATAAGAAGAATATGAGGCCAGGGTCATTCGACTACAGGGGTAGCATGTTAGGCAGTGCAGGATCGTTCGTAATGAAGGAGTCGCGAGTGTCGACGTTAGGACGTCGCCGTAGTGTGTCACCAATAGACGCCACGCCCTCCCGAGACTTGAATATATGTAACAACGGAAGCGAAGGGAACAGCTAATTCTGGGAAGTGCGCAACATTTCAAGTATTTTCCGCCGTCTTCTACTTCCCTCATCTAAGTGCAACACTTCGCCAAGCGCTTAACGCAAGAATATTTAGAGTGCAGCTATCAACGAAAATTCGAGGAGTATAGACATTCATTTACATAATAAAAGGGCTTTACATGTGTCTGTCATCAGAGAGGCTGACA
Source organism: Schistocerca piceifrons (assembly GCF_021461385.2). Lineage (NCBI taxonomy): Eukaryota > Metazoa > Arthropoda > Insecta > Orthoptera > Acrididae > Schistocerca > Schistocerca piceifrons. Next base: position 1,437,690 of record NW_025727757.1, read on the forward strand.
GATCAGATTTCACAAAAATAAAAGAGTCGTAGTATGCATTATTCATGGAAATCTGAGTGCTAGAGACGCTTTGTTACGTAAAAATCAGTGTATCAACGAAAAATTAAAAATTCTAGTAGTACACAGTGATTGTAGTACAGCAACTGTGCTTCCTGTAATTGGGTGACGGTGTTCCAAGATTACGCACATGTACGATTGACACCAATTTCTACTACAGTTTCGTAGTAAAGACTATTTAAACACGACGGAGAGTGCACAATACATTTGTTAGAAGCAGATATTAATAACAAATTTCTTCTGTGTCGCCATCTAGACAACTATCATATGATTTGATATGTACCCGGAATCTATGAGATGTCAGAGAAATACTTTGCGGAGGAAGATGCAACTACAACGTTAACACTTTGGCAACAGAAATTGCGCGAGTCGATTGTCGAGGCAGAAATCAAAGGGATGGAAATTCGTGCGTTTGGCCCTTGTAACCCGCAATGTTCCAAACAACTTTTAGTTATACGCCATTTATATCTTGAAAGAGTAAATAAAATCTTAACTGAACAAAGAGTAACCCTTTTAAATGCTCAAACTTGATAATAGGAGGAATCTTTTGGAACAGTAAACGTATCATGTTAGTGAACAAAGCATAAGGTAGGGAGTGCATATGTAGCGTTTGAAAGACGGTCGTAATAACAGGACACGAGTGCAGGTGTTATAAGGTGACTTTTATGTACCACGCAGCGCGATGTGTGTAGAACATACGTAAACTTTCCAAAGTACGTCTATATATCTGCATATGCGTTTCTAGGGCTGGGCTGACAGCGGTGACTTCCCGCTTTGGCTTATCATACATGAGCATGCAGACCGTCACAAACACACGTGAAACGAAGGTCGTTACAGTTTGCTGATTGACGTGACACTGGGAGATGTCTGGACACTCTCTTTCAAAAGGAGGAATCTCAAGCCGTATGGCAGCACAAGCTACGCAGCAAACAGTTTCCAAAATCCTTGGGTTGGATGAAAGTAGGGATGTAGGCTATGTCGGTCGTCAGATCGAAAGCTCTACGAATGGCGAAAATTTTTGACACGACAGAACGTTTCTCTCTAACCCACTACTATGAATTTACTCTTCAAGTAACGTCATCTCGATATTGTGTCGGCATCTGTACTGGATTAAGCATAAGCCATAGCGTTTCATTCCGTATAAAAACAGATGTTTCTTCTTAAAGCATAATGACACGCAGTCCTGAGGAAAGGGCCAGAAAAATATGTGCTTCCCGTGGAACTGATATTTAGTCTTCTGTGGAAGCGGCCACCTAAATGAGCCACAGTCCAACAAGAACAGGAATTCTCAAATTACTGCAATTCTGTCGTTTGTGTAAATAAAGAATTGTCAGGACAGTGTTTGAAACGTTTGCTATCGCTCTACCTGGCCAAACGTAACAAGGACAATTATCGCGTTAACATTGCGACTGTTGTAGAAAGTAGGTTAATTGACTTACTACATGTGTGACACTAACACAACAAGATCAGTTTTGAAATCAGTAATTGATTCCAGGTGTAGATAATGTAACTGCCTAATCCATTTGCTTCCGAACCTCACAGCCAGTATAGATGCACCCGCTGTGTATATGTGTACCTCTGTGGTCGAACTCATGAAACTTGGTGTGAGTCCACAGTTTCACATGCGCCAACGAGCGGCCTATAACGCAATCACGCGCAGTAAAATAAAGCTTTGGTGATCTTCGTTCTCTCGATCGGCGCCACCCTGCAACACGACAATACCACTGAAAAAAGCTTTTCCCTTTTCATCGCCTTTTCAGAGAGATCAATTGTTGGCTCGTATGTGGCCCTCCTCCTCTCATGTGGAGTGTGTAAAGACCCTCGACGAATCGTTTTTTATCTGTTACCGTTAACGAATGCAATTTGTACAAACAGAAGGTGAACAGCTGATACATTGCCACGAAGTAAAACAAGGCCTCACACTTGGGTTTAGATTTCGCATCGATAAAAAACAGATGATGCTGTCAACTTCATTATTACTTGTTCTCAAACTGTGGCTGGTGACATATCCGCTAATACTATGTACGTGATTAGGAATTCGCCTTGACTCTAGAGGAATTTTGCTAGGCAGTTACACGTCTTGAAAACCATGGACTGTAAATGCGTTCCACCCCTTACTGCTATTCCTATTCCTCACTACGCAAGTCAGCAAGTTGAGTATAATAAACGTATCACACGTGTTAATTGGTTTGGATAAAAACGTTTAGACGGTATTTTTTGACGATTTCTACACGTTTTCCGGAAGATCTCACACAATCGCCTCCTTCTCGGGACTGTAGAATAACATCAGCTGGAGGCAGCTGAGACAGAAGGCCATCCATGAATGTGTCGAGTGCGAAACAGGAACTGTGCGGATGCGTTAAGATGGTGAAACTGGCCAGCGACTGTCAGTGTGACTCGTATGTGGGAGTGGACACACATCTCGCAACTTGAGGGATACGCGAGGTTGTGGTGTGCGTACATTTCAAAAATATAGTCTCTCCGTCAAATATAGATTCGCTCTTATTTCGGCGATAAACTCATGCATGCAAATTTCTTTGTCGTCCTCGATTACTTCATATAACAGCCATTACTCGCGGGAGAGTTAAAAGTGGCAACAATCCGCGATGCTAATAGCAACAACCAGTCGCTGAGGCAGTGACAAAGCTCTGTCAACCAAAAAATAAATTCGACTTATCTGGGTATAATGTTTCGCACTTTCGTTTCAGACAAAAATATTTGCAGTACTGTTATCAACGCAAAACCGGGGGTACAGACTTTCTTAAATCATAATATTGCTTAAGTTTTCTGTTATCAGAGATGCCACACAGATCAGATTTCGCAACAGTAATTTCAATCGAGACAGCGGCGTTCCTCCAGACCAATTCGTCGAATCATTTATGTCCTTACGTGAGGAAACAGCGTCGCAGCCACCGACATGTTCCCTGGCAGCACGACGGCGGCCATACGTTGCCGAGGAAAAGGGCGATGGACCTTTTTAAAATAATGTCGAACTGCTACTAAAGTTTTAACTCGACAAGAGCACGGACGGCGTCTGACGCAAGAATCCCGTCGCGAGCAACTCCGTTCCCAGTTGTAACGGAATTTTCAGGCCACAGCAGGTGTCGGGGCAGTTTATTATAAACGCCGTGCCGTTTTAATCGACCGTTTATATGAACTGAGGATCTACCGAGCGGCGAACTGGAAGGAATTGCGATTCCGGTGATGGGGTGAAGGCTTTTCTTAGTTGTAGTTTAACCGGGAGAGCGTAAAATTTCTTATCGCGTTTTCTGTGGGTTGAGGGAGACAACACAATGCTCTTTCAGTCTATTCCCGCAAGCGATGAAACTAAAAAACAGAAAATTTACCCAGAGTTGATCAACTCGCTTCATGGGCTCGTTAGTAAGGGCGACGTCATTTCATGGCGTCTGTGGTTTGCGACCGGAGTTTCAGCTGTGGGCAAAAGTTTGCTACCGTTACTAACTAGAGACGCATCCTTACTTCTCAAATAAAGCATTGCATACACAGAAAGCTGAATAACATACACAGAAATCAATGAGAGGAACTTATTTATAATGATTTCATCGTATTTTTTTCTTTCTGGTCTCAATATATACCTGCGGCACAACACTTTCATAGCATGTGTGCCGTTGTGGTCCGCGTAGAGGAACGGTTAAATATAATTTGTCGGAACTAAGAGGTGCTATCAGTTTCTTAAGATCAGAAGACAACGTAGCTTCATTTGTTAGAAATCTTGATTACACTGAAAGCTGCTAATATTGCCTCTTAAACCGTATGTGGATAAACTCCAAAACAGTAACTGCTAGTTTCGACATTTACTTCGAAGCATCGAGTTGAACGAAACAGAAGTAGTATGCGTCATCCACAGAAATGTGCTGAGCACCTGACACGCTTGCTTATGCAAAGTCAGTGTATTAAAAACAAATTAAAGATTCTAGTAGAACACAGTGGATTTAGCTTAGCAACTGTGTTTGCCCTAATTGGGACATGGTTTTCAATGATTAGGTACATGTACGATGAGTGCCATTTCGTACTACATTTTTCTAGTATGGGCTTTTCGGACACGTCGGAGAGCGGACACCAAACTTCGTACGAGCACCTAGTAATGATAACTTTCTTCTCTATTGCCATCAAGGCAACTTTCATGCTGATTTGGTACGTGGCTGGAATGTGTAAGAAATCACAGCACTACTTGGCGGAGGAGGAAGCATACTCCAACAAAAACCCTTTGACAACGAAGGTTGTACTATTCTATTGTCGATGCAGAAAATAAAATGGAAATTTGTGCGTTTGGCACTTGTGATCATAGTTTTCGTAACGATCGATAAGATGTACGCCATTTGCATGTACTGAGAGTATATTAAAGCTGTAGTAGGACAAAAATTACACGATTCAAATGCTAAAACTTAACAATAGGACAAATCTTTTGCAATACTAAGCATATCATTGTGAGTAAGAAGACTGTAAGGCCAAGCTTGTCGATGGTAGGGGCTGTATATGCGGCGCTGCAGAGTCGGTCGTAATAAACAGGACGAGTGTGTCCATGTTGTGACGTCACGGCTGTGTATCACGGAACGTGGCCGGCCACGATGAGTGCAGAATATGCGTACATTTTCTAAAGTAGGTGTCTACATCTCCACATTATGCGTTTCCCGGGCTGGATGCACGGCAGTGAATTATCGGCAGTGCTGAATATGCAAGTGGTTGCAGACTGACATGTGGAACAAAAGTCGAAATAGTTTGCCCAGTCACGGAGCAATGAGGAATGCTTGAACACTCTCTTTCAAAAGAAACAATTTTAACCCAAATGACTGTACAAACCTGTTTAAAAATCCTTGCATGCGTTGAAGGTATGGATGCATGTTGGTCGTTAGATCTAAAAGACATTCTTGACCGCTCGTCGTTTCGACTGTCCAAGCGTGTCACGTAAGTGGCCGTAACTTTTCCCTGGCTTCAGCCACAAGCACAAAACTTTTCCACTGCCATCACGCCATCGACGCTAGAATGTGACATAATTTTCAACTTGATACGCCAAAGTCTTCCTCTGTAGTTTATTCGTACTTGAAAAGAAAGTTACGCTGCTAGAAATTCTTGCAAAAGGTGGCAACAGGTGCTTGTTTTTCTTTGTGCGTTGTGTTCTATCGACACGTCCGCCATATTCAGTGAGAAACACCGAACGACACAGCGTATGTTTGTATAGTCGTGGTGTACTTCAAGAAAGGGAACTCTTCTTTCATCGTTTTAGAGGAAGAACACTTTCTTCTCCTCGTATTAAGGGACGCGAGTTAGTTTTACACACAACAGCCAACAGACAATGGAGCGCACGCAAGCGAGCTCGCCGAAACGTGTGTTGCACCTGCCGCCTGCCTCTCACTGTTGTCAGTAACAGTCCGAAGACATGGCGTCGGTGGCATCTGCACGGCTCAGCCCTTCGGAGGTTCGAGTCCTCCCTAGGGCATGGGTGTGTGTGCTGTCCTTAGTGTAAGTTAGTTTAAGTAGGATTAAGTAGTGTGCAATCCTAGGGACCGATGACGTCAGCAGTTTAGTCCCATAGGGACCCAACACCACCACGTCGGTTGCATCGACTACAAATGTGTCATATGACCGTGAATAGCTAATATGTAAGTACGAATACAATCTTCTGTTCGCATCTATCCTCATCCCGTGACGAAAATACAGCGTCTTGGTTCCATTGTTGCGTTCACCAGAAGTGGTATTGGGAAATCGGTTTACGAAATCCGGTTTTGGGAGCCCCATGTAGGAAGGGGGGGGGGAGGGGTTGTTACCAACTGTATAGCACGGAACGAGATGAACGGACTGTGGCGTGGATGAACGCAGTCGGTCCGGCAGTGCCGACACTGACGTAGACGCCTCGCTCGCTCTGCTGCAGCCGTTCCCTCGCATGCCGCGGGCCGAGCTAGCAACCAACGAGTTAAAATTTCATAGAGTGGCTATAGGTCCGCCATGTTTGAAGCAAATTGAAGTTCTGGCCGCCATGTTTTCTTTAGTCAAGGCATTCGTCTGCTGTGTCCCGCCCCCTTGTAACTGCGTTTGACTTACTTGAAATAGCCCATACTAGCTTTATTTTTTCTAAAACAAGCAATAGACAGCAGTGATTTCAGTGTACACTGACAGCAAAAAGGGATGTTTTTGTCGAAATATGGCTAAACTTTTCGATGTAGATAACACTACAAGACAACTCAAATAAGTCTGTCCATCCACTATAACGTTACTTGTTGCCCATAAATTAACGCAATTAGAGCAGGTACCACCAGAATATTACGGTGAAACTTCTAAACATGCTGTGGTTAACTATTAGAAACAGTAATGGGCGCAGAAATGCGATTTTTTTGTCGCTATTTCAAAGTAAACAGTCAAAGCCTCAAAAACCAGTACACTGTGAACGAGAATTTATTTGAAATATGTGTTACAAGTAGTTAACACAAGCATAGTAATTCAATAACAAAGTCGAAGCGTTCTTGGGTGGGGTAATTTCACAAATTTTCGTAAGTAGCTGTATGCCTTGGCTGAATAAAAGTGTAGGGTCATCGCAAATTTCCTTATTTGCTGAGAATAATGGCATACTTTAGCACTGCACTGAAGTTCCAATACGTCCTTCAACAAACCAACTACATGTTCACTGTTTAACATATCAGAAACTGAACTACATAGCCTTCTTCTCAAACCAGCAACTAAAGTCTGTAACTGCACTATTCTTCTTTTGTGTCGTACACTAAGTTGCTTCATTTGCTTTATCCGCTTCTTTAGTCGCACATTCTTTGCTTGTACTCTGTTATATTGTGTTTTCAACTTCTTAGGGCTTGGTAGACAGTAATTGTGGTCAGCAGAAACAGATGTGGGTCCGACAGGCACTGAAAGAATGTAGTTACATCATAAGTTTATAACATAGTTACACCATAAGATTATAATAGACAGTATGTAATTCAAAGTAATAAGAACACGGAGTAAAATTAAATTATTGACTTACTTTTTTGCTAATGATGTCACTGTAATAGCACTATCTTGCAAATTGTCGAAAGATCGCTTTCTGGTTTGTGGTCGTAATATTTTATCTTGCTTTTGTAAATGTGGTGGAAAGTTAAAGATAGTAGGTACTGGTTTTGACAAAAGGCGCCTCTGGACGTTTGTGTGGTACATATATTTCTCTTCAAAATGAGCTGAACAGAGGTAACTGGCTGTAGTAGGAAACCAGTTTTCTCGCTTCATATTTATAACCCATCTTTTTGTAATTTCCTTATCTTTTAAAGGAAATCTGTAATCAACGATAAATAAATTACTTCCTGCATTTGTCTTAAGCACAATTACAGTTCCAATGCAAATGACTCTTTAATAAACATTAAAAAACGTGTGTCGTATTTCGGTACTAATATACTTACTTATAATATGAAATATTTGTTGTTTTATCGCTGCGATTTGTGCAGTTGAACGCTGAACACACTGCAGGCATATTGACTTCAAATTTTGTAACAAAAAAGTCAACTAGAAAAGTTAAATATTACAGTAATATCACAACATCTGACACACTTCCAACACACACAACAGTAACGCTTTCCTAATGTTTTGACTAAGGAGAACATGGCGGCCGAGTTAGCGTTGGTTGCCGCTAGGAGCGCTGTAACTAGTATCTCAGCTACTCTATGAAATTTTAACTCGTTGCTAGCAACTCAGCCTCATGACGTCATCGTGTTGTTTGTCTGTGGGGGGGGGGGGGGGGGAGAGAAATGGGGCAGCCGCGCGCCGCGGCTGTCTGTGCGGCCCAGCTGTGGCGGAGCGGCCAGGCGTGTGGCGGGGTGCGGCGCAGTCCCGCCTCTCGGCGAGAACACCAGAGACAGGTGAGGCGGGCAGCCGGCCTCCACTGGGGTACTTGGAAGCTGCGGCTGTCGTTCTGCTCGCTTTTGTGTGGCTTGTCGCGTAACTCACGACGGAACTGCTCTTGTTTAATACATTGTCTTACTTTAACAATTAGGATCGATACGTTAGGGATGGCGAATAGTTTGTTAAATTAGCGTGTCGAGTGTTTAATAATTTATTACTCGTTATTTATCGCCTTGTTACAGTCGTTTAATCGCTGATATCTTGAGCGAGAATAGCGTGCAACGAACGGAAAATAGCGCCACATTCAGTCGGGCAGTGTTTCGATGTACCATTGTCGATTCCTGCAGATTTCTCGTACCACAGTTGTTGGAAACGAAAACCACGCGTTCCTGGCTACGTCACTGCAACGAAATAACCAGTGTTCGTAGAGGACGCAAGTATGCGAAAACCATCAAACAGTCAGCACTTCGGACTGAGTGAGTTTTAGTGCGACACGGCGTTTTTTGCCACTGATCCCAGCAGCCGTGGTTGTCTGTAATTCTGGACCACCAGCAAAGAGTGACAGCAGGTTACCTCTGTTGCGCCTTGCAGGGCTGACAGAAGTTTATTTTTCAACATTTCGCTTAATTTGGCCGAATTTGAACATCTAAAATGTTGTAAGGTACTCATTCAAAGGTATAACCTGACGTTACGGCTTTCACACAGTAAGAAAAGTATCACAGTTGTAAACTTGGCGTGTCGCGAGGTAACGTAACGCACGGCGCTGAAATACGCGAACGTTAATCACCCAGTATTTGAGCACTTCGCGACTTCGAACACACGTTGAGAATAATTTTAAAGAGTTCCAAAACTTTTTCTCGCTTACACGCTTAACGTCAAATATTACAGACGTTAACGCGTCTGCAAAGTAATCAGACGTCCGAAGTTGTTTAGTGCATAAGCATTCCTAATCCTGTACTCCACTCGTGGCGTCATGCCGACGTGCTTCTGGCGATGAAACGCAGCACTTGCGTTTATTTCTGTATTTTTACAATTTTCTGGAATTTAGGTTGTGATGCACGAGGGATCTGTTGTTTTCCCCAACCTACCTTAGACTGAGGCGAAGATTTGCTTGGTTGTTGGCGAATTCTTGAGAATTTATCGTAATGTTTGCGTTTCATGAAATAATACTTTCTCATTCTCTTTTATCGTTCTGTGACGTCATGTTTCGTCTCTGATTTGCTGATAAAAGAGAAGCGATCACACACCACAATTTTTTTGCTCTATAGAACTCTGCAGCGCTTTGTTCTCGTGTTACTATTTGTTGGGTAAGAGAGACTCGTGTGTCGACGAAGCTACGCAAGGTCTTGGAGACGCGTCGTGTTCCCTGTGGCTTGTTGTGCAGAAAAGTTGTCGCAATCGTGCTTGCGCATTAGTGGTATCTTACGCGACCAAAGAATGAATGATGGTGATTGACTGTCACTTGCCAACTTCTTTATCTGACGTTCAAATAACACAATTAAAATGCAGTGTAAATTTTTATGTGCGACCTATAACGACGGCAGAATCGAGATTTAATTGGTGCCATTTCCAGTGCAATATTTGCAAGAATCTAGGTAGATTTGTTATTAGTTTCCGTCAGAGCACTGAATCACGTCGGAATTACATTTGTGGAGGTATTTGCTAATTATATTTGACTGAAACCTATAGCAAATACTATTTCGTTTAGGCAGATACTGTTACAGAAGCCTTACCCGTTACTGATGGCAAGTCACTTTTAGGGAATTATCGGTAGCCACTGACGCCAGATTTACCGACACTTTAGCATGATAAAGTCCTCAAAATCTTGAAGACTTCTGAAATGTCGTATATCATTTAGACTGCATATCGTCATAAAACGCAAATTTGAGTACCAAAACTATGAAATTGCCAACTTTAACTTCGCAAACACATAGATCAGCACAGCGACTGTTCAGTTTGCTCGCCGCATCCAATCGCAGCACAGGACGCGTGATGTCACATAAGAGTGACTGTCTTCACACGTGAGGGACAGGATGATTAAATAAAAGTTCCACGAATTTTATGAATAATGCGTAACCCGAAATCTGAGCTCCAAATGGCTCTCACTTACGTGACACTGAAGTGTGTGTGGTGGTTTCCGTTCTTATACTCGGCTATCACAAAATATGCAACGCAATTGAAGCACCGTATTGCAGACCTGTCCAAAACGTCTCGTGGGTAGCGAGATCAGTTGGCTGAATTGTCGGGAAATGTGACGTTGACGGATGAAGAGTGGCCGCAGCCAAAACAGTTTCAGCAAAAGGCCGCCATTTAATCGAGAATGTGTGGAATTTGCTCTCTGAGGCACACATCGATTGCCCATAATTACGGATTAAGATCGCTGGTGACTTACGAATGTGTAGAATGTTTCTGGGTGCTTTTAATTCTTCACGTGTTCTGTCCACCAGCAGAATCTTTGACAGTGTGGTGTCTCACACGATACTTGGGCTGGCAGTAGCGGTGCTGTACCACTGGGTGCTCATAATCTGAAGTTGAGCCACTCACAGGGGTCCAGTGTGGACTGCAACTATTGCATGGCAGCGAAACTTGGTATACTAAAGCCCCCTTGCGGAACCGATTTACACTGGAAAGGAATTATTTTCGATTTTGGCCACCAAATGGCTCTATCAACGGAAGAAAGACGTATAGAAATGTTTCCATATGTAATGGATTGGCAACGGAACGTGGGCAGGGAGGGTCAAACAAGTGAGAAGGGCAGAATGTAGACCTTGTTATTAACCGCCAGCTGCACAATTTGTTCAGTATGAACACCGAAGACTTCAGCGAGACGTTGCACAACGACAGATTCGCACCTGGTAACTAAAATCGGAACTGATTTCCTCCGGCGCAAACTGATTTCGCATTAACGCCTTAGCATACCTGCCAAGTTTCGTTGCCATACGGTAATTACAGTCCACAATGGACCTCGGTGAGTGGCTACATTTTACTTACGACCACCCGGTACTTCTATGGCTCTGCTGAAGAAAAAAGCGATTCGCGAGGATTTCGCTGTCGCATTTGTGGCCCATTTGGTCATAAACCATTTAGTAGTTAGCCAGTTAAAAAAAGTCTGCAGTTGTCTGACTTCAGTCTTGTTTCACCTTTTTGAAGCATCAACACTCCTTAGGTTCTGCAAATACCCGTCTTCCCAGTACAGGCGACTGGAGCAGGTCGCAGCTACCAATAGGGGGCGTCGACATTGCCCCGTGGCGTAATGATGTACTCTGTGACGTCATATATACTTACGGATACAACAGAACGCGGTGATGTTTACATGGCTGCTATATTACGTATTTTCTCTAATATTGGTTGTGGTGGAAAAGTGACGTGTTGCATAGCCCGAGGTCTAGGCTGGGTTGACGGGTTACAGTACGGTTGTCAGGGGAGCCAAAGAAATGGAGTGTTACAGTAACGATAATTATTGCTGTGTCAGATGTTTTATGTACGTTAGATTTCGACGAGTGTTTTATGTCCGTTTTGATGTCGTCATGGATCGAAACACAGTTGAAGCGGCAGGTTCAGTATTTTTCAGCATTGGCCACAGTTCGTACCTAGAGTAAGGGCGTAGCTAGTGTAAACGTACGTTTTCACCTGTGTAAATTTGCGTGTGCACAAGACGGACGCAGCCTTCGCACAAAGAGGCATCGGTGCAGCCAGCCTCGTACGCCTGTTGACACGTGGGCGCGGGCAGTCAACACGTCCCAGGCGAATACAGACCGTGCTGTTCCGTCCACGGTTTTGTTTCGTTTGCTCCGTTTTGCTGCGTCGCGCTATTAAGTTCTAGTCTTTCGTGCGCTTTCAAATTTTTGTTTACCCATTGGCCGAGTGGCCTAAAAAGGAACAAATGGATCTGAAGAATATTATCGTGCATACTTATGGCGCGAGTTATCGGTATCATCTAGTGCGTCTTCTGAATGATATAATGGATAATCGAGTTGAACTTTTTAGTGCTAATGTTATGAGGAAACGTGCTTTCCAATGCAGTGCTAACGCGTATCAATTACTAACGGCCTTTTGAATAACATTCATGTTGATTTGAGACACACTATATAGTGCCTGCTATCTATCGCTGCATTCTCGAAAACAAACAGCATGAGAAACCAGGCTGTAGTAAAATTATAAAGATTACAACTTAATTACAGCAGTCAACCACGAATATGATATGCAAAGTTTATTTACACAAAACCGTAATCGGTTTCCGATTTTCAAAAAAAAAAGTTGTTAGATGGCTTTCAAAAGCTGATCAGTACTTGCGTTAACCGCCATTTAAAAGAATATTCGTTTCTCTGCAAAATATCAAACCTTCACGATCGATTTTTGTCTGGAGATGTGAAATTATCGACTAAATTTTCCCACGCAAATGACGTCGGAGCTTTGTGTTCGGGCACTACATTACTGGATGAAATGCAACAGTGAACCCAGCTAAAGAATCAGTATGCATTAAATGAAAAATAAACAAGAAGCAGGATCATTCGTGAGTGGTAACGAAAATGATGTACATTATCGGTACAAGCCAGTGATACAGTGCAGGTCCATCTGCCCTTTAAAGAACGTTAGGTCAGTTACTGTGGCACTTCGTATCTTGTAATCGGTATTTCAGGTAAGGAAAGCAGCCACTCGTCACTGATTCTATGAGTAAATTGTCAGCAAGACGTGAATTAAAAATTTATGAATAGCAGCACCGATAGCTCACCATACGTGTTAGAAAACACTATCATACATAAATTTCTCATCATTGTTTTGCAGGAAGAATAAAGCCATTGGTGTATTAATTTTTCGTTCTTGAGGCTGCACAGAAAGAAGTTCTAGATCTAATTACGGAATTCAAACACACGCTCCCTATAAACGATACCAGTGTCTTGGTCTATGAGTACGTCAGTCAGGTGCGAAATTGCGTTGGGTTGCATGTTCGTACTTACTGAATAGTGTACTGGAAAGGAGTAATAAAAGTCGGATACAAGCAGGCATATACTCACCATTTACGTACGTCATCGTTGATTGCTTACAGCAAGATGGCAGATGGTAATGCACGCAATATAGATAGTAGCATTGAAGTCACTACATAGTTTTGGCAGTATGTGATTAGTTTGTACAGAAGTGCTAGTACATTTTGTGAATGAAATATTAGTCGCTGTGGTGATTAATTGGAGATGCACAGAAGTACTTTGATTCTTAATATTATCAGGAGAATCCTTGGAGGCAGGTTTTGTGTGCAAATAAAACAATTTGTAAATACAACATTTTCAAACTTTCCGACTAATAATTAAGACAACTTTTGGCCTCGTATGAAAATAACAATGCGATCGAAATCATGAGTTGAGTCGCTCAGACGACACAGGAGGCGAAATACAGGGCTACCAATAAATCGTTCACTGGTTTCCAGAATTCTACATTTTCCGAAATATTTTTCGCCTCGGCGAGTTAAGACTGTGCCGACCACCTCATATTAACAATGCAACGCCTTGCGAAAATCCCGACAAGGCGAGGGAAGAGTTTTCGTGTGTTGGAATGTGCGGGATGTTTGACCAAATACGGCAGCTGCGGCCGTGGAGGAGTGTGAGCGAGATTTTTGTACAAAGAAGTCAAAGCAGCGACAAGCCGCGACCTCTAAATATCGCAGCAAAGTGTGTGGAAGACCGTGCGTCGGCTGTTACACTTCAAACCGTACCATCTGCAGCTCGTACAACAATTAAAAGCAGAAGGCTGCCGCCGGCGCATTCAGATTCCCGCCACAACGGAGGGAGCACTGGAGGATGAACCTCCATGGAGGTTCACTCCATGCTGATCTTCAGCGACGGAGCAACCTAGAATTTATCTGAAAACTTAACCTCCGCAATGTGAGTGTGGGCTACTGAAAATCCTCATGAAATTGCGGCGCACGAACCAGATTCGCAGATGGTTAATGTTTTCTGTCCAGTGTCACAGACAAAGCTTGAATGGGCCGTTGTTATTCTGTGAAGGAACTACGACGATCCACAGTACGCCACACTCTCACATGGCGGAGATAAACATTTTCGGATAAATGCGAGGTTGCTTCGTTGCTGAATATGAGCATGCGGACGAAATGTCCATCCTCAACCGGTCCGTGCATTGTGGCGCAAATCAGAAGGCGCCGGCCGCAACCTTCTGCTTTTAATTGTTGTGAGAAATGCAGACGGCGCGGTTCGATGTGTGACCGCCGACGCACGGTGTTCCACACACTTTGTTGCGGTGTTTAGAGTTCGCGGCTTGCGCCTGCTGTTGACTTCTTTGGACCACGTACAGAAATCTCCTTCACACCCCTACACGGTTGCAGCTGCCACATTCGGTCAAATATCCCGCATATTACAACACGAGAAAACTCTTCTCTCGCTTTGTCGGCATTTTGGCAAGGCGCCGCATTGTTAATGTGAGGTGGTGGGCACAGTTTAAACTCGCTGAGTTTGGTGTTATATTCATGCTCCAATCATATTTGTAGAAGCAATATTTCCGAAAATTTAGAATTCTGGATACGAGTGAATGATTCATGGCAGCTCTGTATTTCGCCTTCTGTCGGTCATCTTCCGTTTCTGTGGTAGTATGGTCACTGAGCGACTCAACTCATGGTTTCGATCCGCTTGCTGGTTTTATGTAATGCCAAAAATTAGTTCAATTTTTAGTCAGATCAGTTGACAATATTGTATTTACGAATTCTTTGAATAACGTAGGAATATTTTCACAGATAATCTGCCTCCAAGAACACCCCCGACAGTGTTTACAAACAAAATGCTTCTGTGCCCTTACTATTAGTCACAGCAGCGCCTAATATTTCTTTCACAGAACGTGCTTGCACTTTGCCCCTTCCTGACCACACAGCGCCGCCGCTGAAGGTACCGCCTCTGATGCCAGTACTTACACTGTGTACGTTACTGTCCGGAATCTTTCCGTAAGCAATGAACGATTACGTACGTAATTGGTGAGAATATGCCTACTTGTATCGGACCCACAATACTCCTTTCTGTTACACAACTTATGTACGTACAGTCATGTTCAAAAGTATCCGAACGAATCGAATTGCATTTTGCCTGAATCGCATGCAACCCGCATAACGCAGCTGTTTAGCAGGTCCTCTAATAGCCTCTAAGTACAGTCGTTTGACTGTTGAAAATGGTTCCAACAAGTCACCACTACGAAACACTGCTCTGTATCGCAGTAACTCAAGATGTAAAGTAATACCACGACACTACAAATATCAGGGGACGCCCTATCACATATAAACTGTCCCTGACGCTTGTAAGCTCACATTTATTACAATAAATGACATACCTCAAATGTTACCACTCTCATTGTTACGTCGGATAGGTAATGCATATAGTAAGTTCGTCATATTCGTGATTTTTTCTTCATAGTAACATACCGCACTTATTATTTAACGCAAAATTACATTAAAAACTTAAATTACACGAGCAACTAGTTAAGAATATCTATGAGCTTCAAATGACACGACGAACCGTCTCGTTCTGCATATGGATGCAAACCCAGGTCATGTAGACTAAGCAAAGATTTCGTGACTCACGGAAACTAACAGTCATTCCTCAGTAGGCATACAGAGAGTGATATACCTCGATTTTAGACAGTATCAGTTAGCAAATATCAACTATAAATTACATAACTTAAACATTTTTAACGGACGCGGATTCCTACCCAGCATCTATTGTCCTTGTTAACGAACTACGAGAGATGTTAAATATTGCTTCTTCACATGTAACTTATTAGAAATGCCGTGACGCGAAGCTTTCTGTTGGACTGGGGTTCGAACCCAGAACCTATTCTCAACAACATTTCTCCTCATACTATTACCCGTCTACTCCTGTTCCGCTCGCGAATGTCGCGTGGCTGGGGCGATCGTCGGCAGGGCCTCTTATATTGGCTGCAATTCCTCAATTTTTCTCGTCGTGGTCATTTCGCTGCAAGCCTGAAAGCCTCGAGGAGACGCGTTGGCACGCCACTTTTTCAATTACATGCCACACGTCCTGTGAATACATTCAGTCGAGACCGTTCATAGCGACATCACTTTTAACGACTTATTGGCTATAACATCGAAATCTAATGGTTCTGTCAAAACCGTACATGAATGCTGTATTTAGGCTATAATACAGGAATCTAATGGTCCCATCTAAACCCTACATGAACGCTGTATTTGTTAAGTCCCTTAGGACATCTCTTTTTGCGACTTACCCATAAAAACTACGTATTTTTATTCCATTTTCGGACAAATGTATCGGCTGTAAGATCCAATGTTAGTTTTTTTTTTGTTGCTTATTTGGGGAGGTAACTCTGATTTTCAAACATTCGATTTCTGCAGATTTTTGGTTTCAAATCAGGCGTCACAACGAATACATTGTCAAATGCAAAGTGAGTACGTACATCTTTGATCCTAAAAGCAAACTAATGTGACAGATTAAGTTAAGTAGGGCAGTACATTGTAGTTGTGTTACTGTACAGCGTATAGTTCAGAATCGCTAACAAGAGATCCATGTCTTGCATTCACATGATACAATTGTATCGTCAGTTATTTTCCTAACCATTTCAGGAGAGAAAATTTTTTTGATTGATTCAGATACTTCTTTCCCAGCTGTACTTCTTCGCTGAGGTTTATGGGCCAAGTTCGCGGAACCACTTTTACGTATTCTTCGAGCTGCTTTTGGATGCACTCTACGAAAACATGTAGCGTATTGGGAGTGTTGTCTCTGTGCATTGTTTCTTTACTGCCCCCCCCCGTATCTTCTTTATTTGTATTCTCTTCAATGTCTATATAATTCGAATCGAATTCCCTTAACTCTGATACTTGTTCGTCTATTAGATGTTAAGCGAAAATTTCCGCCTCGTTCAGGTCTCTATGACTCAATGTAGAAAATCTTCCTGAAAAGACACAAGGTGACGTCGTAACACACACTCGTCTCATTCATTATGAACGGCTCTGCACTGCCACATGTGCTAGCCCTGAAATCGAGTGAGCATGGCCTTTTTGCTTCTCACTGGAATAATATATTAAGTACTCTAAAAAGATCCATGATTTTCTGAAGAGGTGATTCTTTCCGTTTAATAAGACACTTTTTTTTTCTAGTTTAGGTATTAAACCTCTATGAAAGCCTGCAAATGGCGGATATCTGTCCGATGGCGGATATCTGTCCGGGCTATGAGCGCAGACCTTATACTCCTTATGGTTTTGTGTTCGCCTCGTCAAACGGATCACGTGCTCTCTGTTGGCAACATGCTAATAATATTCCTGCAGCGTCTTACATCTCGAAATTCCACCGCAGTCTGTTTCACATTATTGGTATATATTAAAACAATCCCGAAATTCGCTACGGTCGCAGGTTCGAATCCTGCCTCGGGCATGGATGTGTGTGATGTCCTTAGGTTAGTTAGGTTTAACTAGTTCTAAGTTCTAGGGGACTAATGACCTCAGCAATTGAGTCCCATAGTGCTCAGAGCCATTTGAACCATTTTTTATGGATGTGTGTGATGTCCGTAGGTTCGTTAGGTTTAAGTAGTTCTAAGTTCTAGGGGACTTATGACCTCAACAGTTGAGTCCCATAGTGCTCAGAGCCATTTGAACCATTTGAGCCATTTGGCGAATGTTCAGAGATTTCCGTTTGAAAACATGATCTGGTCCACTTTCTTTCCTGTTGGGCGATTTCTTCTGTCAGTTGTAAGGTGTCCTGCCTTCGTCACACTCTTTCACATGGCGTGGAGGCTGCAACAATACACACTCGTATTTTTGCAAGTTCAAAGAGCGAGGGGTATACTGACAGCCGTTCAGATCAGCACTGAAGTAGATTGCCTTGTCTCTGTAGCAGGGGCTCTTGTAAATATTTGTCCCACTATTGCAGCAGCTCTCGGGTGTGGTCTGCTCTGCAGCCTGGAAAACACTTCATCAAATTCAAGCCAGAGGCTAGAAATAGATTCAGTGGTTGGAACTGAGATTGTTGCAGTAGCAGTGGATGTGTTCGTCACAAATTTCTCACAGTGCCTAATCAGGTTTAATTTCACCTTCTCAGCAGAAGTTTTGTCAGAAAAACCATGTAATTTGAACCGGGGATTTAATGAGGTTGTGCAGTTATACTTCGCGTCTACGCGTAGCTCATACATGTCAACACTCACAGTTACTTTCATCATTTCCACCGGAAGATAGCGATGGATTTGCAGGTATGTGTGCAAACTGAGAAAGTAACTTAATGAACCATGATCGCTGCACCTCAGAACTCTGACGATGCTGAAATGACGGTCGAGCGGAGGATGATTAAACTTTGCTATCAGCACACAAGTGACTGCCCGTTTCCACTACTATAGACATATTCGTAAGGTACAAAGAACGAAATACAAAAGGACTGACACGTCAAAAAGAGTGAGAGGTAAACTATTTAGTGCTCGTTCCACAGGATCGAACGTGAAAAAGTGCTCATAGCTCATAAGGTATGCATTTTAGAACTTCGTTTACTGGACCGTTTCTCTCTGATCGCCCTTTATAGAAGTGTCCTTCTTATTCTACTGAACTGGATAATGCGCTATATTGCAGTATCAGTAGCTTCAGAGACATTTAAGCTTGCCTCTCCATTACTCAGTACTTACGTATTCCACTTTTTTGCGTATTGTTTCTTCCTGACTAATGTTTCAAACTTCAGTCTACTCTTCACCACTATTAAATTGTGAGCTGAGTCTATAACTGCTCCTGGGTATGCGTTACAATCCAGTACCTGATATCGGAACCTCTGCCTGACTATAACGTAATGTAACTGGAATCCTCCTGTATCTCACGGCCAGCATGTTCTCCAGACATAAACCCTATCGAACATGGCTGGGACAGATTGAAAAGGGCTGTTAATGTGCGACGTGACCCACCAACCACTCTGAGGGATCTACGCCGAATCGCTGTTGACGAGTGGGACAATCTAGACCAACAGTGCCTTGCTGAACTTGTGGATAGTATGCCACGATGAATACAGGCATGCATCATTGCGCTGTATGGTGGAACAATATGCAGTGTGTGGTTATCATGACCAATGAAAAGAGCGGAAATGATGTTTATCTTGATTGTATTCGAGGTTTCTGTACAGGTTCTGGATCTCTCGGAACCGAGGTGATGTAATACATTTTGATGCGTGTATCTACAGGCAGATAGGATTTGCAAACCTTTTAGCATCAAATGCTAAGCATTGTCCTAACAGAAAGCCTGAAGGTAGTACTATTGGACGTCCACTTACAAAGTCAATACCGTCTTCAGTTGCTCATATCTCTGTTTTAAGTATGTGAATATTTGCAAGTAACTTGAACCCTTCTTAAGCTGTTTAAATGTGTGTCGTCGAAATTTTTTGACACTGTACCATACTGGCTCTATTCACTCAATGAGTGAATATATTTACTGTATGTATGATTGAGGGTTTGCAGAATAGTATGACGTATTTATCATATCTGTAAATATCTTGCATAATATTAGTTTTGCACTGGTGCTCTTTCAATGAAAGACAAATACACATTTTAAATAACTTTGTTTATTAACGTTTTATACATGCACAAAATAAAAAAAACAATTGTTGACACATTTCTTAATATTCATTCTGTCTTATATCTCTACATTATTCTTTAAATAACTGGTTTTTTTATGCTATAAGTTCTGCTTCCATTGTGTTCAATCCAACAGGAGCAACGACGTATCTCCGTTCTCTGTCTGTAAACCAGGCTCTACAGTTTCAATATTTATAGGATTATAGTAGCAGCCCTTGGTGCTGCAACCATACATATGTTTACACATTGTTCTAAATTATATTGTATGCAACATTCACTTACATAACGTACAGCATCGTTTAGTAACGCTTTCACATATACTTGCCACCGTATTTGTCTGTTGCAATCCGTAGTGCACTGCATAACCAATACAACTTCACGACACTTTTATACAGGTCGATGATGGTTGCCTTATTGCTACAGATGTTCATGTGAAGTGGAAGTTGAAAAGGATCGTAGTCTGTTGTCATCAACCTCTCAGTGTGCTTCATCGGCTAACAATGCTCGCCCTAACTCATATCTGTAAATTGTGTTTTACATTACGACGGACATCCTCAGTTTCTACCATAACTTCACACTCACGATCTCATGCTAATCCTACATTTACATGTTTTGAACCATAAGCTAACATGTATGTACTGCTAAATAGTAGCATTCTGAAATGAATTGATAATATCATAGAGCTGTATGGTTTATATACCTCTCTGCAGTATAGATGACCTCGAAATCCCAAGACTTAATGCAATAACATGCAAAAATTATATAGCACGACGACAGGGCAGTTAACACACTTTCTAAGCAGTGAAGACATAGTGAAGATGACACTGAGCCACGACTCTCGTCGGTAAGTACTATTTCAGTACCCACAGTCCAGTTCACCTCAGGATACAGAGACCAAGACCATGGGAGAAGCATAACTGATAAATCATTTGTAATTATTTGATGAAATTATGACATACACCTCAGGATCCAGAAGTCAGCCCCTGGGTAATTACATATCTTGATAATTAAGCATGCATATAATCGAATCAGCACGTTTGAGGATAAAGAGATCTCTGGAATTAGCATTAGATTTAATAATCATGTGACGTCACAGCAGCGGGCAGGACATGTACGTGCCTCAAGCGTGTTGCAACATGTGACCCTGTTTCTGTTATGATAATACTGAAGCCATTGAAACTGGAATATTTAGAAAGTGACATTGAATTGTCTGTAAAAAGAACACTTACCCTATACTTAAGATAAACACATCAGCCTTCTCCACTGCTTATCAATTTCAAGATCCTCTACTGATGTCTGGGGAGATCGAATCCTGTCTGCATGAATGGGTCCTTGACTAGATGCTTGTTGACTATTGATGACCGATTCCACTGAATTTTCCGTAAATGGTTGACAATCAAAGAGATCACAACGAGGTTTTCTGCTGTGCATGATGAGGGTTTCCTTGATTTCAAGTGTTGATGTTCTGCCTGTGAGGCATCTCGATGACTGGATAGCTGAGGATTCTTCAGAATGTTCTTCTAGACCTTTAGGAGAGCTGGTTTCTTGGAACTGGGGGTGGGATGATGCTGAGAACAGGAAGTGTTAGAGCGATTGTACTCTGAATACATCCCATAATACCTGATTCAGTTTGACATCTATCTTCTTAGTATGAGCACTATTGAGCCTGGTCGAACAGTAAGCTTCAGCAACAGAGCACCTATGATAGGGTTAGAGCTATGGATCTCAAAACACGAGCATTAGCTCCCCATAATATACCACCAAATTTTTAAGACTGTTGTTTCTCGTTTAGCCTTTAGAAATACATAAGATCACTTACCTGCAGCACCTGATAAGTCAGGTCTTAATAACATGTCATTATTGCCAAGATCATTCGTCGACTACTTCAGACTGACTGACTGAGTTCTATCTAGCGCTGTTCCTATGTATTATGGTGTAATGCAGTACAACGAGACTTGGTCTCTGAATCTGTCTTCTGGTGTGCACTCTGACTGTCTTCTGCATAGATGTGATGTAGATACAATTATTTTCTGTGGATTTAGGTGGAGCCACTATTTCTTGATGTATATATCTAAGACTTCCATATCAGTGGATAAAGAGGTTTCAGCATCATAAACGTTGAGGCTTTGAGCCACCAAGCAAATGTCATCAGCATAAATCAATTTTTTTGAAGACTTTTGGTAAGCTGTGCATGTACAGACCAAAGTGGTAGTGGACTCAGAACAGACATTTGAAGTAAACTGTCATTTGGTTTAAGTACCCTGCATCTGTCACTGTGAGAATGGATATGAAATGCTCTATTGTTTAGCATGTTGCTAAGTAACTCCTTAAATTTACGACACAATCGTGAATTTCAACAGAAGTGCTTCTCAACAAGCAGTGTCGAGAACAGCTGATAGGGCCAAAAAGGCAGCTACACTTACTGATTTCTGCTCATACTCATTTCCGATATAAGTAACTAGAGAGAGTGTCTCTTCCTTAAATTACTTTCGCTTCTTAAGCTGGGCTAGCGCCTTTATTCTTAACGAAAGAATGTGTTTCGATTGTTACTATATGTTGAGAGTTGCGCTCTGTAACTTTGTTGGTGTAACCAATAGTCTATGGAAAATGTTGTTCATTAGTCAGCATGGTATGTTTTCATTATTTCAATTTGCTTATTTCTTTAACATCTGAAAACAGTTTACTGTTGACATTCACTTGATAGGTACTTTCCAATTACTTACACAGCTCCAGGAAATGCTATTAGATGATGGGGCTCAAGCGTACAGAATTCTTAGCCAGGTAGTATTTACCATGATTGGCAAATCATCACGCAATACTAAGTAACTTTATTAAATTTGGTTAAATCTAAGGCAATTCCCTGTTTATTGTTTCTTTTACAAGCTAACAATAGTTGATTGGCAACCAAAACATGTAATGAATGGTAAAGCAATGTGTTTTTGCGATCAAGAAAATTAAAAGGTTTCGTAATTAAGTTTTAATGTTTTAGAAATACATAAGATCACTTACCTGCAGCACCTGATAAGTCAGGTCTTAATAACATGTCATTAATGCCAAGATCATTCGTCGACTACTTCAGACTGACTTTGTTAAAGAATGTCTGTTTCTGAGTAGCTGATCCCAATTACAGTCACTGTTGACAGGGGAGAGGTGAAAATGAAAATAATTAAGTTTAGTACAAGCAGCAATGTGCCCTAGCAAACGTGTTACTCTTTGAACGGATATGCGCTTAATGATGTGGTGACGGTGTTCATCTTTAATCTGAGGCTCTTATTTGGTTTGGACACAGCGTGTAATTCTGGCGGATTGGAGGACGATGTTATTCTTACAGCTGAGTCCTGGCATTCGCCTTATGAGTGGGTTAACACCTTCCTTTAAAAAAGCAGCACCCGCATTTATTTGTCCATCGTTATGGCATTTTGTTTCCTGTCACATTGTATTGGTAGTCTTTAAGACTAATGCTTAGGAACTAATCTCTGGTATGATACGAAGGGATTTGTAAGATAACTTTGTAAGTCGGAGGTAAGTGCTATGTTATGTGGGAGAAACTGCTGTCTGAATGGTGTAGTGATCTATGTCTTTGTATAGTCAATAGCATAGCTACATCATATTTATAATTTCTGCTGTCATGACATCACGTAGGTTTTGTTTTTTGCCAATGTAGTTATGTCAGATATATATCTTACTGAAGGTAATATTACAGATAGGGAAGTGGTCATGGATGTAAATGAGGTGGGAGATGTAACAGTACGAGATCAAATCTGACAGTGTTCTGAAATATCTAAGTCGAAACGAGGCCCAGAGAGTAAACAGTCTTCTGCCAGGATTACAGGCAGCCTCGGGAGAGTCGGCCACGGAGGAGCTCTCCCACCTGTTGTGCCAGGCGTATGAGACAGGCGAAGTACCCACAGACCTTAAGAAGAATGTAATGTTATCAATTCCAAAGAAAGCAGTTGCTGGTAGGTGTGAAAATTACTGAACTATCGATTTAATAACTCATCGTTCTAAAATACTAACACAAATTCTTTACAGAAGAATGAAGAAACTGGTAGACGCCGACCTCAGGGAAGATAAGTTTGGATTCCCGAGAAACGTGGGAACATGCGAGGCGCAACCTGACCAAATGGAGGGGCGGTTGGTAGGACACGTTCCGAGACGTCGACAGGTAACCAATTTAGTTTTGAAGTGAAGTGTGGGTGAAAATCGTAGAGGAAGACCAGGTGGTGAATACAGTAAGCAGATTGGGATGGATGTGGGCTGCAGTATGTACTTGGAGATGAAGAGGCCTGTAAGTTATACAGTAGAATGGAGAGCTATTTTTAAAACCAGTCTTCACACTGAGGGGCGGAACAACATCTCTCTGTGTTATAATATCTTATTTTCCAGTTGGCGTATTTCTTCATTGTTTATAACTGACTGTCAGAGTATCTCTGAAGATGACGTGAGGAATACATATTTATTTAATGTAGGGGTAGTTGAAGATCACAGGTTGGTGCTGAAGAATAGATTTCGTGGATCCACTGTATTTTAATCTACTCGACTTGCTTAGCGATGATTGCTGCTTGTTTGTGAAGGGGCTGATCTGCTCGTTAATTCTGCCGCATGTCAGGCCCTGACAACAGTACGCAGTGTCATCTGTGTACAGGGCTGTTGTTTCGTTCCTCGACCTTTAGCGATGTCAGCCGTGTTGTTGGTGTGTAGCAGTGGAGACGTGACTGTCCCACGTGGCGTCTCTGCGGCTGGCACAATATTTGTCGAATGGTGATCACCAAGCAGCGCTTGTACTTACCTGTTTCCAGCAACGTTTTTAGTAAGCTGCTCACTTTGGCATGGGAAGTTCAAAAGTAACGTTTCAAAGAGCAGCCCAGCATGCCACAACCAATGGAAGGCGCGTTCGCCGTCCACGAGAAAGCGTGCTGGCGTCGCGCCTGCCGTGTTGCGTTCAGCCTGCGTCGCTCTGCTGCTCAGTCCTGGGACCGGGTCACCTGTGCTGTGGTTGCCGCTGAACCCGGCTTGTTCTTGTGCGATTATATTGCTCTTCCTTGAATACTTTTAGTCTGTCTCGAAAGGTTTCCCTGTCACTGAGACCACCGTAACCTATGATTTGGTTTTGTTTTTTGGTCTTTCGGGTTGGGAAATCATTTTGATGTTATCTTGCTTCTATTTTAGAGAGACTATTTTCAGTTTCATGGCCGCGATAAAGAAATGTCTGATGTGTTTGAGGCAGGTGTCTTGTGAAAGGAGTGATTTCTTTTGCTGTCTTCCAGTGCCTCCAGTCTCTGAGCTGCTTTCTTTCCATTTCATATTCGTCAATTTTATAAAGTAGTGGATGTTAAGCGGTTGCATTCGGATTTTCGAGTATTATTTCTTCGTCGGTTTCATCGAATTTTGGATACCGTGGATGACCGTGAATGTTTTTCTAGCACTTTGAGGAACTTTTTTGAGGTCGTCAATAATGAATGACATTCTCATCTGCTATTAAGGATGGCTGTTCGCAAATAGTGTGCTATGGCCTGTTGGAAATTTTTTCCAAAAACTACTGCTATTGTGGGACCTAATTCTTGTGATCACCTCGCGCATCATTTGGTGGGTTTCTCTTCTTATTAGGTCATTGAAAACGTTCAAGCCAATCGTAGCATATCCATTTGGTTAGTGCCGTATGGTCTAAAGAATTTCCCTACTGTTTAATTTTGTTTCTTATGTACATCAGGAGTCTTTCTCTTTGTTACGTTATTTTATTCTTAGGGAAGTTTTAGGTATAGCAGGTTGTATTGCTTCCACTTGTATTTGGTGATTACAATATGTTATAAGGAGGGGCTTGAATAGTTGATTCGTTAGGTTTAGTGTTAAAACGTATCAATCTGAATTTTTCGACTATCCGATTTCGTGAGTTTATGATCGTTTTAAGTTGTTTCCTACTTTTTGTGATTCACAGCATAATAAATGACAGGTATTCGTTAGCTAAGCAGTCGCCAAATTCAGTGTAGCTTCAGAATCTGGGTAGCTATGTCGTATGTAGTATATGTTCTAAGATACAAATGCCATAGTGATTGATAAAAGGCGGCGAGTCATTTCTGAGTCTTGCATGATTCAAAATGGCTACAACAGGTTTAATATCTTTCTTGTTCAATTTTTCAGCAAATATCGCAGATCTAGCACTGAGTCTCCTGTTCCTTTAGCTGGGCAAAATGGGAGTATATCTGCGAATGTTGAAATAGTAATTAGTGTGGGCGTTTACAGTGAATTGTAGCTCAGGGAAAACTCGGTGATGTTAGCTAAGTGGTAGTGCTCCTCCGACTCAGACTGACTTGGCTGGGGGTAATTGGATAGCGATAATCTCAGTATGTTATCCAAATGTGGGAGTAATGTTTTTTGAGTGACCGTCTTCCTGTTGAGTTGAACTGTGTATTTCGTACAGCCAGTCGAAAGTAATTTCCTGGACTTGGCTGTGAATGTTCCCAGTACTGCGGTCGGAACTCGGGATCCTGCCTGGGGGTAAGTAGGTAGCACGATGGCCGTTAACTACTGGCTTTCGAGCGATGAGGTTCGATACTTTCCAGCGGGTCGAGGCTCGGCTGGCGACCACTGTGTCGGACTGACTTTACGCGTGTACCGGTGGTGCAGGACGCTTGTCTGGGTGGGCCGCTAAGCGCCCCCAGTGCGCCCCGTGTCGGCTCTGGCCACCACCACCTAAAGAGAAGGCCGCGGCGCGCTCTCGTGACGTCACGCAGAGCGGGCCAGGGTTGGCTTGGCGCCGCGCTGACAGAATCGAGGCGCACGGCCTGCAAATCTTCGTCAAACGGTTCGACAGAATCTGTTGAGCTGCCGGCGCCCCCCTGCGGCCAGGCGGGCTGCACCCGGCACCTGCCTCCCTCGTGGCGCTGCGGCCTCTGGTTCCACTGCGTCCAGCACAGAAATCGCGGTTAACACTGCGGGTGCCTGCTAAGTGCGCGATGATTGCTGTACTTTCACAATTCACGAAAATCACTACACTTACTACTATTTATCACAGGATTCTCAGTTGGGCTGGGTACTAAATTCACATAGACACTCCTTTACTTTGCTCACTCAGGTTTTATTTGAACAAATGGGAGATCGTCTATTGATTACGAATCACAACAATTTTGGCGTACTTTGTGCTTCTAGTAAAGCTACTATGGCACATTTTTTCCAGGACTCACAGTACTGGCACAAGTTTATCCTTCCACAGTACTGTTTCTGTAAACATGCCTTTAAGTAATGTTCTTCCTTGCCCAAGAGTGGCACATGGAACATTAACTTTTAACATCTGCCATAGTACCCTTACAAACCTCTAGCTTAACAAATCACCATCTTGTCTCACAAACCCAATAATGCTAATCTCATGTAAGTCTTCCATTCGACACTTTGCGTTCACTTCAAGCCACATTTCACACAACAAGTCATGTGTTACTTTATTACTATACCTGTTTGAGCAACTCTATGTAATCGAACCACTAATAAGCTCAACAAACCCATTTACACTTTCATGCACACACCACTTCAATCATTGGCCCCTCTCTTTTGATTTGATAAGTATCTGAATGTCTCTTGTCATGGTACTTGATTTACAAATCATGTAAAAGTACATCTTTCACACACATATGGAAAATTTCCTTGTTTCAGACATAATGTTATATACTATAATCATACATTATACATTAATAAAACCGACAAACTGCAAAGACAGATCGTCAAAGGAAAACGGAGAAAAAACGTCCTACGAACATGTGTCCAGAGATGCACCATCGCCACGGTAGATGACACTGACGAACGGGAATTCCTCCAACAAAGTGCTGCATTTTCCTTGTATATAACAGGCCGTGTGATTGACGCAGCCTATTGTATACACGAAGCATTTCCCATCAGTTTTAGTAAGTAGTCTCAGTGCATTAGAATAAGTAGACAGGGGCTACAACTCACAAATAAGCACACAGTTATAAATGAAGGAGACGTTAGGAAGGAGAGGTACTGGCTGTATGATATCACATTTAATGACATTTAATATTGTCATACCAGGTAGAGTCCATTTTTATAGCTGGGTTTAATGCAGTGTAGTGTGGAGACAGTTATTTGCGAAAAATACTGAAGGAGGCTACACCGAGGATTCTGAAAAGGGAGACTGTTCATTGTTTCTCCTGGCCAGATTCCTCTCGGCTGCCGAACACAGCTCTAGACCTGCAGGGATGCTGGTTGGGTCCCACCAAAGAAGTATCCTGTTCTTCAGTAGGGGGAGCGTCGTTCCATTGCAAACGAAACAGACGAAGAGCACTGGTCCTTGCACCATAGTAGCTAGATGTATATAGTACACTAACTGCGCTATTCCCTGAGCTTGGTGGAACCCAATTCTAATAATAATTCCTGTTACACTTAATATAATGGCCTTAACTGACATAAAAAGACATTGCTTCTTTGAGGCAAATTTCTTGTTATCAACAATTTTGAGTTGCCGCATGGAGCACCGAGTACGTAGGTACATGTATCCAAGCAGTCCGAGACAAACCAAATTGAATGCCACAGACACTGAAATCCCTGCAAGGACTACTATGCGACTGTAGATCAGGTAATATTTACTCGTCTTTTCCAAAGCAACAGCTGCCACACATACTATACTCCACGGTATAAACACGCACACCACCTCACGACGGAATAACTGGCTTACTTCAGCAGGTAGTAGCTGGTCAGGAAGCCTGAGATGGCGAACACAAGCATACATCTGGTAGCAGAATGAGTTCAGCCAGATACAGCTGAGAAGTGTGAGGGCGCTGTCTATCAGCACTGCTGTTGGTAAGTCAGGGACGCCTGCCATACGATACACGACCTCAGAACACAGGATGTGGACTATGCACGTTATCTGAAAGGACAAGAGTATCTTTCCAGGCAAGTTACGCAACTGGGGAAGGTACATGTGTACTCTGGCAGTCGAAAAACGGAAAATGATATTTATCAGTATAAATGAGATTTCTAAAGGCTTCAAGCTGTCTATTTTGAAATCCTTGTATTTCAAGGTGGCGTTGTTTAAAGTGTTTTTGTAGTTCAGTGTTTCTTCTATTAGCTTTTGATACAGTCCACTGCTACTATTACGCATTTTTCCAATTGCGGAAATAGTCAACATACAATCATGGGAAGTCCTGATGGAGGAAAAGTTGCGACACTTTAGCAACAGAATAGCTCTGGAAACAGAGCAGATGGCGTCTGTAGCGTTCGACTGCAGACATGATTGATCGTCGGGACTATCGAAATAGCAGCGAGCATCGTGTACGGACTGTATCATACTAAACGGGACGTCCTGACAAATTCCGTACGAGTTGACCGCCATCCAGGCCAGCAGACAGAGGTTGACATTTACCCTCTGCGTGTAGGCCAGGTAGCTGGTGACGGGTATGTGGGGCGACCTCTGCACCACGTCGTCCCACAGCTGCTCGCGGCACTGCTCGCGCTGCTTCACGGCTTCCAGTGGCAGGTCTTCCAGCGGACACGTGGGGTGGTCCAGGGCGTTCACCAACAGCTGCACGCAGTCAGTGTCCACGGAGAGCGTATCGTGGCTTCTGTCCTCCAGCTGCCACTCCTCGTCTGCAAGAAAACGACAGCAAGTAGGTGGTGGCCGTACACTGCAGGCAGCTGAATCCCAAGTCTTCTCTGGATGGCGAGCCTGGGCGTTGTTTACCCACATTATCCAGGTTCAGTGACACAGAACTATGTAGGGCGGCATGTCAACACAAAGTAGGAGTATTAACAAAGACAGATATCATGTTACTATGCACGTCTATTTCATCTGCAGGGTGTCCAAGAAGTCCCTGTATCGCTGTTGACATAGTAAAAATGAGGAAGTAAATAGGTTTTATTGATATTCCTGCATTGGAGATGGCAAAAAACAATGTTATCAGAATTATATTTTTGTTTCAGCACTGCAGTATTTGAGTTCCGAATCCATCTTGTAAAGGAGAGTTTAGTGGCCGATTTGTGGGTGCATGAACATCCGCAGATAGGAAAAACTATGTAACGCATGATGAGACCATTTGCCTCAGCCACCCTCGTAAAGTAGCCATGCCTGATTGAGATAAATGTCCCGTATTTCAGGCTGTCTCAAAGACAGACCACATATTGGAAGCAATGAAAAGTGACAGGAAACGTGTGTCACCCACTCTTAATCAGATGAGCAGTCTCCAATGAAAACCATTTGCAAAAGAGCAGTTCGACTTAAAGCATCTTGTTCATCAATGCACGACCATATTAAAAAAAATATGAATACGAAAGGATTTAGGCCCATGTTTGTTACTGAATTATCTGACAGTAGTGTGGAGCAACGATTTGTAACCTACCGTACTTTGTTGTGGCGACTTGTGCCATGTCTCGCTGAAGAGTGTTGTTTACTTATAAATGTGCCATATACCACTGTTTGCTCAGGAAAAATATTGTTTTCTTGTCTAAGGAAAGTACCCATTATCAGCAAGAGTTGGAAAGGAACCTACCTCACCTTATGTGGGCCATTGTGTGATCAGAATACCTGTTAGGACCACATTCTTTTGAAGCTTACATGAATGGGAACTTCCATTTCTCTGTAAAACAGAAGTTTTCAGTATCTCAGCTCCATGACAAGGCAATCACGGATCTTGTGTGGTTGTAGAAGGAAGGAGCTTGAGTCTCGTTTTGTTGTTCAGATGTGTGGGTTTATTAATGAACAACTTATTCTCGGATTCTATTTGGTTCAGCAGCATTTAAAGCCACATTAAAATGGTTACCACAAAATCGCAACATTACCACCTCAACAACCTTTTGAAATCGTCATGACAAACGTTTGATCTTACCACGCAAATAACTGAATATGAAGAATAATAAAGCCTCATGTGGCTCAACGTTGAAAGATTAATGGAAAATTGACACAAGTGTTGAGGAAGTCTTTCTAAGGAGAATTACTAGAACGATCCGCAATAAAGCAAGGGGGACAGCGAGACACACAGATATCTGAGGAAGGTGTGATCGTCCATACACTGATCCGTTGGATAAGTATTTTTTTTATATCTAACTACGTCCATATAGAATATACTCTTTTGACATAACTCCATAGGCGTCCTGTACAAAGAAATAGGATGCAAGCTGAATTCTTGTCTTTGTGATATTTCACTTTCCTCCGTGAAGTTAGTGATCCCATCACGCAGCGTAAAAAAAAATGATGGAGCATATTTGTCACCAGTTTGTTTCGTTAGCACGAGATTATCGAGAAAAAGCACAACAAAATACAGTAACTGACGATTTTGGAAGTACCTTTACCACAATGAACGATTTACTGTTAATACTCTGTTTGCATACATTTAAAAACACGCAGAAAAATGTAATTACTTCGTCTCACTTGTACCTAGTGTAATGATAATAATGCAGCAATAAATGCAATTGGGACATATATGCCTCAGCTGCTGAGTGGATGAATGTGGGATTACAACTCCAGAGATTTGGGATTCAGGCATTGCTCCCGAGATTCCTTCTGTCACTTATCTCTTCTTTCACCTCTGACATTGATTTACGGAAATCGAAAATGTTGGAACTGTAGAATTGTTCGGAGACCCAATAATTAACTTTGTTCCACAATTATTAACTGGGTAAGTTAGTTCAAAAGTAGGAAGACGGCGAGTGACCACAACCTACAGTCGGTCAATGGCTCGCGAAGCACTGTGGTGACCAAACCAGGCTTCAGCTTGATGACAGCTTTACCTACTGCACTCTGAGAAGTCCTGATGGTCGTTTTCCTCGAGCACTATTCCTGTTCGGAGTACAAATCAAAGGAGAATGATACTGATATGCTACACATCATCCAATGTATATAGTTCATTGGCGTGTTGAGCGCAAATGTATACCCAGTAAGACGAATAAGTTCTGAAAGATTCTTATACACAGGCACATTCTGTGAAAGGCCGAATGCACGACTTTGTCGTAAACATCACATTTTCTTTCTTATTCATTCCACTCCCACCACATTATCGTGTGGTGCGCAAGCTTCGGACACTTTGCTGCTCTTCAGCCTATCGAAGTTAGGCCAGTATAGCTTTTATGGGAGAATGAATAATATGATAGGTATCAAAAAAATAAAAGCCATAGCGTCTCTACATAAACACATGTACATTGAAGCTGATGATGGTGCTATGGTGAAGATAAGGCTCGTGCTTCTGGCAAGTCACTGGCAGTCAGTTCCCAATAACTACTGCGAGGGTAATACAGTATGATGCAGGTGCCGGCCAGAAAGGGTGTATGTATTCAAGGTGTTGGAGTGGGCTGGGAAGTATGATTGAAAAGTTGATGTGGGTAGAGGGAGGTGTGAGGGAGGGATGACAGTGGTCAGGAGGCTGGAAGCGGGATCATCCACATATTGAAGAGGTGTAGACTATAGGATTATAGCTGGTTGGAGGAGTAAGTGTCTACATACTATTCTGGAACAGGAAGAACCAGCCAGCTGAAGTTCCACTCGAATAGGATACAGAAGTGTGGCAAGTGGAGGATGGATATGACATGTTGGTATAGGTGCACCAGAAGCCTAGATATCCTGAGAATAGGCGAGAAAAATTGCTTTTGTTTCCCACATTTATGGAACGTTTACAATTTGGGACAAAGTCTGAGGAACTTCAGAAGAGAGGGCAATGTAATCAGCTGGTAGAGGTTGCGTCTGAGATGGCAAATATGATACAGAATGCAAGGTGTTCTAAGAATAAGGAATAGTAAATTTTTGAGAGTGCTGAGATCCAAGCTACATTGGCGAAAGTAACACTGGGGCCACTAAGGCTTTTGGAAAGACGAAGGAAGAAATAAGATCAGGGATTAACGTCCTGTTGGTGAAACAGCTATAAGAGCATAACCCAGAATTGGGAAGAACAGGGAAGCAGGACAGCTGCGTCCATCCATAGGAACCCTCGTGTCATTCACCTTAAGCTGTATAGGGACATCGCAGAGAAACTAAACATGGTCGAAAATCAAGTTTGGAGCCAACTGCTTACCACAGCATCGCCTCGTTCAGTGGGTTTTACCCAAGTACAGAGGATGGCTGAATGATGGAATCCCCACATTGTCCAGTTTCCTGTCTTCTTAATTTGAGTTTGTTGTAAGCTGGGGATGCGTGCTTATTCCAGGATATGAGAAAGTGAGAGTCCTCTGCCCATGTCAGCAGAGAGGAATGCAGCAGCAGGTACACCGCCTTACTGCAAGCGCTTATCTTCCTCCACGTAATTGGGCACTGTCCTTGCATTGTGAGAGAACTGTGACTCGGAGTTATCTGTGGAGTGTACATGACTGTAATGGATGCATTAAGAGCTTAACATCCACATCTGACACACATGTTGTTGTCATGCTTTTAATAAATTTACAAGTACATAAATGAAACAGTCAATGAAAAGAACGCCTTGTTGTTTGGAAAGCGATAAACTTATTTTTAGCTCCTCGCAGCTGTGACTGTTGGAGCACGTGTGGTATTAATTGGGGTTCAAATACACAGGAGCTGCTGAAAACACTGAGCGGCATTACAGTGCAAGTCTGCAGATGATGAGCACTGAACGTTTACTACAGTTGTGCCAAATATGTGTCTGTTGTTGGCCCTCGACTCTGTACGTGCATGCTTGGCCTAGGCTTCACTGAGTGACGTTACGCCGACACTGCACTTTGAAGGCAGAAATTCGTCGCTTCTCTGCAGTCGTCATGGAACTGTTGATACCCTCGTAGACAGAACAGAACTCAGGCTGGACTCTGGCAGAACTCGTACCAGGCACTGGCAGAGCTGGAAATACTTGTCGTGTGTGGCGCCTCGAAGCTACAGGAGGAGTGGCTTACTACTTCTTTCTCATAGGCGGTGGCGATGCTGCTTAGGTGTACAGCATCTCTGCGGTGGTCGATTGTCGATTTGCTGCAGGCGATTATTGTCGACACCACATGTGTCACCCTCAACAGTGTCACAGGCATCAGTGTATCGTGATACACTGAGGAGAGGTAATTTAATGTAGAACACTGACACGAGGTCTAGTGATGAGAAACTTTATGCTTCAATTCCCCCTCCCATTACTGGGGAAATACCAGCAATGCAAATTTCTTCCATCACCAGGATTCGAACCAGCTTACCTTTGAAGAGAGTGCCACCACACAGTCATGTTTATGTGTGCCATGGTGGAAGTTAGGGAGAGAGAAATGATTGGTGGTATTTATTCTAATAATTCCTTGGGTTTTCAACGTAAGTGATTTTGATGTAGCAGAGGCTACACCGAGAGGTGAAGTTATCGAGGCAGATGGAGATGTGCTGTTGAGTAAGATTTACAGTAACAAAAGAAGCATGGTGTGCCAGACAAGGAGCTATACAGTAAACATAATTCACTGGGACACCTGGCACTTGCCAGTTTCCTCCCAGAGATCCGAATGTGCGACTAGTGCGGAATATTTCGCCAGTGGAGGAGTCATCATACCACTTTTCAATATCAGGCCACATGTCCTGTGGACGGACACCGGTGGTTCCCATTACCTTCTGCATTCTCATGCCTTTGAGCACTGCTGACTCTTCAGGGTTTTAGGAGCAGGGGAAGAAAAGTGCCTTGAAGCTCTATCCGCCCATCCATCATTACTGATGATTTTTATTCTAAATTTAAGCAGTAGCGAGATTCGAACCTGGGTCCCATGACGTTCTGATTAGTATACAAAGACACTACCATTAAATCATAGGTGTGCCATGGGATATTAACTTGCATATAGTATGATATCACACAACTTGACTAGAGCTAGTAGGAAATAAGAGTTGTTTTTTTGAAGGAGGTCGAAAGTAATGGAGTCATGAGCAGCCTCTCATAAGAATTTCCTGAAATTGTAAGACATCGTGGTCTCCTTCATTGCTTACATATTCCGCCCTCACAATCATATTCTGCACATCAAGACGCTTCATTCGAGCCCAAACTCGATAAGATAAAGTCAGTATTGTATGAATTCATGTAAACGATATGCAAATAACTAATAAATCGCAAGTGCGCGCCGTGGTTGAAATACTCGAGGCTGGCGCACACACACACATTCCAGACTCCACGGTCACAGGAGCTTTTAGCTCGAGAGAGGCAACTGCACCCCAGGAGGCCAGTCACAAGCTATCTAAGTCGGCCAGTGACCGCCTGTAGAGCAGACAGCGTTTGCCCCAGTGAAAGGACGACCCCGTGTTTGGCTTAGAAGCAAATTCCGCTACATTGTGTGGGAGCGGCCAGCCTACGCATTCTTTACACATAGCACGCAGTTTCAGAGATTTTCACAGGGAGACAGCAAACGCCAAACACCGATACTACAGATTTCCGGATTGGTCGCCTTAAACAAAACGACATTCTCCCTAGAAGAGCAATGCTGATTGGCAGACGATATTGCCTTGAGCTGAAGGAGTAATGGAAGAGATCGAAAGATATACCCCTTCACGTCTGGCATGCAGAGGGGCCGTTCCGTTGTCGCTCTTGGAGCGAGAACACGTAACGAGAGCGTGCGCGCTCGTACATGTACTCAAAGAGCGAGGAACAAGTCTCTCCTCAGTACTTCACTGGGAGAGCACCTCTATCGAGAGCGAGTCGAAGTGCAACTGTATATTGAGTCCTTGTGATTAAGCGTTGTTCACTGTGTTGGCCGCCACACTTATTGCGCGGTGTGAACGGACTGAGTAATAGTTAAATGCCTGTGAGCGAATTTTTGAGTGGCATCGCGGTGGACTGGTTATCTGACCGGTGCACCACGCCAATAGACTAGGTTCGAATACACTCCTGGAAATTGAAATAAGAACACCTTGAATTCATTGTCCCAGGAAGGGGAAACTTTATTGACACATTCCTGGGGTCAGATACATCACATGATCACACTGACAGAACCACAGGCACATAGACACAGGCAACAGAGCATGCACAATGTCGGCACTAGTACAGTGTATATCCACCTTTCGCAGCAATGCAGGCTGCTATTCTCCCATGGAGACAATCGTAGAGATGCTGGATGTAGTCCTGTGGAACAGCTTGCCCTGCCATTTCCACCTGGCTCCTCAGTTGGACCAGCGTTCGTGCTGGACGTGCAGACCGCGTGAGACGACGCTTCATCCAGTCCCAAACATGCTCAATGGGGGACAGATCCGGAGATCTTGCTGGCCAGGGTAGTTGACTTACACCTTCTAGAGCACGTTGGGTGGCACGGGATACATGCGGACGTGCATTGTCCTGTTGGAACAGCAAGTTCCCTTGCCGGTCTAGGAATGGTAGAACGATGGGTTCGATGACGGTTTGGATGTACCGTGCACTATTCAGTGTCCCCTCGACGATCACCAGTGGTGTACGGCCAGTGTAGGAGATTGCTCCCCACACCATGATGCCGGGTGTTTTTCCCTGTGTGCCTCGGTCGTATGCAGTCCTGATTGTGGCGCTCACCTGCACGGCGCCAAACACACATACCACCATCATTGGCACCAAGGCAGAAGCGACTGTCATCGCTGAAGACGACACGTCTCCATTCGTCCCTCCATTCATGCCTGTCGCGACACCACTGGAGGCGGGCTGCACGATGTTGGGGCGTGAGCGGAAGACGGCCTAACGGTGTGCGGGACCGTAGCCCGGCTTCATGGAGACGGTTGCGAATGGTCCTCGCCGATACCCCAGGAGCAACAGTGTCCCTAATTTGCTGGGAAGTGTCGGTGCGGTCCCCTACGGCACTGCGTAGGATCCTACAGTCTTGGCGTGCATCCGTGCGTCGCTGCGGTCCGGTCCCAGGTCGACGGGCACGTGCACCTTCCGCCGACCACTGGCGACAACATCGATGTACTGTGGAGACCTCACGCCCCACGTGTTGAGCAATTCGGCCGTACGTCCACCCGGCCTCCCGCATGCCCACTATATGCCCTCGCTCAAAGTCCGTCAACTGCACATGCGGTTCACGTCCACGCTGTCGCGGCATGCTACCAGTGTTAAAGACTGCGATGGAGCTCCGTATGCCACGGCAAACTGGCCGACACTGACGGCGGCGGTGCACAAATGCTGCGCAGCTAGCGCCATTCGACGGCCAACACCGCGGTTCCTGGTGTGTCCGCTGTGCCGTGCGTGTGATCATTGCTTGTACAGCCCTCTCGCAGTGTCCGGAGCAAGTATGGTGGGTCTGACACACCGGTGTCAATGTGTTCTTTTTTCCATTTCCAGGAGTGTAGGAGTCCTTGACTTCATCAAGGCTCTCAGCCATTCTGCCAAGTCAATAACAATCTTAAACTTTGTATAGAAATTTCATTAGCGAATTCTATCCTTAAGAGGTAACTACACATTCTGAAAAGAACCCGCAAATAACGTGTTCAATTCATAAATAGAAGTTCTATTGTGATTTCTCAGAATTTTTGCCAAATGAATAATAATTTTCGTTACTTTCACGTTTATCTTACACTAACTAACACTACTCCAGTACCCAAGTATCGCACTAGTTACATAAGACATTTTGTGAATTTTTGTGTCATTTCCTTACAGTGGACGACTCCAGAAGGTATTTATTGCTGTAAGTATTTCAGGCATTTCTCTTTAGAACGTTAGGAGTGTCTGTCTGACTTCTGTAGTAGTGTGGGGGTGGAAATTGCATCTTGCAGGGGCCAAAGGGTAAAGGGTGCATCTCAGATTAATCTGTTGCGCAGAATGACAGAATAACACCAACCCACACGCTGACAAAATGTGTGGCTTTATAGTCTTGTGTTGTAAATGCTATATTTAATTCGTTTTGTGGCGTTATAGACAGGTATTTTAAACTGGCACCAAGAGATATGGTGGTTGTATTTGTGTGACATTGTATGTACCGAATTGTCGAGCAGTCATTAGATACAGGGAGTATATCTTTAAGATATGAAGAACTGAGTCTGGCTTGTTGAGGTTGTTTGGTAACGTGTGGTTGTTATGGATGAGAGGAGAATGAATCCTTTTTCAATAGATTGTTCAGTTTATGGAAAATATGGCAGTGTTTTTGTTCATGTGTATCACCAATCCCAGGGTTTCTGATCTGCAGAATGAGGTGCTGGTATCAGGATATCTCACAAGCACCAATTGGCAATACCATCTGATTGTGTGTTCTAGCAATTATCTGTGCTTTGTAGAGTGTAGAATGACTGGGACTGTGTTACGTGACTGTAACAATTTTCATTAAAGTCTAGTTGTAGCATTGAGATAACATGTGAGTGATGAAGATGTCGTTGGAGCTGAGGGAACAGACATATGGATTGAATGCTATGCTGCTACTTTGTCTTGATGTTTTATGCGGCGAAACAAGGTTAGGTATAGGTTTTAAGCTGATGTTTTGGTGTGGCTGAAGATGGATTGCTTTTTGGAATAGGTGACTTGGATGTTAAAATGGAAGGTGACTGTGGCTGTTATCGTCATCTGTTGGACGATATGTGGACGTTGAAAGAGAGTGAATGTTGTGGAAAACAGTGGTTCTAAACTGGATGTCTTTCATGTTAGGGATGCGACACAAAAAACTGTTGGGATGATGACGGTGAGTTCGACTGATGGTGTAGAAAACTGTGGATCTGAACTCAATATCTGGATTCGAGTTGAGGCTGTGTAGATGATGCAGCTGTGCAAGGATTGTACATTTGGCATAGTTAACATGGTTGGTTTTACGAACTTCCAGTATGCTGCAGTAGTTTGGGTCAGTAACTTCTGGTAATCAGTGAACGAAAAACCGTTCCAAGGTTTTGTTCATTCGGTGAGTTACCTGTATGCACTGTAAATGTTCATTGCACGTTTTTGACATATTCGGAAATGCCATTTTCGACTATGTTATGGTGATTTGAAAATGGGTCTCGGTCCGAAACAAATCATCGAATGAATAAAAAATAAAAATTTGCAACTTGTACTGGCTTTTCGTCCTACTGATGGGTGGTCTTGTTTGTAACTGGGATAGGCCAGGTGGTTCTGCGATACTGGGTCAGATAGTCGTCACACAGGAAGTATTTTTGACATCTGTAGCCTTGGATTTGCGATTTAGGTGATGTTACACAATGGCAGCGACAACAGATCAGGGCTCAGTTCTTGATACGTTGGTCTGTTGTGGGCAAGCATCTAGTTCTGCTGGACAGTGATGCGTAAAGAAGCCGGCAGAGAAGCGCCACGGTTTTAATAGTGGCGAGGGCAACTCTTTCAGACAGGGGCGTTGTAGCAGCCTGCTGGATGGTGCAAACCATTTCGAACATCGCCACGTGCTCAGAAGAGATTCGCACGAGTTTCTTCTTTCCCTCCCTCCCCCCTCCCCCCCTCATCACGACCTAACTGCCACGACCTCTCCGATCTCTGTCGATTATCACGACCACTTTCCCCTGAAGATAAAATGGCTCAGAGCACGATGGGGCTTAACATCTGAGGTCATCAGTCCCCTAGAAGTTAGAACTACTTAAACCTAACTAACCTAAGGACATCACACACATCCATGCCCCAGGCAGGATTCGAACCTGCGGCCGTAGCGGTCACGCGGTTCCAGACGCCTAGAACCGTACGGCCACACCACCCGGCCCCTGAAGATATCTTCAATGTCGGGCTTAAAGTTAGCTTCCAGGCAAACAGCTAGTTGTCCACAACTCTGTAAGCTCTTGTCGCAGCTCATTCTTTAATATCTTGTAGCGGCTCGTGATGAACTGAAACATCAACTACAGCTCACACGTTTGTTCTCGGTGTCCATAACAGTTTCAGTCATCATTATAGACATGCTGCAGAGTGCAGCTCAGTCTAGCAACAGATGGGGTAAGAGTCTGCTTGTTTAGTAACTTGCTAAGAATGCGTATTTCCTTTTATGTGCCAGTATTATTCGTATGAGTGTCTGCAGTAAATTATCGGCGACAGCCGAAATTTTGGAAAGGCCTTTCTTCTCAGTATTACAGTTCCTGGTTCTACTATATGGATATTCTTATGATAACTTACTTCCTTATCTGTTGTAACCCTTTTCGACCACCTTAGTTTCTTAATTAGTCGGCTTACTACCAATGAAAACCCTGCAAGTTCAATTGCCTGAAGCGGTCAAGATTAATAACGGCAGGCATAAATAATTTTTCCGCTGAGAGAGCACAAGCCCACTGTCCTCCCTTCCTCTCATTTAAATGGAGTTACTCCCTACCGAACAAGTAGCTATCAGGGAAGCACAAAGAGAGAATTAAACGATTACAACTCGTTTCATGTCTGGTGCATGATAGATAGATGATTGAGTAAGAGATAAAGTCCAGCAACGAGAATAAAATAATAAATTTAAAAAATATAGTGATTCGAACAAATAGAGTTGTTTAGCAGACAGGTGCGATAGCTGTGGTTCCTCAGCCCTACTACAGTTCATAGTATTAACACTTCTAAGGATAATATTAACAGTGTACGTCATACAATGAACTGTTCTGCTACAAATCGAAATATTGTTCGTCAAAGAAAATTAGTAAATACGAACAGTATCGAGCTAGGATCACACATGAGAAATTTATATCACTACACCAGTTACAGTATTGACTGAAAATTAGCTCCTCTGTAGCCGTTATGTTGCAGAGACCATTCGCCATTTTTAAAAAGCCTTAGACCAGGTCTGAAAAAAACTACATGTACGGAATTTTAGAGTGTTTATAGAAGATAAAATGGAACACTTTTTTATTTGAGGCACGTGTCGCACATGTATGAGGGTCTTATCTGCACTGTCGTTCAGAGACGGTGTTCAAAGTGCTGTGGGATGGGCCCTGTTTTAGAGGTGCTGCGGGCCTCCTACGGGAGGGAGACGAGTTGTTCAGTGTACCAGACACTGGCAGACACCCCAGGTGAGGTGGTCGCCTGATAGGCTGAGGCTGAAAACATTATTTGTGAGACACCCACTTGTGTCGAGTGTGTTAGCGCCCAGCTGGCAAGTCAGTAACGTCTCTAAAACATCACACAGCCTCTGTGCATCCCTGGCGTCGAAACCTTCATGGGCCACGTGCAGGTGGAGGGTACAGTGTCACATAAAATTTGTTTTTTTTTAATCTTCAGTAAACAATTCAAAATTTTGTCTATGTAGTCTTTTTTTAGTCCCTGTATAATGAAGAAGTCAATAATACATCGAAATGAAGTAGTTAGCTTGTCATAGATCCAGACGGAGAGTTGCCGTGGAATCTAAAAACTGACTTTGGAAAGAGCACCAGAGATTATCTTGCGTGGCGTGCAAAATCACGCAAGATCTAAAACTACATATTCAGAAGGATATTTGAATCTCATTCCTCGAACAATTGAACAGTTGTCAGCGCATAACCGTGAAGTGGCCGGGTCCCAGTATTAAACTTACCTACAATCTTGACGTCATCTTCGTAGAATGAATCGCTGTACTCAGGTGTAGTGGCCCAGTAGACACGATAGAAGACGTACAGTTCGCCAGCGAGGCTGAACATTTGCGACGCCTCTGGCTGCCGCTCCTTGCACAGCGCACTGAAGTCGTCGTCAAAGGAGAGGCTCCACGGCTGATAGCGCAGCAGGTGTTCACTCAACAGCGGCCGCCTGTAGCACACAAGGTGCCAAGTTAAAAGTTAAAAACCTATAATGTATAGTTTATTCAAGAACGTACAAGTATCCATAAATGTGTGTGAAATTTTATGGGACTTAACTGCTAAGGCCATCAGTCCCTAAGCTTACACACTACTTAACCTACATTATCCTAAGAACCAACACACACACACACACACACACACACACACACACACACACACACACACACACACATGCCCGAGGGAGGGCTCGAACCTCCGCCGGGACCAGCCGCGCACCCCATTACTGCAGCGCCTGAGACCGCTCGGATAAATCCCGCGCGGCTAAAAGTATCCAGAACGGATTTCCACTCAGCAGTGGATTAGAAACTTCCTGGTAGATAAGTACTGTGTGCCAGACTGGGACACAAACCTGGAACTTTCTCATCCTTTAAAGGATGCATTGTAACACAGCAAATAATCGCAAATCCATTGGTCTTTTTAGCATTTTAGCGCATCGAGATTTCATCTTTAGATTTCAGAGCACTTGAGTGAGACACAGATTATAACTATTTCTTGCAGGTCATCCACTCTGTTCTGTGCTGCTATATCGTTTTCAGTGGTTTCAGACACATCAAACAGCAGAGCTGCAGCGCTTGCCGCAGAATACCTCTTTTCTTTAAAGAAGAATTTTGTATGCATTGCAAGAGAGTGAACATGTGATATTTATGTTAAGGATATGAATGACTTGTTCAAATTAATTATAGATGATTTTAGACGCTGACATGTAGACATGTCTGTCATGAGCTGAAGCGAAATCTTCCACATTACCACTTGAAAATGGCTCAAAACGCCGAAACTGCAATTGTAAAACAATTTTTATAGTCAATAGCGAATATGACGTCCTTATAAAAATAGACATCGAGCTAGGCAGGCAGGAACCGAGAGCCGCCGTCACAGCCTTACTTCCGCCAGTGCCTCAGCCGCTGCCTTCCAGCCGTCATAGAAGCTCCCCTGCACGGCTGGCGGGACCAGCGCTCCCGGAAGGATGGGCACTGCAGTGAGCAGAGGCCTCGGGAGTTGCTTCCTGGACGAATCCTCACTCTGCAGTGGAGAGTGCAGTCACTTGAAACGTCGGGGATCCGACACATGGCTCTGACCTGCCAGCGAGTTTCCTATCTGCATTAGGTGATGTGACATCTGCGATAATTCTCCGTAAAGACAGTATGACACAGGAAGATGAGTTCAGTGGACAAATGCGAATGTACCGTCAAGCAGGTCCACTTATTCAGT
Organism: Schistocerca piceifrons; assembly: GCF_021461385.2. Classification (NCBI taxonomy): domain Eukaryota; kingdom Metazoa; phylum Arthropoda; class Insecta; order Orthoptera; family Acrididae; genus Schistocerca; species Schistocerca piceifrons. The sequence continues at coordinate 1,479,913 of NW_025727757.1, forward strand.
CCCTTTCACCTAATCCAATGGCTAAGGACAGCGCTATACGATGACTTAAGCTATTTCAAATCCGTCTTCGCAAATACCAAACACGTGTTTTTATTTCACAATACGTGTTTTGCTTTACTCATTATATCCTTACCAGTTGTGGCATTTTTATAATGTTTCTGCTTACATCCGGCAGTGTGCATCCCACCATCTCACACTACTATGCTTGACGTGCGGAAGTACATGTCTGCTGACGTAATATTGCATAAAAATGTTTGTTTACTTGGCTCTGAAGCATTCGCTCCGTCTCGCTTCGTGATTGGTTGGCACGGGTCTCTCGTTTGGCAATGGAAATTATCATACAGAAATTGTTGGCCGTGAAACTTTGTCCTAATATCAGTGTTCCGTACATCGATTCGATGCATCTGTGTCAGGTACATCTTATGATGAGAATGGAGCCCTCAGAATCGGGATTGAGACAATTTTTTTCGTGATTAATCTACGACTGCATTCCCTATAGCCCATCAACGACGAAAAGTTTCCATACTGCCAGATACAATGCAGAACAATCATTACTCCCTCTACTCCTTGTAGTATGGTCCTTGGTTATCACTGTTACTTGACAACGACGTTTTCAATTAAAGCATGAAGCTGCATCATAATGAGTTCCGTGCGATGTCTGGGTCCCCAGTTTGACCGGAAAGCTGTCCCTCCCGTAAGACAAGTGGTGCCATGGTGCTAAGGCTCGCAAATCATTTCCACGCCACGTACACCAGCACGCTGTTCTGCTTGGAGCTACAGTACCACACCTACTACACTGACAAGCTGGGACTCAGAATCCGTGCTGTGATAATGTTTATCGTTTGCATGCCACAGATCCAGGAAGTAGATGCATACTGACAATGATCTGAATAATCATTATACTGAGATTTTTTTGGCAAAGAATTTCGGGAAAGGGCTGTTTTTAACGCAATGGAACCGTTCATTTCATACGGCAACCAAAGAAAGTATTTAAGTGGAGCAAGGAGGTGAACATACGGCCGGTGTGGCCGAGCGGTTCTAGGCGCCTCAGTCTGGAACCGCGCAGCTGCTACGGTCGCAGGTTCGAATCCTGCCTCTGGCATGGATGTGTGTGATGTCCTTAGGTTAGTTAGGTTTAAGTAGTTCCTCGTATCTCGTCTTCGTGGTCCCTACCAGAAATGTATGCTGGCGTCATTAGGATCGTTCTGCAGCCAGCTTCAAGTGCCGATTCTCTAAACTTTCTCAGTTGTTTTCTTCCAAATGAGTGTCTTCTTCCCTCCAACAATTCCCTGCTGAGCTCCCGAAGCATATACGTAACACTTGCATGCTGATCGAAACTCCGGTAAGAAATCTACCTGCTCCGCCTGAATTGTTTCGATGCCTTCTTTCAATCCGACCTGGTGCAGATCCCAAACACTCGAGCAATGCTGAACAAGAAGTCGCTCTGGCGTCCTACACGGGGTCTCCCTTACATACGAACCACACTTTCACAAAACTCTCACAATAAACCCAAGTCGACCGTTCCCCTTCCCTACCAGAATCCTCACATGTTTATTCCACTTCATCTCGCTTCGCAACATACGCCCAGATATTTCAACTAAGTGACTGTGGTAAGCAGGACACTTGGAGTGCCGTATCCGGATATTACGGGTTCGTTTTTGCTACTCATCCGCTTTCGTCTACAGCAAGAGCCACCTGCCATTCATCACACCAACTAGAAATTTTGTCATCTTGTGTCAGCCTGCAGTCACTCAACTTATTCCATATGCTCGTTCTTCCGTTATCACCCCGCAATGGGACACGGTGACAAATGCTTTCGAGAAATCTAGAAATATGGAATCTGCCTGTTGCCCTTCATCCATAGCTCTCAGTGCATCATGCGAGAAACGGAAAAGGTGAGTTTCACAGAAGCGATGCTTACCAAAACCGTGTTGATTTGTGCACATAAGCTCCTTAGTCTGAAGAAAGTTGATCGAACTGAGAATATGTTCAAGCATTCTGCAGCAAACAAGTGTTAGGGATATTGATTTGTAATTTTGTGGGTCTGTTCTTTTACCTTTATTATACACTAGAGTCACTTGCACTTTTTTCCATTCGCTTGGTTCTTAGCGCTGATCGCAAGATTCGCGGTAAATGCAAGCATTCCACCTAGGCATTGCCACTTATTTATTTTCAACTGTTTCAGCTGTTTCTCTACGCCAGCGATACTCATTACTATGATTTCCACACGGGACTCTGTGAGACGGTCAAGCGACGGCACGTTTATGCCATTCTCCTGCGTGAACGATTTCTTCAAAGAGGAATTTTTAACTTCGGCCTTCCTTTTGGAATATTCTACCGCCAAAGCAGACTGGTCAACGTGTGACTGAATAGAAGCGTTAGATCCCCTTTACGATTTTGCAGAGGAGCAAAACTTTTTCCGGATCTCCGGTGGTAGCTGTTGTATGCTTCGTGCACAGATCTTTTCACAGACGCACGAATCTGTACAAATCTTGCTGTCCTCATTTGCGCGTTCTCTTTTGAACCCAGAATGTAACAGCCTTTCGTTCTTCAGCATTTTCCGAATTTTGTTATTGAAGCACGGTGAGTCTTTTCCGCCCTTGATCCACTTAGTAGGCGCATACTTTTCCGGATCACGATTTACAATCTTTTTAAACTTTGGCCATAATTCCTCTATGGACATAATTCTGGAATTAAATGATTGTATTTTACTGTCTAAGTGAGACGCTGACAACTGCATATCAACTCTCCTAGCGTTCTCGACTGATTTACTGACTTTCGTATCCATAGTCGCTATGATGACATCATGATCACTAATCCCCATCTCTATGCTGACACCATCGATAAGGTCCTGCCTGTTTGTGCTGGCTGACGAACTAGCTGCTGAACACAGTTTTGGGAAAACGTGTTCAAAAGTCCTTCACGAGACTGTCTGTCTGCACGACCTGCAGTGAATCCATAGACGTCCCAGTCCATACTCGGTAGGTTAAGGTCACCGCCAGCTAGTGTCGCGTGATCTGGATATTTATGCAATGCTGACTGTTTACCTTCTTTGAATGGCTCCACATGACTGATATGGTTTCACCTAGTCCTGTTATGTGCGACCACGTAACTTCACTATTGCACTCAAATTCAACCTCAGTGAAGACAATATTTTTTGTCAACTGCAATGAACACCTCCCCTCCTACGGCGTCGAATATGTCTTTCCGATAAACATTCCAAGACTCGCTAAATATCTCAGAGTTTTTTTATTTTGGGTCTCAATTCAAGAATAATTTGAGGCTGAGAACGTTCATGGAGGAGAGCAAATTTGGGAACAATGTTACAAATACATCGACAGTTGACTGATAAAACTTTCAGAGTCGAACTAACTTTACTCTGAAAGCTATCTGATTTCCCTAAATGTGTACCAACTGGCGAGTGTTCATGAGAGTACCTCAAACTACTGGCCAGCCTGAAACCCCCCACGTGCACTCCACAAGTACTCTGCTATCCGATTAGCTGCTTCCTTTGTGTAGTGCATCCCTGTCTTGAAATCTACCCATCTACGATTTTCAGTTCACCTTCCCAACCACTGTTACCTTCATTCCCACTGCCCGACACAATATCGATATTTTTATCCCGTCACACTATCTGCATGTGTCCGTACACAGTGATCCAGTAACCCAGTCACAGTTCTGATGACAGATGTGGAGTAGCAAACCAAAAATCCCCACACAATAAACATTGTGGAGTATCAATACCGTTCCTCAAAAACAGCTCCAGGTGGCTACAAATCATGTTCAATCATCCTGCATAATACTTTATCCTCAGTGTGTATTTTACCACCCTGACCGTGGTCTGTGCTACTGCCTGTCTCTGTCCGAGCCATCCTATAGCACGTAATTTCGTTCCTCACACTGACCACTGCCTCTCCACAGCTGTTTACCCACATCAATTCCCATGATGAACTTATTTGTGGATGTCGGTTGATCACTTTCGTTTCAGAAGACCTAGTCCATTTCCCAGACACACTCATCCCAAAGTGATTCCCCTAGCGACCTCTTCAGATATAACTGCAGAAGTCTTTCATCCTATTGATAGTAATCACGACTGAGTCTAATTGTCCATCCTAATCCATGTTCTCCACCTCCATAGCTACCTCACAATAAGCCACCTGAAAGAGTCCAACAACACCGCCACAAGACCTGGGGTGCCTGCTGGGAGCTTGCCCATTCTCACATAGGAAGCCACCTGGTCACCCTCCATAGTGCCAACATATCTCCTACACTACTCCATTCCACGGCCCCATATGTCAACCACTCGAGAGACTATTCCGCTTTCCTCCCGCTCGCAACCTCCAGTATTTACGCTCTATGCTACGGACTGATTTAAGCACACCAACCACAGGACAAAATATAAGAACGATGGCCATCCGCTTCCTGCCCTCTGCTGACGTCTTCCCATCTTCCCTCATCCCTGCTTGGATTTTTCCTCCATCTATTGAGATGAACTTGACTTGTGGCCTCTTTTCCTCACTGACTGGATGCCAGTATCTGGACTAAAGTCGCTAATACACGGTATTACCGTAATTTCTCCCGAAGTGTTTTTTTTTTTTTTTTTGTCTGTCCCGAATAACACGAGGACACGCTCACTTTTCGTGTCGGGTTCCACATCATTGTTTCCACAAATTATGAAAACTTCGGAAGTGTCTGTAACCATCAATACTTTCTCTAGTAAATGCAGTAACATCGTTTATTGTGTCAGTTTTCTCCGCTGGTCTGTTACGTAATACGTGGCACATTTTAAGACACAATACGAATCAAAAAATCGAAGGCTAAGCGGAGTCAAAAAACTTTGTAAATCACGAGTTTCTGTAACCATGTCCTTCACTACTGCCTATTAGTGCTAGTTCTTTACTCCATTCTGAATTAAATGATCCCTGTGTTTTCTATAACTTTAATGAATACTTTAATGGATAAAAGTGAGATAAACTCCAAAAAACCATACTGAGTACGACAGACATTTGAGTGTACACTGGTTTATACCTGAGTATCAAGTGCCCTGGCCTGTCCTTGTCTTCTTCCACCTCGTAGTGCTCCACCTGTTTGCTGGCTAATTGCAAGTCCTGTACCCATCCGGTTGATTTCGTGCGCAGCATGTCTTTCACACGTTCCATGTCCTTAATCCAACCGTGGAGTTGCTGATCACTTGCGTGGTTACCCTGAGACACACAGAAAATAGTTCAAATTACTTTCATAACATCCACAAGCAGCAGCCTATCTTAATATAAAGTTACATGTAGCACTATTACATGACACTGAAATTACTGCCAGCGTATGAGTCTAGTACATTCAGTTTTGTACAGGCATAAAAACATTAATGCACAGCAGATGCCTAGTGGGGTTTTATTAAATAAATACATTTCTCAAACTGTGACATCCGATAAGAGAGGTGCAGATATTTCTTGGTATTTGACATTACAGACGTCTGAATGTATGAATGTATACTCGCTTGACGATGTATCCAACTGAAATGTTCTGGAGCTGCCAGCAGCGTCGAGTTCCTACGTGTAAAGCCACATGGCGTGGCTGGAACTCTGAGGAGATTCTATTCAAACTTTTGAACGATTTTCGAAAATAGAATGGCCACACTTGACAAATACGTCAAAATCCTACTCGTTACCTAAGCTATGAGAATCCTGAACACATGTTATGACCTTCTACAAACGCAACGATAGACATTAACCGCTCCATATCTGAAACATTATCTGAGTTAATTGTGCACACACGAAATGTCAGTTTGACTCAAAATGTTGTAGAGTTAGTCTGTTGCCTGGCTGATCGCTATTGCCGAAAATTTGCGTTTGCTGCTCGTCATCTAACACGGTGTCGTCTGTATCTGAACACGTCTCGAATATTGCACATTTGAAGGAATGTATTGACTGTCCGAGTGTTAAGATCATTTTCTCTGGACCATTTTCGGGTACGAAGTTCACATTTGTGTCACGTATTAACGTCTATGTTCCTTTGGCGTTGTACAAATTGTAGGCCCCCTACAACGTGTATCAAAGTACTTGTAACTAAGAGATTGAGATTAGTGAATCGTATAGGACAAAAGAATGGTAAAAATTAAAGCACTGAATATGCAGCTGAGACGCATCAGGAAGAAGAATTGGTGCAGAATAACCAGAGAAAGGAGAGATAAAACTATTGAGGAAAATAGAAGGCTCCAAGGCTACAGCCTCTCAAACGTGTTTTTCGCCCGCGGTGTGTGACGTAATTCGGGCAACACTCAAGACTGTTCAGTGGTAGCCGCAGGGCGCACTTCTCACGCAGTGTGAAGCCCGGGGAAATCCCGTCAGCAGTGCGCCGCGCCGGTGCAGGCTGCGGAAACATCTCCTGGAACTGTGAGTGGAAGTTGATTGAATAAGAATGCGGTTCTCGCATGATGTGCTCCGATAGTTGTCCACAGGGGCCAGAAACTACGATATGAGAAAAACCACCGGATTCATCCTATGCTAAGCGAGAGATCAACAAAGGAAAATTTGAGCTTCTACACAGAAAACTGAAGGCAAATCCAGACAAATTTTTCGAATACCACAGCATGTCCGTTAACTGATTTGAAATGCTTCTGAGCATGGTCAGAGACGGAATTTGAAAGGAACATATCTACATCTATGAGGCAATGTAACAGTGCAGAAGAAAAACTCGCAGTTACTTTAAGGTACGTCTTATTTTTTATTTTCTATTCTTTGTGTCTATGATTGTTAAAAATTATTTTAAATAATATATAATGTTAAAGTCCATGAGCCCACAGAATTTATGGAATATAATTAAAGCTCAAAAAGAGTAACAGAACATTCTTCTTCACCTTGTTCAGTACAATTTCATGCACTGCTTTCGTAGTATCGTACTGCATGCTGTTTAACTGTGCTGCCACTTGGTGAAGATAGTGGATCTTGTGTCTAGTAATCCTGCATACTCGGTTCGGTAGACAAACAATCAAACAACTCGTATTAATGAGTTTTATTACAACAAAATAAATACAATACATAACTTTGATAGATGTGCGGAAGCAAAGGGAGACTTACAAAACAATCAATCTTCCTCGTCTGTGCTACATAAAGATTCCTAACGAAGTGGCTAACGTAGAAGCTGCTATCGAAGTGGGCTCGCACCATTCAGGCGCGGCGCTTATGTCCCCTTCACATAGGAGCCGCTGCTGTAGCGTTGTCATCCTGGAGGGAGGTCGGTCAGCGTGCAATTGGCTGTCCTCTCCTCACAGCCTTCTCTTCCCTCACACTGCCGATTGGCGTGCCGGCGCTGACTTTACGCATTAACAGTAAAGAGGAAGGCTTGGGCATTATATAAGATTTTAAAAGTTGAATAAATTTAAACTGGAAGTCAAGTCTGATCTGCAGTTTCAGTATCCTAATCACAGGAAGCTGCGAAATGAGAAACATCTCATCCGCATCAGGGGATGTGTAGATTGTGCCAAATGTCCTTTTAACACTTGCCTTACGAGTGTACTTCTTCCAGATGGAGACTGAGTTATCACTGTAATCTGATCACTTGCAATGATGTTCTTATTCCCACAAGTTCTGAAAAAATAACGGTTTTTATATAATTTAACGAATATTAAAAGGTGTACTACTTGGCTTCCGCCGTTTTTCCCCAACATTTGAGGCATTAAAGAATTAAATTCGTTACACATGTATCATTCAAAGTATTTTCCATCGCTGGCCTCTACTTTCTCTCATCTTTCGGGCAATGTACGAATCCCACATCCAAAAAAATTTCATCTTTTGTAGCGATCCAATTTGTGACTTCTTCATGGGAACAGAAGTGTTGGTCAGCCAGGCCATGCGCCATTGATGTAAACAGGTGATAGTCAGAGGGAGCAATGTGTGTAGAATATGGCGGGTGGGGTAGGATGTAAGAGGACCGAGCAGATGTAATTTCGATGTATTGCTCACGCGCTGCCTGCAATATGTAAGGTATAAGAGAATCTCAGAACAGAGAACAGTGTTGACTGCAGTAGGAACTGTGTAGCTGTAGCAGTAAGTTGTTGCTAGCAGTCTGGTCTGGTGTATCGTGTTGGCTGGGCTGGTCGTGGTGCAGCGATGCCGGAGCCTGAGTAGTATTGCATAAGGTAAAAAGCAGCCTCGCACATATGCAGTAATGTCATCTCAAGTCCCACGTAATGTTTTAAAAATGTCCTAATAATAATCTTTCTCATAAAAAGTAACTTTTAACAACCATTCATTTCAATTTAAAGAATTTACTAATTTCTCCCATCCAAGATCATCCCGATTATTGCAAAAGAAAAATCAGTTGTTTCCCTTTCATAAATGACAAATCTATCGGCCAGCATTGCACAGGGCTGCGCCAGAAAAATTTATTGTAAGAGCAGATATATATGCGTTATCCGGCGACTTCATTGAGGTAAGAATTTTTTTTTTTATTCAGAATGATCTTTCAGGGCCATGACGCAGCACTGCTGACGTCCAAAATTTACCGGGTAAAATTTACAGTCAATTATTGAAAAGTTATAAGTGAGCGACAATTTAATTGAGAGGTTAGTTACATTGTATTATTACCAGGTTACTGAATTTATTTTTTGTTGGGACGTTACACTGAATGTGAACGACATAATTATAATTTTTACTGTTGAGAGGTTTAGGAATTTTTCTGTTTTGAGGTTACACTAAATGTGAATGAATTTTGTGGGGAGGTTACAACATGAACAGACATTAAAATTGCACGTTAATTAACACTAGCAGGCCAGTGTGCATATGATAGGGCTTGAAGTGAAATTATGAATATTTTTGTACTGGATCAGGTTTCGGACCCACATACATACCTTTGGAGGACACCTAGAGATGATTGCAGTCTTGGGAAAAGGAAAGAAATGATTGAACTATACTGTTCCGAGAGATTCAGATCCTCAAAAGAGGAGATACGAATTAGAATCAGAGTCCAGCACAAAGTTCGTCAGAGACTCTAGTTCAATCAAGTACAAGTAAAATAAGAGCCATGTTCTTTTAAATGGCTGTCGGTTCATCAAATAAAATTTTCTAATGTAAGTAGGTTTACTGGTGACAGTATTACTGTTTACCATGACTTACACCGATGTCATTTCCCAACGTAAACCGGCTCGCCCAGTTGGTAATGAAGGAACGTGATGTTTAATGTTATTCTGGATTATAACGTCTTTCTCTTGAGGTTATCAGAGGTAAAGTAAATCTGTTCATGCCTCTTAAAAGTAAATGCCAGAACCCACGCATTTTATCTGTGATAGATCGTTACACCAGACCACCGTGGCCATATTTCCCAGCCGCCGGAGTGCGCTGGCAAGGGATCTTACTGCCTTCCGATATACGTTGCTGTCAAGTTCTTCCATATGATTTGGTCGACGAGACCTGTTTCAAGTTGTGTATGACAGAAAATGTTTTAGAAAATCGATTGTTTTCCTTTGCAATGAACAGAAAGATTTTCATTCTAACCTATCCAAGAACAAACTTTTCGCAATATTAGATCAAATTCAATATTTGCTTCTATAATGTAGGAAAGCATTTCACAGTTGCAAAACCCACATCTGACTCATTGACCTTACACTTAGTCGCTGGCCATAAATCCTTGCTCAGAGTGACACCAGTTTAAGTAACTTAATGTAGAGAAGGCTGTTTGCCAGTGCTGTTTCTCACTGGAAAATACGCAATTCACTCATTGGACTCCGTAAGTACACTGTAACAGTAATTTCTGTGTGTATGCAATGCTTACAAATTGTGGAATTTAGTGGTGCTCGTTCTTCCACTTCTGTATACAATATGCCTGACCTAAACTGGTACTTTATCGTTACACGCCCTGGGCACTGCAACATCGTACTGACAAAAGTAATGTGCTTTTACTGACAACCTCACTGTTTGTTTTACCTAATTTTATAATAATTTAAATGAAACATGTCCGTCCAGTGGGAGACATCTCGTCCCCCTTTTCCTTCTCTGAAATTTGTCAGTGAGCTTTTTACCTTCCAACCAGCGAAATGCAGCAGTGTACGGCCGGTAAACGATTCACAAACCACGATTTAGTGCCGTTAAGGAGATTTCTTCAAACATTGTGAAAGGTGGCTACACTGAGCCACTGCGCCAGAGATTGCGCCAAAGAGTATTGTTCTGCCGCTTCCACAGTGCTTGTCGAAAGCTCGTAGAAGTCAGTGCTTGGAGAGAGCTCGTAGTAGTCAGTGCCTGTCGAGGTCTCGTGGTAGTCTGTGCTGAGATGTTGTAGCAGAGAGTGTTTGTTGAGATGTGCTATTAGTCAGTGCTTGCTGAGATGTGATATTGGAGAGTTCTGGTTGAGATATAATGTAAGGATTAGAATGATTTTCATCAATATAAATGAGGTAATTAACTCCGTTTGTTTTAATTTTAGTGTCCTAAATAATGCGTCATTACAGGTTCAGTAAACAAAGCATCTTGCGTGTGTTCTTGTATTGGAGTGTAATTCTGCTTTCCTTACGCAATTATCGTATTTCTAATTTTCTTTTATCACGTCAGTATAATAGGTATTTAAAAATTCTTGTCTTGTTGAAGAAGAACCGTGCCAGATGTGTACGTTGAGTCACACTCCCACACACAGAACAATTACATTTGTGCTTGGGTTTTGTAGGTTTTATAGTTGCTGGGGACTTAATTAATTAATTGTGTTAACGAAAAATTTCATTTCATTCTTGTTTGTTGTTATTCTATGCAGTCAGATTGCGTAAAAATACTGGTCAGGGCCAACCGATTACGAGACACAGCGTAATCGGACTACAGCTACTAAAAACAAAAAAATATTTTCAAAATTATTTAATTAAGCCCCCATGCACGTGGCGACCGCTGCTTCGGATCGTCCCTTGGATTCTTCTGATTGTAAAAATAGTAGACGGTAGTATTGTTGTAGTAATTTGTAGTTAGTAATTGTAGTCTATTTTGCATGTGTAGATTTGGTAATTGTCATTCTTCTAATGGTATTTTTTCTCAGAATTTGATTTGTTGTCTTGTTTACGCGTTTGACAATCTAGTGCAATTATGTCAATTGTTTGTTAATCGTGTTTGAGGGAACCATTTCATGTGAATGGTATTGTTGGAGATAAAGAGTCATTGTGTGTAATTTTCATATAGTGACGAGTTTTGTATATTTTGTGAATGATTACGCGATCGATGAAAAATGCAAAAATGATGAATAGTGAGAATGACGAAATTGTTATCATGGCGAACTCGCCGACAGAGGAAAACAGTATGATGGATAATGAAGTGGAAAACAATGTAATAAGTCGGGAAAATAGTCCGGAACCATTTCAAAATTTTTCTCAATCAGAAAATTCACAGAATCTGAGATTAACGACAGAAGATTCTGAAATAGTATTGAACACAGATAGCCTTACAGCTATGACGAAGGAAGTTGGATTTGCGGGAAATGTTAGGGGCGAAAAGAATTTCGAACCGGCTGATATGGAGCAGTTGATGAGTGCAATATTAAATTTGGGATCTCGGTTAGACTCACGAATAGGAACAATGGAAACACAGATGGGAACTTTAGGATCTGAATTTAAAACAGAGATGGGAACAATTAAAACAGAGATGGGAACTTTACGCTCTGAATTTAAAACAGAGATGGGAACTTTGGAAACACGGTTAGACTCACGAATAGGGACATGTTTCAAAAATATGAAAGATGAATTAAAGAAAGAAATCAGAGAAGAAGTACAACCAATTTTGAATGCTCACAATAATAGATTAATTGCAGTAGAAATCAGACAAAGGGAACAGGCTAGAGAACAGGAAGAAAGAGATCGCGTGATAGTACAGAAATTTTCAGAGTTAAATTTACAACGTGCAAAAGATAAGGAAGAAATATTTGAGAGAATCGAGGAATCCGTACCAAATGACAGATTGAATAATCTAACACAACAATATGAACAGTTAACTACTAAATGTGTTAATACTGAAACCCGAGTCGCGACACTTACGGAAGACGTAAATAAACAGAAAGAACAAATAGGTGATTTATCGGAGAGAGTTGAGGAGATTTCAGATAAATTGACAAGTCTTAGTTTAAATGGGGACAGAGATTCAGATGATACAGCACCACTGCCATTTTCAGAAACCGAAGAGTACCAGGACATAAATAAGCATGTTGAAAATCAGGGAAAATTTAATGAACGCGTTAAAAGAGAAGTTGGGGTATTACGAAAGCAAGTCAAGCAAATTGAAGGCAAAATCGTAGGAAAAGATAGCAGAAGAAATTTGGAATCACAGATATTAGAGGGGTTTGAAGAAAATAATTTGTTTCATTTACGGGATGCAACAAGAGAGCGCCAGGCGTGTGAATTTAACAATAGTCGTCATTGTGACTGGGACAGGCGCGGCAGGTCTTTGTCGCCACGAGGCGAAAACTTTGACAATAAACACTTTTTGACTGTCCGGAAATTTAAGATCTTCCGTAATTCTAAGAATGACATACATCCATGTTCATGGCTAGATCAATTTATGTACGCACTTCCGCCAAAGTTGCCATTAAGTCACAAACTGGAAATTATGTGCGGCTATTAATGTCCTCAGGGGATTCACTAGTCTAAGTGAATATGTGCCGTAGCGAGCATAGGGCCCCGAGCTGTAGTGGTGCTATTTCTCTTTTAGTTTCCTGCACCGCTGCCTACTCTTTTACTATTCTTTGCATCTGTCAAACCAACTCTTCGACTATCAATCTATATAGTGAGTAAGTAAACAATAACCGGATTTGACTAATTTACCCAAAAGTGATTTCGGAAATTACCATGTGGAGTTACTGTACCTTCAGCAGCATTGATTCGTAGCTTAAATGAAATTTTACCTGTTTATATTCGTGACAATATTACTTCATATATTGACGACATTCTTATTGCTAACCGTTCTTGGAGTGAGCACAACAAAATTTTGGATTCATTATTACGTATTTTTGCAAGAGTTGACATTACAGTGAACTTAGAAAAATCTGAATTTGGTCGTTCACAGGTGAAATTTCTCGGTCACATTATTTCTACAGAAGGTATTCTTCCTGATCCAGAGAAACTTGACGCTATTCGTAATTACGCTGTTCCTACCACAAAACGTGATGTTCGTAGTTTCCTTGGTGTCTGTAATTTTCTTCGACGCTTTGTTAAATTGGACGATTTGGCCACACCTCGTTTATGTGAACTATCCGGAAAGAAATCTAATTGGTGTTGGGATGAGGAAGCTCAGTCAGAATTTGAACAGCTTCGTGATGCTTTAGTTGCTGCTCCACTTCTTTCACATCCGGATTTATCTAAAGAGTTTTGTTTGGCGACGGCCTAGGTGCACACTTATTTCAAGAGATAGAAGAAAACGGCGTTGTAGTACAGAAGACTATTGCATTTGGAAGTCGTGTTCTCTCTAAATCAGAAAAGAATTATTCGATTACGGAACTTGAAGCTTTGGCTGTTGTTTGGGCTTTCACAAAATTTCGCACATTTTTGTTTGGCAGACATACTAAGGTTTATACCGATCATCGAGCTCTGGAATTTCTTATGTCGACAAAATTAACTCATGGCAGATTGTCACGATGGGCGTTGTATCTACAGGAATTTGACTTTAGTATTGTTTACATACAGGGTTCTTCAAATATTGTTGCCGATGCTTTATCACGTGCACCTATGGGTTTGAAACAAAGTGCTGAAGAGGATTGCATAGAAAACAATTATTGTTTGATGTATATTCAAGGTGTTGCGTTTGAGAACTTTATTTCGTCTTCGCTCCAGGACATGGCTAAGGAGCAAAATAAGGATCCAATCTGGAAGGACATTAAGGAGAAGTGGAGGAGAAAGGAAAGCGTAGCGATTAGACAGCATTATCTAGTTCGCAATGACATTCTTTTTAAACGAAAATCGGTCGACAACTCTGTTTGGTTAGTTTGTATTCCTGATGAGTGGGTCAATAAATTGATTTGGTATACGCATTTCAGTTATGCACACTTTGGTCCCAGAAAATGCTTTCGTAAATTACGAGAAAATTGCTACTTCAGTAATATGGAAAAACGTATTCGATCTGTTCTGGCCAAATGCAAATTATGTCAAAAGGCTAAGCCGCCAACAGTTTCTCACAGAGCACCGTTGTTTCCTATCATTCCAGCGAAATTAAAGGAGATGGCTGCAGTCGATTTGTTCGGTCCAGTGGTTCGTTCTACTAATGGTTTTGCGTACATTTTCGTAGCAGTGGAGTTGACATCAAAATAGGTGTGTTTTACACCTTTACGCAAAGCAACAGCTCGTTCAGTATGTAACGCTTTTATCAAACATTTTCTTAAAGAAGTTGGTCATGTTGATAAGGTTATATCAGATAATGGATCACAGTTTCGTTCTAAAATTTGGCTTCGTACTCTACAGCGTCGTAAAATTAAACCAATTTTCATTTCACTTTTCCACCCTCAATCTAACGCTTCAGAGAGATGGATGAAGGAAATCAATAAATTGTGTCGTCTTTATTGTCATCAGAATCACAGAACTTGGGATCAGTATTTTCATATTTTTCAAAACATTCTGAATGAACTCCCTAATGATTCAACTTCTTTACCGCCTTTACTAATATTAAAAAACAAAGCACCGGCAAATCACATATCTGAAATCGTTCCTTTTCCGCCTACACGGAAACTGCGGCATTCTGAAGTTGTCAACCTGGCTCTACGAAATATTGAATCTGCGGCTGCTAGAAGAGAGAAATCAGCAAAACGTCCTGGTCGTTTAAAAACATTGTCAGTTGGTCAGAAGGTGTTAATTAAGTCCCACCGTTTGTCTCACAAAGGAAAAGGCTTGTGTCGCAAATTTTTTCTGCTTTAAAACGGTCCATATAGAATTCGTAAAATTATTCATGATAACACTGTCGAAGTAGAAACTCTTAAATCTCGACGCTCTAAGGGAATACGTCATATATCAAACGTCAAAATTTTTGTGGAATGACATACTTGTGAGAAACTAACAGCTACATGTAAACACGCAGAGAATACAAGGGTACCGCGCTGTGTTTTGGCGGCGGCACATACTCAAAGCAACAGTCAAGTCTGCGCGCCGCGACCGCGAACAATTGCTTCCTACGTCACGCGCCTACAGCTGATCGAGCGCTCAGTGCGAATGCACTGACAGCCGTAAACAAATACACAGTTTAATTTCTCCGACTAAATTCAGTATAAAGCTATAGTGACTTGATGAATTATGTTATTAACATTCAGTATTTTTCAGGATACGGTTCTATAAAATATTTAAGAACTTCAGGTAAATTCTGTGTGTCTCCGACGTTAAGAGGACTTGCTATCGAGAAATTTTCAGGAAGAATGTAATTTCGAAGAAGAAACTAATTAACTATAAAGGGTAACTATTAACTGAGTTCATTTTTCAGGTAACATATTTCCACTTAGGTACGTACTTTAGACGTAATTTGCTGCTCGCGATTACGTAATTCATACTTTGTGCTAATTTCATGTTCTATGAATTTACTTGTGAGGCGACGTGCTTGTGTACGTTAACTGATTTTTGTCAATGTTTTATTAATGAACAGGATTGTTATTTGTATATATCATGCATCGCTTGGCTGCACTGCTTTTTCACTGATGTCATATTTTTTTATTATGTGCCTGCTGTGCTTATTTATTTAAATTATAATTGTAACCTGATTAATTGTGCTGACTGTGTTTATGTATGTAAGTTATACTTCGTGATTTATCTGCTTGCGCCTTCATGTTTACTTATTAAGATGACATATGAACATTTATTTGCTTATGCTGATATGATGCTAATTACCTGTTTATTATGTTAGATAACATATGTTTACTGCTTTGCGTATGGATTGCATATTTATACATATCTGTTGTTGTCATAACTACTTTTTAATTTGGTGTATAGAAATGCTGATATAAGGTGTACTAACATAGAGTTTAGGGCACACTACGGTATTAATTATAGATTGTTCGCTTGGCAGAGCCTCGTTGTAAGGGTTGTGCTGCATCCACTTTTTGACATTCTGTTCTCTACTGGTATATTTACTCGCTATTGCTTGTTTTGCTTACGCTCAGTGCCTTATATTTTTAAGATAAGAAAATGAACTGCTATAATTCGACGAACGACATTGGTACAAAGAACTTCGTTGAAGTCACATGAGCTGAGGTTTTATGGAAGCTGTATAAATTTATGCTAATAGGAAGGAAGCTAACGACATGACATACCATTACTAGGTTTAGACCATTAACAGTTATTACACTGCATTTTTCGTGAGCAATTGAAATAGGAAGTGACACTTGACACAAGAAATACTCCACATGTTTGCTTCTGTTTGCCATAATTCTTGAAGTGGTGTGCACACTGTGAAATATTATGATTATTCAAACTCCGTACTCGTACTTAATTACTGAGAGTTATTCGAACTAAGTCTGTTAGAGGTCATGTATGCATTTCCTTTGTTTTTAATTCATAATGAGTAGAAGATTTGGCTCAGATGGATTACACAGAGGTTGTGTGTTGACAATGTGTCTTCAGATTGTATGGGATGATGAACTGAAGTTTGCACTAGGATTTTATCTGTACTTGTTCGAGGAGACTGACTAAAGGAAAGAGTTGTCATGGAAGTGAAATGATATTGGTAATAAGGTTTATATGTATTGATGTATTGAAGAGGTATTATTGAGGTATTATTGAGATTATGTGAAGTTGATGATTATTGGAGTTTTTGTGGACAAGAGGTAAGGTAAATGATACTGATAGTAAGGTTTATATGTATCGACGCATTGAAGAGGTATTATTGAGGTATTATTGAGATTGTGTGAAGTTGATGATTATTGGAGTTTTGGTGGATAAGAGGTAAAGTAAATGAGGTGCATATTTTTTTTTTTTTGTTGGTCTATATGGAACAAGGAGGATGAAGATAGCAGACTAGAACACTCAAGTAGAAGGAAGATTGTCTACACACACTTTGTTAAATCACTAAGCAGTATATATATTTTTTTTTTTAAGACAGGAAGTATTTGCATATCTTGGCTCACTGACAGTTGTTCAACAACAGTTCATTTGATCTGGCTTGGCAAACATTGGTCTTGACATGATGACTATGACGTTGACTTAACTATTATTGACTGTTATACATTGCTGCCACTACTACTTGATACACATGATGAACATCAGATTTTGACAGAATTGCATTTACACAGTTAACACTATTCAGTTACACAGTAGTACTTAATGTGGATGAAAGATGAGTGAGTGTGTTTTGTGTGTTTTCCTTTCCTAATCCTACATACCTATCTCCTAAATATTATTTTATTTGTTTGTAGTGGCTTGCACTGACACTCATAAATATTATAGGTTTACTGATATTTGAGTATTTGTAATAGTTAATATGAAAATTATCTGACATCATTTGTGTGTTTGTTATGATTTGTATGTTTAGTGTAAAAGCATTTGTATGTGCATTCAAACTATTGTGCATGCCTGAACTGTGTGATCAGTGATAGTGAATATTATGGACTGTTACTTGTAATTTTTCTACATGATTGGTGCCACTAGGACATGTTTAATTTCTGATGATGAACAGTGTGATCAGGGATAGTGAATATTATGGACTGCTCTCTGCACCTACTCAACATTGCTGGGTGCCTCTGATGGACTGCTTCTACTGAACTAATGTGACTTGTTGCTGTGTGTACCTCTTCAACTTTACTGGGTGCCACAGATGGAACTGCTTCTACTGAAATGATGTCACTTGTTGGTGTCTGCACCTGCTCAACATTGCTGGGTGCAACTGATGGACTGCTTCTACTGAAATGATGTCACTTGTTGGTGTCTGCACCTGCTCAACATTGCTGGGTGCAACTGATGGACTGCTTCTACTGAAATGATGTCACTTGTTGGTGTCTGCACCTGCTCAACATTGCTGGGTGCAACTGATGGACTGCTTCTACTGAAATGATGTCACTTGTTGGTGTCTGCACCTGCTCAACATTGCTGGGTGCAACTGATGGACTGCTTCTACTGAAATGAAGTCACTTGTTGGTGTCTGCACCTGCTCAACATTACTGGGTGCAACTGATGGACTGCTTCTACTGAAATGATGTCACTTGTTGGTGTCTGCACCTGCTCAACATTGCTGGGTGCAACTGATGGACTGCTTCTACTGAAATGATGTCACTTGTCGGTGTCTGCACCTGCTCAACATTGCTGGGTGCAACTGATGGACTGCTTCTGCTGAAATGATGTCACTTGTTGGTGTCTGCACCTGCTCTCAACATTGCTGGGTGCAACTGATGGACTGTTTCTGCTGAAATGATGTCACTTGTTGGTGTTTGCACCTGTTGACTATTGCTGGGCTGGAATTATCAACTATTTGTTTTTTTTTTTTTTTAATAATTAAAAGTATTTTATGTGAACATTTGTATAAACTGATTTTTTATGTATTGTGTAATTTATTATGTAAAGCCACATGTATGAAAAGAATTTGTATTGCCTACTGTATTTTATATATTAGGTTATTGAAAGGTCAGTGCAAAGCAAAAATTTTAACTAATTATATGATATTTAGGTATTAATATTATCTTTTATTTTTGTCTGTATTTTTCTGGACGAATTTGGTGGTATTTTCACCACCAATGCTGGCAAAAATACCATCAAATTCTGGCCTGTGGAGGAGGGGCATATGAAAGGTGGCTACACTGAGCCACTGCGCCAGAGATTGCGCCAAAGAGTATTATTCTGCCGCCTCCACAGTGCTTGTCGAGAGCTCGTAGAAGTCAGTGCTTGGAGAGAGCTCGTAGTAGTCAGTGCCTGTCGAGGTCTCGTGGTAGTCTGTGCTGAGATGTTGTAGCAGAGAGTGTTTGTTGAGATGTGCTATTAGGCAGTGCTTGCTGAGATGTGATATTGGAGAGTTCTGGTTGAGATATAATGTAAGGATTAGAATGATTTTCATCAATATAAATGAGGTAATTAACTCCGTTTGTTTTAATTTTATTGTCCTAAATAATGCGTCATTACAGGTTCAGCCAACAAAGCATCTGGCGTGTGTTGTTGTATTAGAGTGTAATTCTGCTTTCCTTACGCAATTATCGTACTTCTAATTTTCTTTTATCACGTCAGTATAATTGGTATTTAAAAATTCTTGTCTTGTTGAAGAAGAACCGTGCCAGATGTGTACGTTGAGTCACACCCCCACACACAGAACAATTACATTTGTGCTTGGGTTTTGTAGGTTTTATAGTTGCTGGGGACTTAATTAATTAATTGTGTTAACGAAAAATTTCATTTCATTCTTGTTTGTTGTTATTCTATGCAGTCAGATTGCGTAAAAATACTGGTCAGGGCCAACCGATTACGAGACACAGCGTAATCGGACTACAGCTACTAAAAACAAAAAAATATTTTCAAAATTTCTTAAATCGTCTTATGCAGCAACGTTCACAGGTATCTCAAATAGGAAACGCTCTTTATCCAGGTACGAAGGTTGTAAAACAAACTTCCCACAGTTTGTGTCAGGTTGGTCTTTTCGCCTGATAGCACTGCGTAAGTATTTTGTCTAAGAGGTATCACAGGTAGTGTTCGTGTAGCTGTGGGAATCATTGGTTGAAAACGAGTTTAACACTGATGGGTACATTGCTAAATATTCAAAATGATTATCAACCTAAGTCTGAGTTGATCCACAAACTGAGGCATATTTATAATATTGAAGCTAGACTGTGTATCCTTGAGTGGGCATTGGAAGGCGTTCACACACACGTATACAATACTATTAATACATCGAACACTATAGTTAACGTTGCTCCCACAAAACTATTTTTTTTAATTCTTCTGGGTCTTCAGCGTTCAATGTGTGTTGTAGGTACAGTCTTAGACAAAAAAATTGACCGCCGAGTCGTTCACATAAGGTGGACAATAGTCGTGCTCTCCTCAGAATTCTATGTCTAGCAGTATGCTCGATCTGGCACCATTTTCGGCCGCCGCATTTCGCGGAGGAGGTCCTGACTGCAGTCTGAGAACATCACTCTTGACTACGACCTTAGTCTTGAGGTAAAACGCGAGACTATCTAATACAATGTCCAGCAACCGAAAGCACACGTCGACAAAATTTTTATCGCGCCTTTCCTCTCGGTGCTGAAGCTATGAGCGTAATTCAAGCGAATCTACAATATATTTCGCTTTCTGTCACATTGGTAATAACTGTTTGGTTCAACAATATTTTAGCGAGAGATTTCTTGGCCGACCATCTGCCTCTGTACGCCACATGTGTCCGAGTTCTCTGGGACCCGTTTGCTGCCTACCAGCGGTGGCTGAGGCACTGCACTGCCTCGCCTTCTGCCAACAACGTCTGTTCCACTCCCCACTCTCGACGGTGTAAAATGCTTGAATGTTGTTGAGTGGTGACCCATAAAATCTGTCTACAATTTGTGTTTCACACTCGATAGCAACGGAGGCACAAAACCGTTTTTATTTGATGAGTATTTTATTACACTTATATGCAATACATCACTGTGGCACAGAATTAATTTCATTGTTTCTGATCCAATGCGCTTTAATTAAAGCATAACATCCTGTTCTTTTTCCTTTCAAAGGAGATTCTTCAAATACATTATTTTTGTCATGGATTCATATGTGTTAGTCAAGGTACAGAGAGTAAACGCAATGCAATGTGTTTGGTTTCTTTCTTTGATTGCGTATGGTAAATGGATGCGAATCATTGTATCAATACTTTTCATAACCTGCTCTACAGCTACTCATGCAAATTGCTTGTTATGACGTCCATACATTAATTAATGGAGAAGTGAATCCTGTTCAAAAGTGATATTTAAAATATTTAATTGGATTTAAGGCAACAAAATTGCCCATATTTGAAGCTACCCAGAGAAAAAGTAAGTTGCTAGAGCCGCTGTTAGCAAATGTCTGCAGAGAATTCCTAATTGCTACTGTGGAAATTTAGCATAGAGGCTCTATAGTAATCAAGAGGTTCATTTCCTTCATACTTATCACCGTGGCATGTGAGTATTAAGGGAAGAACAATACTGAAATTCGTATCGTTGATGGTCGATTCGAATTTCTTCAGAAACACTTGTATTGTGAAGCAGCTTGGCAGTAAGAAAGCCGAAATCTGTGACCATTAACACAACTTACTGAGTCGAGCTACCAAAGGAGTTGATGTGTAAAGGTTTTCTTCTGATTTCGCTACAGAATTTTTTCTGGAAATTCGCAGCTCCACAAAGTAAATCAGAAAGAAAAGCTCGCACACGCTGGCCCCTGCTACGGTTAGGACTGATGACTCATTGAGCTGTTGCGACGCGAGACACGGGCGGCACCACAGGGCTACAGACACACTGCTGCCTGCATGCCAATGTCATCATGGCATTGGTCGCTCAGCCTCATAACGCATAGTGAAAGATGATAAAAGTTGTCACTTGCGTGAAGTATAGCATTTCTTTAGCCAAAAAATTGAATTTTCTGTCCCAGTGTCTTAGTTTACATGATGATTATAAAGCACGAGTCATTCAAAAGGAAAGGGAGTATCAAGTGAATTTAGCGAGTCATTTCAGTACCATACAAAGAAGCGATTGCACTGTCACAGTGTTCCCAAATGTTTGTGACGATGTTGCCAATTATCAGCTGTGCTAGGAACAGTTCTGCAGCAGTATGCGAGGAGAATCCCGTGCTCGTGTCATAGGATACAGAGAGGAGGCACGGGGTTTGCTTAATATGCACCGTTTTCTCTTACCAGTTCTGTGAAACATTCCATCATGATTACAGTTTCTCACAAAATATATACGAGTAAAACACTTACCTGGTTACTTTGTGACAAAAGATTATTTCAGTACAACAAAGTCTTTGGAAGCCAACTTTGCCCACCTGTCACGAAAAGTAAGATAACAAACATTTTGCACCTCGGAATAGATTGCATGTATGTGCAGTCTTGTGATCATAGAAGTAGAATTTCATGAATTGCACGAGAATGTAGAAAAATGTTGGTGCGAATGGAAACTATAAGAAACAGAGTTAGCTAATTATTCTGTGCTACATAATAATCAATTCATTTGAAAATTCTGAAGGGAAGAAACTAAAAATTATGCCCATTAAGACAGAAACTAAAGTGCCAATGCGGGCACTGTGCAGACCTGCGATCTTTCATCTTCAGATCTATACAAATAATGTACACTAACCAGCGTATTCTTGCTTTCGTAATCTTTCCCTCTTGTTTAGTCTTCTAATGATGAACTGGATCCACGCCCATGAGTCTGATTGTTTCTTTGTGTACTTCCATCTACTACCTTTGTGTGTTATTGCTCGGTGTTCAAAAAGCAAAATATTATGCATGCTCCCACGAGGTATTAGAACGAGGTCGCAAGAAGGCTAACGAATTGTAATCAAAATACACTGAGACGCCAATTTCTCTGTTGTCATGGTGTTAAGTCGACAGAAATAGTTGGATATTATTGCCTGCACAACCGGAATCCCGTTGTCGTCTTCTCTTACTGAGATTTTCATATTACCCTGAACACAAGACGCCGAGATTAATGTGTATAGTCTCCGTGACGAAACATCCCACATTCCATTCATCCTGATCCATTCGTTACGTGCATCGACAGCAGTGAGTGACAGGAAAGCTGTTGTGAGGTGACGAATAACAATAACAATGGTAGTAATAAAAAATCAGTAATCAAGGATGATTAATGACTTACAGACAATTGTTAACGATTAACAAACTAACCAAGAAAGGCTGAGTGTTTAATTGGCGTACTGCATATGTGTTCTTACCACTTTGTTACTGAATTCTGTTCTGGTTGTTTGCAGAGAGAAAAGAAAGAACCCTGTAGTCATACATATCGCTAGTACGAGATATTATATCTTTGCTTTACATCACGAGATGAACATGGCGTCACTGAGCTGATATTTGTAATACATTTCTGTTTTCTCTCTCTGTCTCTCTCTTAATTTTTATTTTTTGAGGGAAGCATCGAGAAGCGCGAATAATAAGCAAGTAGGCATATACTCTATTTTCGTCGGGATACATAATGCAAATATACACCTTTTAACTGTATTAAATTGCGTAATTCCAATTATTGACAGTCTATTCGTGAGCTTGCTTGCATTCAGTGGGGTGAAACCTATCACAGAAGCAAGCAAAACACGAATATTTCTTGCACCATGCGCAACACACAACAAACAAAATCTCGCTGTACTGACGTGTTGCCCGATATACTGCTCGGAAAACATATCTGATTCGTGTTGCTAAATACAGCTCTATCAGATATAAATTTGGATGCGTACCAAGTGAATAAAATTGTATCTTGAAATACATAGAAAGGTACATAGAGGTATCCCACTGAAACATCACCATGACCAAGACAGTAACTGGGGTCGACAGCATCGTCGTCTACCACCTTGACAACTCGAACGGCGGCAGTGCTCGGCCGGTTACTTATGTTTACTGGTATCAAACCTGCAGGATGAAAACACAAAAATGTTAATATCCCGAAGATCATTAACTTTGGAACCCATAGTAAAGTAAAGCGGTCATCAGTTGGAAGATTAGTTCGAACACCACAGTGCTTTAATAGGCACGGTCCTGTTGGAGGTGGTATGCCGTTGCTTTCCACCAACCTTTGAGTTGACTTACCTGGCCAGTTAGTAGGGGAACCTACAGTTTAACGTGGCTCTCCGACCATAGTGTTACCCAGAT
This sequence comes from Schistocerca piceifrons, assembly GCF_021461385.2. Taxonomy (NCBI): domain Eukaryota; kingdom Metazoa; phylum Arthropoda; class Insecta; order Orthoptera; family Acrididae; genus Schistocerca; species Schistocerca piceifrons. The sequence goes on from NW_025727757.1 coordinate 1,503,627, forward strand.
ACCTTAGTAGGAAAATCTTTCTGTTTATTGCAAAGGAAAACAATTGATTTTCTAAAACATTCTCTGTCATACAGAACTTGAAACAGGTCACGTCGACCAAATCATATGGAAGAACTGACAGCGAGGTATATCGGAAGGCAGTAAGATACCTTGGCTTTTGGTTTGGCAGTATTCAACAGCCATTTCTAGGCGGAAGTAAATGAAGAAAGGCAGCGCGTTTTTCTTATCAAGTAACGTCTTCGTCAATTACTTTGGTTTGAATGTAATCTACGAGTAATTTCTGATGTCTGATATTAACATGAAAAAGATTACGTAGACAGGGAGAGAACCTGTTCTTGGGCAACTACTTTCTATAATGACCAAAAGGCATTAAAATATCTTCAAGCAAATGTGTTCCAGCAGCGGTATGAAGAAAATGACAGTAATAATGACGGTAATAATCGAATTATCCGGCAACATCACACTTCACAGTGGATTTTCTCGAACTAAGAAATTTGCTGAATTTGTGGACATTTCAAAATGGCTTCACATCGAGGCTATGATGCCTAGAAGAGTCTTTACATCCTACTGACATGAGAATAGCATAATATCCAAGGCAGAAGCTCGCTTCTACTTAACCATTTCGTAGACTCGAATTATTTCCACCGTGACTACTTTTGTAAGCAAAGCACATCATCCGTTACAGCACACTCATGTGACTGGGAAATGTGGCCGCAGTGGTCTGGAGTAACGAACTATCACAGGTGCAGTGCGTGAGCTCAGGCATTTACCTTTAAGAGGCACAAACAGATTTACGTTACCTCTGATAACCTCAAGAGAAAGACGCTGCAACCTAGAATCCCCATCAAACATCACGTTCCTTCACTACCATCTGGGCAGATCCGGTTTACGTTGGGAAATGACATAGGCGAAAGTCATGGTACACAGAAATACTGTCGTCAGTAAACTTACTTACATTTGAAAATTTCAGTTTATTTGATGAACCGATAGCCATTGAAAGGAACAGGGCTCTTATTTTACTTGTACTTGATTGAACGAGAGACTTTGAAAAATTTTGTACTGGACTGTGATTCTAATTCGTATCTCCTCTTTTGAGGATCTGAATCTCTCGGAACAGTATAGTTCAATCAATTCGTTCCTTTTCCGAAGACAGCAGTCATCTCTAGGCGTCCTCAAAAGGTAAGTATGTGGGTCCGAATCCTGACCCAGCTCAAAAATATTCATAATTTCATTTCAAGCCCTATCACGTGCACACTGGTCTGCTAGTGAAAATTAACATGCATTTTTAGTGCCTGTTCACGTGTTGCCAAAAAGGTGTCGTTATTTCTGGTCCAACATGCACACATCTTACTGTTGGTGAGTAAGCAATTGATACTTAAGCTATATTCTTGGATGATAAAGAAGGACGGTAGGTGTGCGGTTCGATTGTCGCTTAGGTACAAAAATTTGTATCGTTATTCAAACACCTAGCAGCTGGTTAGAAAAACCAATACGTAACATTTGATTTCACTTAGTTAACAATCGGATTACATGTTGGGTTCGTATCTCCGTCACAGCACTTAACATCATGTTCTTCATCTTTAAATGCATGCTCACTTTTTCCTTCTGAATGTAGGTATATCAGACATCTTTCGTGGTTAATTAAAAGGGACGAAATGGTCTTCATAGGAGTCCCAGTTTATTACAAAAATTGACGTCTTTTATTTTTAAGTTTAAATTTGGTTACTGATATTGACGAACATTTCGGTAATTCATGACTCTTCATGGCTAGTCAGCAATACGATATGATTTGATTACATAAATACTTGTTCCATAGATCATGAATACGAAACTTCGTAATGATATGGAATGTGTCATTTTAATGGAAGATTTCTTTAAATACTGTGATTCAACTTCTTTACAACAGTTTTTTACTCTATCTTTCTTTCTTTTTTATCTTTATCTCTCTCTCTCTCTCTCTTCTCTCTCTCTCACACACACATTCTATTTTTTATTTTTTTATTTGTCTGTTGTGCTCGACTATCGGCCAGGCACGAAAACGTTAGTGAGTGAGTTTCTTAGTTTTGAATACACTTATGAAAGAAATATAAAAACAACTACGAGCCTTACCGATTTATGATGCTCAGTTTGCAGTCTGTCCCGAGTATTGTCAGTAACTACGCTTCAGTCCCTAAACCTAGTTACAGAAATGCGAATCAGACGCATTACGTATTGCAGGCTGTGGCAGCCACGTCTTTGAGACGGCACCTATGGCCACTTTCCAGCCCACTGTAGGATCATATTGGTTCGTCTGCTTCCTGTTGATACTGTAACTGAGATTTGGTAACAAGGCAAGGTATGTTTGGCAACTCTGTGATCGACAAGTTACTTCCTGGTGTGCACGGAATTAAGCATTAAAGTTCACTTGATTTTGCCTGTCATTTCCATAGAATAATCTGAGTTACTATAGTTTGAGGTGTAACAAAAGATTGGAAGTTTACGGTTTTCAGCCCAGGAAAGTAGCTGCACGTGGAAATCGCAACTAATCTCGTCCTTTAAATATCGGTTTACGAGCTCTAGCCACAATTGGCCTCGTAAGAGGAAGACCAGAAAGATACCTCTTCGCCAGCTGTGTGGTATCGTGCTGACCTGTAGAAAGCGTCAGTTCTGGTCTGCGGTTCCAGTCTCGCTGCCTGCAACGTTCTTATATCCCTTCTGTCAAAGAGCTACAAGCAGTCAGATCGAACACAGGTAAGGAAATCGCAAGAAAATACTTTCGGCTCATAGTGCAATGGTGGAAACTTACAATGTTGCACAACAGGTAACACCTCTTTCCGCTGCTGACAAGCAAATTTTGGGTTCCTAGGAATACATAACTTTATTTATGAAATGCCACATTTGCATACCTCTTGAGTATGACACAGCATACCAATTAAACACAGACCCAATCGAAATCTAAGTGAGTAGTATTTTACAAATTCGTGCCCATAGAGGCACGACTGTGTACAGGTACTCAGTATTATTAAAACAGACTTTCGTCGTAAGGTTATCGTGGGTAGTTTTATTTCATTTCTGATAATACAGTGCACAATTTTCGTAAGGTTTCTTTTAGTGTTGTTAAAACATGAGAGAGAAATTAATCATCAACGATACATGGGAATTCTCTGATGTTATCTATAACAGTCTGACGAAGCACATGCAGTTTATTGATTACATGCATGTAGAAAACTTGTTCTGAGTTAAAGCTGTCAAATTCAGATGTTCAAATGTGTGTGAAATCTTATGGGACTTAACTGCTAAGGTCATCAGTCTCTAAGCTTACCCACTACTTGACCTAAATTGTCCTAAGGACAAACACACACATCCATGCCCAAGGGAGGACTCGAACCTCCGCCGGAACCAGCCGAAAGCTGTCAAACAAGCTTTGAAGGAGAATAAAATGCCACTACCACATGACAGTTAATGTAGAAAATACTTTTCCGACGTATTTTGGCACGACGTGCTCCCACCATACATAATACACAAGTTTCGATTTGCATCTGCTGTATGGCCGTCTGTTAAACCTGAAAAGAACGAAGTGTCGCAGAAGTTAGCCCTTTTTACACACGCAACTACCTTACACGTAGCTACAACAGCTCCAGAAGTTAACAACAATTCCTCCAGAACTTGCGTATTCCGCAGTGCTGTGAGATAATTCATATGGTCGGATCTAGACTTCTGAGAGACGGACAGTTACAGCTTTTCTTTTGTTTTGGACGAGGTTTTCAACAAACAGATAGCGCAATAGAGTACCTCAAGTGGGAAGGAACACTTCCTTTTTAAATTTCTGCATCCTACACTGTAGGTACTTCTGCGTAGATGGCAGTTACGTGATTTTATTTCGGTGATTCCAAAATAGAGTCGAATGTATGCACTGGGCAGCCGAGGCAGCTAGTTCATGGTGATTCGGTCAAGCAAGTAAATGAACGTACTGAACACGTTGCAGACCACCACAGGGAGTCTGTGTGTCAGAAACCTCACCCAGTGCGGTGCAACGGCGTTACGATAGAAAAATGAGTCACAGAGAAGAGGATTTGCTGGTCTGTTGGATTGTTGATAGGTTCATATACTTATGGTGTGGGTCTGATTCCAATTTCTGCTGATGGTTTTTGATAAGAGAGCAGATTCTATTCTAGCTACGCCAAATGAAGAAGGCATTGTGATCTGAAATCACATTAAATATGATATTCCTTCTCTACCAAGTGGACGTTAGGTTGCACAACAATAAAGTCAGGAGAGGCGACATGTAGAAACATTATCAGCAGTAACCTTTCTTATACTAGTTATTTACTTGTAGTTACAAAACAATGGCTATGTAGGGTCAAATGACACATATTCCATCATTTATTTGGACTTGTGTAAGTCGATAAAATTGTGTCTCAACTGTGAATGCAACTCAGACCGCCCTTAACGCGGAATTTGATCCCTTCGTGACAATGCAGCTCCACTACAATTTGCTGTTTGTTCAAAACCTGCAGATTCCTCAAGTTTGAGCGTGAATGGGTTCGAATCCTGGCCCAGCACTAAAGTTTTCATTATGTATTATCATGGTCTAGCATCACACCTATCTGCTGGTGGATAATAATTTTGATTTTTAATGTATTTTCATTCGTTGTCAATACTAACGATATCTGACGTTTTTGACTCCCAGTGAGACACAGAACTATTTGCGAGGTCACTGTCAGTTCACGGACGTTATCACGAGATGCTGGTGGAGAAAAATTCGGTAGCTGACTTCTCTTTGTGTGTAGTCAACAATGGTATGAGTGGGGTTCGATTCCCAGTCAGCATTCCGATTCTGTGACCTTCCAGGGTGGCAGCGGGGAAGGGGGGAGGGGTAGCGGAGTGTTTCTGCAATTGACCTCTTAAAACGGTATTCTAACCCTTTTCTGCGCATTTTAAAAGTGTCAGTACAATATCTGTTCTACTAAAATCATAAAGTTCTATCATACCAGATCTCAAAATCTACGGTATCGATCCTTTTTTTTCCCAGACCGAGACACCACCAGTAGGAGTCACAAATAAAGCACTGAAAGGAGGGTTGGGTTGTTTGGGGGAAGAGACCAAACAGCGAGGTCATCGGTCTCATCGGATTGGGGGAGGATTGGGAAGAAAGTCGGCCGTGCCCTTTCAAAGGAATGATCCCAGCATTTACCTGGAGTGATTTAGGGAAATCACAGAAAACCTAAATCAGGATGGCTGGACGCGGGATTGAACCGCCGTCCTGAAAGTAGGTCGTACTGGATACGCAGTGTGCAACGTCAGCCATACAGGTCCACTGCTCATAATGCCACTATTGTGTTGGAATGCACAGACTCTGACAGAGGTAACTATCACACAGCCCGTGTGCGGATGTAGATATGGCCCGTCACTCGCAATGCTGCAGGAACCAGGGAGCGGCTGTACTACAGCCGTCAGGGAACTGGCAGCGTATGTACTGCATATATGTATGTATGTTTTTGCTACACGAAAGCGTCGACTGCCAGATGGCGCCGCTGAGCATGGAGTGTGTAAGCTCGATTCACAAAAATCTGCTAACGCTGTTGACATCAGTTTATGAAGAGGCGAAGTACAGGCGAATTTCGCAATTCTATATATTTTCTCGTTTTCATGTGTAAAAGAATCTTTTAGTGATTTCAAAATGCAAGTGGACATAGGTTGTTATTTTATTGACGTCACTTACGTCGCATCAATTCACCTTGCTACCAAGTGATGGAATGGAAACAAAAGAAAAGTAGCGATTTGCTCAGAATAGTCCTCTTACATAAAAACTGACACTTTAGCGTCAGAAAACGAAGTAGAGCAAAAGTTCTACAAATAGTGGACAGCAGAGTTTGGCTATATAAAATTACCTGTTAAGGGCAAACGTTCGTGAAAGTAAAAACGGCCCAAGTCATAGTTGTAGAAGTGTGTCTGTACTCTGGCAACCCGTTAAAAGCATCAGTGAACTACAACCGACGTGGCACAGTACAGAACCATTTCACATAGAGATGAGCTTATGGCGTAGATAAACATTCCACGTCTAGATGTGTTTTGATCAATGTCGTTAGATGTGTCTGGGTTGCTCATCCGGTAAGAAGTTAGGGTCAAGGTTCAAGGTTGAAGTCTCATTCTGGACACAAAAGTCTGACCGGTTGACGACTGGGCAGGTAGATCGCCTTCGCGAAACAGTTGACTGCCAGCTAGTGATGGGGAGCTCGTGAATGAGTCGCTCAAATGAACGCTACACTCCAGTGAAATGTGAACTAACCACTCAATTTCAATGAACTGGTACTTCAAACTCTTCACAGATAACATTCCACACTTTTTTCTAGTTCACTCACTCTCTTCCCCTCTCCCTCTCCCACTACATCGGCGCTACGTCACTCATTCTCCCTTCACTTCAGTCCTCCCTCTACTGCCTGTCGACGAATGGCGCGGTGTTTGTGGGGAACGACAGGTTTAGGAGGGGTTGTGGAGGTGAGGGGCGAGAGGAAGGCAGCGTCAGCTGCTTCCTGCAGTGCTGACAACATTACCCGTGACTATTTGTGCAGTTATACTTCGCGTCTACGGGTAGCCTACCGTTGGCAGCGCTAGCAGACAAATGAATATTAAAGATACAAACGAAGAGGCTGGCTGTGTGAGCACGCACAACCAATATGAAAGTAAAATGCTTACCTTCTGAGTCTGGAACTGAAGCATCAGTCGAATCCACGCTTGAAAGATAATCGTTCATGTTGGATTGTTCATCTCGTACACATTATTGAAATAGTTACACTAAATGTCAATTTAAGGATTGTCCTAATTATATTTAAAAAATACATATATATTTATGAATAAACATCAACGGATTTGGCGAATGTTCAGAGATTTCCGTTTGATAACATGATTTGTTCCAGTTTTTCCTGTCAGGTGATTTCTTCTGTCAGTTATAAGGTGTCCTGCCTTCGAGAACACTCTTTCACACGGCGTGGAGGTTGCAACAATACACAGTCGTATTTTTGCAAGTTCAAAGAGCGAGGGGTATACTGACAGCCGTTCAGACCACCACTGAAGTGGATTGCCTTGTCTCTGTAGCAGGGGCTCTTGTAAATATTTGTCCACTTCCACCATTGCAGCAGCTCTCGGGTGTGGACTACTCTGCAGCCTGGAAAACACTTCGTCAAATTCGAGCCAGAGACTAGAAGTAGATTCAGTGGTTGGAACTGAGATTGTTGCAGTAGCAGTGGATGTGTTCGTTACAAATTTCTCACGGTGACTGATCAGGTTTAATTTCACCTTCTCAGCAGAATTTTTATCAGAAAAATCATGTAATTTGAACTGGGGATTTAATGAAGTTGCTTCTGCAAAAATGGAATTTCCCTGTATGTTTCGAAGCCGTCATTTTAGGTCTTTAGCTAGCTTTTCGGCCATTATTAACAAAGCTGCAACACCATTTTTTCAACGAGCGGCTAAGGAGTATACCTTTTGAAGCAGTGACATTTTCACTTGACATTTCCTCGGTGCAGTGTTTGAACACTTTCAACAGGTCACAGGCCTGTGTTACACTTGCAATGTCCTCTGCAGCCAGATTTGGAAGATCCGGATAATTCAGAGTGATAACCGTCATTAGGGAATTCTTAACCTCGATTGTTCTTCGCAGCATATCATAGGTTGAATTCCATCTTGTAACAGTGTCCTGTCTTAGTGTCAGAACAGGCTCTTTAAACTGTTCCTGCATCTTTTTCAGTTTCGTGCACGCCTTTGAACTTCTTTTAAAAAATTGAACAATTTTTTTTTTACTTTATTCAGAATGGTTTGAATGTGCGGAAGCCCACTCTGAACAATTAAATTGAGTGTGTGCTCAAAGCAGGGGATGTGTTTCCAGGCTGTGAGTCTTACAGCTGCCACAATATTAGCAGCATTGTCGCTAACAACACACACGAGTTTCTCTTGAATGCCCCATTCCCTTGTGACATGTCGCAGTTCTTCGGAGAGTTTTTCTGACGTGTGCCTTTCGTCGAATTTAAAGCACTCTAGGAGGGAAGATGCCAGCTCCAGGTCTTTAACGTAGTGTGCTGTCACCGACAAATAACTCTCATTTATGGTTGAGGTCCACCCATCAATTGTCAGCACAACCGCTTCCGCAGAATTTATTTTGACTCTTACAATTTCTTTCATCGTGGCGTACTGTTGTTTTAGTAGTGTATTGGAAATTGTCCTCCGAGCTGGCATCCTGTAAGCACCATTTAATTTGCCTACAAAACTTTGGAAATGTTTGTTTTCCAATATGTTGAAGGGCAAATAATCCTTTACAACAATCTCCAGAAGTGTGAAATCTATCTCCTGATTTCTTTTGTTCGAAAGAGGTTTCGAAAAATACGTAGGTAATGTCCTGTGTTATTGATGCCTGCTGTCTTATAATGAAGTGATACTGTTATTTTCTGGCACCGACTGCTGTTCGCTTCTGACAATTGCTGGTGTTGGTTCCGGATTGTCCGGGTTATTTGTCCAAGAAATATCGGAAGATGCAGGAACAGGGGGCGCTAAGCGCCTGACTGACAATGACCCTGTTGGATGCAGCACTCGAACATGACGCGCTAGATTAAATGTATTTCCTCCTTTATATGAAACACACTTAGAACAACAGCTGCACTTTGTTTTCCCATTACCTAAATCGGCGAAGAAACCCCAAATTTCACTACTTTTACGCGATCGCGAGTTGCTAGCCATAGTGTAAGAGAGTGTTGGGACGAGACGACGCCACCACTCGGCTCATAACCCGAGGAGAATTCGTCGAGTGACGCCTCGGTTTGCGGGCTCGCGCCCCTCCTCCAGGCCAACCAGACTCAACAGTCTCAGCAAGCTGGACAGAGCCTTTAATCTCCCCTGCACAGCCGACACAGCTGTAAGACTAGGCGACAGTGGTAAATGGTAGAATGGCGATGTTGAACAGCTGAAAAAATTTTTTTTGCCATAGTCTCTTTCATGGTTTCAGACCACTCTTTCTCACTTCTCTTTCGCGCTGCATTTGTCATTTCCTCACTGACGCAAAATTTCCGCTCTAGTTTCCTGGTGCACTTTCTCGGGCTCGCTCTTTGGCCGGCTTGTGTCCTAATTCATTCGCAGGATTGCAGACTTTTACTTCTGATCATTCCAAGATGAGGTGCCACTCCCCCTTGCGCAGTACTCATTTATGCCCTTATTTATCTAAGATTGCTGTAATTTTTCAGGGAATCCAGCGTAACTGGACTGTCTGTGCATATTTCTCGTGCGTCGTCCTGAGCTTCTGTGCCTATATCTGGAACAAGCAGCATTTTCTAAAATATATTTTCCAGTTCCTAAAATTATTCTTTGTTCCACGGCTCGAAATGCCTCGATAATGCCCACGCGTAGCTCATACATGTCAACAGTCACAGTTACTTTCATCATTTCCACCGGAGGATAGCGATGGATTTCCAGGTATGTGTGCAAACTGAGGAAGTAACTTATTGAACCATGATCGCTGCACCTCAGAACTGACGACGCTGAAATGACGGTCGAGTGGAGGATGATTAAACTTTGCTATCAGCACACAAGTGACTGCCCTTTTCCACTACTATAGACATATTCGTAAGGTACAAACAACGAAATACAAAAGGACTGACGCGTCAAAAAGAGTGAGAGGTAAACTATTTAGTGCTCGTTCCACAGTATCGAACGTGAAAAAGTGCTCATAGCTCATAACGTATCCATTTTAGAACTTCGTTTACTGGACCGTTTCTCTCTGATCGCCCTTTGTAGAAGTGTCCTTCTTATTCTACTGAACTGGATAATGCGCTATATTGCAGTATCAGTAGCTTCAGAGACATTTAAGCTTGCCTCTCCATTACTTAGTACCTACGTATTCCACTTTTTTGCGTATCGTTTCTTCCTGACTAATGTTTCAAACTTCAGTCTACTCTTCACCACTATTAAATTGTGAGCTGAGTCTAGAACTGCTCCTGGGTATGCGTTACAATCCAATATCTGATTTCGGAACCTCTGCCTGACTATAATGTAATGTAACTGGAATCCTCCTGTATCTCACGGCCAGCATGTTCTCCAGACATAAGCCCTATCGAACATGGCTGGGACAGATTGAAAAGGGCTGTTAATGTGCGACGTGACCCACCAACCACTCTGAGGGATCTACGCCGAATCGCTGTTGAGGAGTGGGACAATCTGGACCAACAGTGCCTTGATGAACTTGTGGATAGTATGCCACGATGAATACAGGCATGCATCATTGCAAGAGGACGTGCTACTGAGTATTAGAGATACCGTTGTGCATAGCAATCTAGACCACCACCTCTGAAGGTCTCGCTGTATGGTGGAACAATATGCAATGTGTGGTTTTCATGACCACCTATTCCAGGTTTCTGTACAGGTTCTGGATCTCTAGGAACCGATGTGATGTAATTCATTTTGATGTGTGTATCTACAGGTAGATAGGATTTGCAAACCTTTTTAGCATCAAATGCTAAGCATTGTCCTAACAGAAAGCCTGAAGGTAGTACTATTGGACCTCCTCTTACAAAGTCAATACCGTCTTCAGTTGCTCATATCTCTGATTTAAGTATGTGGGTATTTGCAAGTAACTTGAACCCTTCTTAAGCTGTTTTAAATGTGTGTTTATATCGTCAAAATTTTTGACACTGTAGCATACTGGTTCTATTCACTCAATGAGTGAATATATATACTGTATGTATGATTGAGGGTTTGCAGAATAGTATGACGTATTTATCATATCTGTAAATATCTTGCATAATATTAGTTTTGCACCGGTGCTCTTTCAATGTAAGACAAATACACATTTTAAATAACTTTGTTTATTAACGTTTTATACACGAACAAAATAAAAAAAACAATTGTTGACACATTTCTTAATATTCGTTCTGTCTTATATCTCTGTATTATTCTTTAAATAACTGGTTTTTTTATGCTATAAGTTCTGCTTCCATTGTGTTCAATCCAACAGGAGCAACGACGTATCTCCGTTCTCTGTCTGTAAACCAGGCTCTACAGTTTCAATATTTATAGGATTATAGTAGCAGCCCTTGGTGCTGCAAGCATACATATGTTTACATATTGTTCTAAATCATCTTGTATGCAACGTTCACTTACATAACATACAACATCGTTTAGTAACGCATTCACAACCTTATTTGTCTGTTGCAATCCGTAGTGCACTGCATAACCAATACAACTTCACGACACTTTTATACAGGTCGATTATTGCTACAGATGTTCATGTGAAGTGGAAGTTGAAAAGGATCGTAGTCTGTTGTCATCAACCTCTCAGTGCCCTTCATCGGCTAACAATGCTCGCCCTGACTCATATCTGTAAATTGTGTTTTACATTACGACGGACATCCTCAGTTTCTACCATAACTTCACACTCACGATCTCATGCTAATCCTACATTTACATGTTTTGAACCATAAGCTAACATGTATGTACTGCTAAATAGTAGCATTCTGAAATGAACTGATAATATCATACAGCTGTATGGTTTATATACCTCTCTGCAGTATAAATGACCTCGAAATCCCAAGACTTAATGCAATAACATGCAAAAATTATATAGCACGACGACAGGGCAGTTAACACACTTTCTAAGCAGTGAAGACATAGTGAAAATGACACTGCGCAACGACTCTCGTCGGTAAGTACTATATCAGTATCCACAGCCCAGTTCACCTCAGGATACAGAGACCAAGACCATGGGAGAAGCATAACTGATAAATCATTTGTAATTATTTGATGAAATTATGACATACACCTCAGGATCCAGAAGTCAGCCCCTGGGTAATTACATATCTTGATAATTAAGCATGCATAGAATCGAATCAGCACGTTTGAGGATAAAGAGATCTCTGGAATTAGCATTAGATTTAATAATCATGTGACGTCACAGCAGCGGGCAGGACTTGTACCTGCCTCAAGCGTGTTGCAACATGTGACTCTGTTTCTGTTATGATAATACTGAAGCCATTGAAACTGGAATATTTAGAAAGTGACATTGAATTGTCTGTAAAAAGAACACTTACTCCATACTTAAGATAAACACATCAGCCTTCTCCACTGCTTATCAATTTCAAGATCCTCTACTGATGTCTGGGGAGATCGAATCCTGTCTGCATGAATGGGTCCTTGACTAGATGCTTGTTGACTATTGATGACCGATTCCACTGAATTTTCCGCAAATGGTTTACAATCAAAGAGAACACAAAGAGGTTTTCTGCTGTGCATGATGAGGGTTTCCTTGATTTCAAGTGTTGATGTTCTGCCTGTGGGGCATCTCGATGACTGGCTAGCTGAGGATTCTTCAGAATGTTCTTCCAGACCTTTAGGAGAGCTGGTTTCTTAGAGCTGGGGGTGGGATGATGCTGAGAACAGGAAGTGTTAGAGCGATTGAATACATCCCATAATACCTGATTCAATTTGACATCTATCTTCTTAGTATGAGCACTATTGAGCCTGGTCGAACAGTAAGCTTCAGCAACAGAGCACCTATGATAGGGTTAAAGGTATGGATTTCAAAACACGAGCATTAGCTCCCCATAATATACCACCAAATTTTTAAGACTGTTGTTTCTCGTTTTGACTTTAGGTGCTACTTGTAAGTCAAGAGTTCTATCTAGCGCTGTTCCTATGTATTATGGTGTAATGCAGTACAACGAGACTTGGTCTCTGAATCTGTCTTCTGGTGTGCACTCTGACTGTCTTCTGCATAGATGTGATGTAGATACAATTATTTTCTGTGGATTTAGGTGGAGCCACTATTTCTTGATGTATACATCTAAGATATCCGTATCAGTGGATAAAGAGGTTTCAGTATCAGAAACGTTGAGGCTCTGAGCCACCAAGCAAATGTCATCAGCATAAATCAATTTTTTTGAATACTTTTGGTAAGCTGTGCAAAGTGGCAGTGGACTCAGAACAGACATTTGAAGTAAACTGTCATTTGGTTTAAGTACCCTGCATCTGTCACTGTGAGAATGGATATGAAATGCTCTATTGTTTAGCATGTTGTTAAGTAAATCCTTAAATTTACGACACAAGCGTGAATTTCAACAGAAGTGCTTCTCAACAAGCAGTGTCGAGAACAGCTGATAGGGCCAAAAAGGCAGCTACACTTACTGATTTCTGCTCATACTCATTTCCGATATAAGTAACTAGAGAGAGTGTCTCTTCCTTAAATTACTTTCGCTTCTTAAGCTGGGCTAGCGCCTTTATTCTTAACGAAAGAATGTGTTTCGATTGTTACTATATGTTGAGAGTTGCGCTCTGTAACTTTGTTGTTGTAACCAATAGTCTATGGAAAATGTGGTTCATTAGTCAGCATGGTATGCTTTCATTATTTCTATTTGCTTATTTCTTTAACATCTGAAAACAGTTTACTATTGACATTCACTTGATAGGTACTTTCCAATTACTTACACAGCTCCAGGAAATGCTATTAGATGATGGGGCTCAAGCGTACAGAATTTTTAGCCAGGTAGTATTTACCATGATTGGCAAATCATCACGCAATACTAAGTAACTTTATTAAATTTGGTTAAATCTAAGGCAATTCCCTGTTTATTGTTTCTTTTACAAGCTAAAAATAGTTGATTGGCAACCAAAACGTGTAATGAATGGTAAAGCAATGTGTTTTTGCGATCAAGAAAATTAAAAGGTTTCGTAATTAAGTTTTAATGTTTTAGAAAAACATAAGATCACTTACCTGCAGCACCTGATAAGTCAGGTCTTAATAACATGTCATTAATGCCAAGATCATTCGTCGACTACTTCAGACTGACTTTGTTAACGAATGTCTGTTTCTGAGTAGCTGATCCCAATTACAGTCACTGTTGACAGGGGAGAGGTGAAAATGAAAATATTTAAGTTTAGTACAAGCAGCAATGTGCCCTAGCAAACGTGTTACTCTTTGAACGGATATGCGCTTAATGATGTGGTGACGGTGTTCATCTTTAATCTGAGGCTCTTATTTGGTTTGGACACAGCGTGTAATCCTGGCGGATTGGAGGACGATGTTATTCTCACAGCTGAGTCCTGGCATTCGCCTTATGAGTGGGTTAAAAGCTTCCTTTAAAAAAGCAGCACCCGCATTTATTTGTCCATCGTTATGGCATTTTGTTTCCTGCCACATTGTATTGATAGTCTTTACGACAAATGCTTAGGAACTAATCACTGGTATGATACGAAGGGATTTGTAAGATAACTTTGTAAGTCGGAGGTAAGTGCTATGTTATGTGGGAGAAACTGCTGTCTGAATGGTGTAGTGATCTATGTCTTTGTATAGTCAATAGCATAGCTACATCATATTTATAATTTCTGCTGTCATGACATCACGTAGGTTTTGTTTTTTGCTAATGCAGTTATGTCAGATATATATCTTACTGAAGGTAATATTACAGATAGCGAAGTGGTCATGGATGTAAATGAGGTGGGAGATGTAACAGTACGAGATCAAATCTGACAGTGTTCTGAAATATCTAAGTCGAAACGAGGCCCAGAGAGTAAACAGTCTTCTGGCAGGATTACAGGCAGCCTCGGGAGAGCCGACCACGGCGGAGCTCTCCCAGCTATTGTGCCAGGCGTATGAGACAGGCGAAGTACCCACAGACCTTAAGAAGAATGTAATGTTATCAATTCCAAAGAAAGCAGTTGCTGGTAGGTGTGAAAATTACTGAACTATCGATTTAATAACTTGTCGTTGTAAAATACTAACACAAATTCTTTACAGAAGAATGAAAAAACTGGTAGACGCCGACCTCAGGGAAGATAAGTTTGGATTCCCGAGAAACGTGGGAACATGCGAGGCGCAACCTGACCAAATGGAGGGGCGGTTGGTAGGACACGTTCCGAGACGTCGACAGGTAACCAATTTAGTTTTGAAGTGAAGTGTGGGTGAAAATCGTAGAGGAAGACCAGGTGGTGAATACAGTAAGCAGATTGGGATGGATGTGGGCTGCAGTATGTACTTGGAGATGAAGAGGCCTGCAAGTTATTCAGTAGAATGGAGAGCTATTTTTAACACCAGTCTTCACACTGAGGGGCGGAACAACATCTCTCTGTGTTATAATATCTTATTTTCCAGTTGGCGTATTTCTTCATTGTTTATAACTGACTGTCAGAGTATCTCTGAAGATGACGTGAGGAATACATATTTATTTAATGTAGGGGTAGTTGAAGATCACAGGTTGGCGCTGAAGAATAGATTTCGTGGATCCACTGTATTTTAATCTACTCGACTTGCTTAGCGATGATTGCTGCTTGTTTGTGAAGGGGCTGATCTGCTCGTTAATTCTGCCGCATGTCAGGCCCTGACAACAGTACGCAGTGTCATCTGTGTACAGGGCTGTTGTTTCGTTCTTCGACCTTTAGCGATGTCAGCCGTGTTGTTGGTGTGTAGCAGTGGAGACGTGACTGTCCCACGTGGCGTCTCTGCGGCTGGCACAATATTTGTCGAATGGTGATCACCACGCAGCGCTTGTACTTACTTGTTTCCAGCAACGTTTTTAGTAAGCTGCTCACTTTGGCATGGGAAGTTCAAAAGTAACGTTTCAAAGAGCAGCCCAGCATGCCACAACCAATGGAAGGCGCGTTCGCCGTCCACTAGAAAGCGTGCCGGCGTTGCGCCTGCCGTGTTGCGTTCAGCCTGCGTCGCTCTGCTGCTCAGTCCTGGGACCGGGTCACCTGTGCTGTGGTTGCCGCTGAACCTGGCTTGTTCTTGTGCGATTATGTTGTTCTTCCTTGAATATTTTTAGTCTGTCTCGAAAGCTTTCCCTGTCACTGAGAGCACGGTAACCTATGATTTGGTGTTGTTTTTTGGCCTTTCGGGTTGGGAAATCATCTTGATTTTATCTTGCTTCTATTTTAGAGAGACTATTTTCAGTTTCATGGACGCGATGAAGAAATGTCTGATGTGTTTGAGGCAGGTGTCTTGTGAAAGGAGTGATTTCTTTTGCTGTCTTCCAGTGCCTCCAGTCTCTGAGCTGCTTTCTTTCCATTTCATATTCGTCAATCTTATAAAGTAGTGGATGTTAAGCGGTTGCATTCGGATTTTCGAGTATTATTTCTTCGTCGGTTTCATCGAATTTTGGATACCGCGGATGACCGTGAATGTTTTTCTAGCACTTTTAGGAACTTTTTTGAGGTCGTCAGTAATGAATGACATTCTCATCTGCTATTAAGGATGGCTGTTCGCAAATGGTGTGCTATGACCTGTTGAAAATTTTTTCCAAAAACTACTGCTATTGTGGGACCTAATTCTTGTGATTACCTCGCGCATCATTTGGTGGGTTTCTCTTCTTATTAGGTCATTGAAAACGTTCAAGCCAATCGTAGCATATCCATTTGGTTAGTGCCGTATGGTCTAAAGAATTTCCCTACTGTTTAATTTTGTTTCCTATGTACGTCAGGAGTCTTTCTCTTTGTTACGTTATTTTCTTCTTAGGGTAGTTTTAGGTATAGCAGGTTGTATTGCTTCCACTTGTATTTGGTGATTACAATATGTTATAAGGAGGGCTTGAATAGTTGATTCGTTAGGTTTTGTGTTAAAACGTATCAATCTGAATTTTTCGACTATCCGATTTCGTGAGTTTATGATCGTTTTAAGTTGTTTCCTACTTTTTGTGATTCACAGCATAATAAATGACAGGTATTCGTTAGCTAAGCAGTCGCCAAATTCAGTGTAGCTTCAGAATCTGGGTAGCTATGTCGTACGTAGTATATGTTCTAAGATACAAGTGCCATAGTGATTGATAAAAGGCGGCGAGTCATTTCTGAGTCTTGCATGATTCAAAATGGCTACAACAGGTTTAATATCTTTCTTGTTCAATTTTTCAGCAAATATCGCAGATCTAGCACTGAGTCTCCTGTTCCTTTAGCTGGGCAAAATGGGAGTATATAATTAACGAGATCAGTTGGCAGTTCCTCGGCAGGATACATCGTGGTTGTGTTTTATATAAAAGACTCTGAAGCATCTATCTCAGCTTCTACTATGGTCTGGTTTGCGTGACAGATACAGTTATCTAGATTGATTTCTCTACCTGCTCATGGGGTACGTGCTGCGACTATAATACCAACTTCTTTTCTCTTACTATGCCTCTAGGGAGTTTGTTTTTAGAGTAGAAACCCAGTGTGTTGACAATGCAGATAGCGGCAATATCTTTCTTAAGCTTGAATGTGAAGGTTAATTCTTGTTTCCTGGTGTCTCAGGCTAGGTTGGGCATAGGCCTCCTTGTCTATCAATATGGCGACATAGACGTGGATCCGTGTTCGCCAAAGAACGTAGTAAGAGCTTTTTAGAAACTGCTGTTATTATTTCCCTTCTTTAAAATATCATGTTGGGAAGGGCTGTAGTGAAGACTCAGAGTATGTTTTCCGTTTGATTGTTTTGGTGACATTCTTGGACGAAGACCGTGATAGTTTGATCAATGCGCTTAATGTTTTCAGTTTTGTTTGCTGAGATAGGCTGTTTTGGTCTTTCTTTGCAACTCTCATCACTAATAACGTTACCAGTGTTGCAGCTCCTGCATTTTGGTGCTTCTTGTTTTGGGTCTATTTTGCAATTAAAAATTCGATGTGCTCGACTCCGTTCTTCACATTTCAATTTATATCGCAGCTTTTCGTGGCTTTTTGGAAAGTGTTGCAATATGGACGTTGCTGTTATTGAGGAGGTAGTGTTTAAATAGTCCAACCTTGTGAGGTACACAGTGCATTCTGAAATGGTGCACAAGTAGTTTGTTAGTTGGTTCTTTGTAACTATACATGACTGGAAGGAATAGCGGGGAATTTTGATTTAGTTTCCCGGTACCTTTAGGTCCCCTTCAGTTTTTTCGTTTGTTGTATCACGGTCAAAATTGGTTATCACAAAGGCGAGCGTGAGTCTGTGTGGTTTCTCTTTTGCTTAGTGTTTGGCGTGCAGTGTGATTTCTGTTACTGTTGCTTCAGATCGGTAAGTAACTCAAACTGTTCTCTCGGGTTTCGATATCTGATGGGTGTGTTGTGATGTTGGCAGATTTTTTCGGATTTTTTTGTGAACGACTTGGTGGCCCAGGCAACTGTTTTAGTGCAGGTTACAACGATATGGCGGTTTCTTTGCCACCTTTTTAGTTTATAGTTTATTGTAGGGTTTGATAAAGTGCCATAAGTTGTGTTAGATGTGCTTTAATTCCATCTGCACCCAACCAGTTGTAAACCTTGTTCTTCGTGAGATGTATTTGGATGAGTGTAAACTTTTTGTAATTGGAGTATCGTGTTTGTGGCGGCTTTGCCTGTTTACTTCGGGTTTCTTGTCCGGGTTTTCGGCTAGTTCGCGTAGCGTTGCGGTTCTGGAGATTTGCTGGAGACAGAGTTCTCTACTTCAGTCTGGTGCGCTGAAAACTGTTGTTGCATATCGGAAACAGGACGATCCATAGTCCCCACGCCCTGCTTGAGAACGCTCGCAGTCAGCGTTGAGTTCTGTGCCTTTAGCCTCGGCAGATGCGAGTTGGTCGTCCCTGTCCCAAAGTGTGGCGGTTGTGCAGACTGCTGATCCCAAGTCTGAATCGCTCTGACAATGCTGCGTTTGGCGACAGTGGCGCGAGTTACGCATGATGCACTTTGCAGGGGACATCGTCTGAGTAACACATGTGCTGTCGAACAACTACGTACATGTAACAACAGTTCAAGCAGTTTCGGCTGCGAGAATGCTTGTCCCCAGATATATCAGTGGAAAGCCCTTAACAGGTATATCAGTTGCAGAAGTTAATGCTTGATACCCCACGACTGAAAGGGCTGTAACAGGTGATTCCCCGACCACCCATATCTGCTCGCTGGTTCGCCTTTCTGAAGATCAGAACGTGACAGCAGCGGCTGTAAGCAGCAGCAGGGAGTGGCCAGTGGTGGGGCTTGCAGTCCTCTGCTGCTCCTGATTGGCTGAAAGGCCCACGTGTAGAAGGATTTCGTGGAGAGGCCCGGAGCTCGGGGAATCGAAAGCTGGCCGTCGGCGCCCGTGTGGCCGACGTGGCGGGTCGCGGGCGCTCTGGAGCGGAGTTCTGTGTCGCGACGCACTGTGTTCTCGAGTTTCCAAACGCGTTCTCGTTTGTGCGCGTCCATAACCGCTTAAGAACTTTCCTGTCGTTATCTGCGAATGTTGAAATAGTAATTAGTGTGGGCGTTTACAGTGAATTGTAGCTCAGGGAAAACTCGGTGATGTTAGCTAAGTGGTAGTGGTCCTCCGACTCAGACTGACTTGGCTGGGGGTAATTGGATAGCGATAATCTCAGTATGTTATCCAAATCTGGGAGTAATGTTTTTTGAGTGGCCGTCTTCCTGTTGAGTTTGAACTGTGTATTTCGTACAGCCAGTCGAAAGTAATTTCCTGGACTTGGCTGTGAATGTACCCAGTACTGCGGTCGGAACTCGGGATCTTGCCTGGGGGTAAGTAGGTAGCACGATGGCCGTTAACTACTGGCTTTCGAGCGATGAGGTTCGATACTTTCCAGCGTGTCGAGGCTCGGCTGGCGACCACTGTGTCGGACCGACTTTACGCGTGTCCCGGTGGTGCAGGACGCTTGTCTGGGTGGGCCGCTAAGCGCCCCCAGTGCGCCCCGTGTCGGCTCTGGGCGCCACCACCTAAAGAGAAGGCCGCGGCGCGCTCTCGTGACGTCACGCAGAGCGGGCCAGGGTTGGCTTGGCGCTGCGCTGACAGAATCGAGGCGCACGGCCTGCAAATCTTCGTCAAACGGTTCGACAGAATCTGTTGAGCTGCCGGCGCCCCCCTGCGGCCAGGCGGGCTGCACCCGGCACCTGCCTCCCTCGTGGCGCTGCGGCCTCTGGTTCCACTGCGTCCAGCACGGAAATCGCGGTTAACACTGCGGGTGCCTGCTAAGTGCGCGATGAGTCCTGTAGTTTCACAATTCACGAAAATCACTCCACTTACTACTATTTATCACAGGATTTTCAGTTGGGCTGGGTACTAAATTCACATAGACACTCCTTTAATTTGCTCACTCAGGTTTTATTTGAACAAATGGGAGATCGTCTATTGATTACGAATCACAACAATTTTGGCGTACTGTGTGCTTCTAGTAAAGCTACTATGGCACATTTTTTCCAGGACTCACAGTACTGGCACAAGTTTATCCTTCCACAGTACTGTTTCTGTAAATATGCCTTTAAGTAATGTTCTTCCTTGCTCAAGAGTGGCACATGGAACATTAACTTTTAACATCTGCCATAGTACCCTTACAAACCTCTAGCTTAACAAATCACCATCTTGTCTCACAAACCCAATAATGCTAATCTCATGTAAGTCTTCCAGTCGACACTTTGCGTTCACTTCAAGCCACATTTCACACAACAAGTCATGTGTTACTTTATTACTATACCTGTTTGAGCAACTCTATGTAATCGAACCACTAATAAACTCAACAAACCCATTTACACTTTCATGCACACACCACTTCAATCATTGGCCCCTCTCTTTTGATTTGATAAGTATCTGAATGTCTCTTGTCATGGTACTTGATTTACAAATCATGTAAAAGAACATCTTTCACACACATATGGAAAATTTCCTTGTTTCAGACATAATGTTATATACTAATTTCATACATTATACATTAATAAAACCGACAAACTGCAAAGACAGATCGTCGAAGGAAAACGGAGAAAAAACGTCCTACGAACATGTGTCCAGAGATGCACCATCGCCACGGTAGATGACACTGACGAACGGAAATTCCTCCAACAAAGTGCTGCATTTTCCTTGTATATAACAGGCCGTGTGATTGACGCAGCCTATTGTATACACGAAGCATTTCCCATCAGTTTTAGTAAGTAGTCTCAGTGCATTAGAATAAGTAGACAGGGGCAACTCACAAATAAGCACACAGTTATAAATGAAGGAGACGTTAGGAAGGAGAGGTACTGGCTGTATGATATCACATTTAATGACATTTAATATTGTCATACCAGGTAGAGTCCATTTTTATAGCTGGGTTTAATGCAGTGTAGTGTGGAGACAGTTATTTGCGAAAAATACTGAAGGAGGCTACAGCGAGTATTCTGAAAAGGGAGATGTTCATTGTTTCTCCTGGCCAGATTCCTCTCGGCTGCCGAACACAGCTCTAGACCTGCAGGGATGTTAGTTGGGTTCCACCAAAGAAGTATCCTGTTCTTCAATACGGGGAGCGTCGTTCCATTGCAAACGAAACAGACGAAGAGCACTGGTCCTTGCACCATCGTAGCTAGATGTATATAGTACACTAACTGCGCTATTCCCTGAGCTTGGTGGAACCCAATTCTAATAATAATTCCTGTTCCACTTAATATAATGGCCTTAACTGACATAAAAAGACATTGCTTCTTTGTGGCAAATTTCTTGTTATCAACAATTTTGAGTTGCCGCATGGAGCACCGAGTACGTAGGTATATGTATCCAAGCAGTCCGAGACAAACCAACCTGAATGCCACAGACACTGAAATCCCTGCAAGGACTACTATGCGACTGTGGATCAGGTAATATTTACTCGTCTTTTCCAAAGCAACAGCTGCCACACATACTATACTCCACGGTATAAACACACACACCACCTCACGACGGAATAACTGGCTTACTTCAGCAGGTAGTAGCTGGTCAGGAAGCTTGAGATGGCGAACACAAGCATACATGTGGTAGCAGAATGAGTTCAGCCACATACAGCTGAGAAGTGTGAGGGCGCTGTCTATCAGCACTGCTGTTGGTAAGTCAGGGACGCCTGCCATACGATACACGACCTCAGAACACAGGATCTGGACTATGCACGTTATCTGAAAGGACAAGAGTATCTTTCCAGGCAAGTTACGTAACTGGGGAAGGTACATGTATACTCCGGCAGTCGAAAAACGGAAAATGATATTTATCAGTATAAATGAGATTTCTAAAGGCTTCAAGCTATCTATTTTGAAATCCTTGTATTTCAAGGTGGCGTTGGTTAAAGTGTTTTTGTAGTTCAGTATTTCTTCTGTTAGCTTTTGATACAGTCCACTGCTACTATTACGCATTTTTCCAATTGCAGAAATAGTCAACATACAATCATGGGAAGTCCTGATGGAGGAAAAGTTGCGACACTTTAGCAACAGAATAGCTCTGGAAACAGAGCAGATGGCGTCTGTAGCGTTCGACTGCAGACATGATTGATCGTCGGGACTATCGAAATAGCAGCAAGCATCGTGTACGGACTGTATCATACTAAACGGGACGTCCTGACAAATTCCGTACGAGTTGACCGCCATCCAGGCCAGCAGACAGAGGTTGACATTTACCCTCTGCGTGTAGGCCAGGTAGCTGGTGACGGGTATGTGGGGCGACCTCTGCACCACGTCGTCCCACAGCTGCTCGCGGCACTGCTCGCGCTGCTTCACGGCTTCCAGTGGCAGGTCTTCCAGCGGACACGTGGGGTGGTCCAGGGCGTTCACCAACAGCTGCACGCAGTCAGTGTTCACGGAGAGCGTATCGTGGCTTCTGTCCTCCAGCTGCCACTCCTCGTCTGCAAGAAAACGACAGCAAGTAGGTGGTGGCCGTACACTGCAGGCAGCTGAATCCAAAGTCTTCTCTGGATGACGAGCCTGGGCGTTGTTTACCCACATTATCCAGGTTCAGTGACACAGAACTATGTAGGGCGGCATGTCAACACAAAGTAGGAGTATTAACAAAGACAGATATCATGTTACTATGCACGTCTATTTCATCTACAGGGTGTCCAAGAAGTCCCTGTATCGCTCTTGACATAGTAAAAATGAGGAAGTAAATAGGTTTTATTGATATTCCTGCATTGGAGATGGCAAAAAAACAATGTTATCAGAATTATATTTTTGTTTCAGCACTGTAGTCTTCGAGTTCCGAATCCATCTTGTAAAGGAGAGTTTAGTGGCCGATTTGTGGGTGCATGAACATCCGCAGATAGGAAAAACTATGTAACGCATGATGAGACCATTTGCCTCAGTCACCCTCGTAAAGTAGCCATGCCTGATTGAGATAAATGTCCCGTATTTCAGGCTGTCTCAAAGACAGACCACATATTGGAAGCAATGAATAGTGACAGGAAACGTGTGTCACCCACTCTTAATCAGATGAGCAGTCTCCAATGAAAACCATTTGCAAAAGAGCAGTTCGACTTAAAGCATCTTGTTCATCAATGCACGACCATATTGAAAAAAATATGAATACGAAAGGATTTAGGCCCATGTTTGTTACTGAATTATCTGACAGTAGTGTGGAGCAACGATTTGTAACCTACCGTACTTTGTTGTGGCGACTTGTGCCATGTCTCGCTCAAGAGTGTTGTTTACTTATAAATGTGCCATATACCACTGTTTGCTCAGGAAAAATATTGTTTCCTTGTCTAAGGAAAGTACCCATTATCAGCAAGAGTTGGAAAGGAACCTACCTCACCTTATGTGGGCCATTGTGTGATCAGAATACCTGTTAGGACCACATTCTTTTGAAGCTTACATGAATGGGAACTTCCATTTCTCTGTAAAACAGAAGTTTTCAGTATCTCAGCTCCATGACAAGGCAATCACGGATCTTGTGTGGTTGTAGAAGGAAGGAGCATGGGTCTCGTTTTGTTGTTCAGATGTGTGGATTTCTTAATGAATAACTTATTCTCGGATTCTATTTGGTTCAGCAGCATTTAAAGCCACATTAAAATGGTTACCACGAAATCGCAACATTACCACCTCAACAACCTTCTGAAATCGTCATGACAAACGTTTGATCTTACCACGCAAATAACTGAATATGAAGAATAATAAAGCCTCATGTGGCTCAACATTGAAAGATTAATGGAAAATTGACACAAGTGTTGAGGAAGTTTTTCTAAGGAGAATTACTAGAACGATCCGCAATAAAGCAAGGGGGACAGCGAGACACACAGATATCTGAGGAAGGTGTGATCTTCCATACACTGATCCGTTGGATACGTATTTATTTTATATCTGACTACGTCCATATAGAGTATACTCTTTTGACATAACCCCATAGGCGTCCTGTACAAAGAAATAGGATGCAGGCTGAATTCTTGTCTTTGTGATATTTCACTTTCCTCCGTGAAGTTAGTGATCCCATCACGCAGCGTAATAAAAAGTGATGGAGCATATTTGTCACCAGTTTGTTTCGTTAGCACGAGATTATAGAGAAAAAGCACAACAAAATACAGTAACTGACGATTTTGGAAGTACCTTTACCACAATGAACGATTTACTGTTAATACTCTGTTTGCATACATTTAAAAACACGCAGAAAAATGTAATTACTTCGTCTCACTTGTACCTAGTGTAATGATAATAATGCAGCAATAAATGCAATTGGGACATATATGCCTCAGCTGCTGGGTGGATGAATGTGGGATTACAACTCCAGAGATTTGGGATTCAGGCATTGCTCCCGAGATTCCTTCTGTCACTTATCTCTTCTTTCACCTCTGACATTGATTTATGGAAATCGAAAATGTTGGAACCGTAGAATTGTTCGGAGACCCAATAATTAACTTTGTTCCACAATTATTAACTGGGTAAGTTAGTTCAAAAGTAGGAAGACGGCGAGTGACCACAACCTGCAGTAGGACAATGGCTCGCGAAACACTGTGGTGACCAAACCAGGCTTCAGCTTGATGACAGCTTTACCTACTGCACTCTGAGAAGTCCTGATGGTCGTTTTCCTCGAGCACTATTCCTGTTCGGAGTACAAATCAAAGGAGAATGATACTGATATGCTACACATCATCCAATGTATGTAGTTCATTGGCGTGTTGAGCGCAAATGTATACCCAGTAAGACGAATAAGTTCTGAAAGATTCTCATACACAGGCACATTCTGTGAAAGGCCGAATGCACGACTTTGTCGTAAACACTCCATTTTCTTTGTTATTCATTCCACTCCCACCACATTATCGTGTGGTGCGCAAGCTTCGGACACTTTGCTGCTCTTCAGCCTATCGAAGTTAGGCCAGTATAGCTTTTATGGGAGAATGAATAAAATGATAGGTTTCAAAAAAATAAAAGCCATAGCGTCTGTACATAAACACATGTACATTGAAGCTGATGATGGTGCTATGGTGAAGATAAGGCTCATGCTTCTGGCAAGTCACTGGCAGTCAGTTCCCAATAACTACTGCGAGGGTAATACAGTATGATGCAGGTGCCGGCCAGAAAGGGTGTATGTATTCAAGGTGTTGGAGTGGGCTGGAAGTATGATTGACAAGTTGATGTGGGTAGAGGGAGGTGTGAGAGACGGATGACAGTGGTCAGGTGGCTGGAAGCGGGATCATCTACATATTGAAGAGGCATATACGCTAGGATTATAGCTGGTTGGAGGAGTAAGTGTCTACATACTATTCTGGAACAGGAAGAACCAGCCAGCTGAAGTTCCGCTCGAATAGGATACAGAAGTGTGGCAAGTGGAGGGTGGATATGACATGTTGGTATAGGTGCACCAGAAGCCTAGATATCCTGAGAATAGGAGAGAAAAATTGCTTTTGTTTCCCACGTTTATGGAACGTTTCCAATTTGTGACAAAGTCTGAGGAACTTCAGAAGAGAGGGCAATGTAATCAGCTGGTAGAGGTTGCGTCTGAGACAGCAAATATGATACAGAATGCGAGGTGTTCTAAGAATAAGGAATAGTAAATTTTTGAGAGTGCTGAGATCCAAGCTACATTGGCGAAAGTAACACTGGGGCCACTAAGGCTTTTGGAAAGACGAAGGAAGAAATAAGATCAGGGGTTAACGTCCTGTTGGTGAAACAGCTATTAGAGCATAACCCAGAATTGGGAAGAACAGGGAAGCAGGACAGCTGCGTCCATCCATAGGAACCCTCGTGTCATTCACCTTAAGCTGTGTAGGGACATCGCAGAGAAACTAAACATGGTCGAAAATCAAGTTTGGAGCCAACTGCTTACCACAGCATCGCCTCGTTCAGTGGGTTTTACCCAAGTACAGAGAATGGCTGAATGATGGAATCCCCACATTGTCCAGTTTCCTGTCTTCTTAATTTGAGTTTGTTGTAAGCTGGGGATGCGTGCTTATACCAAGATATGAGAAAGTGAGAGTCCTCTGCCATGTCAGCAGAGAGGAATGCAGCAGCAGGTCCACCGCCTTACTGCAAGCGCTTATCTTCCTCCACGTAATTGGGCACTGTCCTTTCATTGTGAGAGAACTGTGACTCGGAGTTATCTGTTGAGTGTACATGACTGTAATGGATGCGTTAAGAGCTTAACATCCACATCTGACACACATGTTGTTGTGTCATGCTTTTAATAAATTTACAAGTAGATAAATGAAACAGTCAATGAAAAGAACGCCTTGTTGTTTGGAAAGCGATAAACTTATTTTTAGCTCCTCGCAGCTGTGACTGTTGGAGCACGTGTGGTATTAATTGGGGTTCAAATACACAGGAGCTGCTGAAAACACTGAGCGGCATTACAGTGCAAGTCTGCAGATGATGAGCACTGAACGTTTACTACAACTGTGCCAAATATGTGTCTGTTGTTGGCCCTGGACTCTGTACGTGCATGCTTGGCCTAGGCTTCACTGAGTGACGTTACGCCGACACTGCACTTTGAAGGCAGAAATTTGTCGCTTCTCTGCAGTCGTCATGGAACTGTTGATACCCTCGTAGACAGAACAGAACTCAGGCTGGACTCTGGCAGAACTCGTACCAGGCACTGGCAGAGCTGGAAATACTTGTCGTGTGTGGCGCCTCGAAGCTACAGGAGGAGTGGCTTACTACTTCTTTCTCATAGGCGGTGGCGATGCTGCTTAGGTGTACAGCATCTCTGCGGTGGTCGATTGTCGATTTGCTGCAGGCGATTATCGTCGACACCACATGTGTCACCCTCAACAGTGTCACAGGCATCAGTGTATCGTGATACACTGAGGAGAGGTAATTTAATGTAGAACACTGACACGAGGTCTGGTGATGAGAAACTTTATGCTTCAATTCCCCCTCCCATTACTGGGGAAATACCAGCAATGCAAATTTCTTCCATCACCAGGATTCGAACCAGCTTACCTTTGAAGAGAGTACCACCACACAGTCATGTTTATGTGTGCCATGGTGGAAGTTAGGGAGAGAGAAATGATTGGTGGTATTTATTGTAATAATTCCTTGGGTTTTCAACGTAAGTGATTTTGATGTAGCAGAGGCTACACCGAGAGGTGAAGTTATTGAGGCAGATGGAGATATGCTGTTGAGTAAGATTTACAGTAACAAAAGAAGCATGGTGTGCCAGACAAGGAGCTATACAGTAAACATAATTCATTGGGACACCTGGCACTTGCCAGTTTCCTCCCAGAGATCCGAATGTGCGACTAGTGCGGAATATTTCGTCAGTGGAGGAGTCATCATACCACTTTTCAATTATAGGCCACATGTCCTGTGGATGGACACCAGTGGTTCCCATTACCTTCTGCATTCTCATGCCTTTGAGCACTGCTGACTCTTCAGGGTTTTAGGAGCAGGGGAAAAAAAGTGCCTTGAAGCTCTATCCGCCCATCCATCATTACTGATGATTTTTATTCTAAATTTAAGCAGTAGCGAGATTCTAACCTGGGTCCTATGACGTTCTGATTAGTATACAAAGACACTACCCTTAAATCATAGGTGTGCCATGGGATATTAACTTGCATACAGTATGATATCACACAACTTGACTAGAGCTAGTAGGAAATAAGAGTTGTTTTTTTGAAGGAGGTCGAAAGTAATGGAGTCATGAGCAGCCTCTCATAAGAATTTCCTGAAATTGTAAGACGTCGTGGTCTCCTTCATTGCTTACATATTCCGCCCTCACAATCATATTCTGCACATCAAGACGCTTCATTCGAGCCCAAACTCTATAAGATAAAGTCAATATTGTATGAATTCATGTAAACGATATGCAAATAACTAATAAATCGCAAGTGCGCGCCGTGGTTGAAATACCCGAGGCTGGCGCACACACACACATTCCAGACTCCACGGTCACAGGAGCTTTTAGCTCGAGAGAGGCAACTGCACCCCAGGAGGCCGGTCCCAAGCTATCTACGTCGGCCAGTGACCGCCTGTAGAGCAGACAGCGTTTGCCCGAGTGAAAGGACGACCCTGTTTTCGGCTTAAAAGCAAATTCCGCTACATTGTGTGGGAGCGGCCAGCCTACGCATTCTTTACACATAGCACGCAGTTTCAGAGATTTTCACAGGGAGACAGCAAACGCCAAACACCGATACTACAGATTTCCAGATTGGTCGCCTTAAACAAAACGTCATTCTCCCTAGAAGAGCAATCCTGATTGGCAGACGATATTGCCTTGAGCTGAAGGAGTAATGGAAGAGATCAAAAGATATACCCCTTCACATCTGGCATGCAGAGGGTCCGTTCCGTTGTTGCTCTTGTAGCGAGAACACGTAACGAGAGCGTGCGCGCTCGTACATGTACTCAAAGAGCGAGGAACAAGTCTCTCCTTAGTACTTCACTGGGAGAGCACCTCTGTCGAGAGCGAGTCGAAGTGCAACTGTATATTGAGTCCTTGCGATTAAGCGTTGTTCACTGTGTTGGCCGCCACACTTATTGCGCGGTGTGAACGGACTGAGTAATAGTTAAACGCCTGCGAGCGAATTTTTGAGTGGCATCGCGGTGGACTGGTTATCTGACCGGTGCACCACGCCAATAGACTAGGTTCGAATAGGAGTCCTTGACTTCATCAAGGCGTAGGGAGAGTTTGATTGGCATAAGTCAAGTTATAGAATGAGAGTTATCTTATTTGTCGGCAGGGAGTGGTGCAGACAGCAGTCATCACAGCTACAGCTCTTGCGACCCCCACATTTCTTCCACAACAGTACCCTTCACTGCATATCACACGTGACAGCCTCGACTGTACCTAGCAACATTCTAACCGATAATCATTCAAGATGAGTAGGTGCGGCTCTCAGCCATTCTGCCAAGTCAATAACAATCTTAAACTTTGTATAGAAATTTCATTAGCCAATCCTATCCTTAAGAGGTAACTACACATTCTGAAAAGAACCCGCAAATAACGTGTTCATTTCATAAATAGAAGTGCTATTGTGATTTCTCAGAATTTTTGCAAAATGAATAATAATTTTCGTTACTTTCACGTTTATCTTACACTAACTAACACTACTCCAGTACCCAAGTATCCCACTAGTTACATAAGACATTTTGTGAATTTTTGTGTCATTTCCTTACAGTGGACGACTCCAGAAGGTATTTATTGCTGTAAGTATATCAGGCATTTCTCTTTAGAACGTTAGGAGTGTCTGTCTGACTTCTGTAGTAGTGTGGGGGTGGAAATTGCATCTTGCAGGGGCCAAAGGGTAAAGGGTACATCTCAGATTAATCTGTTGCGCAGAATGACAGAATAACACCAACCCACACGCTCACAAAATGTGTGGCTTTATAGTCTTGTGTTGTAAATGCTATATTTAATTCGTTTTGTGGCGTTATAGACAGGTATTTTAAACTGGCACCAAGAGATATGGTGGTCGTATTTGTGTGACATTGTATGTACCGAATTGTCGAGCAGTCATTAGATACAGGGAGTATATCTTTAAGATATGAAGAACTGAGTCTGGCTTGTTGAGGTTGTTTGGTAACGTGTGGTTGTTATGGATGAGAGGAGAATGAATCCTTTTTCAATAAATTGTTCAGTTTATGGAAAATGTGGCAGTGTTTTTGTTCATGAGTATCACCAATACCAGGGTTTCTGATCTGCAGAATGAGGTGCTGGTATCAGGATATCTCAAAAGCACCCATTGGCAATACCATCTGATTGTATGTTGTAGCATTTATCTGTGCTTTGTAGAGTGTAGAGTGACTGGGACTGTGTTACGTGACTGTAACAATTTTCATTAAAGTCTAGTTGTAGCATTGAGATAACATGTGAATGATGAAGCTCTCGGTGGATTTGATGGAACAGACATATGGATGGAATGCTATGCTGCTGCTTTGTCTTGCTGTTTTATGTGGTGGAACAAGGTTAGGTATAGGTTTTAAGCTGATGTTTTGGTGTGGCTGAAGATAAAGTTGGATTGCTTTTTGGAATAAGTGACTGGGATGTTAAAATGGAAGGTGACTGTGGCTGTTATCGTCATCTGTTGGACGATATGTGGACGTTGAAAGAGAGTGAATGTTGTGGAAAACAGTGGTTCTAAACTGGATGTCTTTCATGTTAGGGATGCGACACAAAAAACTGTTGGGATGATGACGGTGAGTTCGACTGATGGTGTAGAAAACTGTGGATCTGAACTCAATATCTTGATTCGAGTTGAGGCTGTGTAGATGATGCAGCTGTGCAAGGATTGTACATTTGGCATAGTTAACATGGTTGGTTTTACGAACTTCCAGTATGCTGCAGTAGTTTGGGTCAGCAACTTCTGGTAATCAGTGAACGAAAAACCGTTCCAAGGTTTTGTTCATTCGGTTAGTTACCTGTATGCACTGTAAATGTTCATTGCACGTTTTTGACATATTCGGAAATGCCATTTTCCACTATGGTATGGTGATTTGAAAATGGGTCTCGGTCCGAAACAAATCATCGAATGAATAAAAAATAAAAATTTGCAACTTGTACTGGCTTTTCGTCCTACTGATGGGTGGTCTTGTTTGTAACTGGGATAGGCCAGGTGGTTCTGCGATACTGGGTCAGATAGTCGTCACACAGGAAGTATTTTTGACATCTGTAGCCTTGGATTTGCGATTTAGGTGATGTTACACAATGGCAGCGAAAACAGATCAGGGCTCAGTTCTTGATACGTTGGTCTGTTGTGGGCAAGCATCTAGTTCTGCTGGACAGTGATGCGTAAAGAATCCGGCAGAGAAGCGCCACGGTTTTAATAGTGGCGAGGGCAACTCTTTCAGACAGGGGCGTTGTAGCAGCCTGCTGGATGGTGCAAACCATTTCGAACATCGCCACGTGCTCAGAAGAGATTCGCACGAGTTTCTTCTTTCCCTCCCCCCCCCCCTCCCCCCCTCATCACGACCTAACTGCCATGACCTCTCCGATCTCTGTGGATTATCACGACCACTTTCCCCTGAAGATAAAATGGCTCTGAGCACGATGGGGCTTAACATCTGAGGTCATCAGTCCCCTAGAAGTTAGAACTACTTAAACCTAACTAACCTAAGGACATCACACACATCCATGCCCCAGTCAGGATTCGAACCTGCGTCCGTAGCGGTCACACGGTTCCAGACGCCTAGAACCGTACCGGCCACACCACCCGGCCCCTGAAGATATCTTCAATGTCGGGCTTAAATTTAGCTTCCAGACAAACGGCTAGTGGTCCACAACTCTGTAAGGTCTTGTCGCTGCTCATTCTTTAATATCTTGTCGCCACTCGTGAGGAATTGAAACATCAACTACAGCTCACACGTTTGTTCTCAGTGTCCATAACAGTTACAGTCATAATTATAGACATGCTGCAGAGTGCAGCTCAGTCTGTCAACAGAAGGGGTTAAGAGTCTGCTTGTTTAGTAACTTGCTAAGAATGCGTATTTCCTTTTATGTGCCAGTATTATTCGTATGAGTGTCTGTAGTAAATTATCGGCGACAGCCGAAATTTTGGAAAGGCCTTTCTTCTCAGTATTACAGTTCCTGGTTCTACTATATGGATATTCTTATGATAACTTACTTCCTTATCTGTTGTAACCCTTTTCGACCACCTTAGTTTCTTAATTAGTCGGCTTACTACCAATGAAAACCCTGCAAGTTCAATTGCCTGAAGCGGTCAAGATTGATAACGGCAGGCATAAATAATTTTTCCGCTGAGAGAGCACAAGCCCACTGTCCTCCCTTCCTCTCATTTAAATGGAGTTACTCCCTGCCGAACAAGAAGCTATCAGGCAGTTACAAAGAGAGAAATGAACGATTACAACTCGTTTCATGTCTGGTGCACGATAGATAGATGATCGAGTAAGAGATGAAGTCCAGCAACGAGAATAAAATAATAAATTTAAAAAATATAGTGATTCGAACAAATAGAGTTGTTTAGCAGACAGGTGCAATAGCTGTGTTTCCTCAGACCTACTACAGTTCATAGTATTAACACTTCTAAGGATAATATTAACAGTGTACATCATACAATGAACTGTTCTGCTACAAATCGAAATATTGTTCGTCAAAGAAAATTAGTAAATACGAACAGTATCGAGCTAGGATCACACGTGAGAAATTTATATCACTACACCAGTCACAGTATTGACAGAAAATTAGCTTCTCTGTAGCCGTTATGTTGCAGAGACCATTCGCCATTTTTAAAAAGCCTTAGACCAGGTCTGAAAAAAACTACATGTACGGAATTTTAGAGTGTTTATAGATGATAAAATGGAACACTTTTTTATATGAGGCACGTGTCGCACATGTATGAGGGTCTTATCTGCACTGGCGTTCAGAGACGGTGTTCAAAGTGCTGTGGGATGGGCCCTGTTTTAGAGGTGTTGCGTGCCTCCTACGGGAGGGAGACGAGTTGTTCAGTGTACCAGACACTGGCAGACACCCCAGGTGAGGTGGTCGCCTGTTAGGCTGAGGCTGCAAACATTATTTGTGAGACACCCACTTGTGTCGAGTGTGTTAGCGCCCAGCTGGCAATTCAGTAACGTCTCTAAAACATCACACAACCTCTGTGCATCGCTGGCGTTGAAACCTTCATGGGCCACGTGCAGGTGGAGGGTACACCTGTGACATTTGTGTCACATAAAATTTGTTTTTTTTAATCTTCTGTAAACAATTCAAAATTTTGTCTATGTAGTCTTTTTTTAGTCCCTGTATAATGAAGAAGTCAATAATACATCGAAATGAAGTAGTTAGCTTGTCATAGATCCAGACGGAGAGTTGCCGTGGAATCTAAAAACTGACTTTGGAAAGAGCACCAGAGATTATCTTGCGTGGCGTGCAAAATCACGCAAGATCTAAAACTACATATTCAGAAGGATATTTGAATCTCATTCCTCGAACAATTGAACAGTTGTCAGCGCATAACCGTGAAGTGGCCGGGTCCCAGTATTAAACTTACCTACAATCTTGACGTCATCTTCGTAGAATGAATCGCTGTACTCAGGTGTAGTGGCCCAGTAGACACGATAGAAGACGTACAGTTCGCCAGCGAGGCTGAACATTTGCGACGCCTCTGGCTGCCGCTCCTTGCACAGCGCACTGAAGTCGTCGTCAAAGGAGAGGCTCCACGGCTGATAGCGCAGCAGGTGTTCACTCAACAGCGGCCGCCTGTAGCACACAAGGTGCCAGGTTAAAAGTTAAAAACCTATAATGTATAGTTTATTCAAGAACGTACAAGTATCCATAAATGTGTGTGAAATTTTATGGGACTTAACTGCTAAGGTCATCAGTCCCTAAGCTTACACACTACTTAACCTACACTATCCTAAGAACCAACACACACACACACACACACACACACACACACACACACACGTGCCCGAGGGAGGGCTCGAACCTCCGCCGGGACCAGCCGCGCACCCCATGACTGCAGCGCCTGAGACCGCTTGGATAAATCCCGCGCGACTAAAAGTATCCAGAACGGATTTCCACTCAGCAGTGGATTAGAAACTTCCTGGCAGATAAGTACTGTGTGCCAGACTGGGACACAAACCTGGAACTTTCTCATCCTTTAAAGGATGCATTGTAACACAGCAAACAATCGCAAATCCATTGGTCTTTTTAGCATTTTAGCGCATCGAGATTTCATCTTTAGATTTCAGAGCACTTGAGTGAGACACAGATTATAACTATTTCTTGCAGGTCATCCACTCTGTTCTGTGCTGCTATATCGTTTTCAGTGGTTTCAGACACATCAAACAGCAGAACTGCAGCGCTTGCCGCAGAATACCTCTTTTCTTTAAAGAAGAATTTTGTATGCATTGCAAGAGAGTGAACATGTGATATTTATGTTAAGGATATGAATGACTTGTTCAAATTAATTATAGATGATTTTAGACGCTGACATGTAGACATGTCTGTCATGAGCTGAAGCAAAATCTTCCACATTACCACTTGAAAATGGCTCAAAACGCCGAAACTGCAATTGTAAAACAATTTTTATAGTCAATAGCGAATATGACGTCCTTATAAAAATAGACATCGAGCTAGGCAGGCAGGAACCGAGAGCCGCCGTCACAGCCTTACTTCCGCCAGTGCCTCAGCCGCTGCCTTCCAGCCGTCACAGAAGCTCCCCTGCACGGCTGGCGGGACCAGCGCTCCCGGAAGGATGGGCACTGCAGTGACCAGAGGCCTCGGGAGTTGCTTCCTGGACGAATCCTCACTCTGCAGTGGAGAGTGCAGTCACTTGAAACGTCGGGGATCCGACACACGGCTCTGACCTGCCAGCGAGTTTCCTATCTGCATTAGGTGATGTGACATCTGCGATAATTTTCCGTAAAGACAGTATGACACAGGAAGATGAGTTCAGTGGACAAACGTGAATGTACCGTCAAGCAGGTCCACTTATTCAGTCCCTTTCACCTAATCCAACGGCTAAGGACAGCGCGATACGATGACTTAAGCTATTTCAAATCCGTCTTTGCAAATACCAAACATCTGTTTTTATTTCACAATAGGTCTTTCATTTTACTCATTATACCCTTATCAGTTGTGGCATTTTTATAATGTTTCTGCTTACATCCGGCAGTGTGCATCCCACCATCTCACACTAGTATGCTTGACGTGCGGAAGTACATGTCTGCTGACGTAATATTGCATAAAAATGTTTGTTTACTTGGCTCTGAAGCATTCGCTTCGTCTCGCTTCGTGATTGGTTGGCGCGGGTCTCTAGTTTGGCAGTGGAAATTATCATACAGAAATTGTTGGCCGTAAAACTTTGTCCTAATATCAGTGTTCCGTACATCGATTCGATGCATCTGTGTCAGGTACACCTTATGATGAGAATGGAGCCCTCAGAATCGGGTATGAGACAATTTTTTTCGTGATTAATCTACGACTGCATTCCCTATAGCCCATCAACGATGAAAAGTTTCCATACTGACAGATAGAATGCAGAACAATCCGTACTCCCTGTACTCCTTGTAGTTTGGTCCTTGGTTATCACTATTACTTGACAACGACGTTGCAATTAAAGCATGAAGCTGGATCATAATGAGTTCCGTGTGATGTCTGGGTCCCCAGTTTGACCGGAAAGCTGTCCCTCCCATAAGACATGTGATGCCATGATGCTAAGGCTCGCAAATCATTTCCACGCTACGTGCACCAGCTCGCTGTTCTGCTTGGAGGTACAGTACCACACCTACTCCACTGACAAGCTGGGACTCAGAATCCGTGCCGTGATAATGTTTATCGTTTGCATGCCACAGATCCAGGAAGTAGATGCATACTAACAATGATCTGAATAATCATTATACTGAGATTTTTTTGGCAAAGAATTTCGGGAAAGGGCTGTTTTTAGCGCAATGGAACCGTTCATTTCATAAGGCGACCAAAGAAAGTATTTAAGTGGAGCAAGGAGGTGAACATACGGCCGGTGTGGCCGAGCGGTTCTAGGCGCCTCAGTCTGGAACCGCGCAGCTGCTACGGTCGCAGGTTCGAATCCTGCCTCTGGCATGGATGTGTGTGATGTCCTTAGGTTAGTTAGGTTTAAGTAGTTCCCCGTATCTTGTCTTCGTGGTCAATACCAGAAATGTATGCTGGCGTCATTACGATCGTTCTGCAGCCAGGTTCAAGTGCCGATTCTCTAAACTTTCTCAGCTGTTTTCTTCCAAATGAGTGTCTTCTTCCCTCCAACAATTCCTTGCTGAGCTCCCGAAGCATATACGTGACACTTGCATGCTGATCGAAACTCCGGTAAGAAATCTACCTGCTCCCCCTGAATGGTTTCGATGTCTTCTTTCAATCCGACCTGGTGCAGATCCCAAACACTCGAGCAATGCTGAACAAGAAGTCGCTCTGGCGTCCTACACGGGGTCTCCCTTACATACGAACCACACTTTCACAAAACTCTCCCAATAAACCCAAGTCGACCGTTCGCCTTTCCTACCAGAATCCTCACACGTTTATCAATTTCATCTCGCTTCGCAACATTACGTCCAGATATTTCAACGAAGTGACTGTGGTAAGCAGGACACTTGGAGTGCCGTATCCGGATATTATGGGTTCGTTTTTGCTACTCATCCGCTTTCGTCTACAGCAACAGCCACCTGCCATTCATCACACGAACTAGAAATTTTGTAATCTTGTGTCAACCTGCAGTCACTCAACTTATTCCATATGCTCGTTCTTCCGTTATCACCCCGCAATGGGACACCGTGCCAAATGCTTTCGAGAAATCTAGAAATATGGAATCTGCCTGTTGCCCTTCATCCATAGCTCTCAGTGCATCATGCGAGAAACGGAAAAGGTGAGTTTCACAGAAGCGATGCTTACCAAAACCGTGTTGATTTGTGCACATAAGCTCCTTAGTCTGAAGAAAGTTGATCGAACTGAGAATATGTTCAAGCATTCTGCAGCAAACAAGTGTTAGGGATATTGATTTGTAATTTTGTGGGTCCGTTCTTTTACCTACTAGAGTCACTTCCACTTTTTTCCATTCGCTTGGTTCTTAGCGCTGATCGCAAGATTCGCGGTAAATGCAAGCATTCCACCTAGGCATTGCCACTTATTTATTTTCAACTGTTTCAGCTGTTTCTCTACGCCAGCGATACTCATTACTATGATTTCCACACGGGACTCTGTGAGACGGTCAAGCGACGGCACGTTTATGCCATTCTCCTGCGTGAACGATTTCTTCAAAGAGGAATTTTTAACTTCGGCCTTCCTTTTGGAATATTCTACCGCCAAAGCAGACTGGTCAACGTGTGACTGAATAGAAGCGTTAGATCCCCTTTACGATTTTGCAGAGGAGCAAAACTTTTTCCGGATCTCCGGTGGTAGCTGTTGTATGCTTCGTGCACAGATCTTTTCACAGACGCACGAATCTGTACAAATCTTGCTGTCCTCATTTGCGCGTTCTCTTTTGAAACCAGAATGTAACAGCCTTTCGTTCTTCAGCATTTTCCGAATTTTGTTATTGAAGCACGGTGAGTCTTTTCCGCCCTTGATCCACTTAGTAGGCGCATACTTTTCCGGATCACGATTTACAATCTTTTTAAACTTTGGCCATAATTCCTCTATGGACATAATTCTGGAATTAAATGATTGTATTTTACTGTCTAAGTGAGACGCTGACAACTGCATATCAACTCTCCTAGCGTTCTCGACTGATTTACTGACTTTCGTATCCATAGTCGCTATGATGACATCATGATCACTAATCCCCATCTCTATGCTGACACCATCGATAAGGTCCTGCCTGTTTGTGCTGGCTGACGAACTAGCTGCTGAACACAGTTTTGGGAAAACGTGTTCAAAAGTCCTTCACGAGACTGTCTGTCTGCACGACCTGCAGTGAATCCATAGACGTCCCAGTCTATACTCGGTAGGTTAAGGTCACCGCCAGCTAGTGTCGCGTGATCTGGATATTTATGCAATGCTGACTGTTTACCTTCTTTGAATGGCTCCACATGACTGATATGGTTTCACCTAGTCCTGTTATGTGCGACCACGTAACTTCACTATTGCACTCAAATTCAACCTCAGTGAAGACAATATTTTTTGTCAACTGCAATGAACACCTCCCCTCCTACGGCGTCGAATATGTCTTTCCGATAAACATTCCAAGACTCGCTAAATATCTCAGAGTTTTTTTATTTTGGGTCTCAATTCAAGAATAATTTGAGGCTGAGAACGTTCATGGAGGAGAGCAAATTTGGGAACAATGTTACAAATACATCGACAGTTGACTGATAAAACTTTCAGAGTCGAACTAACTTTACTCTGAAAGCTATCTGATTTCCCTAAATGTGTACCAACTGGCGAGTGTTCATGAGAGTACCTCAAACTACTGGCCAGCCTGAAACCCCCCACGTGCACTCCACAAGTACTCTGCTATCCGATTAGCTGCTTCCTTTGTGTAGTGCATCCCTGTCTTGAAATCTACCCATCTACGATTTTCAGTTCACCTTCCCAACCACTGTTACCTTCATTCCCACTGCCCGACACAATATCGATATTTTTATCCCGTCACACTATCTGCATGTGTCCGTACACAGTGATCCAGTAACCCAGTCACAGTTCTGATGACAGATGTGGAGTAGCAAACCAAAAATCCCCACACAATAAACATTGTGGAGTAACAATACCGTTCCTCAAAAACAGCTCCAGTTGGTTACAAATCATGTTCAATCTTCCTGCGTAATACTTTATCCTGAGTGTGTATTTTACCACCCTGACCGTGGTCTGTGCTACTGCCTGTCTCTGTCCGAGCCATCCTATAGCACGTAATTTCGTTCCTCACACTGACCACTGCCTCTCCACAGCTGTTTACCCACATCAATTCCCATGATGAACTTATTTGTGGATGTCGGTTGATCACTTTCGTTTCAGAAGACCTAGTCCATTTCCCAGACACACTCATCCCAAAGTGATTCCCCTAGCGACCTCTTCAGATATAACTGCAGAAGTCTTTCATCCTATTGATAGTAATCACGACTGAGTCTAATTGTCCATCCTAATCCATGTTCTCCACCTCCATAGCTACCTCACAATAAGCCACCTGAAAGAGTCCAACAACACCGCCACAAGACCTGGGGTGCCTGCTGGGAGCTTGCCCATTCTCACATAGGAAGCCACCTGGTCACCCTCCATAGTGCCAACATATCTCCTACACTACTCCATTCCACGGCCCCATATGTCAACCACTCGAGAGACTATTCCGCTTTCCTCCCGCTCGCAACCTCCAGTATTTACGCTCTATGCTACGGACTGATTTAAGCACACCAACCACAGGACAAAATATAAGAACGATGGCCATCCGCTTCCTGCCCTCTGCTGACGTCTTCCCATCTTCCCTCATCCCTGCTTAGATTTTTCCTCCATCTATTGAGATGAACTTGACTTGTGGCCTCTTTTCCTCACTGACTGGATGCCAGTATCTGGACTAAAGTCGCTAATACACGGTATTACCGTAATTTCTCCCGAAGTGTTTTTTTTTTTTTTTTTGTCTGTCCCGAATAACACGAGGACACGCTCACTTTTCGTGTCGGGTTCCACATCATTGTTTCCACAAATTATGAAAACTTCGGAAGTGTCTGTAACCATCAATACTTTCTCTAGTAAATGCAGTAACATCGTTTATTGTGTCAGTTTTCTCCGCTGGTCTGTTACGTAATACGTGGCACATTTTAAGACACAATACGAATCAAAAAATCGAAGGCTAAGCGGAGTCAAAAAACTTTGTAAATCACGAGTTTCTGTAACTATGTCCTTCACTACTCTCTATTAATGCTAGTTCTTTACTCCATTTTGAATTAAATGTTCCCTGTGTTTTCTATAACTGTAATGAATACTTCCATGGATAAAAGTGAGATAAACTCCAATAAACCATAGTGAGTGCGACAGACATTTGAGTGTACACTGGTTTATACCTGAGTATCAGGTGCCCTGGCCTGTCCTTGTCTTCTTCCACCTCGTAGTGCTCCACCTGTTTGCTGGCTAATTGCAAGTCCTGTACCCATCCGGTTGATTTCGTGCGCAGCATGTCTTTCACACGTTCCATGTCCTTAATCCAACCGTGGAGTTGCTGATCACTTGCGTGGTTACCCTGAGACACACAGAAAATAGTTCAAATTACTTTCATAACATCCACAAGCAGCAGCCTATCTTAATATAAAGTTACATGTAGCACTATTACATGACACTGAAATTACTGCCAGCGTATGAGTCTAGTACATTCAGTTTTGTACAGGCATAAAAACATTAATGCACAGCAGATGCCTAGTGGGGTTTTATTAAATAAATACATTTCTCAAACTGTGACATCCGATAAGAGAGGTGCAGATATTTCTTGGTATTTGACATTACAGACGTCTGAATGTATGAATGTATACTCGCTTGACGATGTATCCAACTGAAATGTTCTGGAGCTGCCAGCAGCGTCGAGTTCCTACGTGTAAAGCCACATGGCGTGGCTGGAACTCTGAGGAGATTCTATTCAAACTTTTGAACGATTTTCGAAAATAGAATGGCCACACTTGACAAATACGTCAAAATCCTACTCGTTACCTAAGCTATGAGAATCCTGAACACATGTTATGACCTTCTACAAACGCAACGATAGACATTAACCGCTCCATATCTGAAACATTATCTGAGTTAATGGTGCACACACGAAATGTCAGTTTGACTCAAAATGTTGTAGAGTTAGTCTGTTGCCTGGCTGATCGCTATTGCCGAAAATTTGCGTTTGCTGCTCGTCATCTAACACGGTGTCGTCTGTATCTGAACACGTCTCGAATATTGCACATTTGAAGGAATGTATTGACTGTCCGAGTGTTAAGATCATTTTCTCTGGACCATTTTCGGGTACGAAGTTCACATTTGTGTCACGTATTAACGTCTATGTTCCTTTGGCGTTGTACAAATTGTAGGCCCCCTACAACGTGTATCAAAGTACTTGTAACTAAGAGATTGAGATTAGTGAATCGTATAGGACAAAAGAATGGTAAAAATTAAAGCACTGAATATGCAGCTGAGACGCATCAGGAAGAAGAATTGGTGCAGAATAACCAGAGAAAGGAGAGATAAAACTATTGAGGAAAATAGAAGGCTCCAAGGCTACAGCCTCTCAAACGTGTTTTTCGCCCGCGGTGTGTGACGTAATTCGGGCAACACTCAAGACTGTTCAGTGGTAGCCGCAGGGCGCACTTCTCACGCAGTGTGAAGCCCGGGGAAATCCCGTCAGCAGTGCGCCGCGCCGGTGCAGGCTGCGGAAACATCTCCTGGAACTGTGAGTGGAAGTTGATTGAA
This sequence comes from Schistocerca piceifrons, assembly GCF_021461385.2. Lineage (NCBI taxonomy): Eukaryota > Metazoa > Arthropoda > Insecta > Orthoptera > Acrididae > Schistocerca > Schistocerca piceifrons. Next base: position 1,544,521 of record NW_025727757.1, read on the forward strand.
TAAGAATGCGGTTCTCGCATGATGTGCTCCGATAGTTGTCCACAGGGGCCAGAAACTACGATATGAGAAAAACCACCGGATTCATCCTATGCTAAGCGAGAGATCAACAAAGGAAAATTTGAGCTTCTACACAGAAAACTGAAGGCAAATCCAGACAAATTTTTCGAATACCACAGCATGTCCGTTAACTGATTTGAAATGCTTCTGAGCATGGTCAGAGACGGAATTTGAAAGGAACATATCTACATCTATGAGGAAATGTAACAGTGCAGAAGAAAAACTCGCAGTTACTTTAAGGTACGTCTTATTTTTTATTTCCTATTCTTTGTGTCTGTGATTGTTAAAAATTATTTTAAATAATATATAATGTTAAAGTCCATGAGCCCACTGAATTTACGGAATATAATTAAAGCTCAAAAAGAGTAACAGAACATTCTTCTTCACCTTGTTCAGTACAATTTCATGCACTGCTTTCGTAGTATCGTACTGCATGCTGTTTAACTGTGCTGCCACTTGGTGAAGATAGTGGATCTTGTGTCTAGTAATCCTGCATACTCGGTTCGGTAGACAAACAATCAAACAACTCGTATTAATGAGTTTTATTACAACAAAATAAATACAATACATAACTTTGATAGATGTGCGGAAGCAAAGGGAGACTTACAAAACAATCAATCTTCCTCGTCTGTGCTACATAAAGATTCCTAACGAAGTGGCTAACGTAGAAGCTGCTATCGAAGTGGGCTCGCACCATTCAGGCGCGGCGCTTATGTCCCCTTCACATAGGAGCCGCTGCTGTAGCGTTGTCATCCTGGAGGGAGGTCGGTCAGCGTGCAATTGGCTGTCCTCTCCTCACAGCCTTCTCTTCCCTCACACTGCCGATTGGCGTGCCGGCGCTGACTTTACGCATTAACAGTAAAGAGGAAGGCTTGGGCATTATATAAGATTTTAAAAGTTGAATAAATTTAAACTGGAAGTCAAGTCTGATCTGCAGTTTCAGTATCCTAATCACAGGAAGCTGCGAAATGAGAAACATCTCATCCGCATCAGGGGATGTGTAGATTGTGCCAAATGTCCTTTTAACACTTGCCTTACGAGTGTACTTCTTCCAGATGGAGACTGAGTTATCACTGTAATCTGATCACTTGCAATGATGTTCTTATTCCCACAAGTTCTGAAAAAATAACGGTTTTTATATAATTTAACGAATATTAAAAGGTGTACTACTTGGCTTCCGCCGTTTTTCCCCAACATTTGAGGCATTAAAGAATTAAATTCGTTACACATGTATCATTCAAAGTATTTTCCATCGCTGGCCTCTACTTTCTCTCATCTTTCGGGCAATGTACGAATCCCACATCCAAAAAAATTTCATCTTTTGTAGCGATCCAATTTGTGACTTCTTCATGGGAACAGAAGTGTTGGTCAGCCAGGCCATGCGCCATTGATGTAAACAGGTGATAGTCAGAGGGAGCAATGTGTGTAGAATATGGCGGGTGGGGTAGGATGTAAGAGGACCGAGCAGATGTAATTTCGATGTATTGCTCACGCGCTGCCTGCAATATGTAAGGTATAAGAGAATCTCAGAACAGAGAACAGTGTTGACTGCAGTAGGAACTGTGTAGCTGTAGCAGTAAGTTGTTGCTAGCAGTCTGGTCTGGTGTATCGTGTTGGCTGGGCTGGTCGTGGTGCAGCGATGCCGGAGCCTGAGTATTATTGCATAAGGTAAAAAGCAGCCTCGCACATATGCAGTAATGTCATCTCAAGTCCCACGTAATGTTTTAAAAATGTCCTAATAATAATCTTTCTCATAAAAAGTAACTTTTAACAACCATTCATTTCAATTTAAAGAATTTACTAATTTCTCCCATCCAAGATCATCCCGATTATTGCAAAAGAAAAATCAGTTGTTTCCCTTTCATAAATGACAAATCTATCGGCCAGCATTGCACAGGGCTGCGCCAGAAAAATTTATTGTAAGAGCAGATATATATGCGTTATCCGGCGACTTCATTGAGGTAAGAATTTTTTTTTTAATTCAGAATGATCTTTCAGGGCCATGACGCAGCACTGCTGACGTCCAAAATTTACCGGGTAAAATTTACAGTCAATTATTGAAAAGTTATAAGTGAGCGACAATTTAATTGAGAGGTTAGTTACATTGTATTATTACCAGGTTACTGAATTTATTTTTTGTTGGGACGTTACACTGAATGTGAACGACATAATTATAATTTTTACTGTTGAGAGGTTTAGGAATTTTTCTGTTTTGAGCTTACACTAAATGTGAATGAATTTTGTGGGGAGGTTACAACATGAACAGACATTAAAATTGCACGTTAATTAACACTAGCAGGCCAGTGTGCATATGATAGGGCTTGAAGTGAAATTATGAATATTTTTGTACTGGATCAGGTTTCGGACCAACATACATACCTTTGGAGGACACCTAGAGATGATTGCAGTCTTGGGAAAAGGAAAGAAATGATTGAACTATACTGTTCCGAGAGATTCAGATCCTCAAAAGAGGAGATACGAATTAGAATCAGAGTCCAGCACAAAGTTCGTCAGAGACTCTAGTTCAATCAAGTACAAGTAAAATAAGAGCCATGTTCTTTTAAATGGCTGTCGGTTCATCAAATAAAATTTTCTAATGTAAGTAGGTTTACTGGTGACAGTATTACTGTTTACCATGACTTACACCGATGTCATTTCCCAACGTAAACCGGCTCGCCCAGTTGGTAATGAAGGAACGTGATGTTTAATGTTATTCTGGATTATAACGTCTTTCTCTTGAGGTTATCAGAGGTAAAGTAAATCTGTTCATGCCTCTTAAAAGTAAATGCCAGAACCCACGCATTTTATCTGTGATAGATCGTTACACCAGACCACCGTGGCCATATTTCCCAGCCGCCGGAGTGCGCTGGCAAGGGATCTTACTGCCTTCCGATATACGTTGCTGTCAAGTTCTTCCATATGATTTGGTCGACGAGACCTGTTTCAAATTGTGTATGACAGAAAATGTTTTAGAAAATCGATTGTTTTCCTTTGCAATGAACAGAAAGATTTTCATTCTAACCTATCCAAGAACAAACTTTTCGCAATATTAGATCAAATTCAATATTTGCTTCTATAATGTAGGAAAGCATTTCACAGTTGCAAAACCCACATCTGACTCATTGACCTTACACTTAGTCGCTGGCCATAAATCCTTGCTCAGAGTGACACCAGTTTAAGTAACTTAATGTAGAGAAGGCTGTTTGCCAGTGCTGTTTCTCACTGGAAAATACGCAATTCACTCATTGGACTCCGTAAGCACACTGTAACAGTAATTTCTGTGTGTATGCAATGCTTACAAATTGTGGAATTTAGTGGTGCTCGTTCTTCCACTTCTGTATACAATATGCCTGACCTAAACTGGTACTTTATCGTTACACGCCCTGGGCACTGCAACATCGTACTGACAAAAGTAATGTGCTTTTACTGACAACCTCACTGTTTGTTTTACCTAATTTTGTAATAATTTAAATGAAACATGTCCGTCCAGTGGGAGACATCTCGTCCCCCTTTTCCTTCTCTGAAATTTGTCAGTGAGCTTTTTACCTTCCAACCAGCGAAATGCAGCAGAGTACGGCCGGTAAACGATTCACAAACCACGATTTAGTGCCGTTAAGGAGATTTCTTCAAACATTGTGAAAGGTGGCTACACTGAGCCACTGCGCCAGAGATTGCGCCAAAGAGTATTGTTCTGCCGCTTCCACAGTGCTTGTCGAAAGCTCGTAGAAGTCAGTGCTTGGAGAGAGCTCGTAGTAGTCAGTGCCTGTCGAGGTCTCGTGGTAGTCTGTGCTGAGATGTTGTAGCAGAGAGTGTTTGTTGAGATGTGCTATTAGGCAGTGCTTGCTGAGATGTGATATTGGAGAGTTCTGGTTGAGATATAATGTAAGGATTAGAATGATTTTCATCAATATAAATGAGGTAATTAACTCCGTTTGTTTTAATTTTAGTGTCCTAAATAATGCGTCATTACAGGTTCAGTAAACAAAGCATCTGGCGTGTGTTCTTGTATTGGAGTGTAATTCTGCTTTCCTTACGCAATTATCGTATTTCTAATTTTCTTTTATCACGTCAGTATAATAGGTATTTAAAAATTCTTGTCTTGTTGAAGAAGAACCGTGCCAGATGTGTACGTTGAGTCACACTCCCACACACAGAACAATTACATTTGTGCTTGTGTTTTGTAGGTTTTATAGTTGCTGGGGACTTAATTAATTAATTGTGTTAACGAAAAATTTCATTTCATTCTTGTTTGTTGTTATTCTATGCAGTCAGATTGCGTAAAAATACTGGTCAGGGCCAACCGATTACGAGACACAGCGTAATCGGACTACAGCTACTAAAAACAAAAAAATATTTTCAAAATTTCTTAAATCGTCTTATGCAGCAACGTTCACAGGTATCTCAAATAGGAAACGCTCTTTATCCAGGTACGAAGGTTGTAAAACAAACTTCCCACAGTTTGTGTCAGGTTGGTCTTTTCGCCTGACAGCACTGCGTAAGTATTTTGTCTAAGAGGTATCACAGGTAGTGTTCGTGTAGCTGTGGGAATCATTGGTTGAAAACGAGTTTAACACTGATGGGTACATTGCTAAATATTCAAAATGATTATCAACCTAAGTCTGAGTTGATCCACAAACTGAGGCATATTTATAATATTGAAGCTAGACTGTGTATCCTTGAGTGGGCATTGGAAGGCGTTCACACACACACGTATACAATACTATTAATACATCGAACACTATTGTTAACGTTGCTCCCACAAAACTATTTTTTTTAATTCTTCTGGGTCTTCAGCGTTCAATGTGTGTTGTAGGTACAGTCTTAGACAAAAAAATTGACCGCCGAGTCGTTCACATAAGGTGGACAATAGTCGTGCTCTCCTCAGAATTCTATGTCTAGCAGTATGCTCGATCTGGCACCATTTTCGGCTGCCGCATTTCGCCTGCCTGACTGCAGTCTGAGAACATCACTCTTGACTACGACCTTAGTCTTGAGGTAAAACGCGAGACTATCTAATACAATGTCCAGCAACCGAAAGCACACGTCGACAAAATTTTTATCGCGCCTTTCCTCTCGGTACTGAAGCTATGAGCGTAATTCAAGCGAATCTACAATATATTTCGCTTTCTGTCACATTGGTAATAACTGTTTGGTTCAACAATATTTTAGCGAGAGATTTCTTGGCCGACCATCTGCCTCTGTACGCCACATGTGTCCGAGTTCTCTGGGACCCGTTTGCTGCCTACCAGCGGGGGCTGAGGCACTGCGCTGCCTCGCCTTCTGCCAACAACGTCTGTTCCACTCCCCACTCTCGACGGTGTAAAATGCTTGAATGTTGTTGAGTGGTGACCCATAAAATCTGTCTACAATTTGTGTTTCACACTCGATAGCAACGGAGGCACAAAACCGTTTTTATTTGATGAGTATTTTATTACACTTATATGCAATACATCACTGTGGCACAGAATTAATTTCATTGTTTCTGATCCAATGCGCTGTAATTAAAGCATAACATCCTGTTCTTTTTCCTTTCAAAGGAGATTCTTCAAATACATTATTTTTGTCATGGATTCATATGTGTTAGTCAAGGTACAGAGAGTAAACGCAATGCAATGTGTTTGGTTTCTTTCTTTGATTGCGTATGGTAAATGGATGCGAATCATTGTATCAATACTTTTCATAACCTGCTCTACAGCTACTCATGCAAATTGCTTGTTATGACGTCCATACATTAATTAATGGAGAAGTGAATCCTGTTCAAAAGTGATATTTAAAATATTTAATTGGATTTAAGGCAACAAAATTGCCCATATTTGAAGCTACCCAGAGAAAAAGTAAGTTGCTAGAGCCGCTGTTAGCAAATGTCTGCAGAGAATTCCTAATTGCTACTGTGGAAATTTAGCATAGAGGCTCTATAGTAATCAAGAGGTTCATTTCCTTCATACTTATCACCGTGGCATGTGAGTATTAAGGGAAGAACAATACTGAAATTCGTATCGTTGATGGTCGATTCGAATTTCTTCAGAAACACTTGTATTGTGAAGCAGCTTGGCAGTAAGAAAGCCGAAATCTGTGACCATTAACACAACTTACTGAGTCGAGCTACCAAAGGAGTTGATGTGTAAAGGTTTTCTTCTGATTTCGCTACAGAATTTTTTCTGGAAATTCGCAGCTCCACAAAGTAAATCAGAAAGAAAAGCTCGCACACGCTGGCCCCTGCTACGGTTAGGACTGATGACTCATTGAGCTGTTGCGACGCGAGACACGGGCGGCACCACAGGGCTACAGACACACTGCTGCCTGCATGCCAATGTCATCATGGCATTGGTCGCTCAGCCTCATAACGCACAGTGAAAGATGATAAAAGTTGTCACTTGCGTGAAGTATAGCATTTCTTTAGCCAAAAAATTGAATTTTCTGTCCCAGTGTCTTAGTTTACATGATGATTATAAAGCACGAGTCATTCAAAAGGAAAGGGAGTATCAAGTGAATTTAGCGAGTCATTTCAGTACCATACAAAGAAGCGATTGCACTGTCACAGTGTTCCCAAATGTTTGTGACGATGTTGCCAATTATCAGCTGTGCTAGGAACAGTTCTGCAGCAGTATGCGAGGAGAATCCCGTGCTCGTGTCATAGGATACAGAGAGGAGGCACGGGGTTTGCTTAATATGCACCGTTTTCTCTTACCAGTTCTGTGAAACATTCCATCATGATTACAGTTTCTCACAAAATATATACGAGTAAAACACTTACCTGGTTACTTTGTGACAAAAGATTATTTCAGTACAACAAAGTCTTTGGAAGCCAACTTTGCCCACCTGTCACGAAAAGTAAGATAACAAACATTTTGCACCTCGGAATAGATTGCATGTATGTGCAGTCTTGTGATCATAGAAGTAGAATTTCATGAATTGCACGAGAATGTAGAAAAATGTTGGTGCGAATGGAAACTATAAGAAACAGAGTTAGCTAATTATTCTGTGCTACATAATAATCAATTCATTTGAAAATTCTGAAGGGAAGAAACTAAAAATTATGCCCATTAAGACAGAAACTAAAGTGCCAATGCGGGCACTGTGCAGACCTGCGATCTTTCATCTTCAGATCTATACAAATAATGTACACTAGCCAGCGTATTCTTGCTTTCGTAATCTTTCCCTCTTGTTTAGTCTTCTAATGATGAACTGGATCCACGCCCATGAGTCTGATTGTTTCTTTGTGTACTTCCATCTACTACCTTTGTGTGTTATTGCTCGGTGTTCAAAAAGCAAAATATTATGCATGCTCCCACGAGGTATTAGAACGAGGTCGCAAGAAGGCTAACGAATTGTAATCAAAATACACTGAGACGCCAATTTCTCTGTTGTCATGGTGTTAAGTCGACAGAAATAGTTGGATATTATTGCCTGCACAACCGGAATCCCGTTGTCGTCTTCTCTTACTGAGATTTTCATATTACCCTGAACACAAGACGCCGAGATTAATGTGTATAGTCTCCGTGACGAAACATCCCACATTCCATTCATCCTGATCCATTCGTTACGTGCATCGACAGCAGTGAGTGACAGGAAAGCTGTTGTGAGGTGACGAATAACAATAACAATGGTAGTAATAAAAAATCAGTAATCAAGGATGATTAATGACTTACAGACAATTGTTAACGATTAACAAACTAACCAAGAAAGGCTGAGTGTTTAATTGGCGTACTGCATATGTGTTCTTACCACTTTGTTACTGAATTCTGTTCTGGTTGTTTGCAGAGAGAAAAGAAAGAACCCTGTAGTCATACATATCGCTAGTACGAGATATTATATCTTTGCTTTACATCACGAGATGAACATGGCGTCACTGAGCTGATATTTGTAATACATTTCTGTTTTCTCTCTCTGTCTCTCTCTTAATTTTTATTTTTTGAGGGAAGCATCGAGAAGCGCGAATAATAAGCAAGTAGGCATATACTCTATTTTCGTCGGGATACATAATGCAAATATACACCTTTTAACTGTATTAAATTGCGTAATTCCAATTATTGACAGTCTATTCGTGAGCTTGCTTGCATTCAGTGGGGTGAAACCTATCACAGAAGCAAGCAAAACACGAATATTTCTTGCACCATGCGCAACACACAACAAACAAAATCTCGCTGTACTGACGTGTTGCCCGATATACTGCTCGGAAAACATATCTGATTCGTGTTGCTAAATACAGCTCTATCAGATATAAATTTGGATGCGTACCAAGTGAATAAAATTGTATCTTGAAATACATAGAAAGGTACATAGAGGTATCCCACTGAAACATCACCATGACCAAGACAGTAACTGGGGTCGACAGCATCGTCGTCTACCACCTTGACAACTCGAACGGCGGCAGTGCTCGGCCGGTTACTTATGTTTACTGGTATCAAACCTGCAGGATGAAAACACAAAAATGTTAATATCCCGAAGATCATTAACTTTGGAACCCATAGTAAAGTAAAGCGGTCATCAGTTGGAAGATTAGTTCGAACACCACAGTGCTTTAATAGGCACGGTCCTGTTGGAGGTGGTATGCCGTTGCTTTCCACCAACCTTTGAGTTGACTTACCTGGCCAGTTAGTAGGGGAACCTACAGTTTAACGTGGCTCTCCGACCATAGTGTTACCCAGATACCTTAGTAGGAAAATCTTTCTGTTTATTGCAAAGGAAAACAATTGATTTTCTAAAACATTCTCTGTCATACAGAACTTGAAACAGGTCACGTCGACCAAATCATATGGAAGAACTGACAGCGAGGTATATCGGAAGGCAGTAAGATACCTTGGCTTTTGGTTTGGCAGTATTCAACAGCCATTTCTAGGCGGAAGTAAATGAAGAAAGGCAGCGCGTTTTTCTTATCAAGTAACGTCTTCGTCAATTACTTTGGTTTGAATGTAATCTACGAGTAATTTCTGATGTCTGATATTAACATGAAAAAGATTACGTAGACAGGGAGAGAACCTGTTCTTGGGCAACTACTTTCTATAATGACCAAAAGGCATTAAAATATCTTCAAGCAAATGTGTTCCAGCAGCGGTATGAAGAAAATGACAGTAATAATGACGGTAATAATCGAATTATCCGGCAACATCACACTTCACAGTGGATTTTCTCGAACTAAGAAATTTGCTGAATTTGTGGACATTTCAAAATGGCTTCACATCGAGGCTATGATGCCTAGAAGAGTCTTTACATCCTACTGACATGAGAATAGCATAATATCCAAGGCAGAAGCTCGCTTCTACTTAACCATTTCGTAGACTCGAATTATTTCCACCGTGACTACTTTTGTAAGCAAAGCACATCATCCGTTACAGCACACTCATGTGACTGGGAAATGTGGCCGCAGTGGTCTGGAGTAACGAACTATCACAGGTGCAGTGCGTGAGCTCAGGCATTTACCTTTAAGAGGCACAAACAGATTTACGTTACCTCTGATAACCTCAAGAGAAAGACGCTGCAACCTAGAATCCCCATCAAACATCACGTTCCTTCACTACCATCTGGGCAGATCCGGTTTACGTTGGGAAATGACATAGGCGAAAGTCATGGTACACAGAAATACTGTCGTCAGTAAACTTACTTACATTTGAAAATTTCAGTTTATTTGATGAACCGATAGCCATTGAAAGGAACAGGGCTCTTATTTTACTTGTACTTGATTGAACGAGAGACTTTGAAAAATTTTGTACTGGACTGTGATTCTAATTCGTATCTCCTCTTTTGAGGATCTGAATCTCTCGGAACAGTATAGTTCAATCAATTCGTTCCTTTTCCGAAGACAGCAGTCATCTCTAGGCGTCCTCAAAAGGTAAGTATGTGGGTCCGAATCCTGACCCAGCTCAAAAATATTCATAATTTCATTTCAAGCCCTATCACGTGCACACTGGTCTGCTAGTGAAAATTAACATGCATTTTTAGTGCCTGTTCACGTGTTGCCAAAAAGGTGTCGTTATTTCTGGTCCAACATGCACACATCTTACTGTTGGTGAGTAAGCAATTGATACTTAAGCTATATTCTTGGATGATAAAGAAGGACGGTAGGTGTGCGGTTCGATTGTCGCTTAGGTACAAAAATTTGTATCGTTATTCAAACACCTAGCAGCTGGTTAGAAAAACCAATACGTAACATTTGATTTCACTTAGTTAACAATCGGATTACATGTTGGGTTCGTATCTCCGTCACAGCACTTAACATCATGTTCTTCATCTTTAAATGCATGCTCACTTTTTCCTTCTGAATGTAGGTATATCAGACATCTTTCGTGGTTAATTAAAAGGGACGAAATGGTCTTCATAGGAGTCCCAGTTTATTACAAAAATTGACGTCTTTTATTTTTAAGTTTAAATTTGGTTACTGATATTGACGAACATTTCGGTAATTCATGACTCTTCATGGCTAGTCAGCAATACGATATGATTTGATTACATAAATACTTGTTCCATAGATCATGAATACGAAACTTCGTAATGATATGGAATGTGTCATTTTAATGGAAGATTTCTTTAAATACTGTGATTCAACTTCTTTACAACAGTTTTTTACTCTATCTTTCTTTCTTTTTTATCTTTATCTCTCTCTCTCTCTCTCTTCTCTCTCTCACACACACACATTCTATTTTTTATTTTTTTATTTGTCTGTTGTGCTCGACTATCGGCCAGGCACGAAAACGTTAGTGAGTGAGTTTCTTAGTTTTGAGTACACTTATGAAAGAAATATAAAAACAACTACGAGCCTTACCGATTTATGATGCTCAGTTTGCAGTCTGTCCCGAGTATTGTCAGTAACTACGCTTCAGTCCCTAAACCTAGTTACAGAAATGCGAATCAGACGCATTACGTATTGCAGGCTGTGGCAGCCACGTCTTTGAGACGGCACCTATGGCCACTTTCCAGCCCACTGTAGGATCATATTGGTTCGTCTGCTTCCTGTTGATACTGTAACTGAGATTTGGTAACAAGGCAAGGTATGTTTGGCAACTCTGTGATCGAAAAGTTACTTCCTGGTGTGCACGGAATTAAGCATTAAAGTTCACTTGATTTTGCCTGTCATTTCCATAGAATAATCTGAGTTACTATAGTTTGAGGTGTAACAAAAGATTGGAAGTTTACGGTTTTCAGCCCAGGAAAGTAGCTGCACGTGGAAATCGCAACTAATCTCGTCCTTTAAATATCGGTTTACGAGCTCTAGCCACAATTGGCCTCGTAAGAGGAAGACCAGAAAGATACCTCTTCGCCAGCTGTGTGGTATCGTGCTGACCTGTAGAAAGCGTCAGTTCTGGTCTGCGGTTCCAGTCTCGCTGCCTGCAACGTTCTTATATCCCTTCTGTCAAAGAGCTACAAGCAGTCAGATCGAACACAGGTAAGGAAATCGCAAGAAAATACTTTCGGCTCATAGTGCAATGGTGGAAACTTACAATGTTGCACAACAGGTAACACCTCTTTCCGCTGCTGACAAGCAAATTTTGGGTTCCTAGGAATACATAACTTTATTTATGAAATGCCACATTTGCATACCTCTTGAGTATGACACAGCATACCAATTAAACACAGACCCAATCGAAATCTAAGTGAGTAGTATTTTACAAATTCGTGCCCATAGAGGCGCGACTGTGTACAGGTACTCAGTATTATTAAAACAGACTTTCGTCGTAAGGTTATCGTGGGTAGTTTTATTTCATTTCTGATAATACAGTGCACAATTTTCGTAAGGTTTCTTTTAGTGTTGTTAAAACATGAGAGAGAAATTAATCATCAACGATACATGGGAATTCTCTGATGTTATCTATAACAGTCTGACGAAGCACATGCAGTTTATTGATTACATGCATGTAGAAAACTTGTTCTGAGTTAAAGCTGTCAAATTCAGATGTTCAAATGTGTGTGAAATCTTATGGGACTTAACTGCTAAGGTCATCAGTCTCTAAGCTTACCCACTACTTGACCTAAATTGTCCTAAGGACAAACACACACATCCATGCCCAAGGGAGGACTCGAACCTCCGCCGGAACCAGCCGAAAGCTGTCAAACAAGCTTTGAAGGAGAATAAAATGCCACTACCACATGACAGTTAATGTAGAAAATACTTTTCCGACGTATTTTGGCACGACGTGCTCCCACCATACATAATACACAAGTTTCGATTTGCATCTGCTGTATGGCCGTCTGTTAAACCTGAAAAGAACGAAGTGTCGCAGAAGTTAGCCCTTTTTACACACGCAACTACCTTACACGTAGCTACAACAGCTCCAGAAGTTAACAACAATTCCTCCAGAACTTGCGTATTCCGCAGTGCTGTGAGATAATTCATATGGTCGGATCTAGACTTCTGAGAGACGGACAGTTACAGCTTTTCTTTTGTTTTGGACGAGGTTTTCAACAAACAGATAGCGCAATAGAGTACCTCAAGTGGGAAGGAACACTTCCTTTTTAAATTTCTGCATCCTACACTGTAGGTACTTCTGCGTAGATGGCAGTTACGTGATTTTATTTCGGTGATTCCAAAATAGAGTCGAATGTATGCACTGGGCAGCCGAGACAGCTAGTTCATGGTGATTCGATCAACCAAGTAAATGAATGTACTGAACACGTTGCAGACCACCACAGGGAGTCTGTGTGTCAGAAATCTAACCCAGTGCGGCGCAACGGCGTTACTATAGAAAAATGAGTCACTGGGAAGAGGATTTGCTGGTCTGTTGGATTGTTGATAGGTTCATATACTTATGGTGTGGGTCTGATTCCAGCTTCTGCTGATGGTTTTTGATAAGAGAGCAGATTCTATTCTCTTCTGGCTACGCCAAATGAAGAAGGCATTGTGATCTGAAATCACATTAAATATGATATTCCTTCTCTAGCAAGCAGACGTTAGGTTGCACAACAATAAAGTCAGGAGAGGCGACATGTAGAAACATTATCAGCAGTAACCTTTCCTATACTAGTTATTTACTTCTAGTTACAAAACAATGGCTATACAGGGTCAAAGGACACATATTCCATCATTTATTTGGACTTGTGTATGTCGATAAAATTGTTTCTCAATAGGGAATGCAACTCAGACCGAGCTTAACGCAGAATTTGATCCCTTCGTGACAATGCAGCTCCACTACAATTTGCTGTTTGTTCAAAACCTGCAGATTCCTCAAGTTTGAGCGTGAATGGGTTCGAATCCTGGCCCAGCACTAAAGTTTTCATTTTGTATTATCATGGTCTAGCATCAGAACACCTATCTGCTGGTGGATAATAATTTTGATTTTTAATGTATTTTCATTCGTTGTCAATACTAACGATATCTGACGTTTTTGACTCCCAGTGAGACACAGAACTATTTGCGAGGTCACTGTAAGTTCAAGGACGTTATTACGAGATGCTGGTGGAGAAAAATTCGGTACCTGACTTCTCTTTGTGTGTAGTCAACAATGATATGAGTGGGGTTCGATTCCCAGTCAGCATTCCGATTCTGTGACCTTCCAGGGTGGCAGCGGGGAGGGGGGGGGCAGAGGAGTGTTTCTGCAATTGACCTCTTAAAACTGTATTCTAACGCTTTTCTGCGCATTATAAAAGTGTCAGTACCACATCTGTACTACTAAAATCATAAAGTTCTATCATACCAGATCTCAAAATCTACGCTATCGATCCTTCTTTTTCCCAGACCGAGACACCACCAGTAGGGAGAACGTATGCTTACAGTCACAAATAAAGCACTGAAAGGAGGGTTGGGTTGTTTGGGGGAAGAGACCAAACAGCGAGGTCATCGGTCTCATCGGATTGGGGGAGGATTGGGAAGAAAGTCGGCCGTGCCCTTTCAAAGGAATGATCCCAGCATTTACCTGGAGTGATTTAGGGAAATCACAGAAAACCTAAATCAGGATGGCTGGACGCGGGATTGAACCGCCGTCCTGAAAGTAGGTCGTACTGGATACGCAGTGTGCAACGTCAGCCATACAGGTCCACTGCTCATAATGCCACTATTGTGTTGGAATGCACAGACTCTGACAGAGGTAACTATCACACAGCCCGTGTGCGGATGTAGATATGGCCCGTCACTCGCAATGCTGCAGGAACCAGGGAGCGGCTGTACTACAGCCGTCAGGGAACTGGCAGCGTATGTACTGCATATATGTATGTATGTTTTTGCTACACGAAAGCGTCGACTGCCAGATGGCGCCGCTGAGCATGGAGTGTGTAAGCTCGATTCACAAAAATCTGCTAACGCTGTTGACATCAGTTTATGAAGAGGCGAAGTACAGGCGAATTTCGCAATTCTATATATTTTCTCGTTTTCATGTGTAAAAGAATCTTTTAGTGATTTCAAAATGCAAGTGGACATAGGTTGTTATTTTATTGACGTCACTTACGTCGCATCAATTCACCTTGCTACCAAGTGATGGAATGGAAACAAAAGAAAAGTAGCGATTTGCTCAGAATAGTCCTCTTACATAAAAACTGACACTTTAGCGTCAGAAAACGAAGTAGAGCAAAAGTTCTACAAATAGTGGACAGCAGAGTTTGGCTATATAAAATTACCTGTTAAGGGCAAACGTTCGTGAAAGTAAAAACGGCCCAAGTCATAGTTGTAGAAGTGTGTCTGTACTCTGGCAACCCGTTAAAAGCATCAGTGAACTACAACCGACGTGGCACAGTACAGAACCATTTCACATAGAGATGAGCTTATGGCGTAGATAAACATTCCACGTCTAGATGTGTTTTGATCAATGTCGTTAGATGTGTCTGGGTTGCTCATCCGGTAAGAAGTTAGGGTCAAGGTTCAAGGTTGAAGTCTCATTCTGGACACAAAAGTCTGACCGGTTGACGACTGGGCAGGTAGATCGCCTTCGCGAAACAGTTGACTGCCAGCTAGTGATGGGGAGCTCGTGAATGAGTCGCTCAAATGAACGCTACACTCCAGTGAAATGTGAACTAACCACTCAATTTCAATGAACTGGTACTTCAAACTCTTCACAGATAACATTCCACACTTTTTTCTAGTTCACTCACTCTCTTCCCCTCTCCCTCTCCCACTACATCGGCGCTACGTCACTCATTCTCCCTTCACTTCAGTCCTCCCTCTACTGCCTGTCGACGAATGGCGCGGTGTTTGTGGGGAACGACAGGTTTAGGAGGGGTTGTGGAGGTGAGGGGCGAGAGGAAGGCAGCGTCAGCTGCTTCCTGCAGTGCTGACAACATTACCCGTGACTATTTGTGCAGTTATACTTCGCGTCTACGGGTAGCCTACCGTTGGCAGCGCTAGCAGACAAATGAATATTAAAGATACAAACGAAGAGGCTGGCTGTGTGAGCACGCACAACCAATATGAAAGTAAAATGCTTACCTTCTGAGTCTGGAACTGAAGCATCAGTCGAATCCACGCTTGAAAGATAATCGTTCATGTTGGATTGTTCATCTCGTACACATTATTGAAATAGTTACACTAAATGTCAATTTAAGGATTGTCCTAATTATATTTAAAAAATACATATATATTTATGAATAAACATCAACGGATTTGGCGAATGTTCAGAGATTTCCGTTTGATAACATGATTTGTTCCAGTTTTTCCTGTCAGGTGATTTCTTCTGTCAGTTATAAGGTGTCCTGCCTTCGAGAACACTCTTTCACACGGCGTGGAGGTTGCAACAATACACAGTCGTATTTTTGCAAGTTCAAAGAGCGAGGGGTATACTGACAGCCGTTCAGACCACCACTGAAGTGGATTGCCTTGTCTCTGTAGCAGGGGCTCTTGTAAATATTTGTCCACTTCCACCATTGCAGCAGCTCTCGGGTGTGGACTACTCTGCAGCCTGGAAAACACTTCGTCAAATTCGAGCCAGAGACTAGAAGTAGATTCAGTGGTTGGAACTGAGATTGTTGCAGTAGCAGTGGATGTGTTCGTTACAAATTTCTCACGGTGACTGATCAGGTTTAATTTCACCTTCTCAGCAGAATTTTTATCAGAAAAATCATGTAATTTGAACTGGGGATTTAATGAAGTTGCTTCTGCAAAAATGGAATTTCCCTGTATGTTTCGAAGCCGTCATTTTAGGTCTTTAGCTAGCTTTTCGGCCATTATTAACAAAGCTGCAACACCATTTTTTCAACGAGCGGCTAAGGAGTATACCTTTTGAAGCAGTGACATTTTCACTTGACATTTCCTCGGTGCAGTGTTTGAACACTTTCAACAGGTCACAGGCCTGTGTTACACTTGCAATGTCCTCTGCAGCCAGATTTGGAAGATCCGGATAATTCAGAGTGATAACCGTCATTAGGGAATTCTTAACCTCGATTGTTCTTCGCAGCATATCATAGGTTGAATTCCATCTTGTAACAGTGTCCTGTCTTAGTGTCAGAACAGGCTCTTTAAACTGTTCCTGCATCATTTTGAGTTTCGTGCACGCCTTTGAACATCTTTTAAAAAATTGAACAATTTTTTTTTACTTTATTCAGAATGGTTTGAATGTGCGGAAGCCCACTCTGAACAATTAAATTGAGTGTGTGCTCAAAGCAGGGGATGTGTTTCCAGGCTGTGAGTCTTACAGCTGCCACAATATTAGCAGCATTGTCGCTAACAACACACACGAGTTTCTCTTGAATGCCCCATTCCCTTGTGACATGTCGCAGTTCTTCGGAGAGTTTTTCTGACGTGTGCCTTTCGTCGAATTTAAAGCACTCTAGGAGGGAAGATGCCAGCTCCAGGTCTTTAACGTAGTGTGCTGTCACCGACAAATAACTCTCATTTATGGTTGAGGTCCACCCATCAATTGTCAGCACAACCGCTTCCGCAGAATTTATTTTGACTCTTACAATTTCTTTCATCGTGGCGTACTGTTGTTTTAGTAGTGTATTGGAAATTGTCCTCCGAGCTGGCATCCTGTAAGCACCATTTAATTTGCCTACAAAACTTTGGAAATGTTTGTTTTCCAATATGTTGAAGGGCAAATAATCCTTTACAACAATCTCCAGAAGTGTGAAATCTATCTCCTGATTTCTTTTGTTCGAAAGAGGTTTCGAAAAATACGTAGGTAATGTCCTGTGTTATTGATGCCTGCTGTCTTATAATGAAGTGATACTGTTATTTTCTGGCACCGACTGCTGTTCGCTTCTGACAATTGCTGGTGTTGGTTCCGGATTGTCCGCGTTATTTGTCCAAGAAATATCGGAAGATGCAGGAACAGGGGGCGCTAAGCGCCTGACTGACAATGACCCTGTTGGATGCAGCACTCGAACATGACGCGCTAGATTAAATGTATTTCCTCCTTTATATGAAACACACTTAGAACAACAGCTGCACTTTGTTTTCCCATTACCTAAATCGGCGAAGAAACCCCAAATTTCACTACTTTTACGCGATCGCGAGTTGCTAGCCATAGTGTAAGAGAGTGTTGGGACGAGACGACGCCACCACTCGGCTCATAACCCGAGGAGAATTCGTCGAGTGACGCCTCGGTTTGCGGGCTCGCGCCCCTCCTCCAGGCCAACCAGACTCAACAGTCTCAGCAAGCTGGACAGAGCCTTTAATCTCCCCTGCACAGCCGACACAGCTGTAAGACTAGGCGACAGTGGTAAATGGTAGAATGGCGATGTTGAACAGCTGAAAAAATTTTTTTTGCCATAGTCTCTTTCATGGTTTCAGACCACTCTTTCTCACTTCTCTTTCGCGCTGCATTTGTCATTTCCTCACTGACGCAAAATTTCCGCTCTAGTTTCCTGGTGCACTTTCTCGGGCTCGCTCTTTGGCCGGCTTGTGTCCTAATTCATTCGCAGGATTGCAGACTTTTACTTCTGATCATTCCAAGATGAGGTGCCACTCCCCCTTGCGCAGTACTCATTTATGCCCTTATTTATCTAAGATTGCTGTAATTTTTCAGGGAATCCAGCGTAACTGGACTGTCTGTGCATATTTCTCGTGCGTCGTCCTGAGCTTCTGTGCCTATATCTGGAACAAGCAGCATTTTCTAAAATATATTTTCCAGTTCCTAAAATTATTCTTTGTTCCACGGCTCGAAATGCCTCGATAATGCCCACGCGTAGCTCATACATGTCAACAGTCACAGTTACTTTCATCATTTCCACCGGAGGATAGCGATGGATTTCCAGGTATGTGTGCAAACTGAGGAAGTAACTTATTGAACCATGATCGCTGCACCTCAGAACTGACGACGCTGAAATGACGGTCGAGTGGAGGATGATTAAACTTTGCTATCAGCACACAAGTGACTGCCCTTTTCCACTACTATAGACATATTCGTAAGGTACAAACAACGAAATACAAAAGGACTGACGCGTCAAAAAGAGTGAGAGGTAAACTATTTAGTGCTCGTTCCACAGTATCGAACGTGAAAAAGTGCTCATAGCTCATAACGTATCCATTTTAGAACTTCGTTTACTGGACCGTTTCTCTCTGATCGCCCTTTGTAGAAGTGTCCTTCTTATTCTACTGAACTGGATAATGTGCTATATTGCAGTATCAGTAGCTTCAGAGACATTTAAGCTTGCCTCTCCATTACTTAGTACCTACGTATTCCACTTTTTTGCGTATCGTTTCTTCCTGACTAATGTTTCAAACTTCAGTCTACTCTTCACCACTATTAAATTGTGAGCTGAGTCTAGAACTGCTCCTGGGTATGCGTTACAATCCAATATCTGATTTCGGAACCTCTGCCTGACTATAATGTAATGTAACTGGAATCCTCCTGTATCTCACGGCCAGCATGTTCTCCAGACATAAGCCCTATCGAACATGGCTGGGACAGATTGAAAAGGGCTGTTAATGTGCGACGTGACCCACCAACCACTCTGAGGGATCTACGCCGAATCGCTGTTGAGGAGTGGGACAATCTGGACCAACAGTGCCTTGATGAACTTGTGGATAGTATGCCACGATGAATACAGGCATGCATCATTGCAAGAGGACGTGCTACTGAGTATTAGAGATACCGTTGTGCATAGCAATCTAGACCACCACCTCTGAAGGTCTCGCTGTATGGTGGAACAATATGCAATGTGTGGTTTTCATGACCACCTATTCCAGGTTTCTGTACAGGTTCTGGATCTCTAGGAACCGATGTGATGTAATTCATTTTGATGTGTGTATCTACAGGCAGATAGGATTTGCAAACCTTTTTAGCATCAAATGCTAAGCATTGTCCTAACAGAAAGCCTGAAGGTAGTACTATTGGACCTCCTCTTACAAAGTCAATACCGTCTTCAGTTGCTCATATCTCTGATTTAAGTATGTGGGTATTTGCAAGTAACTTGAACCCTTCTTAAGCTGTTTTAAATGTGTGTTTATATCGTCAAAATTTTTGACACTGTAGCATACTGGTTCTATTCACTCAATGAGTGAATATATTTACTGTATGTATGATTGAGGGTTTGCAGAATAGTATGACGTATTTATCATATCTGTAAATATCTTGCATAATATTAGTTTTGCACCGGTGCTCTTTCAATGTAAGACAAATACACATTTTAAATAACTTTGTTTATTAACGTTTTATACACGAACAAAATAAAAAAAACAATTGTTGACACATTTCTTAATATTCGTTCTGTCTTATATCTCTGTATTATTCTTTAAATAACTGGTTTTTTTATGCTATAAGTTCTGCTTCCATTGTGTTCAATCCAACAGGAGCAACGACGTATCTCCGTTCTCTGTCTGTAAACCAGGCTCTACAGTTTCAATATTTATAGGATTATAGTAGCAGCCCTTGGTGCTGCAAGCATACATATGTTTACATATTGTTCTAAATCATCTTGTATGCAACGTTCACTTACATAACATACAACATCGTTTAGTAACGCATTCACAACCGTATTTGTCTGTTGCAATCCGTAGTGCACTGCATAACCAATACAACTTCACGACACTTTTATACAGGTCGATTATTGCTACAGATGTTCATGTGAAGTGGAAGTTGAAAAGGATCGTAGTCTGTTGTCATCAACCTCTCAGTGCCCTTCATCCGCTAACAATGCTCGCCCTGACTCATATCTGTAAATTGTGTTTTACATTACGACGGACATCCTCAGTTTCTACCATAACTTCACACTCACGATCTCATGCTAATCCTACATTTACATGTTTTGAACCATAAGCTAACATGTATGTACTGCTAAATAGTAGCATTCTGAAATGAACTGATAATATCATAGAGCTGTATGGTTTATATACCTCTCTGCAGTATAAATGACCTCGAAATCCCAAGACTTCATGCAATAACATGCAAAAATTATATAGCACGACGACAGGGCAGTTAACACACTTTCTAAGTAGTGAAGACATAGTGAAAATGACACTGTGCAACGACTCTCGTCGGTAAGTACTATATCAGTATCCACAGCCCAGTTGACCTCAGGATACAGAGACCAAGACCATGGGAGAAGCATAACTGATAAATCATTTGTAATTATTTGATGAAATTATGACATACACCTCAGGATCCAGAAGTCAGCCCCTGGGTAATTACATATCTTGATAATTAAGCATGCATAGAATCGAATCAGCACGTTTGAGGATAAAGAGATCTCTGGAATTAGCATTAGATTTAATAATCATGTGACGTCACAGCAGCGGGCAGGACTTGTACCTGCCTCAAGCGTGTTGCAACATGTGACTCTGTTTCTGTTATGATAATACTGAAGCCATTGAAACTGGAATATTTAGAAAGTGACATTGAATTGTCTGTAAAAAGAACACTTACTCCATACTTAAGATAAACACATCAGCCTTCTCTACTGCTTATCAATTTCAAGATCCTCTACTGATGTCTGGGGAGATCGAATCCTGTCTGCATGAATGGGTCATTGACTAGATGCTTGTTGACTATTGATGACCGATTCCACTGAATTTTCCGCAAATGGTTTACAATCAAAGAGAACACAAAGAGGTTTTCTGCTGTGCATGATGAGGGTTTCCTTGATTTCAAGTGTTGATGTTCTGCCTGTGGGGCATCTCGATGACTGGCTAGCTGAGGATTCTTCAGAATGTTCTTCCAGACCTTTAGGAGAGCTGGTTTCTTAGAGCTGGGGGTGGGATGATGCTGAGAACAGGAAGTGTTAGAGCGATTGAATACATCCCATAATACCTGATTCAATTTGACATCTATCTTCTTAGTATGAGCGCTATTGAGCCTGGTCGAACAGTAAGCTTCAGCAACAGAGCACCTATGATAGGGTTAAAGGTATGGATTTCAAAACACGAGCATTAGCTCCCCATAATATACCACCAAATTTTTAAGACTGTTGTTTCTCGTTTTGACTTTAGGTGCTACTTGTAAGTCAAGAGTTCTATCTAGCGCTGTTCCTATGTATTATGGTGTAATGCAGTACAACGAGACTTGGTCTCTGAATCTGTCTTCTGGTGTGCACTCTGACTGTCTTCTGCATAGATGTGATGTAGATACAATTATTTTCTGTGGATTTAGGTGGAGCCACTATTTCTTGATGTATACATCTAAGACTTCCGTATCAGTGGATAAAGAGATTTCAGCATCATAAACGTTGAGGCTCTGAGCCACCAAGCAAATGTCATCAGCATAAATCAATTTTTTTGAATACTTTTGGTAAGCTGTGCAAAGTGGCAGTGGACTCAGAACAGACATTTGAAGTAAACTGTCATTTGGTTTAAGTACCCTGCATCTGTCACTGTGAGAATGGATATGAAATGCTCTATTGTTTAGCATGTTGTTAAGTAAATCCTTAAATTTACGACACAATCGTGAATTTCAACAGAAGTGCTTCTCAACAAGCAGTGTCGAGAACAGCTGATAGGGCCAAAAAGGCAGCTACACTTACTGATTTCTGCTCATACTCATTTCCGATATAAGTAACTAGAGAGAGTGTCTCTTCCTTAAATTACTTTCGCTTCTTAAGCTGGGCTAGCGCCTTTATTCTTAACGAAAGAATGTGTTTCGATTGTTACTATATGTTGAGAGTTGCGCTCTGTAACTTTGTTGTTGTAACCAATAGTCTATGGAAAATGTTGTTCATTAGTCAGCATGGTATGTTTTCATTATTTCTATTTGCTTATTTCTTTAACATCTGAAAACAGTTTACTATTGACATTCACTTGATAGGTACTTTCCAATTACTTACACAGCTCCAGGAAATGCTATTAGATGATGGGGCTCAAGCGTACAGAATTTTTAGCCAGGTAGTATTTACCATGATTGGCAAATCATCACGCAATACTAAGTAACTTTATTAAATTTGGTTAAATCTAAGGCAATTCCCTGTTTATTGTTTCTTTTACAAGCTAAAAATAGTTGATTGGCAACCAAAACGTGTAATGAATGGTAAAGCAATGTGTTTTTGCGATCAAGAAAATTAAAAGGTTTCGTAATTAAGTTTTAATGTTTTAGAAAAACATAAGATCACTTACCTGCAGCACCTGATAAGTCAGGTCTTAATAACATGTCATTAATGCCAAGATCATTCGTCGACTACTTCAGACTGACTTTGTTAACGAATGTCTGTTTCTGAGTAGCTGATCCCAATTACAGTCACTGTTGACAGGGGAGAGGTGAAAATGAAAATATTTAAGTTTAGTACAAGCAGCAATGTGCCCTAGCAAACGTGTTACTCTTTGAACGGATATGCGCTTAATGATGTGGTGACGGTGTTCATCTTTAATCTGAGGCTCTTATTTGGTTTGGACACAGCGTGTAATCCTGGCGGATTGGAGGACGATGTTATTCTCACAGCTGAGTCCTGGCATTCGCCTTATGAGTGGGTTAAAAGCTTCCTTTAAAAAAGCAGCACCCGCATTTATTTGTCCATCGTTATGGCATTTTGTTTCCTGCCACATTGTATTGATAGTCTTTACGACAAATGCTTAGGAACTAATCACTGGTATGATACGAAGGGATTTGTAAGATAACTTTGTAAGTCGGAGGTAAGTGCTATGTTATGTGGGAGAAACTGCTGTCTGAATGGTGTAGTGATCTATGTCTTTGTATAGTCAATAGCATAGCTACATCATATTTATAATTTCTGCTGTCATGACATCACGTAGGTTTTGTTTTTTGCTAATGCAGTTATGTCAGATATATATCTTACTGAAGGTAATATTACAGATAGCGAAGTGGTCATGGATGTAAATGAGGTGGGAGATGTAACAGTACGAGATCAAATCTGACAGTGTTCTGAAATATCTAAGTCGAAACGAGGCCCAGAGAGTAAACAGTCTTCTGCCAGGATTACAGGCAGCCTCGGGAGAGCCGACCACGGCGGAGCTCTCCCAGCTATTGTGCCAGGCGTATGAGACAGGCGAAGTACCCACAGACCTTAAGAAGAATGTAATGTTATCAATTCCAAAGAAAGCAGTTGCTGGTAGGTGTGAAAATTACTGAACTATCGATTTAATAACTTGTCGTTGTAAAATACTAACACAAATTCTTTACAGAAGAATGAAAAAACTGGTAGACGCCGACCTCAGGGAAGATAAGTCTGGATTCCCGAGAAACGTGGGAACATGCGAGGCGCAACCTGACCAAATGGAGGGGCGGTTGGTAGGACACGTTCCGAGACGTCGACAGGTAACCAATTTAGTTTTGAAGTGAAGTGTGGGTGAAAATCGTAGAGGAAGACCAGGTGGTGAATACAGTAAGCAGATTGGGATGGATGTGGGCTGCAGTATGTACTTGGAGATGAAGAGGCCTGCAAGTTATTCAGTAGAATGGAGAGCTATTTTTAACACCAGTCTTCACACTGAGGGGCGGAACAACATCTCTCTGTGTTATAATATCTTATTTTCCAGTTGGCGTATTTCTTCATTGTTTATAACTGACTGTCAGAGTATCTCTGAAGATGACGTGAGGAATACATATTTATTTAATGTAGGGGTAGTTGAAGATCACAGGTTGGCGCTGAAGAATAGATTTCGTGGATCCACTGTATTTTAATCTACTCGACTTGCTTAGCGATGATTGCTGCTTGTTTGTGAAGGGGCTGATCTGCTCGTTAATTCTGCCGCATGTCAGGCCCTGACAACAGTACGCAGTGTCATCTGTGTACAGGGCTGTTGTTTCGTTCTTCGACCTTTAGCGATGTCAGCCGTGTTGTTGGTGTGTAGCAGTGGAGACGTGACTGTCCCACGTGGCGTCTCTGCGGCTGGCACAATATTTGTCGAATGGTGATCACCAAGCAGCGCTTGTACTTACTTGTTTCCAGCAACGTTTTTAGTAAGCTGCTCACTTTGGCATGGGAAGTTCAAAAGTAACGTTTCAAAGAGCAGCCCAGCATGCCACAACCAATGGAAGGCGCGTTCGCCGTCCACTAGAAAGCGTGCCGGCGTTGCGCCTGCCGTGTTGCGTTCAGCCTGCGTCGCTCTGCTGCTCAGTCCTGGGACCGGGTCACCTGTGCTGTGGTTGCCGCTGAACCTGGCTTGTTCTTGTGCGATTATGTTGTTCTTCCTTGAATATTTTTAGTCTGTCTCGAAAGCTTTCCCTGTCACTGAGAGCACGGTAACCTATGATTTGGTGTTGTTTTTTGGCCTTTCGGGTTGGGAAATCATCTTGATTTTATCTTGCTTCTATTTTAGAGAGACTATTTTCAGTTTCATGGCCGCGATGAAGAAATGTCTGATGTGTTTGAGGCAGGTGTCTTGTGAAAGAAGTGATTTCTTTTGCTGTCTTCCAGTGCCTCCAGTCTCTGAGCTGCTTTCTTTCCATTTCATATTCGTCAATCTTATAAAGTAGTGGATGTTAAGCGGTTGCATTCGGATTTTCGAGTATTATTTCTTCGTCGGTTTCATCGAATTTTGGATACCGCGGATGACCGTGAATGTTTTTCTAGCACTTTTAGGAACTTTTTTGAGGTCGTCAGTAATGAATGACATTCTCATCTGCTATTAAGGATGGCTGTTCGCAAATGGTGTGCTATGACCTGTTGGAAATTTTTTCCAAAAACTACTGCTATTGTGGGACCTAATTCTTGTGATTACCTCGCGCATCATTTGGTGGGTTTCTCTTCTTATTAGGTCATTGAAAACGTTCAAGCCAATCGTAGCATATCCATTTGGTTAGTGCCGTATGGTCTAAAGAATTTCCCTACTGTTTAATTTTGTTTCCTATGTACGTCAGGAGTCTTTCTCTTTGTTACGTTATTTTCTTCTTAGGGTAGTTTTAGGTATAGCAGGTTGTATTGCTTCCACTTGTATTTGGTGATTACAATATGTTATAAGGAGGGCTTGAATAGTTGATTCGTTAGGTTTTGTGTTAAAACGTATCAATCTGAATTTTTCGACTATCCGATTTCGTGAGTTTACGATCGTTTTAAGTTGTTTCCTACTTTTTGTGATTCACAGCATAATAAATGACAGGTATTCGTTAGCTAAGCAGTCGCCAAATTCAGTGTAGCTTCAGAATCTGGGTAGCTATGTCGTACATAGTATATGTTCTAAGATACAAGTGCCATAGTGATTGATAAAAGGCGGCGAGTCATTTCTGAGTCTTGCATGATTCAAAATGGCTACAACAGGTTTAATATCTTTCTTGTTCAATTTTTCAGCAAATATCGCAGATCTAGCACTGAGTCTCCTGTTCCTTTAGCTGGGCAAAATGGGAGTATATAATTAACGAGATCAGTTGGCACTTCCTCGGCAGGATACATCGTGGTTGTGTTTTATATAAAAGACTCTGAAGCATCTATCTCAGCTTCTACTATGGTCTGGTTTGCGTGACAGATACAGTTATCTAGATTGATTTCTCTACCTGCTCATGGGGTACGTGCTGCGACTATAATACCAACTTCTTTTCTCTTACTATGCCTCTAGGGAGTTTGTTTTTAGAGTAGAAACCCAGTGTGTTGACAATGCAGATAGCGGCAATATCTTTCTTAAGCTTGAATGTGAAGGTTAATTTTTGTTTCCTGGTGTCTCAGGCTAGGTTGGGCATAGGCCTCCTTGTCTATCAATATGGCGACATAGACGTGGATCCGTGTTCGCCAAAGAACGTAGTAAGAGCTTTTTAGAAACTGCTGTTATTATTTCCCTTCTTTAAAATATCATGTTGGGAAGGGCTGTAGTGAAGACTCAGAGTATGTTTTCCGTTTGATTGTTTTGGTGACATTCTTGGACGAAGACCGTGATAGTTTGATCAATGCGCTTAATGTTTTCAGTTTTGTTTGCTGAGATAGGCTGTTTTGGTCTTTCTTTGCAACTCTCATCACTAATAACGTTACCAGTGTTGCAGCTCCTGCATTTTGGTGCTTCTTGTTTTGGGTCTATTTTGCAATTAAAAATTCGATGTGCTCGACTCCGTTCTTCACATTTCAATTTATATCGCAGCTTTTCGTGGCTTATTGGAAAGTGTTGCAATATGGACGTTGCTGTTATTGAGGAGGTAGTGTTTAAATAGTCCAACCTTGTGAGGTACATAGTGCATTCTGAAATGGTGCACAAGTAGTTTGTTAGTTGGTTCTTTGTAACTATACATGACTGGAAGGAATAGCGGGGAATTTTGATTTAGTTTCCCGGTACCTTTAGGTCCCCTTCAGTTTTTTCGTTTGTTGTATCACGGTCAAAATTGGTTATCACAAAGGCGAGCGTGAGTCTGTGTGGTTTCTCTTTTGCTTAGTGTTTGGCGTGCAGTGTGATTTCTGTTACTGTTGCTTCAGATCGGTAAGTAACTCAAACTGTTCTCTCGGGTTTGGATATCTGATGGGTGTGTTGTGATGTTGGCAGATTTTTTCGGATTTTTTTGTGAACGACTTGGTGGCCCAGGCAACTGTTTTAGTGCAGGTTACAACGATATGGCGGTTTCTTTGCCACCTTTTTAGTTTATAGTTTATTGTAGGGTTTGATAAAGTGCCATAAGTTGTGTTAGATGTGCTTTAATTCCATCTGCACCCAACCAGTTGTAAACCTTGTTCTTCGTGAGATGTATTTGGATGAGTGTAAACTTTTTGTAATTGGAGTATCGTGTTTGTGGCGGCTTTGCCTGTTTACTTCGGGTTTCTTGTCCGGGTTTTCGGCTAGTTCGCGTAGCGTTGCGTTTCTGGAGATCTGCTGGAGACAGAGTTCTCTACTTCAGTCTGGTGCGCTGAAAACTGTTGTTGCATATCGGAAACAGGACGATCCATAGTCCCCACGCCCTGCTTGAGAACGCTCGCAGTCAGCGTTGAGTTCTGTGCCTTTAGCCTCGGCAGATGCGAGTTGGTCGTCCCTGTCCCAAAGTGTGGCGGTTGTGCAGACTGCTGATCCCAAGTCTGAATCGCTCTGACAATGCTGCGTTTGGCGACAGTGGCGCGAGTTACGCATGATGCACTTTGCAGGGGACATCGTCTGAGTAACACATGTGCTGTCGAACAACTACGTACATGTAACAACAGTTCAAGCAGTTTCGGCTGCGAGAATGCTTGTCCCCAGATATATCAGTGGAAAGCCCTTAACAGGTATATCAGTTGCAGAAGTTAATGCTTGATACCCCACGACTGAAAGGGCTGTAACAGGTGATTCCCCGACCACCCATATCTGCTCGCTGGTTCGCCTTTCTGAAGATCAGAACGTGTCAGCAGCGGCTGTAAGCAGCAGCAGGGAGTGGCCAGTGGTGGGGCTTGCAGTCCTCTGCTGCTCCTGATTGGCTGAAAGGCCCACGTGTAGAAGGATTTCGTGGAGAGGCCCGGAGCTCGGGGAATCGAAAGCTGGCCGTCGGCGCCCGTGTGGCCGACGTGGCGGGTCGCGGGCGCTCTGGAGCGGAGTTCTGTGTCGCGACGCACTGTGTTCTCGAGTTTCCAAACGCGTTCTCGTTTGTGCGCGTCCATAACCGCTTAAGAACTTTCCTGTCGTTATCTGCGAATGTTGAAATAGTAATTAGTGTGGGCGTTTACAGTGAATTGTAGCTCAGGGAAAACTCGGTGATGTTAGCTAAGTGGTAGTGGTCCTCCGACTCAGACTGACTTGGCTGGGGGTAATTGGATAGCGATAATCTCAGTATGTTATCCAAATCTGGGAGTAATGTTTTTTGAGTGGCCGTCTTCCTGTTGAGTTTGAACTGTGTATTTCGTACAGCCAGTCGAAAGTAATTTCCTGGACTTGGCTGTGAATGTACCCAGTACTGCGGTCGGAACTCGGGATCTTGCCTGGGGGTAAGTAGGTAGCACGATGGCCGTTAACTACTGGCTTTCGAGCGATGAGGTTCGATACTTTCCAGCGTGTCGAGGCTCGGCTGGCGACCACTGTGTCGGACCGACTTTACGCGTGTCCCGGTGGTGCAGGACGCTTGTCTGGGTGGGCCGCTAAGCGCCCCCAGTGCGCCCCGTGTCGGCTCTGGCCACCACCACCTAAAGAGAAGGCCGCGGCGCGCTATTGTGACGTCACGCAAAGTGGGCCAGGGTTGGCTTGGCGCTGCGCTGACAGAATCAAGGCGCACGGCCTGCAAATCTTCGTCAAACGGTTTTACAGAATGTGTTGAGCTGCCGGCGCCCCCCTGCGGCCAGGCGGGCTGCACCCGGCACCTGCCTCCCTCGTGGCGCTGCGGCCTCTGGTTCCACTGCGTCCAGACGGAAATCGCGGTTGACACTGCGGGTGCCTGCTAAGTGCGCGATGAGCCCTGTACTTTCACAATTCACGAAAATCACTCCACGTAGTACTATTTATCACAGGATTTTCCTTTGGGCTGGGTACTAAATTCACACAGACACTCCTTTACTTTGCTCACTCAGGTTTTATTTGAACAAATGGGAGATCTTCTATTGATTACGAATCACAACAATTTCGGCGTACTGTGTGTTTTTAGTGAAGCTACTATGGCACATGTTTACCAGGACTCACAGTACTGGCACAAGTTTATCCTTCCACAGTACTGTTTCTGTAAATACGCCTTTAAGTAATGTTCTTCCTTGCTCAAGAGTGGCACATGGAACACTAACTTTTTACATCTGCCATAGTACCCTTACAAACTTCTAGCTTAACAAATCACCATCTTGTCTCACAAACCCAATAATGCTAATCTCATATAACTCTGCCATTCGACATTTTGCGTTCACTTCAAGCCTTATTTCACACAACAAGTCATATGTTACTTTATTACCATACCTGTTTGAGCCACTCTAAGTGATCGAACCACTAATAAGCTCAACAAACCCATTTACACTTTCATGCACACACCACTTCAGTCATTGGCCCCTCTCTTTTGATTTTATAAGTATCTGAATGTCTCTTGTCATGGTACTTGAATTACAAATCATGTAAAAGTACATCTTTCACACACATATCGAAAATTTCCTTGTTTCAGACATAATGTTATATACTATAATCATACATTATACATTAATAAAACCGACAAACTGCAAAGACAGATCCTCGAAGGAAAACGGAGAAAAAACGTCCTACGAGCATGCGTCCAGAAATGCACCATCGCCACGGTAGATGACCCTGACGAACGGAAATCCCTCTGACAACGTGCTGCGTTTTCCTTGTATATAACAGGCTGTGTGATTGACGCAGCCTATTGTATACACAAAGAATTTCCCAACAATTTTAGTAAGTAGTCTCAGTGCATTAGAATAGGTAGACAGAGGCTACCACTCACAAATAAGCACACAGTTATAAATGAAGGAGACGTTCGGAAAGAGAAGTACTGGCTGTACGATATTAGATTTAATGACATTTAATATTGTCATACCAGGTAGAGTCCATTTTTATTGCTGGGCTTAATGCAGTGTAGTGTGGAGACAGTTATTTGCAAAAAATACTGAAGGAGGCTACAGCGAGGATTCTGAAAAGGGAGACTGTTCATTGTTTCTCCTGGCCAGATTCCTCTCGGCTGCTGAACACAGCTCTAGACCTGCAGGGATGCTGGTTGGGTCCCACCAAAGAAGTATCCTGTTCTTCAGTAGAGGGAGCGTCGTTCCATTGCAAACGAAACAGACGAAGAGCACTGGTCCTTGCACCATCGTAGCTAGATGTATATAGTACACTAACTGCGCTATTCCCTGAGCTTGGTGGAACCCAATTCTAATAATAATTCCTATTCCACTTAATATAATGGCTTTAACTGACATAAAAAGATATTGCTTCTTTGAGGCAAATTTCTTGTTATCAACAATTTCGAGTTGCCGCATGGAGCACCGAGTACGTAGGTACATGTATCCAATCAGTCCGAGACAAACCAAGTTGAATGCCACAGATACTGAAATCCCTGCAAGGACTACTATACGACTGTGGATCAGGTGATATTTACTCGTCTTTTCCAAAGCAACAGCTGCCACACATACTATACTCCACGGTATAAACACACACAGCACCTCACGACGGAATAACTGGCTTGCTTCAGCAGGTAGTAGCTGGTCCGGAAGCCTGAGATGGCGAACACAAGCATACATCTGGTAGCAGAATGAGTTCAGCCATATACAGCTGAGATGTGTGAGGGCGCTGTCTATCAGCACTGCTGTAGGTAAGTCAGGGACGCCTGCCATACGATACACGACCTCAGAACACAGGATCTGGGTTATGCACGTGATCTGAAAGGACAACAAAATCTTTCCAGGCAAGTTACGTAACTGGGGAAGGTACATGTATACTCCGGCAGTCGAAAAACGGAAAATGATATTTATCAGTATAAATGAGATTTCTAAAGGCTTCAAGCTGTCAATTTTGAAATCCTTGTATTTCAAGGTGGCGTTGTTTAAACTGTTTCTGTAGTTCAGTGTTTCTTCTGTTAGCTTTTGATACAGTACACTGCTACTACTATTCAATAATGGAA
Source organism: Schistocerca piceifrons (assembly GCF_021461385.2). NCBI lineage: Eukaryota > Metazoa > Arthropoda > Insecta > Orthoptera > Acrididae > Schistocerca > Schistocerca piceifrons. The sequence goes on from NW_025727757.1 coordinate 1,575,297, forward strand.
ATGCGGAACTAGTGAACGTACAATTATGGGAAGTCCTGATGGAGGAAAAGTCGCGACACTTTAGCAACAGAATAGCTCTGGAAACAGAGCAGATGGCGTCTGTAGCGTTCGACTGCAGACATGATTGATCGTCAGGACTATCGAAATAGCAGCGAGCATCGTGCACGGACTGTATCGTACTAAACGGGACGTCCTGACAAATGCCGTACGAGTTGACAGCCATCCAGGCCAGCAGACAGAGGTTGACGTTTATCCTCTGCGTGTAGGCCAGGTAGCTGGTGACGGGTATGTGGGGCGACCTCTGCACCACGTCGTCCCACAGCTGCTCGCGGCACTGCTCGCGCTGCTTCACGGCTTCCAGTGGCAGGTCTTCCAGCGGACACGTGGGGTGGTCCAGGGCGTTCACCAACAGCTGCACGCAGTCAGTGTCCACGGAGAGCGTATCGTGGCTTCTGTCCTCCAGCTGCCACTCCTCGTCTGCGAGAAAACGACAGCAAGTAGGTGGTGCCCGTACACTGCAGGCAGCTGAATCCAAAGTCTTCTCTGGATGGCGAGCCTGGGCGTTGTTTACCCACATTATCCAGGTTCAGTTACCCAGAAATATGTAAGGCGGCATGTCAACACAAAGTAAGAGTATTAACAAAGATAGATATCATGTTACTATGCACATCTATTTCATCTACAGGGTGTCCAAGAAGTCTCTGTATCGCTCTTTACATAGTAAAAATGAGGAATTAAATGGGTTTTATTGATAGTCCTGCACCGAAGATGACAAAAAACAATGTTATCAGAATTATACTTTTGTTTCAGCACTGCAGTCTTTGAGTTCCGAATCCATCTTGTAAAGGAGAGTTTAGTGGCCGATTTGTGGGTGCATGAACATCCGCAAAAACTATGTAACGCATGATGAGACCATTTGCCTCAGTCCCCTCGTAAAGAAGCCATGCCTGATTGAGAAAAATGTCCTGTATTTTCAGGCTGTCTCAGACCACATATTGGAAGCAATAAAAAGTGGCAGGAAACGTGTGTCACCCACTCTTAATCAGATGAGCAGTCTCCAATGAAAATCATCTGCAAAAGAGCAGTTGCACTTCAAGCATCTTGTTCAACAATGCACGACCACACTGAAAAAATATGAATACGAAAGGATTTAGGCCCATGTTTGTTACTGAATTATCTGACAATGGTGTGGAGCAACGATTCGTAACCTACCGTACTTCGTTGTGTCGACTTGTGCCATGTCTCGCTGAAGAGTGTTGTTTACTTATAAATGTGCCATATACCACTGTTTGCTCAGGAAAAATATTGTTTTCTTGTCTAAGGAAAGTACCCATTATCAGCAAGAGTTGGAAAGGAACCTACCTTACATTATGTGGGCCAATGTGTGATCAGAATACCTGTTAGGACCACATTCTTTTGAAGCTTACATGAATGGGAACTTCCATTTATCTGTACAACAGAAGTTTTCAGTATCTCAGCTCCATGACAAGGCAATCACGGATCTTGTGTGGTTGTAGAAGGAAGGAGCTTAAGTCTCGTTTTGTTGTTCAGATGTGTGGGTTTCTTAATGAACAACTTATTCTCGGATTCTATTTGGTTTTGCAGCATTTAAAGCCACATTAAAATGGTTACCACGAAATCTCAACATTACCACCTCAACAACCTTTTGAAATCGTCATGACAAACTTTTGATCTTACCACGCAAATAACTGAATATGAAGAATAATAAAGCCTCATGTGGCTCAACGTTGATAGATTAATGGAAAATTGACACAAGTGTTGAGGAAGTCTTTCTAAGCAGAATTACTAGAACGATCCGCAATAAAGCAAGGGGGACAGCGAGACACATAGATATCTGAGGAAGGTGTGATCGTCCATACACTGATCCGTTGGATACGTATTTTTTTTATATCTAACTACGTCCATATAGAATATACTCTTTTGACATAACTCCATAGGCGTCCTGTACAAAGAAATAGGATGCAGGCTGATTTCTTGTCTTTGTGATATTTCACTTTCCACCATGAAGTTAGTGACCCCATCACGCAGCGTAAAAAAAAGTGATGGAGTATATTTGTCACCTGTTTGTTTCGTTAGCACGAGATTGTCGAGAAAAAGCACAACAAAATACAGTGACTGACGATTTTGGAAGTACCCTTACCACAATGAACGATTTACTGTTAATATTCTGTTTGCATAAATTCAAAAACACGCAGATAAATGTAATTACTCCCTCTCACTCGTACCTTTTGTAATGATAACAATGCAGCAATAAATGCAATTGGGACATATATGCCTCAGCTGCCGAGTGGATGAATGTGGGATTACAACTCCAGAGATTTGGGATTCAGGCATTGCTCCCGAGATTCCTTCTGTCACTTATCTCTTCTTTCACCTCTGACATTGATTTATGGAAATCGAAAATGTTGGAACTGTAGAATTGTTCGGAGACCCAATAATTAACTTTGTTCCACAATTATTAACTGGGTAAGTTAGTTCAGAAGTAGGAAGACGGCGAGTGACCACAACCTACAGTCGGTCAATGGCTCGCGAAGCACTGTGGTGACCAAACCAGGCTTCAGCTTGATGACGGCTTTACCTACTGCACTCTGAAAAGTCCTGATGGTCGTTTTCCTCGAGCACTATTCCTGTTCAGAGTACAAATCAAAGGAGAATGATACTGATATGCTACACATCATCCAATGTATACAGGGTGAGTCATCTAACGTTACCGATGGATATATTTTGTAAACCATATCAAATACTGACGAACCGATTCCACAGACCGAACGTGAGGAGAGGGGCTAGTGTAACTGTTTAATACAAACCATACAAAAATGCACGGAAGTATGTTTTTTTACACAAACCTACGTTTTTTAAATGGAGCCACGTTAGTTTTGTTAGCATATCTGAACATATAAACAAATACGTAATCAGTGCCGTTTGTTGCATAGTAAAATGTTAATTTCATCCGGAGATATTGTAACCTAAAGTTGACGCTTGAAACCTCCAACATTCAGTTGCGTCTTGTAACAAACACGGGCCACGGTCGGCGAGCAACATCTGCAGGGACATGTTTCGATGACGACCGTGTTTACGAGTGTGGCTGTAGTGCACTGTTGTGGTTTGGTCTAGCTGTCGCAGTGTCCGCATGTAGCGCTTGCTGCTATTGTTATTCTGCATTCGTCTCCGCACGCAGACCAACTGTAGTACACCGTGTTACCAGACGTCTGTGATAGTGTAGTGTTGTAGGAACTGTGACCATGGTGTATTCGAACTCTGAAAAGGCGGAGATGATACTCATCTATGGCGAGTGTCGACGAAATGCAGCTGAAGCTTGCAGGGTGTATGCAGAACGGTACCAGGACAGAGAGCATCCAACGTGCCGCACATTGCAAAACATCTACCGCCAACTGTATGCAACAGGTATGGTCGTAGCACGCAAACGGGTCCGTAACAGGCCCGTCACAGGAGAAGCGGGTGCAGTTGGTGTGTTAGCTGCTGTTGCCATAAACCCACACATGAGTACACGTGACATTGCGAGAGCCGGTGGACTGAGTCAAAGTAGTGTCATGCGCATACTGCATCGTCACCGCTTTCACCCGTTTCATTTGTCGCCACATCAGTAATTACATGGTGATGACTTTAATCATCGAGTGCAAATCTGTCAATGGGCATTAACAGAGAATGCGTTGCAGTTCTACCTGTTTACCGATGAAGCGGGTTTCACAAACCACGGGGCAGTGAATCTACGGAACATGCATTACTGGTCCGTGGACAATCCTCGCTGGCTCAGACAGGTAGAGCGACAGCGACTGTGGACTGTAAATGTATGGTGTGGAATCATTGGCGACCACCTTATTGGTCCTCACTTCATTGCAGGGGCCCAAACAGCTGCAACATACATCGCGTTTCTACAGAATGATCTGCCAACGTAGCTCGAAAATGTCCCTCTGGAAACGCGTCGATGTATGTGGTATCAGCATGATGGTGCACGTGCACATACCGCAATTAACACTAGGCTGACCCTTGACAGGATGTCCGACGGGCGTTTCATAGGACGTGGAAGACGCATAAATTGGCCAGCCCGTTCTCCTGATCTTACACCTCTGGACTTCTTTCTGTGGGGTACGTTAAAGGAGAATGTGTACCGTGATGTGCTTGCAACCCCAGAGGATATGAAACAACGTATTGTGGCAGCCTGCGGCGACATTACACCAGATGTACTGCGGCGTGTACGACATTCATTACGCCAGAGATTGCAATTGTGTGCAGCAAATGATGGCCACTACATTGAACATCTATTGGCCTGACATGTCGGGACACACTCTATTCCACTCCGTAATTGAAAACGGAAACCACGTGTGTACGTGTACCTCACCCCTCATTGTAATGTACATGTGCGTCAAAGACCAATAAAAAGGTGTTAGCATGTGGACGTAATGTGCTGTTCCAGGTCCACCACCGTTCCCTTTGGATCCCTACGTAATTCGGTGCTCTCCGATACACACGATCGAACAGCGTGGTACTCAAGCATCAACTTTAGGTTACAATATCTCCGGATGTAATTAACATTTTACAATGCAACAAATTATGTATTTGTTTATATGTTCAGATGTGCTAACAAAATTAACGGGGTTCCATTTTTAAAAAAACGTAGGTTTGTGTTAATAAACATACTTCTGTGCATTTTTGTATGGTTTGTATTAACCAATTACACTAGCCCCTCTCCTCACGTTCGGTCTGTGGAATCGATTCGTCAGTATTTGATGTGGTTTACGAAATATATCCAGCGGTAATGTTAGGTGACTCACCCTGCATAGTTCATTGGCGTGTTGAGCGCAAATGTATACCCAGTAAGACGAATAAGTTCTGAAAGATTCTCATACACCGGCATGTTCTGTGAAAGGCCGAATGCACGACTTTGTCGTAAACACTCCATTTTCTTTGTTATTGATTCCACTCCCACCACATTATCGTGTGGTGCGCAAGCTTCAGACACTTTGCTGCTCTTCAGCCTATCGAAGTTAGGCCAGTATAGCTTTTATGGGAGAATGAATAAAATGATAGGTTTCAAAAAAATAAAAGCCATAGCGTCTCTACATAAACACATGTACATTGAAGCTGATGATGGTGCTATGGTGAAGATAAGTCTCGTGCTTCTGGCAAGTCACTGGCAGTCAGTTCCCAATAACTACTACGAGGGTAATACAGTATGATGCAGGTGCCGGCCAGAAAGGGTGTATGTATTCAAGGTGTTGGAGTGGGCTGGGAAGTATGATTGACAAGTTGATGTGGGTAGAGGGAGGTGTGAGGGAGGGATGGCAGTGGTCAGGAGGCTGGAAGCGGGATCATCTACATATTGAAGAGGCATATACGCTAGGATTATAGATGGTTGGAGGAGTAAGTGTCTACATACTATTCTGGAACATGAAGAACCAGCCAGCTGAAGTTCCGCTCGAATAGGATACAGAAGGGTGGCAAGTGGAGGGTGGATATGACATGTTGGTACAGGCGCACCAGAAGCCTAGGTATCCAGAGGATAGGCGAGAAAAATTGCTTTTGTTCCCCACGTTTATGGGACGTTTACAATTTGTGACAAAGTCTGAGGAACTTCAGAAGAGAGGGCAATCTAATCAGCTGGTAGAGGTTGCGTCTGAGACGGCAAATACGATACAGAGTGCAAGGTGTTCTAAGACTGTAAGGAATGGTAAATTTTTGAGACTGCTGAGATCCAAGCTATATTGGCGAAAGTAACACTGGGGCCACTAAGGCTTTTGGAAAGACGAAGGAAGAAACAAGATCAGGGTTTAACGTCCTGTTGGTGAAACAGCTATTAGAGCATAACCCAGAATTGGGAAGAACGGGGAAGCAGGACAGCGGCGTCCATCCATAGGAACCGTCGTGTCATTCACCTTAAGCTGTGTAGGGACATCACAGAGAAACTAAATATGGTCGAAAACCAAGTTTGGAGCCAACAGCTTACCACAGCATCGCCTCGTTCAGTGGGTTTTACCCAAGTACAGAGGATGGCTGAGTGATGGAATCCCCACATTGTCGTGTTTCCTGTCTTCTTAATTTGAGTTTGTTGTAAGCTGGGGATGCGTGATTATTCCAAGATATGAGAAAGTGAGAGTCCTCTGCCCATGTCAGCACAGAGGAATGGAGCAGCAGGTCCACCGCCTTACTGCAAGCGCTTATCTTCCTCCACATAATTGGGCACTGTCCTTGCATTGTGAGAGAACTGTGACTCGGAGTTATCTGTTGAGTGTACATGACTGTAATGGATGCGTTAAGAGCTTAACATCCACATCTGACACACATGTTGTTGTGTCATGTTTTTAATAAATTTACAAGTAGATAGATGTAACAGTCAATGATCAGAACGCCTTATTGTTTGGAAAGCAATACACTTATCTTTAGCTCCTCGTGGCTGTGGCTGTGTGAGCACGTGTGGTATTAATTGGGGTCCAAATACACAGGAGCTGCTGAAAACACTGAGAGGCATTACAGTGCAAGTCTGCAGATGATGAGCACTGAACGTTTACTACAACTGTGCCAAATATGTGTCTGTTGTTGGCCCTCGACTCTCTGTACGTGCATGCTTGGCCTAGGCTTGACTGAGTGACGTTACGCCGACACTGCACTCTGAAGGCAGAAATTCGTCGCTTCTCTGCAGTCGTCATGGAACTTTGATATCCTCGTAGACAGAACAGAACTCAGGCTGGACTCTGGCAGAACTCGTACCAGGCACTGGCAGAACTGGAATTACTTGTCGTGTGTGGCGCCTCGAAGCTACAGGAGGAGTGGCTTACTACTTCTTTCTCATAGGCGGTGGCGATGCTGCCTAGGTGTACAGCATCTCTGCGGTGGTCGATTGACGATTTGCTGCAGGCGATTATCGTCGACACCACATGTGTCACCTTCAACAGTGTCACAGGCGTCATCAGTGTATCATCATACACTGAGGAGAGGTAATGTAATGTAGAACACTGACACGAGGTCTGGTGATGAGAAACTTTATGCTTCAATTTCCCCTCCCATTACTGGGGATATACCAGCAATGCAAATTTCTTCCATCACCTGGATTCGAACCAGCTTACCTTTGAACAGAGTACCACCACACAGTCATGTTTATGTGTGTCATGGTGGAAGTTAGGGAGAGAGAAATGATTGGTGGTATTTACTGTAATAATTCCTTGGGTTTTTAACAAAAGTGTTTTTGATGTAGCAGAGGCTACACCAAGAGGTTAAGTTATCGAGGCAGATGGAGATATGCTGTTGAGTAAGATTTAGAGTAACAAAAGAAGCATGGTGTGCCAGACAAGGAGCTATACAGGAAACATAATTCATTGGGACACCTGGCACTTGCCAGTTTCCTCCCAGAGATCCGAATGTGCGACTAGTGCGGAATATTTCGCCAGTGGAGGAGTCATCGTACCACTTTTCAACATCAGGCCACATGTCCTGTGGACAGACACCAGTGGTTCCCATTACCTTCTGCATTCTCATGCCTTTGAGCACTGCTGACTCTTCAGGGTTTTAGGAGCAGGGGAAGAAAGTGCCTTGAAGCTCTATCCGCCCGTCCATCATTACTGATGATTTTTATTCTAAATTTAAGCAGCAACGAGGTTCAAACCTGGGTTCCATGACGTTTTGATTAGTATAGGTGAGCTGTGGGATATAAACTTGCATACAGTATGATATCACACAAACTGACTATAGGTAGTAGGAAATAAGAGCTTTCTTTCTTTCTTTTTTTTTTTTAAGAAGGTCTAAAGTAATGGAGTCATGAGCAGCCTCTCATAAGAATTTCCTGAAATTGTAAGACGTCGTGGTCTCCTTCATTGCTTACATATTCCGCCCTCACAATCATATTCTGCACATCAAGACGCTTCATTCGAGCCCAAACTCGATAAGATAAAGTCAGTATTGTATGAATTCATGTAAACGATATGCAAATAACTAATAAATCGCAAGTGCGCACCGTGGTCGAAATACTCGAGGCTGGCGTACACACATACATTCCAGACACGCCGGTCACAGGAGCTTTTAGCTCGAGAGAGGCAACTGCACCCCAGGAGGCCGGTCCCAAGTTATCTACGTCGGCCAGTGACCGCCTGTAGAGCAGACAGCGTTAGCCCGAGTGAAAGGACGATCTCGTGTTCGGCTTAAAAGCAAATTCCGCTACATTGTGTGGGAGCGGTTAGCCTACGCATTCTTTACACATAGCACGCAGTTTCACAGGGAGACAGCAAACGCCAAACACCGATACTACAGATTTCCCGATTGGTCGCCTTAAACAATACGTCATTCTCGCGTTTTAGAAGAGCAATTCTGATTGGCAGACGATATTTCTGACGCCTTGAGTTGAAGGAGTAATGGGAGAGATCGAAAGGTATACCGCTTCTCGTCTGGCGTGCAGAGGGGCCGTTCCATTGTCGCTCTTGGAGCGAGAACATGTAACGAGAGCGTGCGCGCTCGTACATGTACTCGAGAGAGCGAGGAACAAGTCTCTCCTCAGTACTTAACTGGGAGAGCACCTCTGTCGAGAGCGAATCGAAGTGCAACTGTATATTGAGTCCTTGCGATTAAGCATTGTTCACTGTGTTGGCCGCCACACTTATTATGCGGTGTGAATGGACAGAGTAATAGTTAAACGCCTGTGAGTGAATTTTTGAGTGGCATCGCGGTGGACTGGATATCTGACCGGTGTACCACGCCAATAGACTAGGGGCAAATAGGAGTCCTTGACTTCATCAAGGCGTAGGGAGAGTTTGATTGGCGAAGGTCAAGTTATAGAACGAGAGTTATCTTATTTGTCGGCAGCGAGCAGCGCAGACAGCAGTCATCACAGCTACAGCTCTTGCGACCCCCACATTTCTTCCACAACAGTACCCTTCACTGCATATCACACGTGACAGCCTCGACTGTACCTAGCAACATTCTAACTGGTAAATATTCAAGTTGGGTAGGTGCTGCTCTCAGCCATTCTGCCAAGTCAATAACAATCTTAAACTTTGTATAGAAATTTAATTACCGAATCCTATCCTTAAGAGGTAACTTCACATTCTGAAAAGAACCTGCAAATAACGTGTTCAATTCATAACTAAAAGTGCTATGGTGATTTCTCAGAATTTTTGCAAAATAAATAATAATTTTCGTTACTTTCGTGTTTTTCTTACACTAACTAGCACTACTCCAGTACCCAAGTATCCCACTAGTTACGTAAGACATTTTGTGAATTTTTGTGTCATTTCCTTACAGTGGATGACTCCAGAAGCTATTTATTGCTGAAAGTTTTTTAGGCATTTCTCTTTGGAACGTCAAGACTGTCCGTCTGACTTCTATAGTAGTGTGGGGGTGGAAATTGCATCTTGCAGGGGCCAAAGGGTAAAGGGAACATCTCAGATTAATCTGTTGCGCAGAATGACAGAATAGCACCAACCCACACGCTCACAAAATGTGTGGCTTTATAGTCTTGTGTTGTAAATGCTATATTTAATTCGTTTTGTGGCATTATAGACAGGTGTTTTAAACTGGGACCAAGAGATATGGTGGTCGTAATTGTGTGACACTGTATGTACCGAATTGTCGAACAGTCATTAGATACAGTGAGTATATCTTTAAGATATGAAGCACTGAGTCTGCCTTGTTGAGGTTGTTTGGTAACGTGTGGTTGTTATGGATGAGAGGAGAATGAATCCTTTTTCAATAGATTGTTCAGTTTATGGAAAATGTGGCAGTGTTTTTGTTCATGTGTATCACCAATCCCAGGGTTTCTGATCTGCAGAATGAGGTGCTGGTATCAGGATATCTCACAAGCACCCATTGGCAGTACCATCTGATTGTATGTTGTAGCAATTATCTGTGCTTTGTAGAGTGTAGAATGACTGGGACTATGTTACGTTACTGTAACAATTTTCATTAAAGTATAGTTGTAGCATTGAAATAACATGTGAGTGATGAAGATCTCGTTGGAGCTGATGGAACAGACATATGGATGGAATGCTATGCTGCTGCTTTGTCTTGATGTTTTATGTGGCGAAACGAGGTTAGGTATAGGTTTTAAGCTGATGTTTTGGTGTGGCTGAAGTTAAAGTTGGATTGCTTTTTGGAACAGGTGACTTGGATGTTAAAATGGAAGGTGACTGTGGCTGTTATCGTCATCTGTTGGACGATATGGGGACGCTGAAAGACTGTTGTGGGAAACAGTGGTTCTAAACTGGATGTCTTTCATGTTAGGGATGCGACACAAGAAACTGTTGGGATGATGACGGTGAGCTCTACTGACGGTGTAGAAAACTGTGGATCTGAACTCAATATCTTTGATGGTGAGGATGCAATGCATGTAGCTGTTGGGATGCGGAATGTAAGTTTAGTGTCGTGAATAATGCGTTTACTTTATATTTATTAGATCATTCGAGTTGAGGCTGTGTAGATGATGCAGTTGTGCAAGGATTGTACATTTGGGCACAGTTAATATGGGAGGTTTAACGAACTTCCAGTATGCTGCAGTAGTTTGTGTCAGCAACTTCTGGTAATCAGTGAACGAAAAACCGTTCCAAGTTTTTGTTCGTTCGGTGAGTTATCTCTATGCACTGTAAATGTCCATTGCACGTTTTTGACATCTTCAGAAATGCCATTTTCGACTATGTTATGGTGATTTGAAAATTGGTCTTGCTCCGAAACAAATCATCGAATGAATAAAAAATAAAAATTTGCAACTTGGACTGGTCTTGTTTGTAACTGGGATAGGCCAGGTGGTTCTGCAATACTGGGTCAGATAGTCGTCACACTGGAAGTATTTGTGAGATCTGTAGGCTTGGATTTGCGATTTAGTTGATTTTACACAATGGCAGCGACAACAGATCAGGGCTCGGTTCTTGATACGTTGGTCTGTTGTGCGCAAGCATCTAGTTCTGCTGGACAGTGATGCGTAAAGAAGCCGGAAGAGAAGCGCCACGGTTTTAATAGTGGCGAGGGCAACTCTTTCAGACAGGGCCGTTGTAGCAGCCTGCTGGATGGTGCAAACCATTTCGAACATCGCCACGTGCTCAGAAGAGATTCGCACGACTTTATTCTTTCCCTCCCCCTCCCCCCCCCCCAATCTCGACCGAACTGCCACGACCTCTCCGATCTCTCTGGATTATCACGACCACTTTCCCCTGAAGATAAAATGGCTCTGAGGACAATGGGGCTTAACATCTGAGGTCATCAGTCCCCTAGAAGTTAGAACTACTTAAACCTAACTAACCTAAGGACATCACACACATCCATGCCCCAGGCAGGATTCGTACCTACGACCGTAGCGGTCACACGGTTGCAGACTGAAGCGCCTAGAACCGTACGGCCACACCGGTCGGCCCCTGAAGATATCTTCAATGTCGGGCTTAAAGTTAGCTTCCAGACAAACGGCTAGTGGTCCACAACTCTGTAAGGTCTTGTCGCTGCTCATTCTTTAATATCTTGTAGCGGCTCGTGATGAATTGAAACATCAACTACAGCTCACACGTTTGATCTCGGTGTCCATAACAGTTTCAGTCATCATTATAGACATGCTGCAGAGTGCAGCTCAGTCTAGCAACAGATGGGGTAAGAGTCCGCTTGTTTAGTAACTTGCTAACAATGCGTATTTCCTTTTAGGTGCCAATATTATTCTTGTGAGTGCCTGCAGTAAATTATCGGCGACAGCCGAAATTTTGGAAAGGCCTTTCTTCTCAGTATTACAGTTCCTGGTTCTACTATACGGATATTTTTGTGATAACTTACTTCCTTATCTGTTGTAACCCTTTTCGACCACCTTAGTTTCTTAATTAGTCAGCTTACTACCAATGAAAACCCTGCAACTCGTTTCATGTCTGGTGCACGATAGATAGATGATCGAGTAAGAGATAAAGCCCAGCAACGAGAGTAAAATAATAAATTTAAAAAAATATAGTGATTCGAACAAATAGAGTTGTTTAGCAGACAGATGCGGTAGCTGTGTTTCCTCAGTCCTACTACAGTTCATAGTATTAACATTTCTAAGGATAATATTAACAGTGTATCTGATAAAATTAACTGTTCAGTTACAAATCGAAATATTATTCGTCAAAGAAAATTAGTAAATACGAACAGTATCATGCCAGCATCATAGATGAGAAATGTAGAACACTACACAAGTTACAGTATTGACGAAACATTAGCTTGTCTGTAGCCGTTAAGTTGCAGAAACCATTCGCTATTTTTAAAACAAGCCTTAGACTGGGTCTCAAAAAAAACTACGTGTACACAATTTTAGAGCGTTTATAGAAGATAAGAAGGAACACTTTTTTATATGAGGCACGTGTCGCACACGTATGAAGGTCTTATCTGCACTGGCGTTCAGAGACGGTGTTCAAAGTGCTGTGGGATGGGCACTGTTTAGAGGTGTTGCATGCCTCCTACGGGAGAGAGACGAGTTGTTCAGTGTACCAGACACTGGCAGACACCCCAGGTGAGGTGGTTGCCTGTTAGGCAGAGGCTCCAAACATTATTTGAGAGACACCCACTTGTTTCGAGTGTGTTGCACAATCATTAGCACCCAGCTGGCACTTGAGTAACGTCTCCAAAACATGACACCTGTGACATTTGTGTCACATAAAATTTGTTCTTTTTAATCTTCTCTAAACACTCCAAAATTTTGTCTACGTAGTCTTTTTTAGTCCCTGCATAATGAAGAAGTCAATAATACATCGAAATGAAGTAGTTAGCTTGTCATAGATCCAGACGGAGAGTTGCCGAGGAATCTAAACACTGACTTTGGAAAGAGCACCAGAGATTATCTTGCGTGGCATGCAAAATCACGAAAGAGCTAAAACTACAAATTCAGAAGGGTATTAGAATCTCATTCCTCGAACAACTGAACAGTTGTCAGCGCATAACCGTGGGTATCCTGGGGTATCGGCGAGGACCATTCGCAACCGTCTCCATGAAGCTGGGCTACGGTCCCGCACACCGATAGGCCGTCTTCCGCTCACGCCCCAACATCGTGCAGCCCGCCTCCAGTGGTGTCGCGACAGGCGTGAATGGAGGGACGAATGGAGACGTGTCGTCTTCAACGATGAGAGTCGCTTCTCCCTTGGTGCCAATGATGGTCGTATGCGTGTTTGGCGCCGTGCAGGTGAGCGCCACAATCAGGACTGCATACGACCGAGGCACACAGGGCCAACACCCGGCATCATGGTGTGGGGAGCGATCTCCTACACTGGCCGTACACCACTGGTGATCGTCGAGGGGACACTGAATAGTGCACGGTACATCCAAACCGTCATCGAACCCATCGTTCTACCATTCCTAGACCGGCAAGGGAACTTGCTGTTCCAACAGGACAATGCACGTCCGCATGTATCCCGTGCCACCCAACGTGCTCTAGAAGGTGTAAGTCAACTACCCTGGCCAGCAAGATCTCCGGATCTGTCCCCCATTGAGCATGTTTGGGACTGGATGAAGCGTCGTCTCACGCGGTCTGCACGTCCAGCACGATCGCTGGTCCAACTGAGGCGCCAGGTGGAAATGGCATGGCAAGCCGTTCCACAGGACTACATCCAGCATCTCTACGATCGTCTCCATGGGAGAATAGCAGCCTGCATTGCTGCGAAAGGTGGATATACACTGTACTAGTGCCGACATTGTGCATGCTCTGTTGCCTGTGTCTATATGCCTGTGGTTCTGTCAGTGTGATCATGTGATGTATCTGACCCCAGGAATGTGTCAATAAAGTTTCCCCTTCCTGGGACAATGAATTCACGGTGTTCTTATTTCAATTTCCAGGAGTGTATTTCTTGCAGATCATCCACTCCGTTCTGTGCTACTATACCGTTTTAACTGGTTTCAGACACATCAAACAGCAGAACTGCAGCGCTTGCCGCAGAATACCTCTTTTCTTTAAAGAAGAATTTCGTATTCATTGCAAGAGAGTGAACATGTGATATTTATGTTAAGGATATGAACGAATTGTTCAAATTTGTTATAGATGATTTTAGACGCTGACATGTACACATGTCTGTCATGAGCTGAAGCACACATTACCACTTGAAAATGGCTCAAAAGGCCGAAACTGCAATAGTAAAACAAATAATTTTTAAAGTCAATGGCGAATATGACGCCCTTAAAAAGATAGACATCGAGCTGGGCAGGCAGGAACCGAGAGCCGCCGTCGCAGCTTTACTTCCGCCAGTAGCTCAGCCGCTGCCTTCCAGCCGTCACAGAAGCTCCCCTGCACGGCTGGCGGGACCAGCGCTCCCGGAAGGATGGGCACTGCAGTGACCAGAGGCCTCGGGAGTTGCTTCCTGGGCGAATCCTCACTCTGCAGTGGAGAGTGCAGTCACTTGAAACGTCGGGGATCCGACACACGGCTCTGACCTGCCAGGGAGTTTCCTATCTGCATTAGGTGATGTGACATCTGCGATAATTTTCCGTAAAGACTGTATGACAGCTGAAAGCAGAACTCCCACAGGAAGATGAGTTCAACGGACAATCGTGAATGTACCGTCAAGCAGGTCCAGTTATTCAGTCCCTTTCAGCCAATCCAACGGCCAAGGACAGCGCGATACGATGACTTAAGCTATTTCACAACCGTCTTTGCAAATACCAAACATGTGTTTTTATTTCACAATAGGTCTTTCGTTTTACTCATTATACCCTTATCAGTTGTGGCATTTTTATAATGTTTCCACTTACATCCGGCAGTGTGCATCCCACCATTTCACACTGCTATGCTTGACGTGCAGAAGTACATGTCTGCTGACGTAAAACTTGACAAAATGACGCTTCACTATTGCATAAAAATGTTTGTTTACTTGACTCTGAAGCATTCGCTCCGTCTCGCTTCGTGATTGGTTGGTGCGGGTGTCTAGTTTGGCAGTGAAAATTATCATACAGAAATTGTTGGCCTAAGGTCAGTGTTCCGTACATAGATTCGATGCATATGTGTCAGGTACATATTATGATGAGAATGGAGCCTTCAGAATCGGGTATGAGACAATTTTTTCCTGATTAATCTACGACTACATTCCCTATAGCCCATGAACGATGGAAAGTTTCCATACTGCCAGATACAATGCAGAACAATCAGTACTCCCTGTACTCCTTGTAGTATGGTCCTTGGTTATCACTTTTAATTGACAACGTCATTGCCAATTAAAGCATGAAGCTGCATCATAATGAGTTCCGTGTGGTGTCTGGATCCCCAGTTTGACCGGAAAGCTGTCCCTCCCATAAGACATGTGGTGCCATGGTGCTAAGGCTCGCAAACCATTTCCACGCCACGTAGACCAGCACGCTGTTTTGCTTGGAGCTACAGTACCACACCTACTCCACTGACAAGCTGGGACTCAGAACCCGTGCCGTGATGAAAATCATCGTTTCTACGCCCCAGATGCAGGATGTACGTGCATACTGACAATGATCTGAATAAACATTATACGGAGATTTGGTTGTGGAAGAATTTCGGGAAAGGGCTGTTTTTAACATAATGGAGCCGTTCATTCCATAAGGCAACGAAAGAACGGATTTAAATGAAGCGAGGAAGTGAACAAACAATATCCAGTGAAACAAGCTCTAAAGAAAATCTCGAAACTTCTGGACAGTTGGGAATGCACTACACAGCTATAATGATACAACACTGACTGCCATATTCAGTTTAGGAGCAAGTGCGTTGCCACAGAGGACGAAATAAATACTCGCCACATGGAGCTGGAGTGTCGACAAGCGGGGCAGACCGCTGCGACGGAAGTCAATCGTCGAGAATTTGCGTGCAGAGGCAGGGGTCTGTGTGCTATAGGCGGCTTTGGCCTGTAGTGCTGGAGCCATTACTGAACGTACCATGCGAGTCCAGTAACAAAGTGGATTGACGGAATTTAGAAATGACCGACTGTAAATGGCGATACGTGAACTACAGAAGAGACACGAAATGGCGCGCTGCCTGGACTAGGAGGGTGGTACCTAAGCTGCACCACTGCCGCTGTGGCCCCTCATGCGTCTTTGGTTCTCGCCTTTGTACTGACATCCAACAGAAGTTAAACACGCTGGGTCGTATGGATAAACAAGACGACGTTCTCTGGAGAAGATTCTCCATCCAAAGAACAATCTCAGGGAAAGTTCTTACGAGCAAAACATTCGAAGCCATAATCTGTGACGAGAGGATTCCTTTTTCTCACTACCTCTGCTCCCTGCTGAGTTCTCGGTGTGTGTGGTCTGCCGTGTCCGGCACAGAAAGCACGTGCAGTGTCACGTGTCATTCAGCTCGCTCAAACGGGCGACATGTCTGGAACCGGCACCACTGTGTTCAGGCAGAGTTGCACTGCGTCTCATTTTGTTTATTTTATGTGCGGCAACCAATTAGTAAGACAATTACGTACAGCTTATGAAAATGCATTTTCTTGAGGTTACCGAATTTACAACATGCGGAAAACTTTTCAGTTATAGAAGTTAGGCGAACATTATGCGAACGAAATCTTAAGATTGCATGACTTTTTATCTACTCCAAGCCGGAACTCTGTCAGAGTTCTCTAACACGAGATAATTTTGGTTAAATACGGCCCACAACTGTCTGCTCGCGTGGCAAGCACGTAAGCGCCCCACCATGCGTTCGTTACGAGTAACAGGTCGCTAGGTTTGCGATAAACCAGTTATTAATTTTTCTGGTAACCCTACTTATTTCTAACATCACACTATATAAGACTTATGCTGTGAGAAGACATGATGGTGAACGTCTGGAAAAGTCAGCGACACGGTTGTTTGGTGTAGGCCTACAGCTAAATGCTCTCGTACGTCAGTCTGAAAACTTGGGTCTACTAAATAGCAATAAAAATGTTTCAATCTTCACTTCTTTTAAGAGGTCGTCCGCAGATGATGTTCTTATTGTCAAAGTGATATCAACTTCTACAGCTCCTCAATTCAGCACTTCGTTGGGCTATATATTTCTTTTTTTGCCTCCCAAGCAATATGAACTCTGCCATCATTGCCAAAATGTAGGTAAAACTTAACAGAACTTACTCAGCCCGAAGAGTGCTACAGATCTCGCTTCAATATTTTCCGGTTGTGAGAAGCTCCTCTAGTTTTGTTAACACGAAATCGGAGAACGTTCTTTGTTTTGAGCAACATCACTCACCCTTTTACTCGCGATGAGCACATTCTCGGCTGGAGTATATTCTCTGACTCGCTTTACTCATGTTAACCTCAAAATGTCCTCCCAAAATTTCCAGTACGAAGTATATCCTCCGTTTTACTGACACGCCCCACTATACTTCGCCAGCACCTCAGCTCTCACCTGGACTCTCCCAGTGGTTCTTCGCCGATCATCTCCCACCCTTCGCCGTCGTCTTCATTGCTTCACCTCTCACAGAGAGCCGTAGTCTGGCAGCTCCTTCGCCACTGCCTCCGTCAAATGCTCCACCACCGTCGCCGCCACCTGCGCCACCGTCGACTCCCTCTCCAGCAGCGCCGCTGCCTCTGTCGCCAACACCGTCGCCAGCCCCAAACCGCGGCCCGCCCCAACGCCCGCACCACTGCCGGAGCCAGAAGTTCCAACCACATCCACATTCGTCACCGCCGTCATAAACTCCTGTCAATGTCCTTATCTACACACAACTGGGGCCACCTATTACACCACAACCCTCATGCATGCAGTCACAAGACCAAACAGATGAAATAGAGTAGATAAAACCTCACGATTTCAAATGAAACCAAGCCAAAAATGATTTCACTAAATTTACGGACATGAAACCAATAATTCCTCTCAACTATCGTCCTTTGTATCTACATCTACATACATAATCCGCAAGCCACCGTGTGGTGCGTGGCGGAGGGTACCCCGTTCCACAACTAGTCGTTTCCTTTCCTGTTCCGCTCGCTGACAGAGCGAGGGACAGACGCCTGTCTATATGCCTCCTTAGGAGCCGTAATTCCTCGTATCTTGTCTTCGTGGTCCCTACCAGAAATGTATGCTGGCGTCTTTAGGATCGTTCTGCAGCCAGCTTCAAGTGCCGGTTCTCTGCACTTCCTCAGTTGTTTTCTTCGAAATGAGAGTCTTCTTCCCTCCAACAATTCCCTGCTGAGCTCCCGAAGCATATACGTAACACTTGCATGCTGATCGAAACTCCGGTAAGAAATCTACCTGCTCCGCCTGAATTGTTTCGATGCCTTCTTTCAATCCGACCTGGTGCAGATCCCAAACACTCGAGCAATGCTGAACAAGAAGTCGCTCTGGCGTCCTACACGGGGTCTCCCTTACATACGAACCACACTTTCACAAAACTCTCCCAATAAACCCAAGTCGACCGTTCGCCTTTCCTACCAGAATCCTCACACGTTAATTCAATTTCATCTCGCTTCGCAACATTACGCCCAGATATTTCAACGAAGTGACTGTGGTAAGCAGGACACTTGGAGTGCCGTATCCGGATATTGCGGGTTCGTTTTTGCTACTCATCCGCTTTCGTCTACAGCAAGAGCCACCTGCCATTCATCACACCAACTAGAAATTTTGTCATCTTGTGTCAGCCTGCAGTCACTCAACTTATTCCATATGCTCGTTCTTCCGTTATCACCCCGCAATGGGACACCGTGACAAATGCTTTCGAGAAATCTAGAAATATGGAATCTGCCTGTTGCCCTTCATTCATAGCTCTCAGTGCATCATGCGAGAAACGGAAAAGGTGAGTTTCACAGAAGCGATGCTTACCAAAACCGTGTTGATTTGTGCACATAAGCTCCTTAGTCTGAAGAAAGTTGATCGAACTGAGAATATGTTCAAGCATTCTGCAGCAAACAAGTGTTAGGGATATTGATTTGTAATTTTGTGGGTCCGTTCTTTTACCTTTCTTATACACTGGAGTCACTTGCACTTTTTTCCATTCGCTTGGTTCTTAGCGCTGATCGCAAGATTCGCGGTAAATGCAAGCATTCCACCTAGGCATTGCCACTTATTTATTTTCAACTGTTTCAGCTGTTTCTCTACGCCAGCGATACTCATCACTATGATTTCCACACGGGACTCTGTGAGACGGTCAAGCGACGGCACGTTTATGCCATTCTCCTGCGTGAACGATTTCTTCAAAGAGGAATTTTTAACTTCGGCCTTCCTTTTGGAATATTCTACCGCCAAAGCAGACTGGTCAACGTGTGACTGAATAGAAGCGTTAGATCCCCTTTACGATTTTGCAGAGGAGCAAAACTTTTTCCCGATCTCCGGTGGTAGCTGTTGTATGCTTCGTGCACAGATCTTTTCACAGACGCACGAATCTGTACAAATCTTGCTGTCCTCATTTGCGCGTTCTCTTTTGAACCCAGAATGTAACAGCCTTTCGTTCTTCAGCATTTTCCGAATTTTGTTATTAAAGCACGGTGAGTCTGTTCCGCCCTTGATCCACTTAGTAGGCGCATACTTTTCCGGATCACGATTTACAATCTTTTTAAACTTTGGCCATAATTCCTCTATGGACATAATTCTGGAATTAAATGATTGTATTTTACTGTCTAAGTGAGACGCTGACAACTGCATATCAACTCTCCTAGCGTTCTCGACTGATTTACTGACTTTCGTATCCATAGTCGCTATGATGACATCATGATCACTAATCCCCATGTCTATGCTGACACCATCGATAAGGTCCTGCCTGTTTGTGCTGGCTGACGAACTAGCTGCTCAACAAAGTTTTCGGAAAACGTGTTCAAAAGTCCTTCACAAGACTGTCTGTCTGCACGACCTGCAGTGAATCCATAGACGTCCCAGTCTATACTCGGTAGGTTAAGGTCACCGCCAGCTAGTGTCGCGTGATCTGGATATTTATGCAATGCTGACTGTTTACCTTCTTTGAATGGCTCCACATGACTGATATGGTTTCACCTAGTCCTGTTATGTGCGACCACGTAACTTCACTATTGCACTCAAATTCAACCTCAGTGAAGACAATATTTTTTGTCAACTGCAATGAACACTTCCCCTCCTACGGCGTCGAATATGTCTTTCCGATAAACATTCCAAGACTCGCTAAATATCTCAGAGTTTTTTTATTTTGGGTCTCAATTCAAGAATAATTTGAGGCTGAGAACGTTCATGGAGGAGAGTAAATTTGGGAACTATGTTACAAATACTTCGACAGTTGACTGATAAAACTTTCAGAGTCGAACTAACTTTACTCTGAAAGCTATCTGATTTCCCTAAATGTGTACCAACTGGCGAGTGTTCATGAGAGTACCTCAAACTACTGGCTAGTCTGAAACCCCCCACGTGCACTCCACAAGTACTCTGCTATCCGATTAGCTGCTTCCTTTGTGTAGTGCATCCCTGTCTTTAAATCTACCCATCTACGATTTTCAGTTCACCTTCCCAACCACTGTTACCTTTATTCCCACTGCCTGACACAATATCGATAGTTTTATCCCGTCACACTATCTGCATGTGTCCGTACACAGTGAACCAGTAACAATCTCACAGTTCTGATGACAGATGTGGAGTAGCAAACCAAAAATCCCCACACAATAAACATTGTGGAGTAACAATACCGTTCCTCAAAAACAGCTCCAGTTGGTTACAAATCATGTTCAATCATCCTGCATAATACTTTTTCCTGGGTGTGTATTTTACCACCCTGACCGTGGTCTGTGCTACTGCCTGTCTCTGTCCGAGCCATCCTATAGCACGTAATTTCGTTCCTCACACTGACCACTGCCTCTCCACAGCTGTTTACCCACATCAATTCCCATGATGAACTTATTTGTGGATGTCGGTTGATCACTTTCGTTTCAGAAGACCTAGTCCATTTCCCAGACACACTCATCCCAAAGTGACTCCCCTAGCGACCTCTTCAGATATAACTGCAGAAGTCTTTCATCCTATTGATAGTAATCACGACTGAGTCTAATTGTCCATCCTAATCCATGTTCTCCACCTCCATAGCTACCTCACAATAAGCCACCTGAAAGAGTCCAACAACACCGCCACAAGACCTGGGGTGCCTGCTGGGAGCTTGCCCATTCCCACATAGGAAGCCACCTGGTCACCCTCCATAGTGCCAACATATCTCCTACACTACTCCATTCCACGGCCCCATATGTCAACCACTCGAGAGACTATTCCGCTTTCCTCCCGCTCGCAACCTCCAGTATTTACGCTCTATGCTACGGACTGATTTAAGCACACCAACCACAGGACAAAATATAAGAACGATGGCCATCCGCTTCCTGCCCTGTGCTGACGTCTTCCCATCTTCCCTCATCCCTGCTTAGATTTTTCCTCCATCTATTGAGATGAACTTGACTTGTGGCCCCTTTTCCTCACTGACTGGATGCCAGTATCTGGATTAGAGTCGCTAATACACGGTATTACCGTAATTTCTCCCGAAGTGTTTTTTTTTTTTTTTTGTCTGTCCCGAATAACACGAGGACACGCTCACTTTTCGTGTCCGGTTCCACATCATTGTTTCCACAAATTATGAAAACTTCGGAAGTGTCTGTAACCATCAATACTTCCTCTAGTAAATGCAGTAACATCGTTTATTGTGTCAGTTTTCTCCGCTGGTCTGTTACGTAATACGTGGCACATTTTAAGACACAATACGAATCAAAAAATCGAAGGCTAAGCGATGTCAAAAAACTTTGTAAATCACGAGTTTCTGTAACCATGTCCTTCACTACTCTCTATTAATGCTAGTTCTTTACTCCATTTTGAATTAAATGTTCCCTGAGTTTTCTATAACTTTAATGAATACTTTAATGGATAAAAGTGAGATAAACTCCAAAAAACCATAGTGAGGGCGACAGACATTTGAGTGTACACTGGTTTATACCTGAGTATCAAGTGCCCTGGCCTGTCCTTGTCTTCTTCCACCTCGTAGTGCTCCACCTGTTTGCTGGCGAATTGCAAGTCCTGTACCCATCCGGTTAATTTCGTGCGCAGCATGTCTTTCACACGTTCCATGTCCTTAATCCAACCGTGGAGTTGCTGATAACTTGCGTGGTTACCCTGAGACACACAGAAAATAGTTCAAATTACTTTCATAACATCCACAAGCAGCAGCCTATCTTAATATAAAGTTACATGTAGCACTGTTACATGACACTGAAATTACTGCCAGCGTATGAGTCTAGTACATTCAGTTTTGTACAGGCATAAAAACATTAATGCACAGCAGATGCCTAGTGGGGTTTTATTAAATAAATACATTTCTCAAACTGTGACATCCGATAAGAGAGGTGCAGATATTTCTTGGTATTTGACATTACAGACGTCTGAATGTATGAATGTATACTCGCTTGACGATGTATCCAACTGAAATGTTCTGGAGCTGCCAGCAGCGTCGAGTTCCTACGTGTAAAGCCACATGGCGTGGCTGGAACTCTGAGGAGATTCTATTCAAACTTTTGAACGATTTTCGAAAATAGAATGGCCACACTTGACAAATACGTCAAAATCCTACTCGTTACCTAACCTATGAGAATCCTGAACACATGTTATGACCTTCTACAAACGCAACGATAGACATTAACCGCTCCATATCTGAAACATTATCTGAGTTAATTGTGCACACACGAAATGTCAGTTTGACTCAAAATGTTGTAGAGTTAGTCTGTTGCCTGGCTGATCGCTATTGCCGAAAATTTGCGTTTGCTGCTCGTCATCTAACACGGTGTCGTCTGTATCTGAACACGTCTCGAATATTGCACATTTGAAGGAATGTATTGACTGTCCGAGTGTTAAGATCATTTTCTCTGGACCATTTTCGGGTACGAAGTTCACATTTGTGTCACGTATTAACGTCTATGTTCCTTTGGCGTTGTACAAATTGTAGGCCCCCTACAACGTGTATCAAAGTACTTGTAACTAAGAGATTGAGATTAGTGAATCGTATAGGACAAAAGAATGGTAAAAATTAAAGCACTGAATATGCAGCTGAGACGCATCAGGAAGAAGAATTGGTGCAGAATAACCAGAGAAAGGAGAGATAAAACTATTGAGGAAAATAGAAGGCTCCAAGGCTACAGCCTCTCAAACGTGTTTTTCGCCCGCGGTCTGTGACGTAATTCGGGCAACACTCAAGACTGTTCAGTGGTAGCCGCAGGGCGCACTTCTCACGCAGTGTGAAGCCCGGGGAAATCCCGTCAGCAGTGCGCCGCGCCGGTGCAGGCTGCGGAAACATCTCCTGGAACTGTGGGTGGAAGTTGATTGAATAAGAATACGGTTCTCGCATGATGTGCTCCGATAGTTGTCCACAGGGGCCAGAAACTACGATATGAGAAAAACCACCGGATTCATCCTATGCTAAGCGAGAGATCAACAAAGGAAAATTTGAGCTTCTACACAGAAAACTGAAGGCAAATCCAGACAAATTTTTCGAATACCACAGCATGTCCGTTAACTGATTTGAAATGCTTCTGAGCATGGTCAGAGACGGAATTTGAAAGGAACATATCTACATCTATGAGGAAATGTAACAGTGCAGAAGAAAAACTCGCAGTTACTTTAAGGTACGTCTTATTTTTTATTTCCTATTCTTTGTGTCTGTGATTGTTAAAAATTATTTTAAATAATATATAATGTTAAAGTCCATGAGCCCACTGAATTTACGGAATATAATTAAAGCTCAAAAAGAGTAACAGAACATTCTTCTTCACCTTGTTCAGTACAATTTCATGCACTGCTTTCGTAGTGTCGTACTGCATGCTGTTTAACTGTGCTGCAACTTGGTGAAGATAGTGGATCTTGTGTCTAGTAATCCTGCATACTCGGTTCGGTAGACAAACAATCAAAAAACTCGTATTAATGAGTTTTATTACAACAAAATAAATACAATACATAACTTTGATAGATGTGCGGAAGCAAAGGGAGACTTACAAAACAATCAATCTTCCTCGTCTGTGCTACATAAAGATTCCTAACGAAGTGGCTAACGTAGAAGCTGCTATCGAAGTGGGCTCGCACCATTCAGGCGCGGCGCTTATGTCCCCTTCACATAGGAGCCGCTGCTGTAGCGTTGTCATCCTGGAGGGAGGTCGGTCAGCGTGCAATTGGCTGTCCTCTCCTCACAGCCTTCTCTTCCCTCACACTGCCGATTGGCGTGCCGGCGCTGACTTTATGCATTAACAGTCAAGAGGAAGGCTTGGGCATTATATAAGATTTTAAAAGTTGAATAAATTTAAACTGGAAGTCAAGTCTGACCTGCAGTTTCAGTATCCTAATCACAGGAAGCTGCGAAATGAGAAACATCTCATCCGCGTCAGGGGATGTGTAGATTGTGCCAAATGTCCTTTTAACACTTGCCTTACGAGTGTACTTCTTCCAGATGGAGACTGAGTTATCACTGTAATATGATCACTTGCAATGATGTTCTTATTCCCACAAGTTCTGAAAAAATAACGGTTTTTATATAATTTAACGAATATTAAAAGGTGTACTACTTGGCTTCCGCCGTTTTTCCCCAACATTTGAGGCATTAAAGAATTAAATTCGTTACACATGTATCATTCAAAGTATTTTCCATCGCTGGCCTCTACTTTCTCTCATCTTTCGGGCAATGTACGAATCCCACGTCCAAAAAAATTTCATCTTTTGTAGCGATCCAATTTGTGACTTCTTCATGGGAACAGAAGTGTTGGTCAGCCAGGCCATGCGCCATTGATCTAAACAGGTGATAGTCAGAGGGAGCAATGTGTGTAGAATATGGCGGGTGGGGTAGGATGTAAGAGGACCGAGCAGATGTAATTTCGATGTATTGCTCACGCGCTGCCTGCGATATGTAAGGTATAAGAGAATCTCAGAACAGAGAACAGTGTTGACTGCAGTAGGAACTGTGTAGCTGTAGCAGTAAGTTGTTGCTAGCAGTCTGGTCTGGTGTATCGTGTTGGCTGGGCTGGTCGTGGTGCAGCGATGCCGGAGCCTGAGTATTATTGCATAAGGTAAAAAGCAGCCTCGCACATATGCAGTAATGTCATCTCAAGTCCCACGTAATGTTTTAAAAATGTCCTAATAATAATCTTTCTCATAAAAAGTAACTTTTAACAACCATTCATTTCAATTTAAAGAATTTACTAATTTCTCCCATCCATGATCATCCCGATCATTGCAAAAGAAAAATCAGTTGTTTCCCTTTCATAAATGACAAATCTATCGGCCAGCATTGCACAGGGCTGCGCCAGAAAAATTTATTGTAAGAGCAGATATATATGCGTTATCCGGCGACTTCATTGAGGTAAGAATTTTTTTTTTATTCAGAATGATCTTTCAGGGCCATGACGCAGCACTGCTGACGTCCAAAATTTACCGGGTAAAATTTACAGTCAATTATTGAAAAGTTATAAGTGAGCGACAATTTAATTGAGAGGTTAGTTACATTGTATTATTACCAGGTTACTGAATTTATTTTTTGTTGGGACGTTACACTGAATGTGTACGACATAATTATAATTTTTACTGTTGAGAGGTTTAGGAATTTTTCTGTTTTGAGGTTACACTAAATGTGAATGAATTTTGTAGGGAGGTTACAACATGAACAGACATTAAAATTGCACGTTAATTAACACTAGCAGGCCAGTGTGCATATGATAGGGCTTGAAGTGAAATTATGAATATTTTTGTACTGGATCAGGTTTCGGACCCACATACATACCTTTGGAGGACACCTAGAGATGATTGCAGTCTTGGGAAAAGGAAAGAAATGATTGAACTATACTGTTCCGAGAGATTCAGATCCTCAAAAGAGGAGATACGAATTAGAATCAGAGTCCAGCACAAAGTTCGTCAGAGACTCTAGTTCAATCAAGTACAAGTAAAATAAGAGCCATGTTCTTTTAAATGGCTGTCGGTTCATCAAATAAAATTTTCTAATGTAAGTAGGTTTACTGGTGACAGTATTACTGTTTACCATGACTTACACCGATGTCATTTCCCAACGTAAACCGGCTCGCCCAGTTGGTAATGAAGGAACGTGATGTTTAATGTTATTCTGGATTATAACGTCTTTCTCTTGAGGTTATCAGAGGTAAAGTAAATCTGTTCATGCCTCTTAAAAGTAAATGCCAGAACCCACGCATTTTATCTGTGATAGATCGTTACACCAGACCACCGTGGCCATATTTCCCAGCCGCCGGAGTGCGCTGGCAAGGGATCTTACTGCCTTCCGATATACGTTGCTGTCAAGTTCTTCCATATGATTTGGTCGACATGACCTGTTTCAAGTTGTGTATGACAGAAAATGTTTTAGAAAATCGATTGTTTTCCTTTGCAATGAACAGAAAGATTTTCATTCTAACCTATCCAAGAACAAACTTTTCGCAATATTAGATCAAATTCAATATTTGCTTCTATAATGTAGGAAAGCATTTCACAGTTGCAAAACCCACATCTGACTCATTGACCTTACACTTAGTCGCTGGCCATAAATCCTTGCTCAGAGTGACACCAGTTTAAGTAACTTAATGTAGAGAAGGCTGTTTGCCAGTGCTGTTTCTCACTGGAAAATACGCAATTCACTCATTGGACTCCGTAAGTACACTGTAACAGTAATTTCTGTGTGTATGTAATGCTAACAAATTGTGGAATTTAGTGGTGCTCGTTCTTCCACTTCTGTATACAATATGCCTGACCTAAACTGGTACTTTATCGTTACACGCCCTGGGCACTGCAACATCGTACTGACAAAAGTAATGTGCTTTTACTGACAACCTCACTGTTTGTTTTACCTAATTTTGTAATAATTTAAATGAAACATGTCCGTCCAGTGGGAGACATTTCGTCCCCCTTTTCCTTCTCTGAAATTTGTCAGTGAGCTTTTTACCTTCCAACCAGCGAAATGCAGCAGAGTACGGCCGGTAAACGATTCACAAACCACGATTTAGTGCCGTTAAGGAGATTTCTTCAAACATTGTGAAAGGTGGCTACACTGAGTCACTGCGCCAGAGATTGCGCCAAAGAGTATTGTTCTGCCGCTTCCACAGTGCTTGTCGAAAGCTCGTAGAAGTCAGTGCTTGGAGAGAGCTCGTAGTAGTCAGTGCCTGTCGAGGTCTCGTGGTAGTCTGTGCTGAGATGTTGTAGCAGAGAGTGTTTGTTGAGATGTGCTATTAGGCAGTGCTTGCTGAGATGTGATATTGGAGAGTTCTGGTTGAGATATAATGTAAGGATTAGAATGATTTTCATCAATATAAATGAGGTAATTAACTCCGTTTGTTTTAATTTTAGTGTCCTAAATAATGCGTCATTACAGGTTCAGTCAACAAAACATCTGGCGTGTGTTCTTGTATTGGAGTGTAATTCTGCTTTCCTTACGCAATTATCGTATTTCTAATTTTCTTTTATCACGTCAGTATAATAGGTATTTAAAAATTCTTGTCTTGTTGAAGAAGAACCGTGCCAGATGTGTACGTTGAGTCATACTCCCACACACAGAACAATTACATTTGTGCTTGGGTTTTGTAGGTTTTATAGTTGCTGGGGACTTAATTAATTAATTGTGTTAACGAAAAATTTCATTTCATTCTTGTTTGTTGTTATTCTATGCAGTCAGATTGCGTAAAAATACTGGTCAGGGCCAACCGATTACGAGACACAGCGTAATCGGACTACAGCTACTAAAAAGAAAAAAATATTTTCAAAATTATTTAATTAAGCCCCCATGCACGTGGCGACCGCTGCTTCGGATCGTCCCTTGGATTCTTCTGATTGTAAAAATAGTAGACGGTAGTATTGTTGTAGTAATTTGTAGTTAGTAATTGTAGTCTATTTTGCATGTGTACATTTGGTAATTGTCATTCTTCTAATGGTATTTTTTCTCAGAATTTGATTTGTTGTCTTGTTTACGCGTTTGACAATCTAGTGCAATTATGTCAATTGTTTGTTAATCGTGTTTGAGGGAACCATTTCATGTGAATGGTATTGTTGGAGATAAAGAGTCATTGTGTGTAATTTTCATATAGTGACGAGTTTTGTATATTTTGTGAATGATTACGCGATCGATGAAAAATGCAAAAATGATGAATAGTGAGAATGACGAAATTGTTATCATGGCGAACTCGCCGACAGAGGAAAACAGTATGATGGATAATGAAGTGGAAAACAATGTAATAAGTCGGGAAAATAGTCCGGAACCATTTCAAAATTTTTCTCAATCAGAAAATTCACAGAATCTGAGATTAACGACAGAAGATTCTGAAATAGTATTGAACACAGATAGCCTTACAGCTATGACGAAGGAAGTTGGTTTTGCGGGAAATGTTAGGGGCGAAAAGAATTTCGAACCGGCTGATATGGAGCAGTTGATGAGTGCAATATTAAATTTGGGATCTCGGTTAGACTCACGAATAGGAACAATGGAAACACAGATGGGAACTTTAGGATCTGAATTTAAAACAGAGATGGGAACAATTAAAACAGAGATGGGAACTTTACGCTCTGAATTTAAAACAGAGATGGGAACTTTGGAAACACGGTTAGACTCACGAATAGGGACATGTTTCAAAAATATGAAAGATGAATTAAAGAAAGAAATCAGATAATAAGTACAACCAATTTTGAATGCTCACAATAATAGATTAATTGCAGTAGAAATCAGACAAAGGGAACAAGCTAGAGAACAGGAAGAAAGAGATCGCGTGATAGTACAGAAATTTTCAGAGTTCAATTTACAACGTGCAAAAGATAAGGAAGAAATATTTGAGAGAATCGAGGAATCCGTACCAAATGACAGATTGAATAATCTAACACAACAATATGAACAGTTAACTACTAAATGTGTTAATACTGAAACCCGAGTCGCGACACTTACGGAAGACGTAAATAAACAGAAAGAACAAATAGGTGATTTATCGGAGAGAGTTGAGAAGATTTCAGATAAATTGACAAGTCTTAGTTTAAATGGGGACAGAGATTCAGATGATACAGCACCATTGCCATTTGCAGAAACCGAAGAGTACCAGGACGTAAATAAGCATGTTGAAAATCAGGGAAAATTTAATGAACGCGTTAAAAGAGAAGTTGAGGCATTACGAAAGCAAGTCAAGCAAATTGAAGGCAAAATCGTAGGAAAATATAGCAGAAGAAATTTGGAATCACAGATATTAGAGGGGTTTGAAGAAAATAATTTGTTTCATTTACGGGATGCAACAAGAGAGCGCCAGGCGTGTGAATTTAACAATAATCGTCATTGTGACTGGGACAGGCGCGGCAGGTCTTTGTCGCCACGAGGCGAAAACTTTGACTATAAACACTTTTTGACTGTCCGGAAATTTAAGATCTTCCGTAATTCTAAGGATGACATACATCCATGTTCATGGCTAGATCAATTTATGTACGCACTTCCGCCAAAGTTGCCATTAAGTCACAAACTGGAAATTATGTGCGGCTATTAATGTCCTCAGGGGATTCACTACTCTAAGTGAATATGTGCCGTAGCGAGCATAGGGCCCCGAGCTGTAGTGGTGCTATTTCTCTTTTAGTTTTCTGCACCGCTGCCTACTCTTTTACTATTCTTTGCATCCGTCAAACCAACTCATCGACTATCAATCTATATAGTGAGTAAGTAAACAATAACCGGATTTGACTAATTTACCCAAAAGTGATTTCGGAAATTACCATGTGGAGTTACTGTACCTTCAGCAGCATTGATTCGTAGCTTAAATGAAATTTTACCTGTTTATATTCGTGACAATATTACTTCATATGTTGACGACATTCTTATTGCTAAACGTTCTTGGAGTGAGCACAACAAAATTTTGGATTCATTATTACGTATTTTTGCAAGAGTTGGCATTACAGTGAACTTAGAAAAATCTGAATTTGGTCGTTCACAGGTGAAATTTCTCGGTCACATTATTTCTACAGAAGGTATTCTTCCTGATCCAGAGAAACTTGACGCTATTCGTAATTACGCTGTTCCTACCACAAAACGTGATGTTCGTAGTTTCCTTGGTGTCTGTAATTTTCTTCGACGCTTTGTTAAATTGGACGATTTGGCCACACCTCGTTTATGTGAACTATCCGGAAAGAAATCTAATTGGTGTTGGGATGAGGAAGCTCAGTCAGAATTTGAACAGCTTCGTGATGCTTTAGTTGCTGCTCCACTTCTTTCACATCCGGATTTATCTAAAGAATTTTGTTTGGCGACGGACTCATCATACAAAGGCTTAGGTGCACACTTATTTCAAGAGATAGAAGAAAACGGCGTTGTAGTACAGAAGACTATTGCATTTGGAAGTCGTGTTCTCTCTAAATCAGAAAAGAATTATTCGATTACGGAACTTGAAGCTTTGGCTGTTGTTTGGGCTTTCACAAAATTTCGCACATTTTTGTTTGGCAGACATACTAAGGTTTATACCGATCATCGAGCTCTGGAATTTCTTATGTCGACAAAATTAACTCATGGCAGATTGTCACGATGGGCGTTGTATCTACAGGAATTTGACTTTAGTATTGTTTACATACAGGGTTCTTCAAATATTGTTGCCGATGCTTTATCACGTGCACCTATGGGTTTGAAACAAAGTGCTGAAGAGGATTGCATAGAAAACAATTATTGTTTGATGTATATTCAAGGTGTTGCGTTTGAGAACTTTATTTCGTCTTCGCTCCAGGACATCGCTAAGGAGCAAAATAAGGATCCAATCTGGAAGGACATTAAGGAGAAGTGGAGGAGAAAGGAAAAGCGTAGCGATTAGACAGCATTATCTAGTTCGCAATGACATTCTTTTTAAACGAAAATCGGTCGACAACTCTGTTTGGTTAGTTTGTATTCCTGATGAGTGGGTCAATAAATTGATTTGGTATACGCATTTCAGTTATGCACACTTTGGTACCAGAAAATGCTTTCGTAAATTACGAGAAAATTGCTACTTCAGTAATATGGAAAAACGTATTCGATCTGTTCTGGCCAAATGCAAATTATGTCAAAAGGCTAAGCCGCCAACAGTTTCTCACAGAGCACCGTTGTTTCCTATCATTCCAGCGAAATTAAAGGAGATGGCTGCAGTCGATTTGTTCGGTCCAGTGGTTCGTTCTACTAATGGTTTTGCGTACATTTTCGTAGCAGTGGAGTTGACATCAAAATAGGTGTGTTTTACACCTTTACGCAAAGCAACAGCTCGTTCAGTATCTAACGCTTTCATCAAACATTTTCTTAATGAAGTTGGTCATGTTGATAAGGTTATATCAGATAATGGATCACAGTTTCGTTCTAAAATTTGGCTTCGTACTCTACAGCGTCGTAAAATTAAACCAATCTTCATTTCACTTTTCCACCCTCAATCTAACGCTTCAGAGAGATGGATGAAGGAAATCAATAAATTGTGTCGTCTTTATTGTCATCAGAATCACAGAACTTGGGATCAGTATCTTCATATTTTTCAAAACATTCTGAATGAACTCCCTAATGATTCAACTTCTTTACCGCCTTTACTAATATTAAAAAACAAAGCACCGGCAAATCACATATCTGAAATCGTTCCTTTTCCGCCTACACGTAAACTGCGGCATTCTGAAGTTGTCAACCTGGCTCTACGAAATATTGAATCTGCGGCTGCTAGAAGAGAGAAATCAGCAAAACGTCCTGGTCGTTTAAAAACATTGTCAGTTGGTCAGAAGGTGTTAATTAAGTCCCACCGTTTGTCTCACAAAGGAAAAGGCTTGTGTCGCAAATTTTTTCTGCTTTAAAACGGTCCATATAGAATTCGTAAAATTATTCATGATAACACTGTCGAAGTAGAAACTCTTAAATCTCGACGCTCTAAGGGAATACGTCATATATCAAACGTCAAAATTTTTGTGGAATGACATACTTGTGAGAAACTAACAGCTACATGTAAACACGCAGAGAATACAAGGGTACCGCGCTGTGTTTTGGCGGCGGCACATACTCAAAGCAACAGTCAAGTCTGCGCGCCGCACAAGGCAGTCGTTGACCGCGAACAATTGCTTCCTACGTCACGCGCCTACAGCTGATCGAGCGCTCAGTGCGAATGCACTGACAGCCGTAAACAAATACACAGTTTAATTTCTCCGACTAAATTCAGTATAAAGCTATAGTGACTTGATGAATTATGTTATTAACATTCAGTATTTTTCAGGATACGGTTCTATAAAATATTTAAGAACTTCAGGTAAATTCTGTGTGTCTCCGACGTTAAGAGGACTTGCTATCGAGAAATTTTCAGGAAGAATGTAATTTCGAAGAAGAAACTAATTAACTAAAAAGGGTAACTATTAATTGAGTTCATTTTTCAGGTAACATATTTCCACTTAGGTACGTACTTTAGACGTAATTTGCTGCTCGCGATTACGTAATTCATACATTGCGCTAATTTCATGTTCTATGAATTTACTTGTGAAGCGACGTGCTTGTGTACGTTAACTGATTTTTGTCAATGTTTTATTAATGAACAGGATTGTTATTCGTATATATCATGCATCGCTTGGCTGCACTGCTTTTTCACTGATGTCATATTTTTTTATTATGTGCCTGCTGTGCTTATTTATTTAAATTATAATTGTAACCTGATTAATTGTGCTGACTGTGTTTATGTATGTAAGTTATACTTCGTGATTTATCTGCTTGCGCCTTTATGTTTACTTATTAAGATGACATATGAACATTTATTTGCTTATGCTGATATGATGCTAATGACCTGTTTATTATGTTAGATAACATATGTTTACTGCTTTGCGTATGGATTGCATATTTATACATATCTGTTGTTGTCATAACTACTTTTTAATTTGGTGTATAGAAATGCTGATATAAGGTGCACAAACATAGAGTTTAGGGCACACTATGGTATTAATTATAGATTGTTCGCTTGGCAGAGCCTCGTTGTAAGGGTTGTGCTGCATCCACTTTTTGACATTCTGTTCTCTACTGGTATATTTACTCGCTATTGCTTGTTTTGCTTACGCTCAGTGCCTTATATTTTTAAGATAAGAAAATGAACTGCTATAATTCGACGAACGACATTGGTACAAAGAACTTCGTTGAAGTCACATGAGCTGAGGTTTTATGGAAGCTGTATAAATTTATGCTAATAGGAAGGAAGCTAACGACATGACATACCATTACTAGGTTTAGACCATTAACAGTTATTACAC
Source organism: Schistocerca piceifrons (assembly GCF_021461385.2). Classification (NCBI taxonomy): domain Eukaryota; kingdom Metazoa; phylum Arthropoda; class Insecta; order Orthoptera; family Acrididae; genus Schistocerca; species Schistocerca piceifrons. The sequence continues at coordinate 1,608,382 of NW_025727757.1, forward strand.
TGCATTTTTCGTGAGCAATTGAAATAGGAAGTGACACTTGACACAAGAAATACTCCACATGTTTGCTTCTGTTTGCCATAATTCTTGAAGTGGTGTGCACACTGTGAAATATTATGATTATTCAAACTCTGTACTCGTACTTAATTACTGAGAGTTATTCGAACTAAGTCTGTTAGAGGTCATGTATGCATTTCTTTGTTTATAATTCATAATGAGTAGAAGATTTGGCTCAGATGGATTACACAGAGGTTGTGTGTTGACAATGTGTCTTCAGATTGTATGGGATGATGAACTGAAGTTTGCACTAGGATTTTATCTGTACTTGTTCGAGGAGACTGACTAAAGGAAAGAGTTGTTATGGAAGTGAAATGATATTGGTAATAGGGTTTATATGTATTGATGTATTGAAGAGGTATTAATGAGGTATTATTGAGATTATGTGAAGTTGATGATTATTGGCGTTTTTGTGGACAAGAGGTAAGGTAAATGATACTGATAATAAGGTTTATATGTATCGACGCATTGAAGAGGTATTATTGAGGTATTATTGAGATTGTGTGAAGTTGATGATTATTGGAGTTTTGGTGGATAAGAGGTAAAGTAAATGAGGTGCACATTTTTTTTTTTTTTGTTGGTCTATATGGAACAAGGAGGATGAAGATAGCAGACTAGAACACTCAAGTAGAAGGAAGATTGTCTACACACACTTTGTTAAATCACTAAGCAGTATATATTTTTTTTTTTTTTTTGAAGAGAGGAAGTATTTGCATATCTTGGTTCACTGACAGTTGTTCAACAACAGTACATTTGATCTGGCTTGGCAAACATTGGTCTTGACATGATGACTATGACGTTGACTCTTAACTATTATTGACTGTTATACATTGCTGCCACTACTACTTGATACACATGATGAACATCACATTTTGACAGAATTGCATTTACACAGTTAACACTATTCAGTTACACAGTAGTACTTAATGTGGATGAAAGATGAGTGAGTGTGTTTTGTGTCTTTTCCTTTCCTAATCCTACCCACCTATCTCCTAGATATTATTTTATTTGTTTGTAGTGGCGTGCACTGACACTCATAAATATTATAGGTTTACTGATATTTGAGTATTTGTAATAGTTAATATGAAAATTACCTGACATCATTTGTGTGTTTGTTATGATTTGTATGTTTAGTGTAAAAGCATTTGTATGTGCATTCAAACTATTGTTCATGCCTGAACTGTGTGATCAATGATATTGAATATTATGGACTGTTACTTGTAATTTTTCTACATGATTGGTGCCACTAGGACATGTTTAATTTCTGCTGATGAACAGTGTGATCAGGGATAGTGGATATTATGGACTGCTCTCTGCACCTACTCAACATTGCTGGGTGCCACTGATGGACTGCTTCTACTGAACTAATGTGACTTGTTGCTGTGTGTACCTCTTCAACTTTACTGGGTGCCACAGATGGAACTGCTTCTACTGAAATGATGTCACTTGTTGGTGTCTGCACCTACTCAACATTGCTGGGTGCCACTGATGAACTGCTTCTACTGAAATGATGTCACTTGTTGGTGTCTGCACCTGCTCAACATTGCTGGGTACAACTGATGGACTGCTTCTACTGAAATGATGTCACTTGTTGGTGTCTGCACCTGCTCAACATTGCTGGGTGCAACTGATGGACTGCTTCTACTGAAATGATGTCACTTGTTGGTGTCTGCACCTGCTCAACATTGCTGGGTGCAACTGATGGACTGCTTCTACTGAAATGATGTCACTTGTCGGTGTCTGCACCTGCTCAACATTGCTGGGTGCCACTGATGGACTGCTTCTACTGAAATGATGTCACTTGTTGGTGTCTGCACCTGCTCAACATTGCTGGGTGCAACTGATGGACTGCTTCTACTGAAATGATGTCACTTGTCGGTGTCTGCACCTGCTCAACATTGCTGGGTACAACTGATGGACTGCTTCTACTGAAATGATGTCACTTGTTGGTGTCTGCACCTGCTCAACATTGCTGGGTACAACTGATGGACTGCTTCTACTGAAATGATGTCACTTGTCGGTGTCTGCACCTGCTCAACATTGCTGGGTACAACTGATGGACTGCTTCTACTGAAATGATGTCACTTGTTGGTGTCTGCACCTGCTCAACATTGCTGGGTGCAACTGATGGACTGCTTCTACTGAAATGATGTCACTTGCCGGTGTCTGCACCTACTCAACATTGCTGGGTGCAACTGATGGACTGCTTCTACTGAAATGATGTCACTTGTCGGTGTCTGCACCTGCTCAACATTGCTGGGTGCCACTGATGGACTGCTTCTACTGAAATGATGTCACTTGCTGGTGTCTGCACCTGCTCAACATTGCTGGGTGCAACTGATGGACTGCTTCTACTGAAATGATGTCACTTGTCGGTGTCTGCACCTGCTCAACATTGCTGGGTACAACTGATGGACTGCTTCTACTGAAATGATGTCACTTGTTGGTGTCTGCACCCGCTCAACATTGCTGGGTGCCACTGATGGACTGCTTCTACTGAAATGATGTCACTTGTTGGTGTCTGCACCTGCTCAACATTGCTGGGTGCAACTGATGGACTGCTTCTACTGAAATGATGTCACTTGTTGGTGTCTGCACCTGCTCAACATTGCTGGGTGCAACTGATGGACTGCTTCTACTGAAATGATGTCACTTGTCGGTGTCTGCACCTGCTCAACATTGCTGGGTGCCACTGACGGACTGCTTCTACTGAAATGATGTCACTTGTTGGTGTCTGCACCTACTCAACATTGCTGGGTGCCACTGATGGACTGCTTCTACTGAAATGATGTCACTTGTTGGTGTCTGCACCTACTCAACATTGCTGGGTGCCACTGATGGACTGCTTCTACTGAAATGATGTCACTTGTTGGTGTCTGCACCTGCTCAACATTGCTGGGTGCCACTGATGGACTGCTTCTACTGAAATGATGTCACTTGTTGGTGTCTGCACCTACTCAACATTGCTGGGTGCCACTGATGGACTGCTTCTAATGAAATGATGTCACTTGTTGGTGTCTGCACCCGCTCAACATTGCTGGGTGCCACTGATGGACTGCTTCTACTGAAATGATGTCACTTGTTGGTGTCTGCACCTGCTCAACATTGCTGGGTGCAACTGATGGACTGCTTCTACTGAAATGATGTCACTTGTCGGTGTCTGCACCTGCTCAACATTGCTGGGTACAACTGATGGACTGCTTCTACAGAAATGAAGTCACTTGTTGGTGTCTGCACCTGCTCAACATTGCTGGGTGCCACTGATGGACTGCTTCTACTGAAATGATGTCACTTGTCGGTGTCTGCACCTGCTCAACATTGCTGGGTGCCACTGATGGACTGCTTCTACTGAAATGATGTCACTTGTTGGTGTCTGCACCTGCTCAACATTGCTGGGTGCAACTGATGGACTGCTTCTACTGAAATGATGTCACTTGTCGGTGTCTGCACCTGCTCAACATTGCTGGGTGCCACTGATGGACTGCTTCTACTGAAATGATGTCACTTGTTGGTGTCTGCACCTACTCAACATTGCTGGGTGCCACTGATGGACTGCTTCTACTGAAATGATGTCACTTGTTGGTGTCTGCACCTACTCAACATTGCTGGGTGCCACTGATGGACTGCTTCTACTGAAATGATGTCACTTGTTGGTGTCTGCACCTGCTCAACATTGCTGGGTACAACTGATGGACTGCTTCTACTGAAATGATGTCACTTGTTGGTGTCTGCACCTGCTCAACATTGCTGGGTGCAACTGATGGACTGCTTCTACTGAAATGATGTCACTTGTTGGTGTCTGCACCTGCTCAACATTGCTGGGTGCAACTGATGGACTGCTTCTACTGAAATGATGTCACTTGTCGGTGTCTGCACCTGCTCAACATTGCTGGGTGCCACTGATGGACTGCTTCTACTGAAATGATGTCACTTGTTGGTGTCTGCACCTGCTCAACATTGCTGGGTGCAACTGATGGACTGCTTCTACTGAAATGATGTCACTTGTCGGTGTCTGCACCTGCTCAACATTGCTGGGTACAACTGATGGACTGCTTCTACTGAAATGATGTCACTTGTTGGTGTCTGCACCTGCTCAACATTGCTGGGTGCAACTGATGGACTGCTTCTACTGAAATGATGTCACTTGCCGGTGTCTGCACCTACTCAACATTGCTGGGTGCCACTGATGGACTGCTTCTACTGAACTAATGTGACTTGTTGCTGTGTGTACCTCTTCAACTTTACTGGGTGCCACAGATGGAACTGCTTCTACTGAAATGATGTCACCTGTCGGTGTCTGCACCTGTTCAACATTGCTGGGTGCAACTGATGGACTGCTTCTACTGAAATGAAGTCACTTGTTGGTGTCTGCACCTGCTCAACATTACTGGGTGCAACTGATGGACTGCTTCTACTGAAATGATGTCACTTGTTGGTGTCTGCACCCGCTCAACATTGCTGGGTGTAACTGATGGACTGCTTCTACTGAAATGATGTCACTTGCCGGTGTCTGCACCTACTCAACATTGCTGGGTGCCACTGATGGACTGCTTCTACTGAACTAATGTGACTTGTTGCTGTGTGTACCTCTTCAACTTTACTGGGTGCCACAGATGGAACTGCTTCTACTGAAATGATGTCACTTGTCGGTGTCTGCACCTGTTCAACATTGCTGGGTGCAACTGATGGACTGCTTCTACTGAAATGAAGTCACTTGTTGGTGTCTGCACCTGCTCAACATTACTGGGTGCAACTGATGGACTGCTTCTACTGAAATGATGTCACTTGTCGGTGTCTGCACCTGCTCAACATTGCTGGGTGCAACTGGTGGACTGCTTCTGCTGAAATGATGTCACTTGTCGGTGTCTGCACCTGCTCTCAACATTGCTGGGTGCAACTGATGGACTGTTTCTGCTGAAATGATGTCACTTGTTGGTGTTTGCACCTGTTGACCATTGCTGGGCTGGAATTATCAACTATTTGTTTTTTTTTTTTTGAATAATTAAAAGTATTTTATGTGAACATTTGTATAATCTGATTTTTTATGTATTGTGTAAACTATTATGTAAAGCCACATGTATGAAAAGAATTTGTATTGCCTACTGTATTTTATATATTAGGTTATTGAAAGGTCAGTGCAAAGCCATAATTTTAACTAATTATGTGATATTTAGGTATTAATATTATCTTTTATTTTTGTCTGTACTTTTCTGGACGAATTTGGTGGTATTTTCACCACCAATGCTGGCAAAAATAACATCAAATTCTGGCCTGTGGAGGAGGGGCATATGAAAGGTGGCTACTCTGAGCCACTGCGCCAGAGATTGCGCCAAAGAGTATTATTCTGCCGCTTCCACAGTGCTTGTCGAGAGCTCGTAGAAGTCAGTGCTTGGAGAGAGCTCGTAGTAGTCAGTGCCTGTCGAGGTCTCGTGGTAGTCTGTGCTGAGATGTTGTAGCAGAGAGTGTTTGTTGAGATGTGCTATTAGGCAGTGCTTGCTGAGATGTGATATTGGAGAGTTCTGGTTGAGATATAATGTAAGGATTAGAATGATTTTCATCAATATAAATGAGGTAATTAACTCCGTTTGTTTTAATTTTAGTGTCCTAAATAATGCGTCATTACAGGTTCAGTCAACAAAGCATCTGGCGTGTGTTCTTGTATTGGAGTGTAATTCTGCTTTCCTTACGCAATTATCGTATTTCTAATTTTCTTTTATCACGTCAGTATAATAGGTATTTAAAAATTCTTGTCTTGTTGAAGAAGAACCGTGCCAGATGTGTACGTTGAGTCACACTCCCACACACAGAACAATTACATTTGTGCTTGGGTTTTGTAGGTTTTATAGTTGCTGGGGACTTAATTAATTAATTGTGTTAACGAAAAATTTCATTTCATTCTTGTTTGTTGTTATTCTATGCAGTCAGATTGCGTAAAAATACTGGTCAGGGCCAACCGATTACGAGACACAGCGTAATCGGACTACAGCTACTAAAAAGAAAAAAATATTTTCAAAATTATTTAATTAAGCCCCCATGCTATTGTCATAACTGAAGGAATTTAGTATCTTCTTAAATCGTCTTATGCAGCAGCGTTCACAGGTATCTCAAATAGGAAACGCTCTTTATCCAGGTACGAAGGTTGTAAAACAAACTTCCCACAGTTTGTGTCAGGTTGGTCTTTTCGCCTGATAGCACTGCATAAGTATTTTGTCTAAGAGGTATCACAGGTAGTGTTCGTGTAGCTGTGGGAATCATTGGTTGAAAACGAGTTTAACACCGATGGGTACATTGCTAAATATTCAAAATGATTATCAACCTAAGCCTGAGTTGATCCACAAACTGAGGCATATTTATAATATTGAAGCTAGACTGTGTATCCTTGAGTGGGCATTGGAAGGCGTTCACACACACGTATACAATACTATTAATACATCGAACACTATAGTTAACGTTGCTCCCACAAAACTATTTTTTTTAATTCTTCTGGGTCTTCAGCGTTCAGTGTGTGTTGTAGGTACAGTCTTAGACAAAAAAATTGACCACCGAGTCGTTCACGTAAGGTGGACAATAGTCGTGCTCCCCTCAGAATTCTATGTCTAGCAGTATGCTCGATCTGGCACCATTTTCGGCTGCCGCATTTCGCGGAGGAAGTCCTGACTGCAGTCTGAGAACATCACTCTTGACTACGACCTTAGTCTTGAGGTAAAACGCGAGACTATCTAATACAATGTCCAGCAACCGAAAGCACACGTCGACAAAATTTTTATCGCCCCTTTCCTCTCGGTGCTGAAGCTATGAGCGTAATTCAAGCGAATCTACAATATATTTCGCTTTCTGTCACATTGGTAATAACTGTTTGGTTCAACAATATTTTAGCGAGAGATTTCTTGGCCGACCATCTGCCTCTGTACGCCACATGTGTCTGAGTTCTCTGGGACCCGTTTGCTGCCTACCAGTGGGGGCTGAGGCACTGCACTGCCTCGCCTTTTGCCAACAACGTCTGCTCCACTCCTCACTCTCGACGGTGTAAAATGCTTGAATGTTGTTGAGTGGTGACCCATAAAATCTGTCTACAATTTGTGTTTCACACTCGATAGCAACGGAGGCACAAAACCGTTTTTATTTGATGAGTATTTTATTACACTTATATGCAATACATCACTGTGGCACAGAATTAATTTCGTTGTTTCTGATCCAATGCGCTGTAATTAAAGCATAACATCCTGTTCTTTTTCCTTTCAAAGGAGATTCTTCAAATACATTATTTTTGTCATGGATTCATATGTGTTAGTCAAGGTACAGAGAGTAAACGCAATGCAATGTGTTTGGTTTCTTTCTTTGATTGCGTATGGTAAATGGATGCGAATCATTGTATCAATACTTTTCATAACCTGCTCTACAGCTACTCATGCAAATTGCTTGTTATGACGTCCATACATTAATTAATGGAGAAGTGAATGCTGTTCAAAAGTGATATTTAAAATATTTAATTGGATTTAAGGCAACAAAATTGCCCATAGTTGAAGTTACCCAGAGAAAAAGTAAGTTGCTAGAGCCGCTGTTAGCAAATGTCTGCAGAGAATTCCTAATTGCTACTGTGGAAATTTAGCATAGAGGCTCTATAGTAATCAAGAGGTTCATTTCCTTCATACTTATCACCGTGGCATGTGAGTATTAAGGGAAGAACAATACTGAAATTCGTATCGTTGATGGTCGATTCGAATTTCTTCAGAAACACTTGTATTGTGAAGCAGCTTGGCAGTAAGAAAGCCGAAATCTGTGACCATTAACACAACTTACTGAGTCGAGCTACCAAAGGAGTTGATGTGTAAAGGTTTTCTTCTGATTTCGCTACAGAATTTTTTCTGGAAATTCGCAGCTCCACAAAGTAAATCAGAAAGAAAAGCTCGCACACACTGGCCCCTACTACGGTTAGGACTGATGACTCATTGAGCTGTTGCGACGCGAGACACGGGCGGCACCACAGGGCTACAGACACCCTGCTGCCAGCATGCCAATGTCATCATGGCATTGGTCGCTCAGCCTCATAACGCATTGTGAAAGATGATAAAAGTTGTCACTTACGTGAAGTATAGCATTTCTTTAGCCAAAAAATTGAATTTTCTGTCCCAGTGTCTTAGTTTACATGATGATTATAAAGCACGAGTCATTCAAAAGGAAAGGGAATATCAAGTGAATTTAGCGAGTCATTTCAGTACCATACAAAGAAGCGATTGCACTGTCACAGTGTTCCCAAATGTTTGTGACGATGTTGCCAATTATCAGCTGTGCTAGGAACAGTTCTGCAGCAGTATGCGAGGAGAATCCCGTGCTCGTGTCATAGGATACAGAGAGGAGGCACGGGGTTTGCTTAATATGCACCGTTTTCTCTTACCAGTTGTGTGAAAAATTCAGGTGTATAATCTTCCATCATGATTACAGTTTCTCACAAAATATATACGAGTAAAACACTTACCTGGTTACTTTGTGACAAAAGATTATTTCAGTACAACAAAGTCTTTGGAAGCCAACTTTGCCCACCTGTCACGAAAAGTAAGATAACAAACATTTTGTACCTCGGAATAGATTGCATGTATGTGCAGTCTTGTGATCATAGAAGTAGAATTTCATGAATTGCACGAGAATGTAGAAAAATGTTGGTGCGAATGGAAACTATAAGAAACAGAGTTAACTAATTATTCTGTGCTACATAATAATCAATTCATTTGAAAATTCTGAAGGGAAGAAACTAAAAATTATGCCCATTAAGACAGAAACTAAAGTGCCAATGCGGGCACTGTACAGACCTGCGATCTTTCATCTTCAGATCTATACAAATAATGTATACTAGCCAGCGTATTCTTGCTTTCGTAATCTTTCCCTCTTGTTTAGTCTTCTAATGATGAACTGGATACACACCCATGAGTCTGATTGTTTCTTTGTGTACTTCCATCTACTACCTTTGTGTGTTATTGCTCGGTGTTCAAAAAGCAAAATATTATGCATGCTCCCACGAGGTATTAGAACGAGGTCGCAAGAAGGCTAACGAATTATAATCAAAATACACTGAGACGCCAATTTCTCTGTTGTCATGATGTTAGGTCGACAGAAATAGTTGGATATTATTGCCTGCATAACCGGAATCCCGTTGTCGTCTTCTCTTACTGAGATTTTCATATTACCCTGAACACAAGACACCGAGATTAATGTGTATAGTCTCCGTGACGAAACATCCCACATTCCATTCATCCTGATCCATTCGTTACGTGCATCGGCAGCAGTGAGTGACAGGAAAGCTGTTGTGAAGTGACGAATAACAATAACAATGGTAGTAATAACAAATCAGTAATCAAGGATGATTACTGAATTACAGACAATTGTTAACGATTAACAAAGTAACCAAGAAAGGCTGAGTGTTTAATTGGCGTACTGCATATGTGTTCTTACCACTTTGTTACTGAATTCTGTTCTGGTTGTTTGCAGAGAGAAAAGAAAGAACCCTGTAGTCATACATATCGCTAGTACGAGATATTATATCTTTGCTTTACATCACGAGATGAACATGGCGTCACTGAGCTGATATTTGTAATACATTTCTGTTTTCTCTCTCTGTCTCTCTCTTAATTTTTATTTTTTGAGGGAAGCATCGAGAAGCGCGAATAATAAGCAAGTAGGCATATACTCTATTTTCGTCGGGATACATAATGCAAATTTACACCTTTTAACTGTATTAAATTGCGTAATTACAATTATTGACAGTCTATTCGTGAGCTTGCTCGCATTCAGTGGGGTGAAACCTGTCACAGAAGCAAGCAAAACACGAATATTTCTTGCACCATGCGCAACACACAACAAACAAAATCTCGCTGTACTGACGTGTTGCCCGATATACTGCTCGGAAAACATATCTGATTCGTGTTGCTAAATACAGCTCTATCAGATATCAATTTGGATGCGTACCAAGTGAATAAAATTGTATCTTGAAATACATAGAAAGGTACATAGAGGTATCCCACTGAAACATCACCATGACCAAGATTGTAACTGGGGTCGATAGCATCGTCGTCTACCACCTTGACAACTCGAACGGCGGCAGTGCTCGGCCGGTTACTTATGTTTACTGGTATCAAACCTGCAGGATGAAAACACAAAAATGTTAATATCCCGAAGATCATTAACTTTGGAACCCATAGTAAAGTAAAGCGGTCATCAGTTGGAAGATTAGTTCGAACACCACAGTGCTTTAATAGGCACGGTCCTGTTGGAGGTGGTATGCCGTTGCTTTCCACCAACCTTTGAGTTGACTTACCTGGCCAGTTAGTAGGGGAACCTACAGTTTAACGTGGCTCTCCGACCATAGTGTTACCCAGATACCTTTGTATGAAAATCTTTCTGTTTAATGCAAAGGAAAACAATTGATTTTCTAAAACATTCTCTGTCATACAGAACTTGAAACAGGTCACGTCGACCAAATCATATGGAAGAACTGACAGCGAGGTATATCGGAAGGCAGTAAGATACCTTGGCTTTTGGTTTGGCAGTATTCAACAGCCATTTCTAGGCGGAAGTAAATGACGAAAGGCAGCGCGTTTTTGTTATCAAGTAACGTCTTCGTCAATTACTTTGTTAATGTAATCTACGAGTAATTTCTGATGTCTGATATTAATATCAAAAAGATTCCGTAGACAGGGAGAGAACCTGTTCTTGGGCAACTACTTTCTATAATGACCAAAAGGCATTAAAATATCTTCAAGCAAATGTGTTCCAGCAGCGGTATGAAGAAAATGACAGTAATAATGACGGTAATAATCGAATTATCCGGCAACATCACACTTCACAGTGGATTTTCTCGAACTAAGAAATTTGCTGAATTTGTGAACATTTCAAAATGGCTTCACATCGAGGCTATGACGCCTAGAAGAGTCTTTACATCCTACTGACATGAGAATAGCATAATTTCCAAGGCAGAAGCTCGCTTCTAGTTAACCATTTCGTAGACTCGAATTATTTCCACCGTGACTACTTTTGTAAGCAAAGCACATCATCCGTTACAGCACACTCATGTGACTGGGAAATGTGGCCGCAGTGGTCTGGAGTAACGAACTATCACAGGTGCAGTGCGTGAGCTCAGGCATTTACCTTTAAGAGGCACAAACAGATTTACGTTACCTCTGATAACCTCAAGAGAAAGACGCTGCAACCTAGAATCCCCATCAAACATCACGTTCCTTCACTACCATCTGCGCAGATCCGGTTTACGTTGGGAAATGACATAGGCGAAAGTCATGGTACACAGAAATACTGTCGTCAGTAAACTTACTTACATTAGAAAATTTTAGTTTACTTGATGAACCGATAGCCATTTAAAGGAACAGTGCTCTTATTTTACTTGTACTTGATTGAACGAGAGACTTTAAAAAATTTTGTGCTGGACTGTGATTCTAATTCGTATCTCCTCTTTTGAGGATCTGAATCTCTCGGAACAGTATAGTTCAATCAATTCGTTCCTTTTCCCAAGACAGCAGTCATCTCTAGGTGTCCTCAAAAGGTAAGTATGTGGGTCCGAATCCTGACCCAGCACAAAAATATTCACAATTTCATTTCAAGCCCTATCACGTGCACACTGGCCTGCTAGTGAAAATTAACATGCATTTTTAGTGTCTGTTCACGTGTTACCAAAAAGGTGTCGTTATTTCTGGTCCAACATGCACACATCTTACTGTTGGTGAGTAAGCAATTGATACTTAAGCTATATTCTTGGATGATAAAGAAGGACGGTAGGTGTGCGGTTCGATTGTCGCTTAGGAACAAAAATTTGTATCGTTATTCAAACACCTAGCAGCTGGTTAGAAAAACCAATACGTAACATTTGATTTCACTTAGTTAACAATCGGATTACATGTTGGGTTCGTATCTCCGTCACAGCACTTAACATCATGTTCTTCATCTTTAAATGCATGCTCACTTTTTCCTTCTGAATGTAGGTATATCAGACATCTTTCATGGTTAATTAAAAGGGACGAAATGGTCTTCATAGGAGTCCCAGTTTATTACAAAAATTGACGTCTTTTATTTTTAAGTTTAAATTTGGTTACTGATATTGACGAACATTTCGGTAATTCATGACTCTTCATGGCTAGTCAGCAATACGATATGATTTGATTACATAAATACTTGTTCCATAGATCATGAATACGAAACTTCGTAATGATATGGAATGTGTCATTTTAATGGAAGATTTCTTTAAATACTGTGATTCAACTTCTTTACAACAGTTTTTTACTCTACCTTTCTTTCTTTTTTATCTTTATCTCTCTCTCTCTTCTCTCTCTCACACGCACACATTCTATTTTTTTTTTTTTTTTAATTTGTCTGTTGTGCTCGACTATCGGCCAGGCACGAAAACGTCAGTGAGTGAGTGTCTCAGTTTTGAGTACACTTATGAAAAAAATATAAAAACAACTACGAGCCTTACCGATTTATGATGCTCAGTTTGCAGTCTGTCCCGAGTATTGTCAGTAACTACGCTTCAGTCCCTAAACCTAGTTACAGAAATGCGAATCAGACGCATTACGTATTGCAGGCTGTGGCAGCCACGTCTTTGAGACGGCACCTATGGCCACTTTCCAGCCCACTGTAGGATCATATTGGTTCGTCTGCTTCCTGTTGATACTGTAACTGAGATTTGGCAACAAGGCAAGGTATGTTTGGCAACTCTGTGATCGACAAGTTACTTCCTGGTGTGCACGGAATTAAGCATTAAAGTTCACTAGATTTTGCCCGTCATTTCCATTGAATAATCTGAGTTACTATAGTTTGAGGTGTAACAAAGGATTGGAAGTTTACGGTTTTCAGCCCAGGAAAGTAGCTGCACGTGGAAATCGCAACTAATCTCGTTCTTTAAATATCGGTTTACGAGCTCTACCACAATTGGCCTCTTAAGAGGAAGACCAGAAAGATACCTCTTCGCCAGCTGTGTGGTATCGTGCTGACCTGTAGAAAGCGTCAGTTCTGGTCTGCGGTTCCAGTCTCGCTGCCTGCAACGTTCTTATATCCCTTCTGTGAAAGAGCTACAAGCAGTCAGATCGAACACAGGTAAGGAAATCGCAAGAAAATACTTTCGGCTCATAGTGCAATGGTGGAAACTAACAATGTTGCACAACAGGTAACACCTCTTTCCGCTGCTGACAAGCAAATTTTGGGTTCCTATATATACATAACTTTATTTATGAAATGCCACATTTGCATACCTCTTGAGTATGACACAGCATACCAATTAAACACAGACCCAATCGAAATCAAAGTGAGTAGTATTTTACTAATTCGTGCCGATAGAGGCACGACTGTGTACAGGTACTCAGTATTATTAAAACAGACTTTTGTCGTAAGGTTATCGTGGGTAGTTTTATTTCATTTCTGATAATACAGTGCACAATTTTCGTAGGGTTTCTTTTAGTGTTGTTAAAACATGAGAGAGAAATTAATCATCAACGATACATGGGAATTCTCTGATGTTATCTATAACAGTCTGACGAAGCACATGCAGTTTATTGATTACATGCATGTAGAAAACTTGTTCTGAATTAAAGTTGTCAAATTCAGATGTTCAAATGTGGGTGAAATCTTATGGGACTTAACTGCTAAGGTCATCAGTCTCTAAGCTTACCCACTACTTGACCTAAATTGTGCTAAGGACAAACACACACATCCATGACCAAGGGAGGACTCGAACCTCCGCCGGAACCAGCCGAAAGCTGTCAAACAAGGTTTGAAGGAGAATAAAATGCCACTACCACATGACAGTTAATTTAGAAAATACACTCCTGGAAATTGAAATAAGAACACCGTGAATTCATTGTCCCAGGAAGGGGAAACTTTATTGACACATTCCTGGGGTCAGATACATCACATGATCACACTGACAGAACCACAGGCACATAGACACAGGCAACAGAGCATGCACAATGTCGGCACTAGTACAGTGTATATCCACCTTTCGCAGCAATGCAGGCTGCTATTCTCCCATGGAGACGATCGTAGAGATGCTGGATGTAGTCCTGTGGAACGGCTTGCCATGCCATTTCCACCTGGCGCCTCAGTTGGACCAGCGTTCGTGCTGGACGTGCAGACCGCGTGAGACGACGCTTCATCCAGTCCCAAACATGCTCAATGGGGGACAGATCCGGAGATCTTGCTGGCCAGGGTAGTTGACTTACACCTTCTAGAGCACGTTGGGTGGCACGGGATACATGCGGACGTGCATTGTCCTGTTGGAACAGCAAGTTCCCTTGCCGGTCTAGGAATGGTAGAACGATGGGTTCGATGACGGTTTGGATGTACCGTGCACTATTCAGTGTCCCCTCGACGATCACCAGTGGTGTACGGCCAGTGTAGGAGATCGCTCCCCACACCATGATGCCGGGTGTTGGCCCTGTGTGCCTCGGTCGTATGCAGTTCTGATTGTGGCGCTCACCTGCACGGCGCCAAACACGCATACGACCATCATTGGCACCAAGGCAGAAGCGACTCTCATCGCTGAAGACGACACGTCGCCATTCGTCCCTCCATTCACGCCTGTCGCGACACCACTGGAGGCAGGCTGCACGATGTTGGGGCGTGAGCGGAAGACGGCCTAACGGTGTGCGGGACCGTAGCCCAGCTTCATGGAGACGGTTGCGAATGGTCCTCGCCGATACCCCAGGAGCAACAGTGTCCCTAATTTGCTGGGAAGTGGCGGTGCGGTCCCCTACGGCACTGCGTAGGATCCTACGGTCTTGGCGTGCATCCGTGCGTCGCTGCGGTCCGGTCCCAGGTCGACGGGCACGTGCACCTTCCGCCGACCACTGGCGACAACATCGATGTACTGTGGAGAGCTCACGCCCCACGTGTTGAGCAATTCGGCGGTACGTCCACCCGGCCTCCCGCATGCCCACTATACGCCCTCGCTCAAAGTCCGTCAACTGCACATACGGTTCACGTCCACGCTGTCGCGGCATGCTACCAGTGTTAAAGACTGCGATGGAGCTCCGTATGCCACGGCAAACTGGCTGACACTGACGGCGGCGGTGCACAAATGCTGCGCAGCTAGCGCCATTCGACGGCCAACACCGCGGTTCCTGGTGTGTCCGCTGTGCCGTGCGTGTGATCATTGCTTGTACAGCCCTCTCGCAGTGTCCGGAGCATGTATGGTGGGTCTGACACACCGGTGTCAATGTGTTCTTTTTTCCATTTCCAGGAGTGTACTTTTCTGACGTATTTTGGCACGATGTGTTCTCATCATACATAATACACAAGTTTCGATTTGCATCTGCTGCATGGCCATCTGTTAAACCTGAAAAGAACGAAATGTCGCAGAAGTTAGCCCTTTTTACACACGTAACTAGCTTACACGTAGCTACAACAGCTCCAGAAGTTAACAACAATTCCTCCAGAACTTGCGTATTCCGCAGTGCTGTGAGATAATTCATATGGCCGGATCTAGACATCTGAGAGGCAGACAGTTACAGCTTTTCTTTTGCTTTGGACGCGGTTTTCAACAAACAGATAGCGCAATAGAGTAGCTCAAGTGGGAAGGAGCACTTCCTTTTTAAATTTATGCATCCTACACTGTAGGTAGTTCTGTGTAGATGACAGTTACGTTTTATTTCGGTGATTACAAAATAGAGTCGAATGTATGCACTGGGTAGCCGAGGCAGCTAGTTCATGGTGATTCGGTCAACCAAGCAAATGAACGTACTGAACACGTTGCAAACCACCACAGGCAGTCTGTGTGTCAGAAATCTCACCGAGTGCGGCGCAACGGCGTTACGATAGAAAAATGAGTCACTGGGAAGAGGATTTGCTGGTCTGTTGGATTGTTGATAGGTTCATATACTTATGGTGTGGGTCTGATTCCAGCTTCTGCTGATGGTTTTTGATAAAAGAGCAGATTCTATTCTCTTCTGGCTACGCCAAATGAAGAGGGCATTGTGATCTGAAATCACATTAAATATGATATTCCTTCTCTACCAAGTGGACGTTAGGTTGCACAACAATAAAGTCAGGAGAGGCGACATGTAGAAACATTATCAGCAGTAACCTCTCTTATACTAGTTATTTACTTGTAGTTACAAAACAATGGCTATGTAGGGTCAAAGGACACATATTCCATCATTTATTTGGACTTGTGTATGTCGATAAAATTGTTTCTCAACTGTGAATGCAACTCAGACCGCCCTTAACGCGGAATTTGATCTCTTCGTGACAATGCAGCTCCACTACAATTTGCTGTTTGTTCAAAACCTGCAGATTCCTCAAGTTTGAGCGTGAATGGGTTCGAATCCTGGCCCAGCAATAAAGCTTTCATTTTGTATTATCATGGCCTAGCATCAGAACACCTATCTGCTGGTGGATAATAATTTTGATTTTTAATGTATCTTCATTCGTTGTCAATACTAACGATATCTGACGTTTTTGACTCCCAGTGAGACACAGAACCATTTGCGAGGTCACTGTAAGTTCAAGGACGTTATTACGAGATGCTGGTGGAGAAAAATTCGGTAGCTGACTTCTCTTTGTGTGTAGTCAACAATGGTATGAGTGGGGTTCGATTCCCACTCAGCATTCCGATTCTGTGACCGTCCAGGGTGGCAGTGGGGAGGGAGGGGGCAGGGGAGTGTTTCTGCAATTGACTTCTTAAAACGGTATTCTAACGCTTTTATGCGCATTTTAAAAATGTCAGTACAACATCTGTTCTACTAAAATCATAAAGTTCTATCATACCAGATCTCAAAATCTACGGTATCGATCCTTTTTTTTCCCCAGACCGAGACACCACCAGTAGGAAGAACCTATGCGAACAGTCACAAATAAAGCACTGAAAGGAGGGTTGGGTTGTTTGGGGGAAGAGACCAAACAGCGAGGTCATCGGTCTCATCGGATTGGGGAAGGATTGGGAAGCAAGTCGGCCGTGCCCTTTCAAAGGAATGATCCCAGCATTTACCTGGAGTGATTTAGGGAAATCACAGAAAACCTAAATCAGGATGGCTGGACGCGGGATTGAACCGCCGTCCTGAAAGTAGGTCGTACTGGATATGTAGTCTGCAACGTCAGCCATACAGGTCCACTGCTCATATTGCCACTGTTGTGTTAGAATGCACAGACTCTGACAGAGGTAACTATCACTCAGCCCGTGTGCGGATGTAGATTTGGCTCGTCACTCGCAACGCTGCAGGAACCAGGGAGCGGCTGTACTACGGCCGTCAGGGAAGTGGCAGCGTATGTACTGTATATATGTAAGTATGTTTTTGCTACACGAAAATGCTGACTGCCAGATGGCGCCGCTAACCATGGAGTGTGTAAGCTCGATTCACAAAAATCTGCTAACGCTATTGACATCAGTTTATGGAGAGGCGGAGTACAGGCGAATTTCGCAATTCTATATATTTTCTCATTTTCATGTGTAAAAGAATCTTTTAGTGATTTCAAAATGCAAGTGGACATAGGTTGTTATTTTATTGACGTCACTTACGTCGCATCAATTCACCTTGCTACCAAGTGATGGAATGGAAACAAAAGAAAAGTAAGGATTTGCTCAGAATAGTCCTCTTACATAAAAACTGACACTTTAGTGTTAGAAAACGAAGTAGGGCAAAAGTTCTACAAATAGTAGACGGCATAGTTTGACTATATAAAATTACCTGTTAAGGGAAAGCGTTGGTCAAAATAAAAGCGGCACCAGTCATATTTGTAGAAGTGTGTCTGTACTCTGGCAACCCGTTAACAGTGTCAGTGAACTACAACCGACGTGGCACAGTACAGAACCGTTTCACATGGAGATGAACGTACAGCGTAGATAAACATTCCACGTCTAGACGTGTTTTGACCAGTGTCGTTAGATGTGGCCGGGTTGCTCATCGGGTAAGAAGTTAGGGTCAAGGTTCAAGGTTGAAGTCTCATGTAGGACACGAAAGTCTGACCGGTTGACGACTGGGCAGGTGGATGGCCATCGCGAAACAGTTGACTGCCGGCTAGTGATGGGGAGCTCGTGAATGAGTCGTTCAAATGAACGCTATACTCCAGTGAAGTGTCAACTAACCACTCAATTTCAATGAACTGGTACTTCAAACTCTTCACAGATAGCACACTCCACACTTTTTTGTAGTTCACTAACTCTGTTCCCCTCTCCCTCACCCACGTCACTCAACCTCCCTTCAGTCCTCCCTCTACTGCCTGTCGACGAATCGCATGGTATTTGTGGGGAACGATAGGGTTAGGAGGGGTTGGGAAGGTGAGGGGCGAGGGGAAGGCAGCGTCAGCTGCTTCCTGCAGTGCTGACAACATTACCCGTGACTATTTGTGCAGTTATATTTCGCGTCTTCGGGTAGCCTACCGTTGGCAGCGCTTGGAGATAAATGAATATTAAAGATACAAACGAAAAGGCTGGCTGTTTGAGCACGCACTGCCAATATGAAAGTAAAATGCTTACCTTCTGAGTCTGGAACTGAAGCATGGGTCGAATCCACGCTTGAAAGTTAATCGTTCATGTTGGATTGTTTATCTCGTACACATTATTGAAATAACTACACTAAATGTCAATTTAAGGATTGTCCTAATTATATTTAAAAAAATACACATATATTTATGAATAAACATCAACGAATTTGGCGAATGTTCAGAGATTTCCGTTTGATAACATGATTTGTTCCACTTTTTCCCGTCAGGCGATTTCTTCTGTCAGTTATAAGGTGTCCTGCCTTCAAGAACACTCTTTCACACGGCGTGGAGTTGCAACAATACACAGTCGTATTTTTGCAAGTTCAAAGAGCGAGGGGTATACTGACAGCCGTTCAGACCACCACTGAAGTGGATTGCCTTGTCTCTGTAGCACGGGCTCTTGTAAATATTTGTCCACTTCCACTATTGCAGCAGCTCTCGGGTGTGGACTACTCTGCAGCCTGGAAAAAACTTCGTCATATTCGAGCCAGAGACTAGAAGTAGATTCAGTGGTTGGAACTGAGATTGTTGCAGTAGCAGTGGATGTGTTCGTTGTGGTGTCACCGCCAGACACCACACTTGCTAGGTGGTAGCCTTTAAATGGGCCGCAGTCCGTTAGTACGTATACGTCGGACCCTCATGGCCGCCACTATCAGTGATTGCAGACCGAGCGCCGCCACACGGCAGGTCTAGAGAGACTTCCTAGCACTCGCCCCAGTTGTACAACCGACTTTGCTAGCGATGGTTCACTGACAAAATACGCTCTCATTTGCCGAGACGATAGTTTAGCATAGCCTTCAGCTACGTCATTTGCTACGACCTAGCAAGGTGCCATTATCAGTTACTATTGATATTGATTCATGTACCGTCAAGACCGACGTTCTTCATTAACGGATTAAAGTTAAGTATTCCACCAGCTACGTCCGTTTTTCTAAATTCTAA
The DNA here is from genome assembly GCF_021461385.2 of Schistocerca piceifrons. Lineage (NCBI taxonomy): Eukaryota > Metazoa > Arthropoda > Insecta > Orthoptera > Acrididae > Schistocerca > Schistocerca piceifrons. Next base: position 1,627,852 of record NW_025727757.1, read on the forward strand.
TTTCCTTGTCCTGTTCCAGACCTCACGCCAGCCTGCGTGTGCTAAAAAGCGTGCCTTTCGGCCTCCTTCTAGTAACACGATGTTGGCTCTCCTGCCAACCAAAACATTGGCGACGAGGCAAAACCGCGTTCTTATCGATATTGCCCTGATTTACTTGTGTAATGGCTTTGCCACAATCTCCAGATGTACTGTCCGAATTTTACCGCTTACAGAATCAGCAGACACAGTCCTTACTGGATGCCCTTGGACAGCTCATCCAGGGTCAACGGGCAATGCAAAACGATGTGGCAGCCGCCGATCCACAACTAACGCAGCCACAACACGGTGTTGCACCAACTTTTCGACCTTTTGATGCTGCACTGGAAAGCTGGACAGAGTGGTCACGCCAATTTGGATTCCATCTCCCCACTACAGAATTCAAGGTAACGATCGGCAGCCATTTTTGTTGTCTTCGGTCGGCATACAAACGTACCGAGTGATAGTTAAATTATTTCCCCGACGCGATGTATCAACTCTGTCCTACGACGACATTTTCTCTGCATTACATGCATATTTGAAAGAATCAGTCAATGTTGTTGCAAAAAGGTATACCTTCTTTCGTACAAAACGTATGGCAGGTCAAACTAATCGGGAGTGGGTTGCAACCTTGCAAGGCCTTACTAGGGATTGTGCTTTTGAGTGTCAATGTGGTCTCCCTTATTCAGATACTATGGTCCATGATGCAATTGCACAGAACGTTTCTGATGTTCGTATACGGGAACAGATTTTGAAACTAGGCAATCCCCCCCTTCAACAAGTGATGGACATATTGGATCGGCAGGACACACTTGACTTTGCTCAGGAATCATTTGAAACTTCACCAGCAGTGTGTCAGGTTAACCGGCCCGCCGGGCGAGCTGCACGGAGCGGTAAACAGTCCTCGCGCCCGGCCGCGCCCCTGCCGCCAGGCTCTCAGCCACGTGTGCTGCGCAGGCAAGCAAATGCAGTGCTAAAATCATGCCTGCGGTGTGCTACTAGACATTCGCGTGAGACTTGCCAATCATGCCAGGCTATTTCTATTTGCTTTTTCTGTAATAAAAAAAGGACATGTTCAGAGTGTTTGCTAGAAAAAGCTTACCGCATCTCGTGGTCGTGCGGTAGCGTTCTCGCTTCCCACGCCCGGGTTCCCGGGTTCGATTCCCGGCGGGGTCAGGGATTATCTCTGCCTCGTGATGGCTGGGTGTTGTGTGATGTCCTTAGGTTAGTTAGGTTTAAGTAGTTCTAAGTTCTAGGGGACTGATGACCATAGATGTTAAGTCCCATAGTGCTCAGAGCCATTTGAACCATTTGAACCAAAAAGCTTAGATCGGAAACTTGCAACCATTCCAGGCCCTTTGCTTCGCGCCGAATTCGAACCAAGGATACTCAGGCTCGTGAAATTTCGCCCATGGAAATTCATGTAGTTCAATTCACTCCTCCCAGTGCCACTCTCTCTAACAGTGACTGTGTTCGTCCCACAAATAGTGTGCGTCGACATCGCCAGAAATCCCGTCAAGTCGCAAGTGATTATTACCAGTGTCAGTTCACGTTGCACGAGACAGTTGCTCTTGTCGTCAGCAGGACAATAAACTTTTTCTAGACTTGGACATTAACAGCAAAGTGATACCATTCCAGCTCGATACCGGAGCTGCAGTTTCACTGATCAATCAAGACACGTACAAACAGCTGGGCACACCTCCGTTGCGTGCCACAAATGTTAAGTTAACTAGTTATTCAGGTCAAGATATCCCTGTGTTAGGACAGTGCAGCCTTCTTGCAACATACAAAGGACAAACAAAACTTGTGTCATTTTACATCCTTCGTTCTTCTTCTGCAGTGAACTTGTTTGGTTTCGATTTATTTCAGTTGTTTAACTTGTCTATAGTAAATCAGGAACTATCAGTGAACCAGACTGTGCCTTTAGACAGTGTTTCTCGTGTATGTGTAGAATTTGCAGACATTCTTGCACCGGGCTTTGGTTGCGCTAAGAACTATAAAGCACATGTGGAACTGAAAGTCACCGCACAACAGAAATTTTTCAGAGCGTGCAATGTTCCCCACGAATTGCGTGATGAGGTCACAAAAACATTACACGATTTGGAATCACAAGGTGTAATTGAACGTGTGCAGGCTTCTCTCTGGCATCACCATTAGTAATTTTGCCGAAACCTTCGAGAAAATTGAGACTTTGTGTGGACTTCAAGGCAACAGTGAATCCACAGCTAGTGATTGCAACTTTTCCTTTACCCCGCACGGAAGAGCTTTTTGACAAACTGTGCCCGGGTAAATATTTTTCGAAGTTGGACCTAGCAGATGCGTACTTGCAAGTACCAGTGGACGAAGAATCACAGCACGTTTTGGTGGTTAACACGCATCTTGGTTTGTATTGATTCAAACGACTGCCATTCGGGTGTGCATCCGCCCCTGCATTGTTTCAGCAATATCTACAAAGTGTTTGTGCGTCGGTCCCTACTGCAGGAAACAATCTGGACGATATTGTGATCTCCAGAAGGACGGAAGAAGAACATTTAGCCAATCTCAGAACATTGTATCAGGTCTTGCGACAAAATAGTCTTCGCTTGTGGAAGGACAAATGTGTGTTTTTTGCTCGTGACTAGCCCTACCTGGGACATGTACTCAATGCCCAAGGCATACATCCCTGTCCCACGCACCTTCGTGCCATACAAGACTTGCCTTCGCCGCAGAATTTGAAGCAGCTACGAGGCGTGGTGGGAAAAATCAACTATTATCATAAATATGTGCCACATGCCTCTTCCATTTCAGCTCCGCTTCATCGCTTACGCCGTAAAGGTGTTCCGTTCGTCTGGACGACGGAATGCGAACGCGCCTTTCGCCAGTTGAAATCGGCGTTGCTTTCCAATACTTGCCTTACGCCATTCAATCCCCAGAAGCCCCTTTTGTTGATGGTAGATGCATCGGAATTCGGGATCGGTGCTGTGCTTGCACACAAAGATGGATCGCACGATCGCCCTATTGCCTTTGCGTCCAAATTGCTCTCGTCTGCGCAAAGAAATTATTCACAGATCGACAAAGAAGCATTGGTTCTCGTATTTGGTGTTACAAAGTTTCATGATTTCTTGTATGGTCGTCGCTTTACCATCATCACAGACCACAAACCTTTGACATCGCTTTTTCATCCGACCAAGCCTGTACCTCCACGTACAGTGCAGAAATTCATTCGCTGGTCTATTTTCCTCTCGCAGTATCGCTACGATATCTAGTATCGGTCCACTGCTAAGCACGGAAACGCCGATGCGTTGTCCCGCTTGCCTGTTGCTGAGGATATAGCATTCGATTCCTCCGAACTTGCTTGCATGTTCATTGATGCGGAAACCGATGACGTGGTGAATCATTTCCGATTGATTTTCGTCGTGTAGCTACAGCTACAGCTGCTGACCCTGTCCTTGCTACCGTTCTGCGTTTTGTTGCTACGCAATGGCCCTTGTCAAAGTCACAGATCAGGGATCCGTTGGTTCGCCGTTTTTTTGCTCACCAGGAGATACTTTTTGTTCGATGTGGTGTTTTGCTGTTGCGTTCTGATAATGATCAGTCCAGGGTCGTGGTCCCACGTTCGTTACAGTCCTCTGTCTTGCAGCTTCTCCACCAAGGACATTGGGGTATAGTGAGAACGAAACAACTTGCTCGTCAGCACTGTACTTGCCACTTGCCCTTGGCAACGCTTACACATCAATTTTGCTGGTCCATTCTGGAGTGCTCGATGGTTGGTTGTGGTAGATTCATTCAGTAATTTTCCTTTTGTTGTTTTGTTGTCTTCCACGATGTCATCTGCCACCATCCAAGCGTTATCTGCTATCTGTTGCTTTGAAGGTCTTCCACAGACTATTGTTTCCGACAATGGCCCACAATTCATGTCCGCAGAATTTCAGTCATTCTGCAAGGCCAATGGTATTCAACATCTGACGTCCACACCGTTTTCGCCACAGTCAAACGGTGCTGCTGAACGATTGGTCGGGACTTTCAAGTCACAGATGTTGAAGTTAAAAGAGTCGCATTCTTGGGAGGACGCGTTATTCCTCTTTTTGTCCTCGTATCGCTCTCAGCCCCGAGATGGTCGCTCGCCGGCTGAGTTGCTCCACGGTCGCCATCATCGAACCTTGATGTCTTTGCTACGTCCGCCGCATCAGGTTCCTGCACAGCGGCAGACACCTGCATTTGCTCCAGGCGACGTTGTCTACTCTCGTCACTACCGAGGTTCACGGCGTTGGCTCGAAGGGCGCATTCTTCGCTGCCTCGGACGCGCTATGTATCTGGTTTTGGGGGCCTCTGGTGAGGAGCGTCTGCATCTAAACCAGCTGCGCCTCTGTCGTCGCACGGGATCTGCCGCTCGCCGTCTACTTTCAGCGACGGTGCTGTCCAGTCAGCGCCCTGGGGACCCATCTACTGGCTCGCCTCAGCCCCAGGTGTTACCGACGTTGCCTTCCCTTTTGCCCCATGGCGACGCGCCGCCGCCGCAGCCTGTTCTCCCGACGGCGACGCCCACAGTGGACGCGTCGCTGCAACCGCCGGGCGCCTGCCTGTGTCACATGCCGCCGATTGCTTCCCGTGCCCAGTTGTCCTCCGCCATGGAATTCTTGCCCGCTCCGGACCATATGTCGTCTTCGCCCGTCGGGTGCCCCGGCCCGATGGAGGTCGACCCTTTGGCCCCTCCCGTCTCTCTACGGGCGCATACACCGCATGTTGGCGTGCACCCTGGAGCAGGTTTTCAGGCGTTTCCTCGCTCCCCTCAGTCCGAATGGCAGGGTGCGGGTGGCACAGCCTCGCCTGTTGTTAAGCTCTCCACCTCGTCGCATACGTCAACATGTGGTCCTCCCCACAGTGGGCGGAAGCCTTATGCCTCAACCGTACTCCGATTTGCGGGGGAGGAATGTGGTGTCACCGCCAGACACCACACTTGCTAGGTGGTAGCCTTTAAATCGGCCGCGGTCCGTTAGTATACGTTGGACCCGCGTGTCGCCACTATCAGTGATTGCAGACCGAGCGCCGACACACGGCAGGTCTAGAGAGACTTCCTAGCAGGCGCTCCAGTTGTACAACCGACTTTGCTAGCGATGGTTCACTGACAAAATACGCTCTCATTTGCCGAGACGATAGTTTAGCATAGCTTTCAGTTACGTCATTTGCTACGACCTAGCAAGGTGCCATTATCAGTTACTATTGATATTGATTCATGTACCGTCAAGACCGACGTTCTTCATTAACGGATTAAAGTTAAGTATTCCACCAGCTACGTCCGTTTTTCTAAATTCTAATTTCTTTGTCCTGTTCCAGACATCACGCCAGCCTGCATGAGCTAAAAAGCGTGCCTTTCGGCCTCCTTCTAGTAACACAGTGTTGGCTCTCCTGCCAACCAAAATATTCGTCACAAATTTCTCACAGTCCCTGATCAGGTTTAATTTCACCTTCTCAGCAGAATTTTTATCTGGAAAACCAGTTCTTTGAACTGGGGTTTTAATGAACTTCCTTCTGCAAAAATGGAATTTTCCTCTATATTTCGAAACCGTCATTTTAGGTCCTTAGCCAGCTTTTCGGCCATTTGCTGCACGTCTACATGAATTTCAGTGTTATTAAGAAACCTGCAACCCCATTTTTTCAACGAGCAACTAAGGAGTATAACTTTAGAAGCAGTGAAAACATTTTCACTTGACCTTTTCTCCGTGCAGTCTTTGAACACTGTGAACACGTCACAGGCCTGTGTTACACTAGCAATGTCCTCTGCAGTCAGATCCGGATAATTCAGAGTGATAACTGTCATTAGGGAGTTCCGACGCTCGATTATTCTTCGCAGCATACCATAGGTTGAATTACATCTTGTAACAGTGTCCTGTCTTTGTGTCAGAACTGGCTCATTTAACTGTTCCTGCATCATTTTCAGTTTCGTGCAGGCCTGTGAACTTTTTAAAAAAAATTTAACTACTTTTTTTTTTACTTTATTCAGAATGGGTTGAATGTGTGGAAGCCCATTCTGAGCAATTAAATTGATTGTGTGTGCAAAGCAGGGGTTGTGTTTCCAGGCTGTGAGTCTTATAGTTGCCACAATATTAGCAGCATTGTAGCCAACAACACACACGACTTTTTCTTGAATGCCCCATTCCCTTGTGACACGACACAGTTGTTCGGAGAGTTTTTCTGACGTGGGCCTTTCGTCGTATTTAAAGCACTCTAGGAGGGAAGGCGCCAGCTCCAGGTCTGTCACCGACAAATAACTATCATCTGTGGTTGGGGTCCACCCATCCATTGTCAGCACAACCGCTTCCGCAGAATTAATTTTGACTCTCACAATGTCTTTCATCATGGCATACTGTTGTTGTAGTAGTGTATTGGAAATGGTCTTCCGAGCTGGCATTCTCTAAGCACCATTCAGTTTGCCTACAAAACTTTGGAAATGTTTGCTTTCCACTATGATGAAGGGCAAATAACCCTTTACAACAGTCTTCAGAAGTGCGAAATCTATCTCCTGATTTCTTTTGTTCGCAAGACGTTTCGGAAAGTACATAGGATATTTTCGATGATATTGATGTCTTCTGTCTGATAATGAAGTGATACTGTTATTTTGTGGAACCGACTGCTGTCCACTTCTGGCAATTGCTGGTGTTGGTTCTGGATCGTCCGGGTTATTTGTCCAAGAAATATCGGAAGATGCAGGAGCAGGGGGCGCTAAGCGCCTGACTGACAATGACACTGTTGGATGCAACACTCGAACATGACGCGCCAGATTAAATGTATTTCCTCCTTTACATGAAACACACTTAGGACAACAGTTGCACTTTGCTTTCCCATCACCTAAATCTCTGAAGAAACACCAAATTTCACTACTTTTACGCGATCGCGAGTTGCTAGCCATAGTATAAGAGTGAACAGACACAAAAACTGCTTTCCAAATAAAATAAATAAGGATTTTACCTGAAATCGTACCAATGACTATAGGTGACAGTTTACATTTTGAATTTGGAGGGTTATTATTCTCAACAAAAATAAAATCTACAAGAAAACTTCTGAATAATTACTTTAACGTAGGTATATAGACTTTGTGACAGTGGTAAACATATTCATTGTATTTTGGATTAAATTTTAAAAGGAACATAAAATTGGGCGGCATTTCATTGGTAGCTCTAGTTTGCAGTCCATGAATACAACAAATACGGTTTCACTTGGCACATAACGACTTTTTTGGGCGCTTCATGAGAAAGTGCCGAGCAAGATTAAATGTAATACCTTCTTTATATGTGACAGGCTTCTTTGTTTTCTTTCCTTTGTCCCCTTCGACCATGCTCTATTTAAGTTAACTCAGTCGCTGTAAGAGCGTAAAACGTTGCGTGCACGTTACTGCATAGTTCGGCCATCTGTTGGTAAAATTATGAATTATTACGAAGCTTTGTTGTACGAGCGAGGCGAAGCGAGTGTAGCCGCGGCCGAGCATCTTCGCCAGGCTCCCGTACTTCGTGAATGAACTACTTCATCTGAACACTTAATGGCAAGAGTGAAATGAACGAAGTAGTTCACGCGACTGACCGAGTTCGACCCGTCTCTACTGCCGGCAGGAAGCTCGACAGAGGCCGGGTCTTCCCCGAGCAGCTGACGCAGTGCGGCCACACCTGCAGAAAAGTAGTGGCTGTCATGGCGGGGGAGGGGGGATCTGCAGCAACTAGGCTGACGTCACGGCGGAGCGGACAGTGGCCTTGGTGTCGCAGGCATCCTCCGCCGCACACCGCAAAGTGGTCTGACGAGTGGGGATGTAGATGCTTACCTATGTTTGCGAAACGCTCCATCACATTGCTAATTTGTAAGTACTTCATGGCAAGGTTCGGTTTCTTTACCAGATAGGCGATGAACTAGACCAAATAGAACGAAATAGGATTTTCTGGGCGACAGCATACAACTACTGTCATTGCAGTACATATCATACACTTTATTTAGCTGATAAACATTGTTCTGTATTTATATGGAAAGCATTGGTACTTAAAAAACGAGTGTATACACCATATGAGGTTTACAGGTATAACAATGATTTCTCCAAATGATGCGATTTCTCATTTCGGATAGTTTTTGTAAAACTGGTTTGTCGACTAATGAGCTGCATTGTTTTCCTCTTCTACACAACGTTCACTGCCAAGAGTTGAAGCTCAGACTGAAGGCAGAATTTCTGTGCCATGGCTGGGATTCGACAAAGTGACTTCGCCAGAAGATGATGGGTACGAAACTCATTGAAACGTTGCGACAAGACGACGCCACCACTCGGCTGATAACCCGAGGAGAGTTCGTCGAGTGACCGCTCCGTTTCCGGGCTCGCGCCCCACCGCCAGACCCACCAGACTCAACAGTCTCAGCAAGCTGGAGAGAGCCTTTAATCTCCCCTGCACAGCCGACACAGCTGTAAGACTAGGCGACAGTGGTAAATGGGAGAATGGCGATGTTGAACTGCTGGAAAAAAAATTTTTTTGTCATAGTCTCTTTCATGGTTTTAGACCACTCTTTCTCACTTCTCTTTCGCGCTGCATCTGTCATTTCCTCACTGACGCTACATTTCCGCTCTAGTTTCCTGTTGCACTTTCTCGCTCTTTGGCCAGCTTGTGTCCTAATTCATTCGCAGGACTGCAGACTTTTACTTCTGATCATTCCAAGATGAGATGCCACTTCCCCTTGCGCAGTTCTCATTTATGCTCTTATTTATCTAAGATTGCTGTAATTTTTCAGGGAATCCAGCGTAACTGAATTGTCTGTGCATATTTCTCGTGCGTCGTCCTGAGCTTCTGTGCCTATATCTGGAACAAGCAGCATTTTCTAAAATATATTTTCCAGTTCCTAAAATTATTCTCTGTTCCCTGGCTCGAAATGCCTCGATAATGCCCACGCATAGCTCATACATGTCAACAGTCACAGTTACTTTCATCATTTCCACCGGAAGATGGCGATGGATTTGCAGGTATATGTGCAAACTGAAAAAGTAACTTCATGAACCATGATCGCTGCACCTCAGAACTCTGACGATGCTGAAATGACGGTCGAGCGGAGGAAGATTAAACTTTGATATCAGGACACAAGTGACTGCCCTTTTCCACTACTATAGACATATTCGTAAGGTACAAAGAACGAAATACAAAAGAACTGACACGTCAAAAAGAGTGAGAGGTAAACGATTTAGTGCTCGTTCCACAGTATCGAACGTGAAAAAGTGCTCATAGCTCATAAGGTATGCGTTTTAGAACTTCGTTTACTGGACCGTTTCTCTCTGATCGCCCTTTGTAGAAGTGTCCTTCTTATTCCACTGAACTGGCTAATGCGCTATATTGCAGTATCAGTAGCTTCAGAGATATTTAAGCTTGCCTCTCCATTACTTAATACTTACGTATTCCACTTTTTTGCGTATTGTTTCTTCCTGACTAATGTTTCAAACTTCAGTCTACTCTTCACCACTATTAAATTGTGAGCTGAGTCTATAACTGCTCCTGGGTATGCCTTACATTCCAATACCTGATTTCGGAACCTCTGCCTGACTATAATGTAATGTAACTGGAATCCTCCTGTATCTAACGGCCAGTATGTTCTCCAGACATAAGCCCTATCGAACATGACTGGGACAGATTGAAAAGGGCTGTTAATGTGCGACGTGACCCACCAACCACTCTGAGGGATCTACGCCGAATCGCTGTTGAGGAGTGGGACAATCTGGACCGACAGCGCCTTGATGAACTTGTGGATAGCATGCCACGGTGAATACAGGCATGCATCATTGCAAGAGGACGTGCTACTGCGTATTAGAGATACCGTTGTGCATAGCAATCTAGACCACAACCTCTGAAGGTCTCGCTGTATGGTGGAACAATATGCAATGTGTGGTTTTCATGACCAATAAAAAAGGCGGAAATGATGTTTATCTTGATTCTATTCCAGTTTTCTGTACAGGTTCTGGATCTCTCGGAACCGATGTGATGTAATTCATTTTGATGCGTGTATCTACAGGCAGATAGGATTTTCAAACCGTTTTAGCATCAAATGCTAAGCATTGTCCTAACAGAAAGCCTCAAGGTAGTACTATTGGACCTCCTCTTACAAAGTCAATACCGTCTTTAGTTGCTCATATCTCTGTTTTAAGTATGTGGGTATTTGCAAGTAACTTGAACCCTTCTTAAGCTGTTTTAAATGTGTGTTTATATCGTCGAATTTTTTTGACACTGTACCATACTGGCTCTATTCACTCAATGAGTGAATATATTTGATTGAGGGTTTGCAGAATAGTATGACGTATTTATCATATCTGTAAATATCTTGCATAATATTTGTTTTGCACTGGTGCTCTTTCAATGAAAGACAAATACACATTTTAAATAACTTTGTTTATTTACGTTTTATACATGCACAAAATAAAAAAAAACAATTGTTGACACATTTCTTATTATTCATTCTATCTTATATCCCTACATTATTCTTTAAATAATTGTTTTTTTTGTGCTATAAGTTCTGCTTCCATTGTGTTCAATCCAGCAGGAGCAACGTCGTATTTCCGTTCTCTGTCTGTAAACCAGGCTCTACAGTTTTAATATTTATAGGATTATAGTAGCAGCCCTCGGTGCTGCAAGCATACGTATGTTTACATATTGTTCTACATCATCTTGTATGCAACATTCACTTACATAACATACAACATCGTTTAGTAACGCTTTCACATATGCTTGCCACCGTATTTGTCTGTTGCAATCCGTAGTGCACTGCATAACCAATACAACTTCACGACACTTTTATACAGGTCGATTATGGTTGCCTTATTGCTACAGATGTTCATGTGAAGAGGAAGTTGAAAAGGATCGTAGTCTGTTGTCATCAAGCTCTCAGTGTGCTTCGTCGGCTAACAATGCTCGCCCTGACTCATATCTGTAAATTGTGTTTTACATTACGACGGACATTCTCAGTTTCTACTATAACTTCACACTCACAATCTCATGCTAATCCTACATTTACATGTTTTGAACCCTAAGCTAACATGTATGTACTAGTAAATAGTAGCATTCTGAAATGAACTGATAATATCATAGAGCTGTATGGCTTATGTACCTCTCTGCTGTATCGATGACCTCGAAATCCCAAGACTTAATGCAATAACATGCAAAAATTATATAGCACGACGACAGGGCAGTTAACACACTTTCTAAGCAGTGAAGACATAGTGAAAATGACACTGTGCAACGACTCTCGTCGGTAAGTACTATTTCAGTATCCACAGTCCAGTTCACTTCAGGATACAGAGACCAAGACCATGGGAGAAGCATAACTGATAAATCATTTGTAATTATTTGATGAAATTATGACATACACCTCAGGATCCAGAAGACAGCCCCTGGGTAATTACATATCCTGATGATTAAGCATGCACATAATTGAATCAGCACGTGTGAGGATAAAGAGATCTCTGGAATTAGCATTAGATTTGATCATCATGTGACGTCACAGCAGTGGGCAGGACATGCAGCTGCCTCAAGCGTGTTGCAACATGTGACCCTGTTTCTGTTATCATAATACTGAGGTCATTGAAACTGGAATATTTAGAAAGTGACATTGAATTGTCTGTAAAAAGAACACTCACCCCATGCTTGAGATAAGCACATCAGCCTTCTCCACTGCTAATCCATTTCAAGATCCTCTACTGATGTCTGGGGAGATCGAATCCTGTCTGCATGAATGGGTCCTTGACTAGATGCTTGTTGACTATTGATGACGGATTCCACTGAATTTTCCGTAAATGGTTGACAATCAAAGAGAACACAACGAGGTTTTCTACTGTGCATGATGAAGGTTTCCTTGATTTCAAGTGTTGATGTTCTGCCTGTGGAGCATCTCGATGACTGGCTAGCTGAGGATTCTTCAGAATGTTCTTCCAGACCTTTAGGAGAGCTGGTTTCTTAGAGCTGGGGGTGGGATGATGCTGAGAACAGGAAGTGTTAGAGCGATTGTACTCTGAATGCATCCCATAATACCTGATTCAGTGTGACATCTGTGTCCTTAGTATGAGCACTGTTGATCCTGGTCGAACAGTAATCTTCAGCAACAGAGCACCTATGATAGGGTTAGAGCTATGGATCTCAAAACACGAGCATTAGCTCCCCATAAGACACCACCAAATTTTTGGAGACTGTTCTTTCTCGTTTTGACTTTAGGTGCTACTTGTAAGTCAAGAGTTCTATCTAGCGCTGTTCCTATGTATTATGGTGTAATGCAGTACAACGAGACTTTGTCTCTGAATCTGTCTTCTGGTGTGCACTCTGACTGTCTTCTGCATAGATGTAATGTAGATACAATTATTTTCTGTGGATTTAGGTGGAGCCACTATTTCTTGATGTATACATCTAAGACTTCCATATCAGTGGCTAAAGAGGTTTCAGTATCAGAAACGTTGAGGCTCTGAGCCACCAAACAAATGCCATCAACATAAATAAATTTTTTTGAAGACTTTTGGTAAGCTGTGCATGTACAGACCAAAGTGGTAGTGGACTCAGAACAGACATTTGAAGTAAACTATCATTTGGTTTACATACCCTATATCTGTCATTGTGAGAATGGATATGAAATGCTCTATTGCTGAGCATGCTGTTAAGTAAGTCCTTAAATTGACGACACAATCGTGAATTTTTAAGGAAGTGCTTCTCACCAAGCAGTGTCGAGAACAGCTGATAGGGCCAAAAAGGCAGCTACACTTACTAATTTCTGCTCATACTCATTTTCGATATAAGTAACTAGATACAGTGTCTCTTCCTTAAATTACTTTCGCTTCTTAAGCTGGGCTAGCGCCTTTATTCTTAACGAAAGAGTGTGTTTCGATTGTTACTATATGTTGAGAGTTGCACTCTGTAACTTCGTTGGTGTAACCAATAGTCCATGGAAAATGTGGTTCATTAGTCAGCATGGTATGTTTTCATTATTTCTATTTGCTTATTTCTTTAATATCTGAAAACAGTTTACTATTCACATTCACCCGATAGGTACTTTCCAATTACTTACACAGTTCCAAGATATGCTATTAGATGATGGCGTTCAAGCCTACAGAATTAATAGCCACATTGTATTTACCATGATTGGCATATCATCACGCAATACTACGTAACTTTGTTAAATATGGTTAAATCTAAGGCAATTCCCTGTTTATTGTTTCTTTAACAAGCTAACAATAGTTGATTGGCAACCAAAGCGTGTAATGAATGGTAAAAAAATGGAAATGAAGTCCCATGCTTCTTTACAGAGCGTAGGGGAACGATGTGGGAGACCCGCACCGCCTTACTAGGCAAGGTCCTAATGGAGGTGGTTTTGCCGCTGCCTTCCTCCGACCATAATGGGAATGAATGATGATGATGAAGACGACACAACACCCACTCATCTCGAGGCAGGAAAAATTCGTAACCCCGCCGGGAATCGAACCCGGGACCCCGTGCTTGGGAAGCGAGAACGCTACCGCGAGACCACGAGGGGTGGACAATGAATGGTAAAGCAATGTGTTTTTGCGATCAAGAAAATTAAAAGGTTTCGTAATTAAGTTTTAATGTTTTAGAAATACATAAGATCGCTTATCTGCAGCGCCTAATAAGTCAGGTCTTAATAAAATGTGGTTAATTTCAAGATCATTCGTCGACTACCTCAGAGTGACTTTGTTAACGAATGTCTGTTTCTGAGTTGCTGATCCCAATTACAGTCACTGTTGACAGGGGAGAGGTGAAAATGAAAATATTTAAGTTTAGTACAAGCAGCAATGTGCCTTACCAAACGTGTTACTCTTTGAACGGATATGCGCTTAATGATGTAGTGACGCTGTCCATCTTAAATGTGAGGCTCTTATTTGGTTTGGACACAGCGTGTAATCCTGGCGGATTGGAGGACGATGTTATTCTTACAGCTGAGTCCTGGCATTCGCCTTATGAGTGGGTTAAAACCTTCCTTTAAAAAAGCATCACCTGCGATTGTTTGACGATCGTTATGGCATTTTGTGTCCTGTTACATTGTACCAGTAGTCTTTAAGACTAATGCTTAGGAACTAATCTCTAGTATGATACGAAGGGATTTGTAACATAACCGTGTAAGTCAGAAGTAAGTGCCATGTTATATAGAAGAAACTGGAGTCCTTCTGAATGGTGTAGTGGTCTATGTCTTTGTATAGTCAATAGCATAGCTACATCATATTTAGAATTTCTGCTGTCATGACATCAGATAGGTTTGTTTTTTGCTAATGTAGTTATGTCAGATGTATATATCATACTGAAGGTAATATTACAGATAGGGAAGTGGTCATGGATGTAAATGAGGTGGAAGATGTAACTGTGCGAGATCAAATTTGACAGTGTTCTGAAACATCTAAGTCGAAACGAGGCCCAGGGAGTAAAGAGTCTTCTGGCAGGATTACAGGCAGCCTCGGGAGAGCCGGCCACGGCGGAGCTCTCCCACCTGTTGTGCCCGGCGTATGAGACAGGCGAAGTACCCACAGACCTTAAGAAGAATTTAATGTTATCAGTTCCAAAGAAATCAGTTGCTGGTAGGTGTGAAAATTACTGAACTATCGGTTTAATAACTCGTCGTTGTAAAATACTAACACAGATTCTTTACAGAAGAATGAAAAAACTGGTAGACGCCGACCTCAGGGAAGATAAGTTTGGATTCCCGAGAAACGTGGGAACATGCGAGGCGCAACTTGACCAAATGGAGGGTCGGTTGGTAGGACACGTTCCGAGACGTCGACAGGTAACCAATTTAGTTTTGAAGTGAAGTGTGGAGGGTAAAAATCGTAGGGGAAGACCAGGTGGTGAATACAGTAAGGAGATTGGGATGGATGTGGGCTGCAGTATGTACTTGGAGATGAAGAGGCCTACAAGTTATACAGTAGAATGGAGAGCTATTTTTAATACCAGTCTTGACACTGGGGGGCGCAACAACATCTCTCTGTGTTATAACATCTTATTTTCCAGTTGGCGTATTTCTTCATTGTTTATAACTGACTGTCAGAGTACCTCTGAAGATAACGTGAGGAATGCATATTTATTTAAAGTAGGGGTAGTTGAAAATCACAGGTTGGCGATGAAGGATAGATTTCGTGGATCCACTGTATTTTAATCTACTCGACTTGCTTAGCGATGATTCCTGCTTGTTTGTGAAGGGGCTGACCTGCTCGTTAATTCTGCCACATGTCGGGCCCTGACAAAAGTACGCAGTGTCATCTTTGTACAGGCTTCTTCTTTCGTTCCTCGATCTTTAGCGACGTCAGCCGTGTTGTTGGTGTGTAGGAGTAGAGACGTGACTGTCCCACGTGGCGTCGCTGCGGCTGGCTTAATGCTTGTCGAATGGTGATCACCAAGCAGCGCTTGTACTTACCTGTTTCCAGCAACGTTTTTAGTAAGCTGCACACTTTGGCATTGGAAGTTCAAAAGTAACGTTTCAAAGAGCAGCCCAGCATGCCACAACCAATGGAAGGCGCGTTCGCCGTCCACGAGAAAGCGTGCCGGCGTTGCGCCTGCCGTGTTGCGTTCAGCCCGCGTCGCTCTGCTGCTCAGTCCTGGGACCGGGTCACCTGTGCTGTGGTTGCCGCTGAACCCGGCTTGTTCTTGTGCCATTATGTTGCTCTATTCCTTGAATAATTTTAGTCTGTCTCGAAAGCTTTCCCTGTCACTGAGAGCACGGTAATCTATGATTTGGTGTTGTTTTTTGGCCTTTCGGGTTGGGAAATCATCTTGATTTTATCTTGCTTCTATTTTAGAGAGTCTATTTTCAGTTTCATGGCCGCGATCAAGAAACGTCTGATGTGTTTGAGGCAGGTGTCTTGTGAAAGGAGTGATTTATTTTGTTATCTTCCAGTGCCTCCAGTCTCTGAGCTGCTTTCTTTCCATTTCATATTCGTCAATCTTATGAAGTAGTGGATGTTGAGCGGTTGCATTCGGATTTTCGAGTATTATATCTTCGTCGGTTTCATCGAATTTTGGATACCGTGGATGACCGTGAATGGTTTTCTAGCACTCTGAGGAACTTTTTTGAGGTCGTCAGTAATGAATGACATTCTCATCTGCTATTAAGGATGGCTGTTCGCAAATGGTGTGCTATGACCTGTTGGAAATTTTTTCCAAAAACTACTGCTATTGTGGGACCTAATTCTTGTGATTACCTCGCACATCATTTGGTGGGTTTCTCTTCTTATTAGGTCATTGAAAATGTTCAAGCCAATCGTAGCATATCCATTTGGTTTGTGCCGTATGGTCTATAGACTTTCCCTACTGTTTCATTTTGTTTCTTATGTACGTCAGGAGTCTTTCTCTTTGTTATGTTATTTTCTTCTTAGGGTAGTTTTAGGTATAGCAGGTTGTATTGCTTCCACTTGTATTTGGTGATTACAATATGTTATAAGGAGTGGTTTGAAAAGTTGATTCGTTAGGTTTTCTGTTAAAACGTATCAATCTGAATTTTTCGACTATCCGATTTCGTGAGTTTATGATCGTTTTTCCTAGTTTTTGTGGTTCACAGCATAATAAATGTGAGGTATTCGTTAGCTATGCAGTCGCCAAATTCAGTATAGCTTCATAATCTGGGTAGCTATGTTGTACGTAGTATATGTTCTAAGATAGAAGTGCCATAGTGATTGATAAAAGGCGGCGAGTCATTTCTGAGTCTTGCGTGATTCAAAATGGCTACAACAAGTTTAATATCTTTCTTGTTCAATTTTTCAGCAAATATCACAGATCTAGTACTGAGTCTCCTGTTCCTTTAGCTGGGCAAAATGAGAGTATATAATTCACGAGATCAGTTGGCAGTACCGCGGCAGGATACATCGTTGTGGTGTTTTATATGAAAGACTCTGAAGCATCTATCTCAGCTTCTACTATGGTCTGGTTTGCGTGACAGATACAGTTATCTAGATTGATTTCTCTACCTGCTCATGGGGTACGTGCTGCGACTATAATACCAACTTCTTTTTCTCTTATTATGCCTTTAGGGAGTTTGTTTTTAGAGCAGAAACCCAGCGTGTTAATGCAGATAGTGGCAATATCTTTCTTAGGCTTGAATGTGAAGGTTAATTCTTGCTTCCTGGTGTCTCAGGCTAGGTTGGGCATAGGCCTCCTTGTCTATCAATATGGCGATATAGAAGTGGATCCGTGTTCGCCAAAGAACGTAGTAGGAGCTTTTTAGAAACTGCTGTTATTATTTCCCTTCTTTCAAATGTCATGTTGGGAGGGGCTGTAGTGAAGACTCAGAGTATGTTTTCCGTTTGATTGTTTTCGTGTCATTCTTGGACGAAGACCGTGATAGTTTCATCAATGCGCTTAATGTTTTCAGTTCTGTTTACTGAGATAGGCTGTTTTGGTCTTTCTTTGCGACTCTCATCACTATTAACGTTATCAGTGTTGCAGCTCCTGCATTTTGGTGCTTCTTGTTTCGGGTCTATTTTGTAATTAAAAATTCTATGTGCTCGACTCCGTTCTTCACATTTCAATTTATATCGCAGCTTTTCGTGTCTTATTGGAAAGTGTTGCAATATGGACGTTGCTGTTATTGAGGAGGTAGTGTTTAAATAGTCCAACCTTGTGAGGTACACAGTGCATTCTGAAATGGTGAACAAGTGGCCTGTTAGTTGGTTGTTTGTAACTATAGATGACTGGAAGGAATAGCGGGGAATTTTGATTTAGTTTTCCGGTACCTTTAGGTCCCCTTCAGTTTTTTCGTTTGTTATATCACGCTCAAAATTGGTTATCACAAAGGCGAGCGTGAGTCTGTGTGGTTTTTCTTTTGCTTAGTGTTTGGCGTGCGGTGTGATTTCTGTTACTGTTGCTTCAGATCGGTAAGTAACTCAAACTGTTCTCTCGGGTTTCGATATCTGATGGGTGTGTTGTGATGTTGGCAAATTTTTTCGGATTTTTTTGTGAACGACTTGGTGGCCCAGGCAACTGTTTTAGTGCAGGTTACAATGATTTGGTGGTTTCTTTGCCACCTTCTTAGTTTATAGTTTATTGAAGGGTGTGCTAAAGTGCCATAAGTTGTGTTGGATGTGCTTTAATTCCATCTGCATCCAACCAGTTGTAAACCTTGTTCTTCGTGAGATGTATTTGGATGAGTGTAAACTATTTGTAATTCGAGTATCGTGTTTGTGGCGGCTTTGCCTGTTTACTTCGGGTTTCTTGTCTGGGTTTTTGGCGTAGCGTTGCGTTTCTGGAGATCTGGTGGAGACAGAGTTTTCTACTTCAGTCTGGTGCGCTGAAAACTGTTATTGCACATCGGAAACAGGACGATCCATAGTCCCCACGCCCTGCTTGAGAACTCCCGCAGTCAGCGTTCTGTGCCTTTAGCCACGGCAGATGCGAGTTGGTCGTCCCCGTCTCAAAGTGTGGCGGTTGTGCAGACTGGTGATCCCAAGTCTGAATCGCTCTGACAATGCTGCATTTGACGACAGTGGCGCGAGTTATGCATGATGCACTGTGCACTGGACATCGTCTGAGTAACACGCTTGCTGTCGAACAACTACGTACATGTAACAACAGTTCAATCAGTTTCGGCTGCGAGAATGCTTGTCCCCAGATATATCAGAGGAAAGCCCTTAGTAGGTATATCGGTTGCAGAAGTTAATGCTTGATACCCCACGAGTCAAAGGGTTGTAAAAGGTGATTCCCTGACCACCCATATCTGCTCGCTGGTTCGCCTTCGTGAAGACCAGAACGTGACAGCAGCGGCTGTAAGCAGCAGCAGGGAGTGGCCAGTGGTGGGGCTTCCAGTCCTTTGCTGCTCCTAATTGGCTGAAAGGCCCACGTGTAGAATGATTTCGTGGAGAGGCTCGGAGCTCGGGGAATCGAAAGCTGGCCGTCGGCGCCCATGTGGCCGACGTGGCGGGTCGCGGGCCCTCTGGAGCGGAGTTCTGTGTCGCGACGCACACTGTTCTCGAGTTTCAACACGCGTTCGGATAGCGATAATCTCAGTTTGTTATCCAAATTTGGGAGTCATGTTTTTTGAGTGACCGTCTTCCTGTTGAGTTTGAACTGTGTATTTCGTACAGCCAGTCGAAAGTAATTTCCTGGACTTGGCTGTGAATGTTCCCAGTACTGCGGTCGGAACTCGGGATCTTGCCTGGGGGTAAGTAGGTAGAATGAGGGCCGTTAACTACTGGCTTTCGAGCGATGAGGTTCGATACTTTCCAGCGGGTCGAGGCTCGGCTGGCGACCACTGTGTCGAGCTGACTTTACGCGTGTACCGGTGGTGCAGGACGCTTGTCTGGGTGGGCCGCTAAGCGCCCCCAGTGCGCCCCGTGTCGGCTCTGGCCGCCACCACCTAAAGAGGAGGCCGCGGCGCGCTCTTGTGACGTCACGCAAAGCGGGCCAGGGTTGGCTTGGCGCTGCGCTGACAGAATCGAGGCGCACGGCCTGCAAATCTTCGTCAAACGGTTTTACAGAATGTGTTGAGCTGCCGGCGCCCCCTGCGGCCAGGCGGGCCGCACCCGGCACCTGCCTCCCTCGTGCCGCTGCGGCCTCTGGTTCCACTGCGTCCAGCACGAAAATCGCGGTTAACACTGCGGGTGCCTGCTAAGTGCGCGATGAGTCCTGTAGTTTCACAATTCACGAAAATCACTCCACTTACTACTATTTATCACAGGATATTCCGTTGGGCTGGGTACTAAATTCACACAGACACTCCTTTACTTTGCTCACTCAGGTTTTATTTGAACAAATGGGAGATCTTCTATTGATTACGAATCACAACAATTTCGGCGTACTGTGTGTTTTTAGTGAAGCTACTATGGCACATGTTTTCCAGGACTCACAGTACTGGCACAAGTTTATCCTTCCACAGTACTGTTTCTGTAAATACGCCTTTAAGTAATGTTCTTCCTTGCTCAAGAGTGGCACATGGAACTCTAACTATTAACATCTGCCATAGTACCCTTACAAACCTCTAGCTTAACAAATCACCATCTTGTCTCTCAAACCCAATAATGCTAATCTCATATAACTCTGCCATTCGACACTTTGCGTTCACTTCAAGCCACATTTCACACAACAACTCACGTGTTACTTTATTACTATACCTGTTTGAGCCAATCTGTGTAATCGAACCACTAATAAGCTAAACAAACCCATTTACACTTTCATGCACACACCACTTCAGTCATTGGCCCCTCTCTTTTGATTTTATAAGTATCTGAATGTCTCTTGTCATGGTACTTGAATTACAAATCATGTAAAAGTACATCTTTCACACACATATGGAAAATTTCCTTGTTTCAGACATAATGTTATATACTAATATCATACATTATACATTAATAAAACCGACAAACTGCAAAGACAGATCCTCGACGGAAAACGGAGATAAAACGTCCTACGAACATGTGTCCAGAAATGCACCATCGTCATGGTAGATGACCCTGACGAACGGGAATTTCTCCGACAACATGCTGCGTTCTCCTTGTATATAACAGGCCGTGTGATTGACGCAGCCTATTGTATAAACAAAGCAATTCCCAACAATTTTAGTAAGTAGTCTCAGTGCATTAGAATAGGTAGACAGAGGCTACCACTCACAAATAAGCACACAGTTATAAATGAAGGAGACGTTAGGAAAGAGAAGTACTGGCTGTACGATATGAGATTTAATGACGTTTGATATTGTCATACCAGGTACACTCCATTTTATTGCTGAGTTTAATGCAGTGTTGTGTGGAAACAGTTATTTGCGAAAAATACTGAAGGAGGCTACAGCGAGGATTCTGAAAAGGGAGACTGTTCATTGTTTCTCCTGGCCAGATTCCTCTCGGCTGCCGAACACAGCTCTAGACCTGCAGGGATGCTGGTTGGGTCCCACCAAAGAAGTATCCTGTTCTTCAGTAGAGGGAGCGTCGTTCCATTGCAAACGAAACAGACGAAGAGCACTGGTCCTTGCACCATCGTAACTAGATGCATATAGTACACTAACTGCGCTATTCCCTGAGCTTGGTGGAACCCAATTCTGATAATAATTCCTATTCCACTTAATATAATGGCTTTAACTGACATAAAAAGACATTGCTTCTTCGAGGCAAATTTCTTGTTATCAACAATTTTGAGTTGCCGCATGGAGCACCGATTACATAGGTACATGTATCCAATCAGTCCGAGACAAACCAAGTTGAATGCCACAGACACTGAAATCCCTGCAAGGACTACTATGCGACTGTGGATGAGGTAATATTCACTCGTCTTTTCCAAAGCAACAGCTGCCACACATACTATACTCCACGGTATAAACACACACAGCATCTCACGACGGAATAACTGGCTTACTTCAGCAGGTAGTAGCTGGTTAGGAAGCCTGAGATGGCGAACACAAGAATACATCTGGTAGCAGAATGAGTTCAGCCAGATACAGCTGAGAAGTGTGAGGGCGCTATCTATCAGCACTGCTGTAGGTAAGTCAGGGACGCCTGCCATACGATACACGACCTCAGAACACAGGATCTGGACTATGCACGTGATCTGAAACGACAAGAATATCTTCCCAGGCAAGTTACGTAACTGGGGAAGATACATGTATACTCCGGCAGTCGAGAAACGGAAAATGATATTTATCAGTATAAATGAGATTTCTAAAGGCTTCAAGCTGTCAATTTTGAAATCCTTGTATCTCAAGGTAGCGTTGTTTAAACTGTTTCTGTAGTTCAGGGTTTCTTCTGTTAACTTTTGATACAGTATGCGGATAGATTTAGTATATCCAACTGGGAAACGTTGAAATGGGTAATGAAAGAGCGTACAATCATCAGAAGCCTTAAAGGAGGAAAAATCGCTACACTTTAGCAACAGAATAGCTCTGGAAACAGAGCAGATGGCGTCTGTAGCGTTCGACTGCAGACACGATTGATCATCAGGACTATCGAAATAGCAGCGAGCATCGTGTACGGACTGTATCATACTAAACGGGACGTCCTGACAAATGCCGTACGAGTTGACCGCCATCCAGGCCAGAAGACAGAGGTTGACGTTTATCCTCTGCGTGTAGGCCAGGTAGCTGGTGACGGGTATGTGGGGCGACCTCTGCACCACGTCGTCCCACAGCTGCTCGCGGCACTGCTCGCGCTGCTTCACGGCTTCCAGTGGCAGGTCTTCCAGCGGACACGTGGGGTGGTCCAGGGCGTTCACCAACAGCTGCACGCAGTCAGTGTTCACGGAGAGCGTATCGTGGCTTCTGTCCTCCAGCTGCCACTCCTCGTCTGCAAGAAAACGACAGCAAGTAGGTGGTGCCCGTACACTGCAGGCAGCTGAATCCAAAGTCTTCTCTGGATGAGGAGCCTGGGCGTTGTTTACCCACATTACCCAGGTTCAGTTACCCAGAACTATGTAAGGCGGCATGTCAACACAAAGTAAGAGTATTAACAAAGACAGATATCATGTTACTATGCGCGTCTATTTCATCCACAGGGTGTCCAAGAAGTCCCTGCATCGCTCTTGATGTAGTAAAAATAAGGAAGTAAATAGGTTTTATTGATAGTCCTGCACTGAGGATGTTAAAAAAACAATGTTGTCAGAATTATATTTTTGTTTCAGAACTGCAGTCTTTGAGTTCCGAATCCATGGACCAACAGTTATCTTGTAATGGAGAGATCAGTGGAGGATTCGTGGGTGCATGAACATCCGCAGATAGGAAAAACTATGTAAGGTATGATGAGACCATTTGCCTCAGTCCCCCTCGTAAAGTAGCCATGCCTGATTGAGATAAATGTCCTGTATTTTTAGGCTGTCTCAAAGACAGACCACATATTGGAAGCAATAAAAAGTGACAGGAAACGTGTGTCACCCACTCTTAATCAGATGAGCAGTCTCCAATGAAAATCATTTACAAAAGAGCAGTTGGACTTCAAGCATCTTCTTCAACAATGCACGACCACACTGAAAAAATATGAATACGAAAGGATTTAGGCCCATGTTTGTTACTGAATTATCTGACAATGGTGTGGAGCAACGATTTGTAACCTACTGTACTTCGTTGTGGCGACTTCTGCCATGTCTCGCTCAAGAATGTTATTTACCTATAAATGTCCCATATACCACTATTTGATCAGGAAAAAATTGTTTTCTTGTCTAAGGAAAGTACCCATTATCAGCAAGAGTTGGAAAGGAACCTACCTCACATTATGTGGGCCAGAGTTGGAAAGGAACCTACCTCACCTTATGTGGGCCATTGTGTGATCAGAATACCTGTTAGGACCACATTCTTTTGAAGCTTGCATGAATGGGAATTTCCAATTCTCTGTACAACAGAAGTTTCCAGTATCTCACCTCCATGACAAGGCAATCACGGATCTTGTGTGGTTGTAGAAGGAAGGAGCTTGAGTCTCATTTTGTTGTTCAGATGTGTGGGTTTCTTAATGAACAACTTATTCTCGGATTCTATTTGGTTCTGCAGCATTTAAAGCCACATTAAAATGGTTACCACGAAATCCCAACATTACCACCTCAACAACCTTTTGAAATCGTCATGACAAACTTTTGATCTTACCACGCAAATGACTGAATATGAAGAATAATAAAGCCTCATGTGGCTCAACGTTGAAAGATTAATGGAAAATTGACACAAGTGTTGAGGAAGTCTTTCTAAGCAGAATTACTAGGACGACCCGCAATAAAGCAAGGGGGACAGCGAGACACGTAGATATCTGAGGAAGGTGTGATCGCCCATACACTGATCCGTTGGATACGTATTTTTTTTATATCTAACTACGTCCATATAGAATATACTCTTTTGACATAACTCCATAGGCGTCCTGTACAAAGAAATAGGATGCAGGCTGAATTCTCGTCTTTGTGATATTTCACTTTCCTCCGTGAACTTAGTGACCCCATCACGCAGCGTAAAAAAAAGTGATGGAGCATATTTGTCACCAGTTTGTGTCTTTAGCACGAGATTGTCGAGAAAAAGCACAGCAAAATACAGTAACTGACGATTTTGGGAGTTCCTTTACCACAATGAACGATTTACTGTTAATACTCTGTTTGCATACATTCAAAAACACGCACAAAAATGTAATTACTTCGTCTGACTCGTACCTTGTGTAATGATAATAATGCAGCAATAAATGCAATTGGGACATATATGCCTCAGCTGCTGAGTGGATGAATGTGGGATTACAACTCCAGAGATTTGGGATTCAGGCATTGCTCCCGAGATTCCTTCTGTCACTTATCTCTTCTTTCACCTCTGACATTGATTTATGGAAATCGAAAATGTTGGAACTGTAGAATTGTTCGGAGACCCAATAATTAACTGTGTCCCACAATTATTAACTGGGTAAGTTAGTTCAGAAGTAGGAAAACGGCGAGTGACCACAACCTGCAGTAGGACAATGGCTCGCGAAGCACTGTGGTGACCAAACCAGGCTTCAGCTTGATGATGGCTTTACCTGCTGCATTCTGAGAAGTCCTGATGGTCGTTTTCCTCGAGCACTATTCCTGTTCAGAGTACAAATCAAAGGAGAATGATACTGATATGCTACACATCATCCAATGTATATAGGGTGAGTCACCTAACGTTACCGATGGATATATTTCGTAAACCACATCAAATACTGACGAACCGATTCCACAGACCGAACGTGAGGAGAGGGGCTAGTGTAACTGTTTAATACAAACCATACAAAAATGCACGGAAGTATGTTTTTTTACACAAACCTATGTTTTTTTAAATGGAGCCACGTTAGTTTTGTTAGCATATCTGAACATATAAACAAATACGTAATCAGTGCCGTTTGTTGCATTGTAAAATGTTAATTTCATCCGGAGATATTGTAACCTAAAGTTGACGCTTGAAACCTCCAACATTCAGTTGCGTCTTGTAACAAACACGGGCCACGGTCGGCGAGCAGCATCTGCAGGGACATGTTTCGATGACGACCGTGTTTACGAGTGTGGCTGTAGTGCACTGTTGTGGTTTGGTCTAGCTGTCGCAATGTCCGCATGTAGCGCTTGCTGCTATTGTTATTCTGCATTCGTCTCCGCACGCAGACCAACTGTAGTACACCGTGTTACCAGACGTCTGTGATAGTGTAGTGTTGTAGGAACTGTGACCATGGTGTATTCGAACTCTGAAAAGGCGGAGATGATACTCATCTATGGCGAGTGTCGACGAAATGCAGCTGAAGCTTGCAGGGTGTATGCAGAACGGTACCAGGACAGAGAGCATCCAACGTGCCGCACATTGCAAAACATCTACCGCCAACTGTATGCAACAGGTATGGTCGTAGCACGCAAACGGGTCCGTAACAGGCCC
Source organism: Schistocerca piceifrons (assembly GCF_021461385.2). Lineage (NCBI taxonomy): Eukaryota > Metazoa > Arthropoda > Insecta > Orthoptera > Acrididae > Schistocerca > Schistocerca piceifrons. The sequence continues at coordinate 1,653,145 of NW_025727757.1, forward strand.
GTCACAGGAGAAGCGGGTGCAGTTGGTGTGTTAGCTGCTGTTGCCATAAACCCACACATGAGTACACGTGACATTGCGAGAGCCGGTGGACTGAGTCAAAGTAGTGTCATGCGCATACTGCATCGTCACCGCTTTCACCCGTTTCATTTGTCGCCACATCAGTAATTACATGGTGATGACTTTAATCATCGAGTGCAAATCTGTCAATGGGCATTAACAGAGAATGCGTTGCAGTTCTACCTGTTTACCGATGAAGCGGGTTTCACAAACCACGGGGCAGTGAATCTACGGAACATGCATTACTGGTCCGTGGACAATCCTCGCTGGCTCAGACAGGTAGAGCGACAGCGACTGTGGACTGTAAATGTATGGTGTGGAATCATTGGCGACCACCTTATTGGTCCTCACTTCATTGCAGGGGCCCAAACAGCTGCAACATACATCGCGTTTCTACAGAATGATCTGCCAACGTTGCTCGAAAATGTCCCTCTGGAAACGCGTCGACGTATGTGGTATCAGCATGATGGTGCACCTGCACATTCCGCAATTAACACTAGGCTGACCCTTGACAGCATGTCCGACGGGCGTTTCATAGGACGTGGAAGACGCATAAATTGGCCAGCCCGTTCTCCTGATCTTACACCTCTGGACTTCTTTCTGTGGGGTACGTTAAAGGAGAATGTGTACCGTGATGTGCTTGCAACCCCAGAGGATATGAAACATCGTATTGTGGCAGCCTGCGGCGACATTACACCAGATGTACTGCGGCGTGTACGACATTCATTACGCCAGAGATTGCAATTGTGTGCAGCAAATGATGGCCACTACATTGAACATCTATTGGCCTGACATGTCGGGACACACTCTATTCCACTCCGTAATTGAAAACGGAAACCACGTGTGTACGTGTACCTCACCCCTCATTGTAATGTACATGTGCGTCAAAGACCAATAAAAAGGTGTTATCATGTGGACGTAATGTGCTGTTCCAGTCTCTTCTGTACCTAAGACCCATCACCGTTCCCTTTGGATCCGTACGTAATTCGGTGCTCTCCGATACACACGATCGAACAGCGTGGTACTCAAGCATCAACTTTAGGTTACAATATCTCTGGATGTAATTAACATTTTACAATGCAACAAATTACGTATTTGTTTATATGTTCAGATGTGCTAACAAAATTAACAGGGTTCCATTTTAAAAAAACGTAAGTTTGTGTTAATAAACATACTTCTGTGCATTTTTGTATGGTTTGTATTAACCAATTACACTAGCCCCTCTCCTCACGTTCGGTCTGTGGAATCGATTCGTCAGTATTTGATGTGGTTTACGAAATATATCCAGCGGTAATGTTAGGTGACTCACTCTGTATAGTTCATTGGCGTGTTGAGCGCAAATGTATACCCAGTAAGACGAATAAGTTCTGAAAGATTCTCATACACCGGCACATTCTGTGAAAGGCCGAATGCACGACTTTGTCGTAAACACTCCATTTTCTTTGTTATTGATTCCACTCCCACCACATTATCGTGTGGTGCGCAAGCTTCAGACACTTTGCTGCTCTTCAGCCTATCGAAGTTAGGCCAGTATAGCTTTTATGGGAGAATGAATAAAATGATAGGTTTCAAAAAAATAAAAGCCATAGCGTCTCTACATAAACACATGTACATTGAAGCTGATGATGGTGCTATGGTGAAGATAAGTCTCGTGCTTCCGGCAAGTCACTGGCAGTCAGTTCCCAATAACTACTACGAGGGTAATACAGTATGATGCAGGTGCCGGCCAGAAAGGGTGTATGTATTCAAGGTGTTGGAGTGGGCTGGGAAGTATGACTGACAAGTTGATGTGGGTAGAGGGAGGTGTGAGGAAGGGATGACAGTGGTCAGGAGGCTGGAAGCGGGATCATCTACATATTGAAGAGGCATATACGCTAGGATTATAGATGGTTGGAGGAGTAAGTGTCTACATACTATTCTGGAACAGGAAGAACCAGCCAGCTGAAGTTCCGCTCGAATAGGATACAGAAGGGTGGCAAGTGGAGGGTGGATATGACATGTTGGTATAGACGCACCAGAAGCCTAGGTATCCAGAGGATAGGCGAGAAAAATTGCTTTTGTTCCCCATGTTTATGGGACGTTTACAATTTGTGACAAAGTATGAGGAACTTCAGAAGAGAGGGCAATCTAATCAGCTGGTAGAGGTTGCGTCTGAGACGGCAAATATGATACAGAGTGCAAGGTGTTCTAAGACTGTAAGGAATGGTAAATTTTTGAGAGTGCTGAGATCCAAGCTATATTGGCGAAAATAACACTGGGGCCACTAAGGCTTTTGGAAAGACGAAGGAAGAAACAAGATCAGGGTTTAACGTCCTGTTGGTGAAACAGCTATTAGAGCATAACCCAGAATTGGGAAGAACGGGGAAGCAGGACAGCGGCGTCCATCCATAGGAACCGTCGTGTCATTCACCTTAAGCTGTGTAGGGACATCACAGAGAAACTAAATATGGTCGAAAACCAAGTTTGGAGCCAACAGCTTACCACAGCATCGCCTCGTTCAGTGGGTTTTACCCAAGTACAGAGGATGGCTGAGTGATGGAATCCCCACATTGTCGTGTTTCCTGTCTTCTTAATTTGAGTTTGTTGTAAGCTGGGGATGCGTGATTATTCCAAGATATGAGAAAGTGAGAGTCCTCTGCCCATGTCAGCAGAGAGGAATGGAGCAGCAGGTCCACCGCCTTACTGCAAGCGCTTATCTTCCTCCACATAATTGGGCACTGTCCTTGCATTGTGAGAGAACTGTGACTCTGAGTTATCTGTTGAGTGTACATGACTGTAATGGATGCGTTAAGAGCTTAACATCCACATCTGACACACATGTTGTTGTGTCATGCTTTTAATAAATTTACAAGTAGATAGATGAAACAGTCAATGATCAGAACGCCTTATTGTTTGGAAAGCAATACACTTATCTTTAGCTCCTCGTGGCTGTGGCTGTGTGAGCACGTGTGGTATTAATTGGGGTCCAAATACACAGGAGCTGCTGAAAACACTTAGCGGCATTACAGTGCAAGTCTGCAGATGATGAGCACTGAACGTTTACTACAACTGTGCCAAATATGTGTCTGTTGTTGGCCCTCGATTCTCTGTACGTGCATGCTTGGCTTAGGCTTGACTGAGTGACGTTACGCCGACACTGCACTCTGAAGGCAGAAATTCGTCGCTTCTCTGCAGTCGTCATGGAACTTTGATATCCTCGTAGACAGAACAGAACTCAGGTTGGACTCTGGCAGAACTCGTACCAGGCACTGGCAGAACTGGAAATACTTGTCGTGTGTGGCGCCTCGAAGCTACAGGAGGAGTGGCTTACTGCTTCTTTCTCATAGGCGGTGGCGGTGCTGCTTAGGTGTACAGCATCTCTGCGGTGGTCGATTGACGATTTGCTGCAGGCGATTATCGTCGACACCACATGTGTCACCTTCAACAGTGTCACAGGCGTCATCAGTGTATCGTGATACACTGAGGAGAGGTAATGTACTGTAGAACACTGACACGAGGTCTGGTGATGAGAAACTTTATGCTTCAATTTCCCCTCCCATTACTGGGGATATACCAGCAATGCAAATTTCTTCCATCACCTGGATTCGAACCAGCTTACCTTTGAACAGAGTACCACCACACAGTCCTGTTTATGTGTGCCATGGTGGAAGTTAGGGAGAGAGAAATGATTGGTGGTATTTATTGTAATAATTCCTTGGGTTTTTAACAAAAGTGTTTTTGATGTAGCAGAGGCTACACCAAGAGGTGAAGTTATCGAGGCAGATGGAGATATGCTGTTGAGTAAGATTTACAGTAACAAAAGAAGCATGGTGTGCCAGACAAGGAGCTATACAGGAAACATAATTTATTGGGACACCTGGCACTTGCCAGCTTCCTCCCAGAGATCCGAATGTGCGACTAGTGCGGAATATTTCGTCAATGAAGCAGTCATCATACCACTTTTCAATTATAGGCCACATGTCCTGTGGACAGACACCAGTGGTTCCGATTACCTTCTGCATTCTCATGCCTTTGAGCACTGCTGACTCTTCAGGGTTTTAGGAGCAGGGGAAGAAAGTGCCTTGAAGCTCTATCCGCCCGTCCATCATTACTGATGATTTTTATTCTAAATTTAAGCAGCAACGAGGTTCAAACCTGGGTTCCATGACGTTTTGATTAGTATAGGTGAGCTGTGGGATATAAACTTGCATACAGTATGATATCACACAAACTGACTATAGGTAGTAGGAAATAAGAGCTTTCTTTCTTTCTTTTTTTTTTTTAAGAAGGTCTAAAGTAATGGAGTCATGAGCAGCCTCTCATAAGAATTTCCTGAAATTGTAAGACGTCGTGGTCTCCTTCATTGCTTACATATTCCGCCCTCACAATCATATTCTGCACATCAAGACGCTTCATTCGAGCCCAAACTCGATAAGATAAAGTCAGTATTGTATGAATTCATGTAAACGATATGCAAATAACTAATAAATCGCAAGTGCGCACCGTGGTCGAAATACTCGAGGCTGGCGTACACACATACATTCCAGACACGCCGGTCACAGGAGCTTTTAGCTCGAGAGAGGCAACTGCCCCCCAGGAGGCCGGTCCCAAGCTATCTACGTCGGCCAGTGACCGCCTGTAGAGCAGAGAGCGTTAGCCCGAGTGAAAGGACGATCTCGTGTTCGGCTTAAAAGCAAATTCCGCTACATTGTGTGGGAGCGGTTAGCCTACGCATTCTTTACACATAGCACGCAGTTTCAGAGATTTTCACAGGGAGACAGCAAACGCCAAACACCGATACTACAGATTTCCGGATTGGTCGCCTTAAACAAAACGTCATTCTCGCGTTTTAGAAGAGCAATTCTGATTGGCAGACGATATTTCTGACGTCTTGAGCTGAAGGAGTAATGGGAGAGATCGAAAGGTATACCGCTTCTCGTCTGGCGTGCAGAGGGGCCGTTCCGTTGTCGCTCTTGGAGCGAGAACATGTAACGAGAGCGTGCGCGCTCGTACATGTACTCGAGAGAGCGAGGAACAAGTCTCTCCTCAGTACTTAACTGGGAGAGCACCTCTGTCGAGAGCGAATCGAAGTGCAACTGTATATTGAGTCCTTGCGATTAAGCATTGTTTACTGTGTTGGCCGCCACACTTATTCTGCGGTGTGAACGGACTGAGTAATAGTTAAACGCCTGCGAGCGAATTTTTGAGTGGCATCGCGGTGGACTGGATATCTGACCGGTGTACCACGCCAATAGACTAGGGGCGAATAGGAGTCCCTGACTTCATCAAGGCGTAGGGAGAGTTTGATTGGCGAAGGTCAATCCAGATAGAATGAGAGTTATCTTATTTGTCGGCAGCGAGCAGCGCAGACAGCAGTCATCACAGCTACAGCTCTTGCGACCCCCACATTTCCTCCACAACAGTACCCTTCACTGCATATCACACGTGACAGCCTCGACTGTACCTAGCAACATTCTAACTGATAAATATTCTAGTTGGGTAGGTGCTGCTCTCAGCCATTCTGCCAAGTCAATAACAATCTTAAACTTTGTATAGAAATTTAATTACCGAATCCTATCCTTAAGAGGTAACTTCACATTCTGAAAAGAACCTGCAAATAACGTGTTCAATTCATAACTAAAAGTGCTATGGTGATTTCTCAGAATTTTTGCAAAATAAATAATAATTTTCGTTACTTTCATGTTTTTCTTACACTAACTAGCACTACTCCAGTACCCAAGTATCCCACTAGTTACGTAAGACATTTTGTGAATTTTTGTGTCATTTCCTTACAGTGGACGACTCCAGAAGTTATTTATTGCTGAAAGTTTTTAGGCATTTCTCTTTTGGAACGTCAAGACTGTCCGTCTGACTTCTATAGTAGTGTGGGGGTGGAAATTGCATCTTGCAGGGGCCAAAGGGTGAAGGAAACATCTCAGATTAATCTGTTGCGCAGAATGACAGAATAGCACCAACCCACACGCTCACAAAATGTGTGGCTTTATAGTCTTGTGTTGTAAATGCTATATTTAATTCGTTTTGTGGCGTTATAGACAGGTATTTTAAACTGGGACCAAGAGATATGGTGGTCGTAATTGTGTGACACTGTATGTACCGAATTGTCGAACAGTCATTAGATACAATGAGTATATCTTTAAGATATGAAGCACTGAGTCTGCCTTGTTGAGGTTGTTTGGTAACGTGTGGTTGTTATGGATGAGAGGAGAATGAATCCTTTTTCAATAGATTGTTCAGTTTATGGAAAATGTGGCAGTGTTTTTGTTCATGTGTATCACCAATCCCAGGGTTTCTGATCTGCAGAATGAGGTGCTGGTATCAGGATATCTCACAAGCACCCATTGGCACTACCATCTATGTTGTAGCAATTATCTGTGCTTTGTAGAGTGTAGAATGACTGGGACTGTGTTACGAGACTGTAACAATTTTCATTAAAGTATAGTTGTAGCATTGAGATAACATGTGAGTGATGAAGATCTCTTTGGAGCTGAGGGAACAGACACATGGATGGAATGCTATGCTGCTGCTTTGTCTTGATGTTTTATGTGGCGAAACAAGGTTAGGTATAGGTTTTAAGCTGATGTTTTGGTGTGGCTGAAGTTAAAGTTGGATTTCTTTTTGGAATAGGTGACTTGGATGTTAAAATGGAAGGTGACTGTGGCTGTTATCGTCATCTGTTGGACGATATGGGGACGCTGAAAGAATGTTGTGGAAAACAGTGGTTCTAAACTGGATGTCTTTCATGTTAGGGATGCGACACAAGAAACTGTTGGGATGATGACGGTGAGCTCGACTGATGGTGTGGAAAACTGTGGATCTGAACTCAATATCTTTGATGGTGAGGATGCAATGCATGTAGTTGTTGGGATGCGGAATGTAAGTTTAGTGTCGTGAATAATGCGTTTACTTTATATTTATTAGATCATTCGAGTTGAGGCTGTGTAGATGATGCAGTTGTGCAAGGATTGTACATTTGGGCACAGTTAATATGGGAGGTTTAACGAACTTCCAGTATGTTGCAGTAGTTTGGGTCAGCAACTTCTGGTAATCAGTGAACGAAAAACCGTTCCAAGTTTTTGTTCGTTCGGTGAGTTATCTCTATGCACTGTAAATGTCCATTGCACGTTTTTGACATCTTCAGAAATGCATTTTCGACTATGTTATGGTGATTTGAAAATTGGTCTCGGTCCGAAACAAATCATCGAATGAATAAAAAATAAAAATTTGCGACTTGGACTGGTCTTGTTTGTAACTGGGATAGGCCAGGTGGTTCTGCAATACTGGGTCAGATAGTCGTCACATAGGAAGTATTTGTGAGATCTGTAGGCTTGGATTTGCGATTTAGTTGATTTTACACAATGGCAGCGACAACAGATCAGGGCTCAGTTCTCGACACGTTGGTCTGTTGTGGGCAAGCATCTAGTTTTGCTGGGCAGTGATTCGTAAAGAAGCCGGCAGAGAAGCGCCACGGTTTTAATAGTGGCGAGGGCAACTCTTTCAGACAGGGCCGTTGTAGCAGCCTGCTGGATGGTGCAAACCATTTCGAACATCGCCACGTGCTCAGAAGAGATTCGCACGACTTTATTCTTTCCCTCCCCCTCCCCCCCCCCCCCCCTCATCTCGACCGAACTGCCACGACCTCTCCGATCTCTCTGGATTATCACGACCACTTTCCCCTGAAGATAAAATGGCTCTGAGCATGATGGGGCTTAACATCTGAGGTCATCAGTCCCCTAGAAGTTAGAACTACTTAAACCTAACTAACCTAAGGACATCACACACATCCATGCCCCAGGCAGGATTCGTACCTACGACCATAGCGGTCACACGGTTGCAGACTGAAGCGCCTAGAACCGTACGGCCACACCGGTCGGCCCCTGAAGATATCTTCAATGTCGGGCTTAAAGTTAGCTTCCAGACAAACGGCTAGTGGTCCACAACTCTGTAAGGTCTTGTCGCAGCTCATTCTTTAATATCTTGTAGCGGCTCGTGATGAACTGAAACATCAACTACAGCTCACACGTTTGTTCTCGGTGTCCATAACAGTTTCAGTCATCATTATAGACATGCTGCAGAGTGCAGCTCAGTCTAGCAACAGATGGGGTAAGAGTCTGCTTGTTTAGTAACTTGCTAACAATGCGTATTTCCTTTTATGTGCCAGTATTATTCTTGTGAGTGTCTGCAGTAAATTATCGGCGACAGCCGAAATTTTGGAAAGGCCTTTCTTCTCAGTATTACAGTTCCTGGTTCTACTATACGGATATTTTTGTGATAACTTACTTCCTTATCTGTTGTAACCCTTTTCGACCACCTTAGTTTCTTAATTAGTCAGCTTACTACCAATGAAAACCCTGCAACTCGTTTCATGTCTGGTGCACGATAGATAGATGATCGAGTAAGAGATAAAGCCCAGTAACGAGAGTAAAATAATAAATTTAAAAAATATAGTGATTCGGACAAATAGAGTTGTTTAGCAGACAGATGCGATAGCTGTGTTTCCTCAGTCCTACTACAGTTCATAGTATTAACATTTCTAAGGATAATATTAACAGTGTATCTGATAAAATTAACTGTTCAGTTACAAATCGAAATATTATTCGTCAAAGAAAATTAGTAAATACGAACAGTATCATGCCAGGATCATAGATGAGAAATGTAGGACTCTACACAAGTTACAGTATTGACAAAACATTAGCTTGTCTGTAGCCGTTAAGTTGCAGAAACCATTCGCCATTTTTAAAACAAGTCTTAGACTGGGTCTCAAAAAAAACTACGTATACACAATTTTAGAGCGTTTATAGAAGATAAGAAGGAACACTTTTTTATATGAGGCACGTGTCGCACACGTATGGGGGTCTTATCTGCACTGGCGTTCAGAGACGGTGTTCAAAGTGCTGTGGGATGGGCACTGTTTTAGAGGTGTTGCGTGCCTCCTACGGGAGGGAGACGAGTTGTTGAGTGTACCAGACACTGGCAGACACCCCAGGTGAGGTGGTCGCCTGTTAGGCTGAGGCTGCAAACATTATTTGTGAGACACCCACTTGTTTCGAGTGTGTTGCGCAATCGTTAGCACCCAGCTGGCACTTGAGTAACGTCTCCAAAACATGACACCTGTGACATTTGTGTCACATAAAATTTGTTCTTTCTAATCTTCTCTAAACACTCCAAAATTTTGTCTACGTAGTCTTTTTTAGTCCCTGCATAATGAAGAAGTCAATAATACATCGAAATGAAGTAGTTAGCTTGTCATAGATCCAGACGGAGAGTGGCCCAGGAATCTAAACACTGACTTTGGAAAGAGCACCAGAGATTATCTTGCGTGGCATGCAAAATCACGCAAGAGCTAAAACTACAAATTCAGAAGGGTATTAGAATCTCATTCCTCGAACAACTGAACAGTTGTCAGCGCATAACCGTGAAGTGGCCGGGTCCCAGTATTAAACTTACCTACAATCTTGAAATCATCTTCGTAGACTGAATCGATGTACTCAGCTGTAGTGTACCAGGAGACACGATAAAGGGCGTACAGTTGGTCAGCGAGGCTGAACATTTGCGACGCCTCTGGCTGCCGCTCCTTGCACAGCGCACTGAAGTCGTCGTCAAAGGAGAGGCTCCACGGCTGATAGCGCAGCAGGCGTTCACTCAACAGCGGCCGCCTGTAGCACAGAAAGTGCCAGGTTAAAATTTAAAAACCTAGCATGTATAGTCTAGCAAGGACGTACAAGTATCCAAAAATGTGTGTGAAATTTTATGGGACTTAACTGCTAAGGCCATCAGTCCCTAAGCTTACACACTACTTAACCTACATTATCCTAAGGACACACACACGCACACACCCATGCCCGAGGGAGGGCTCGAACCTCCGCCGGGACCAGCCGCACAGCCCGACTGCAGCGCCCCCTTGACCGCTCGGCTAATCCCGCGCGGCTAAAAGTATCCCGAGCGGATTTCCACTCAGCAGTGGATTAGAAACTTCCTGATAGGTGAGTACTATGTACCAGACTGGGACACAAACCTGGAACTTTTTCATTCTTTAAAGGATGTATAGTAACACAGCAAACAATCGCAAATCCATTGGTCTTTTTAGCATTTTAGCGCATGGAGATTTCATCTTTAGATTTCAGATCACTTGAGTGAGATACCGATTGTAACTATTTCTTGCAGATCATCCACTCCGTTCTGTGCTGCTATATCGTTTTAACTGGTTTCAGACACATCAAACAGCAGAGCTGCAGCGCTTGCCGCAGAATACCTCTTTTCTTTAAAGAAGAATTTCGTATACATTGCAAGAGAGTGAACATGTGATATTTATGTTAAGGATATGAATGACTTGTTCAAATTTGTTATAGATGATTTTACACGATGACATGTGGACATGTCTGTCATGAGCTGAAGCAAAATCGTCCTCATTACCGCTTGAAAATGGCTCAAAAGGCCGAAACTGCAATTGTAAAACAATTTCTAAAGTCAAATATGACGTCCTTAAAAAAATAGACATCGAGCTGGACAGGCAGGAACCGAGAGCCGCCGTGGCAGCCTTACTTCCGCCAGTACCTCAGCCGCCGCCTTCCAGCCGTCACAGAAGCTCCCCTCCACGGCTGGCGGGACCAGCGCTCCCGGAAGGATGGGCACTGCAGTGACCAGAGGCCTCGGGAGTTGCTTCCTGGACGAATCCTCACTCTGCAGTGGAGAGTGCACGTAGCAGATCCGACACACGGCTCTGACCTGCCAGGGAGTTTCCTTTACGCTTTAGGTGATGTGACATCTGCGATAATTTTCCGTAAAGACTGTATGACACAGGAAGATGAGTTCAGTGGACAAACGTGAATGTACCGTCAAGCAGGTCCACTTATTCAGTCCCTTTCAGCTGATCCAACGGCTAAGGACAGCGCGATACGATGACTTAAACTATTTCAAATCCGTCTTTGCAAATACCAAACGTGTGTTTTTATTTCACAATACGTGTTTTGTTTTACTCATTATCAGTTGTGGCATTTTTATAATGTTTCAGCTTACATCCGGCAGTGTGCATCCCACCATCTCACACTGCTATGCTTGACGTGCGGAAGTACATGTTTGCTGACGTAATATTGCATAAAAATGTTTGCTTACTTGGCTCGGAAGCATTCACTCCGTCTCGCTTCGTGATTGGTTGGCGCGGGTCTCTAGTTTGGCAGTGAAAATTATCATACAGAAATTGTTGGCCGTAAAACTTTGTCCTAAGGTCAGCGTTCCGTACATCGATTCGATGCATATGTGTCAGGTACATGTTGTGATGAGAATGGAGCCCTCAGAATCGGGTATGAGACAATTTTTTTCCTGATTAATCTACAACTGCATTCCCTATAGCCCATCAACGATGGAAAGTTTCCATACTGCCAGATATAACGCAGGACAATCGGTACTCCCTGTACTCCTTGTAGTATGGTCTTTGGTTATCACTGTTACTTGACGACGACGTTGTCAATTAAAGCATGAAGCTGGATCATAATGAGTTCCGTGTTATGTCTGGGTCCCCAGTTTGACCGGAAAGCTGTCCCTCCCATAAGACAAGTGGTGCCATGGTGCTAAGGCTCGCAAATCATTTCCACGTGACGTACACCAGCACGCTGTTCTGCTTGGAGCTACAGTACCACACCTACTCCACTGACAAGCTGGGACTCAGAATCCGTGCCGCGATGAAAATCATCATTTCTACGCCACAGATGGAGGATGTACGTGCATACTGACAATGATCTGAATAAACATTATACGGAGATTTGGTTGGGGAAGAATTTCGGGAAAGGGCTGTTTTTAACGTAATGGAGCCTTCATTCCATAAGGCAGCGAAAGAACGGATTTAAATGCAGCAAGGAAGTGAACAAACAATATCCACTGAAACAAGCTCTAAAGAAAATCTCGAAACTTCTGGACAGTTGCGAATGTACTACACTGCTATAATGATACAACACTGACTGCCATATTCAGTTGCAACACAAAGTGGCAAATCAACAGAGGACGCAATAAATACTCGCCACATGGAGATGGAGTGTCGACAAGCGGGGCAGACCGCTGCCACGGAAGGCAATCGTCGACAATTTGCGTGCAGAGGCAGGGTCAGTGTGCTATAGGCGGCTTTGGCCTGTAGTGCTGGAGCCATTACTGAAGGTACCATGCGAGTCCAGTAATGAAGTGGATTGGCGGAATTTAGAAATGACCGACTGTAAATGGCGATACGTGAACTACAGAAGAGACACGAAATGGTGAGCTGCCTGAACTAGGAGGGCGGTACCTAAGCTGCACCACTGCCGCTGGAGCTCTGTGAACCCCTCCCCTCTTGCATATCTGGTTTTCGCCTTTGTACTGACATCCAACAGAAGGTAAACACGCTGGGTCGTATGAATAAACATGACGACGTTCTCTGGAGAAGATTCTCGGAGCAAAAGGACATCCTCTGAGAAAGCTCTTACGAGCAAAACATTCGAAGCCATAATCTCTGACGAGAGTGTTCCTTTTTCTCACTACCTCTGCTCCCTGCGGAGTTCTCGGTGTGTGTGGTCTGCCGTGTCCGGCACAGAAAGCACGCGCAGTGTCACGTGTCATTCAGCTCGCTCAAACGGGCGACATGTCTGGAACCGGCATCAGTGTGTTCAGGCAGAGTTGCACTACGTTTCATTTTGTTTATTTTATGTGTAGCAACAAATTATTGCCGGCCGCGGTGGTCTAGCGGTTCTAGGCGCTCAGTCTGGAACCGAGCGACCACTACGGTTGCAGGTTCGAATCCTGCCTCGGGCATGGATGTGTGTGATGTCCTTAGGTTAGTTAGGTTTAAGTAGTTTAAGTTCTAGGGGACTGATGATCATAGATGTTAAGTCACATAGTGCTCAGAGCCATTAGCCAACAAATTATTGAGACAAATACGTACAGTTTACGAAAATGTATTTACTTGCGATGTTACCGAATTTACAACATGTGGAAAACTTTTCAGTTATAGATGTTAGGTGAACACATTATGCGAACGAAATCTTAAAATTAAATGACACCAAATCGGAACTCTGTCACAGTTCTCCAACACGAGATAATTTTGGTTAAATACGGCGCACAACTGTCCGCTTGCGTGGCAAGCACTAAGCGCCCCACCATGCGTTGCTTACGAGTAACAAGTCGCTAGGTGTGCAATAAACCAGTTATTAATTTTTCTGGTAACCCTACATATTTCTAACATCACACTATATAAGACTTATGCTGTGAGATGACATGAAGGTGAACGTCTCGAAACGTCAGCGACACGGTTGTTTGGTGTAGGCCTACAGCTAAATGTTGTCGTACGTCAGTCTGAAAACTTGGGTCTACTAAATAGCAATAAAAATGTTTCAATTTTCACTTCTTTTGAGAGGTAGTCCGCAGATAATGTTCTTATTGTCAAAGCGATATAAACTTCCACAGCTCCTCAATTCAGCACTTCGTTCGGCTATATATTTCTTTTTCTGCCTCCCAAGCAATATGAATTCTGCCATCATTGCCAAAAAGTAGGTAAAACTTAACTTACTCAGCCCGAAGAATGCTACAGATCTCGCTTCAATATTTTCCGGTTGTGAGAAGCACCTCTAGTTTTGTTCACACGAAATCGGAGAACGTTCATTGTTTTGAGCAACGTCCCTCACCCTTTTACTCGCGATGAGCACATTCTCGGCTGGAGTATATTCTCTGACTCGCTTTACTCATGTTAGCCCCAAAATGTCCTCTCAATATTTCCAGTACGAAGTATATCCTCCGTTTTACTGACACGTCCCACTATACTTCGCCAGCACCTCAGCTCTCACCTGGACTCTCCCAGTGGTTCTTCGCCGATCATCTCCCACCCTTCGTCGTCGTCCTCATTGCTTCACCTCTCACAGAGAGCCGTAGTCTGGCCGCTCCTTCGCCACTGCCTCCGTCAAATGCTCCACCACCGTCGCCGCCACCTGCGCCACCGTCGACTCCCTCTCCAGCAGCGTCGCTGGCTCTGTCGCCAACACCGTCGCCAGCCCCAAACCGCGGCCCGCCCCATCGCCCCCACCACTGCCGGAGCCAGAAGTTCCAACCACATCCACCACCACTGTAGCTTCGTCACCGCCGTCATAAACTCCTGTCAATGTCCTTATCTACACACAACTGGGACCACCTATTACACCACAACCATCATGCATGCAGTCATAAGACCAAACAAATGAAATAGAATAGATAAAACATCACGATTCCAAATGAAACCAAGCCAAAAGTATTTTCACTAAATTTACGAACATGAAACCAATAATTCCTCTCAACTATCGTCCTTCGTATCTACATCTACATGCATAATCCGCAAGCTACCGCCCGGTGCGTGGCGGAGGGTACCCTGTTCCACAACTAGTCGTTTCCTTTCCTGTTCCGCTCGCTGACAGAGCGAGGGACAGACGCCTGTCTATATGCCTCCTTAGGAGCCGTAATTCCTCGTATCTTGTCTTCCGTGGTCCCTACCAGAAATGTATGCTGGCGTCATTAGGATCGTTCTGCAGCCAGGTTCAAGTGCCGGTTCTCTGCGCTTCCTCAGTTGTTTTCTTCGAAATGAGTGTCTTCGCTGGCCGCGGTGGCCGTCCGGTTCTAGGCGCTGCAGTCCGGAACCGTGGGACTGCTACGGTCGCAGGTTCGAATCCTGCCTCGGGCATGAATGTGTGTGATGTCCTTAGGTTAGTTAGGTTTAAGTAGTTCTAAGTTCTAGGGGACTGATGACCTAAGATGTTAAGTCCCATAGTGCTCAGAGCCATTTTTTTTTTCAGTGTCTTCTTCACTGCAGCAATTCCCTCCTGAGCTCCCGAAGCATATACGTAACACTTGCATGCTGATCGAAACTCCGGTAAGAAATCTACCTCCTCCCCCTGAATTGTTTCGATGCCTTCTTTCAATCCGACCTGGTGCAGATCCCAAACACTCGAGCAATGCTGAACAAGAAGTCGCTCTGGCGTCCTAAACGGGGTCTCCCTCACACACGAACCACACTTCTAGCGCCAAAGCAGACTGGTCAACGTATGACTGTAATGGAAGCGTTAGATCCGCTTAACGATTTTGCAGAGGACCAAAACTTTTTCCGGTTCTCCGGTGGTAGCTGTTGTATGCTTCGCGCACAGATCTTTTCACAGACGCACGAATCTCTACAAATCTTGCTGTCCTCATTTGCGCGTTCTCTTTCGAACCCAGAATGTAACAGCATTTCGTTCCTCAGCATTTTCCGAAATTTGTTATTAAAGCACGATGAGTCTTTTCCGCCTTTGATCCACTTAGTAGGCGCATACTTTTCCGGATCACGATTTACAGTCTCTTTAAACTTTAGCCATAATTCCTCTATGGCCATAATTCTGTAATTAAGTGATTGTATTTTATTGTCTAAGTGAGACGCTGACAACTGCATATCAACTCTCCTAGCGTTCTCGACTTATTTACTGACTTTCGTAACCATAGTCGCTATGATGACATCATGATCACTAATCCTCATCTCTATGCTGACGCCATCGATGAGGTCCTGCCTGTTTGTGCTGGCTGACGAACTAGCTGCTCAACAAAGTTTTCGGAAAACGTGTTCAAAAGTCCTTCACAAGACTGTCTGTCTGCACGACCTGCATTGAATATATAGACGTCCCAGTCTATACTCGGTAGGTTAAGGTCACCGCCAGCTAGTGTCGCGTGATCGGGATATTTATGCAATGCTGATTCTTTGAATGGCTCCACATCTGTCCCAGCGGAGTCGGGTGCGTGGTAAAAACATCCAACAACTGATAAGGTTTCACCTAGTCCTGTTATGTGCCACCACGTAACTTCACTATTGCACTCAAATTCAACCTTAGTAAAGAGATTATTTTTTGTCAACTGCAATGAACGCTTCCCCTCCTACGGCGTCGAATATGTCTTTCCGAGAAACATTCCAAGACTCGCTAAATATCTCAGAGTTTTTTTACTTTGGGTCTTAGCCAGCTCTCAATTCAAGAATAGTTTGAGGCTGAGAACGTTCATGGAGGAGAGTAAATTTGGGAACTATGTCACAAATACTTCGACAGCTGACTGATAAAAGTTTCAGAGTCGAACTGACTTTACTCTGAAAGCTATCTGATTTCCCTAAATGTGTACCAACTGGCGAGTGTTCATGAGAGTACTTCAAACTACTGGCTAGTCTGAAACCCCCCATGCGCACTCCACAAGTACTCTGCTATCCGATTAGCTGCTTCCTTTGTGTAGTGCACCCCTGTCTTGAAATCTACCCATCTCCGATTTTCAGTTCACCTTCCCAATGACTGTTACCTTCATTCCCACTGCCTGACACAATATCGATGGTTTTATCCCGTCACACTATCTGCATGTGTCCGTACACAGTGAACCAGTAACAATCTCACAGTTCTGATGACAGATGTGGAGTAGCAAACCAAAAATCCCCACACAATAAACATTGTGGAGTAACAATACCGTTCCTCAAAAACAGCTCCAGTTGCCTACAAATCATGTTCAATCATCCTGCATAATACTTTATCCTGAGTGTGTATTTTACCACCCTGACCGTGGTCTGTGCTACTGCCTGTCTCTGTCCGAGCCATCCTATAGCACGTAATTTCGTTCCTCACACTGACCACTGCCTCTCCACAGCTGTTTACCCACATCAATTCCCATGATGAACTTATTTGTGGATGTCGGTTGATCACTTTCGTTTCAGAAGACCTAGTCCATTTCCCAGACACACTCATCCCAAAGTGACTCCCCTAGCGACCTCTTCAGATATAACTGCAGAAGTCTTTCATCCTATTGATAGTAATCACGATTGAGTCTAATTGTCCATCCTAATCCACGTCTTCCACCTCCATATCTACCCCACAATAAGCCACATAAAAGAATCCAACAACACCGCCACAAAACCTGGGGTGTCTGCTGGGAGCTTGCCCATTCCCACACAGGAAGCCACCTGGTCACCCTCCATAGTGCCAACATATCTCCTACAATACTCCATTCCACGGCCCCATATGTCAACCACTCGAGAGACTATTCCGCTTTCCTCCCGCTCACAACCTCCAGTATTTACGCTCTATGCTACGGACTGATTTAAACACACAAACCACAGGACAAAATATAAGAACGATGGCTATCCGCTTCCTGCCCTCATCGCTGCTTAGATTTTTCCTCCATCTATTGAGATGAACATGACTTGTGGCCTCTTTTCCTCACCGACTGGATGCCAGTATCTGGACTAGAGTCGCAACTACACGGTATTACCGTAATTACTCCCGAAGTGGTTTTTTCCCCCGAATAACACGAGGACACGCTCACTTATCGTGTCAGGTTCCACATCATTGTTTCCACAAATTATGAAAACTTTAGAAGTGTCTGTAACCATCAATACTTTCTCTAGTAAATGCAGTAACATCGTTTATTGTGTCAGTTTTCTCCGCTGGTCTGTTACGTAATACGTGGCACATTTTAAGACACAATACGAATCAAAAAATCGAAGGCTAAACGGAGTCAAAAACCTTTGTAAATCACGAGTTTCTGTAACCATGTCCTTCACTACTGTCTATTAGTGCTAGTTCTTTACTCCATTTTGAATTAAATGATCCCTGTGTTTTCTATAACTTTAATGAATACTTCCATGGATAAAAGTGAGATAAACTCCAATAAACCATAGTGAGTACGACAGACATTTCAGTGTACACTGGTTTATACCTGAGTATCGAGTCCCATGGCCCGTCCTTGTCTTCTTCCACCTCGTAGTGCTCCACCTGTTTGTTGGCAAATTGCATGTCCTGTACCCATCCGGTTAATTTCGTGCGCAGCATGTCTTTCACACGTTTCATGTCCTTAATCCAACCGTGGAGTTGCTGATCACTTGCGTGGTTACCCTGAGACACACAGAAAATAGTTCAAATTACTTTCGTAACATCCACAGGCAGCAGCCTGTCTTAGTATACAGTTACATGTAGTGAAACGTCCCCTTTCAACAATTATACATGACTGTGCTTAAACTGACACACAATATTTTGTTAGCGCAACGCAATCTGACTTTCAAAATTCCCTACAAAAGAATGGCCCTGACTAACATTAAACTATACCTTTCACAAATCACTTACCTCACAAAAATCTTCGCTGCTCAAGCTACTGCAATACAGCGAGCGCCACTACTGCCAGCTAAATAAAAGATTCAAACTATGGAAGGCACTAACTACTGATAGGGATAGTTAGCAAATGAAAGATATTAATAGAGAACGAACAATGTATTTACCTTGATATCATCATATATAAATATAGCAGTTCATGACAAATTACAAACCTCCGCCATCTCTCTCCCCTCATCCACCACTGCTGGCGGCTCACCTCCAACTGCGCAACGCTACGCGCTGTTCACATCCAGCTGCCTAACACTACAATGGCGAGTATTACAACAATGCAAAGCAGCCACAGACTGCACACATCACAGCCAGTGATTTTCATACAGAGGTGGCGTTACCAATAAAAAAACCTAAACAGCCTACTTACATAGAGAAAACATAAACAGCCTACTTACATAGAGAAAACATAAACAGCCTACTTACAGTAGCACTATTACATGACACTGAAATTACTGCCAGCGCATGAGTGTAGTACATTCAGTTTTGTACAGGCATAAAAACATTAATTCACAGCAGATGCCTAGTGGGGTTTTATTAAATAAATACATTTCTCAAACTGTGACATCAGATAAGAGAGGTGCAGATATTTCTTGGTAGTTGACATTACAGACGTCTGAATATATGAATGTATACTCCCGTGACGATGTACCCAACTGAAACGTTCTGGAGCTGCCAGCAACGTCGAGTTCCTACGTGTAAAGCCACATGGCGTGGCTGGAACTCTGAGGAGATTCTATTCAAACTTTTGAACGGTTTTCGAAAATAGAATGGCCGGACTGTTGACAAATCTGTCAAAACCCTACGCTGTGAGAAACCTGAACACATGTTATGACCTTCTACAAACGCAATGATAGACAGCTGCCGCTCCATATCTGAAACATTATCTGAGTTAATTGTGCACACACGAAATGTCAGTTTGACTCAAAATGTTGTAGTGTTTGTCTGTTGCCTGGCTGATCGCTTTTGCCGAAAATTTGCGTTTGTAGCTCGTCATCTAACACGATGTCGTCTGTATCTGAAAACGCCTCGAATATTGCAGATTTGAAGGAATGTATTGACTGTCCGAGTGTTAAGATCATTTTTTCTGGACCATTTTCGGGTACGAAGTTCACATTTCTGTCACGTATTAAGGTCTATGCTCCTTTGACGTTGTACAAATTGTAGGCTTCTAAGTCACTGCAATAAAGATATGGCCATTTAAATTACATATTTTCATACTTGAAAAATCACTCACAAAAATCTACAAGGTGCTCCCTGTTGATTTAGAATCATGACATTTAGGAAGAAGCCAGATTTCACAGTGCAAATAAAGGAAAAAATCTTAAAATCCATAATTGGTAACTATATAACTCTAGAAAATACTTTTCGTATTATTTTTTATCAGTCTGTCTATTTGTCTGTCCATCTGTTAGGAATCTTTTTCTCTGGATACGTTCTGGGTATCACGTTCAAATTATGTCACATACAAAGGTATATCGACCCTTGGCGGCGTAAAAGCTGTAAACTTATAACTCACTCCAGTCAATAGATACGGCCGTTTATGTCTCGTGTTTTGATAATCGAAAACTCACTCATCGAAACCTATAGGATGCTCTCCATTGACTTGGAATCATGAGATTTGGCAACAACTAAGTTTTCCGGTACAAGTAATGCAAAAAATCTGAAACTTGTTAACTTTTAATTATATCACATAAAAATGTCGTTTTCGATTTGGACATACATTGTATTCATCACCTGTTGAAGGTATAACATACGAACATTACTGCATCCAAACATAAAATGTATGTTGTATTCATGATTTAGTACGTAAACAAAAATGTGTTATTAAATCTTCGCTCCCTACATACGTAAACTAAAGTCCTCTGCTTGCTTGTTCTTGTTTTTTTGGGCTGGGCTGAGGAAATAACGTAGAATTTCTGAACCGATCTTGGTATTCCTGGGACCAGTATCTTGCCAGTAAAGTTACAGAGTCTCGATAACAGGCAAAAATCATTGGGAATCTCGATTCCCGGGATGGGGAGTCTGCACAGAACCCTTAGTGCGTGAGTCCCTCTCGGACTTGCCCATTCTGTTTTCCTTTCTTCTATGTACCCTAGCATCACCCAGTATGTTGTTCTGGAAGGTGAGTGCTCACCACAGACATGGGTGCCGTCGGGAGAGTCTGAGGGAAGTGGGACAGAACTGCTCTTGTTCTCTGTAGGTGGAGTCTCCAATCCTTTTGGGTCACACTGAAACAGGTGACAGTGGTTCCACAATAGATTATATTGAGATAGGGAACCAATACTCGAAAGTGCATATTTATTGTGTTAAGGACATACACAGCATACACCACCTAACAACAATGTAGCTCATAGCAATTCTTCAAAGTAACGACTGTCAGTCTGAATGAATGCATGTACTGCAATGATGGCTGCAGTTCTTCACACCCTTGCAAAGATCTCGGGTGTCCGTTGTGCACTCGGACAGTAACAGCTGATAAACAGTGTACACACCTGACCACCAAACGGACCTACTGCGCACAACTAGGCTCGTGGCACTCAAGCACCGCAGTGGCGCATTAACCTGTGCCGCAAGCACACCACTGACTCTGCTGTCAGCTGTCCATTGCATCAGATAGCTTGTGTCGTGTTCATGGTGAGGTGTGTTGCTGTGTACAGTGCACAATGAGTAATCAAAGATGAAATGTGCAAGCACTGCGACGAACGGATTTTGAGTCCTATGTCTGCTTGTGTCAATCCTGTATCGTTCACAGCGCTGCAGTGTCTAACTTCATACAGTTTGTATTGTTTGTGGATGAGGCCTCATTCATCCGTGATGTTGTTTTCAAAAGCCAAACAGGCAGATCTAGAATGAGGACAACACCCACGCCACCCATATCGGCCAACAGCAAAGATTCTCAGTCAAGGTATTTTAGGGCATTATCCAAGATCAATCCACTTTGATGTTAATGTTTGCAAGCACCTGAAGGATACTGACACTCATTGTAGGACTGGAAAGGGGGGGGGGGTCCTCTCTGATGGCCATTGCGATCGCTGGATCTTACAACCCTCGACTTCATTCTCTGATGTTATGTACAAAACACCTGTAGATACAGCTGAAGACCTGCTTGCCTGGGTCCAACCGAAACTGTGATCACAGAGAGAGCGTCATGCAGTCAAAGGTCGTGAGGTGGTGGTATGAATTTTGGATATTTTCAAGAACACTGCCATCCTGAATTTGGAATCATTCAACTGTATGTCAGTCCGACACCTTAAGCAAGTGTATGGTGCTGGAGAGAAAAATGGTTTTACTTGTGTTGTAGATATGTGCAAATATTATTTTCTTAATAAAAATTTGCTGTGTAGAGTGCACAATGAGCTCATTTTTTACAGTTCTTTTGTCAGCTATGTTTATTTACCAGATGACATCTACACTCATTTTGGAGAACTGTCGAAATGATTTCCCAAGTTTCTACAATGTGTCACTCAAAACGTAACCGATCAGCAGCTACTTGCAGCCAGCATATTCCATTTCGCGCATTTCTGTCACAGCACAATCCCACTCGTTTAATATGTGGAAGTTCTTCTTCTTACGAGAAATAAACCCGTTTGTGCTGCCTTGCGTCCACGCTTGGTAAGTAATGAGAGTAGTAGCAAGTTGTGAGGGGCATGCTCAAATGTGTACCAACACGCTGGGCACTGTCGCAATGCGCTATGTGTAAGTAATGTCAGAGGGGAGAGAAGAAGCGTGATGAACTGCGACTTGAATTGCTGATCAGCGCACGCTGCGTGGCTGAAGGGGTTTGTAAACAGCCCTGCGGAGGGCGACCCGAGTCTTGCTCTCTCTCCGACTGCCAGCCAGCCCCGATATCGGAGTCAAGCGCTCGTGCGGTATCCGTGACGACGATGGTGACTGCAGTCATGGCCACGCACGTTGGATAACAATGACGACGCCGCACTGTTGTCACTGTTTACCGACGACGGTGTGATGTCATTCATCATGGTCAACTTGGCTGAGGATGAAAGGAAGTATACATATTTTCTATAGTGTTTTTGTTTATACACTACTGGCCATTAAAATTGCTACACCACGAAGATGACGTGCTACAGACGCGAAATTTAACCGACAGGAAGAAGATGCTGTGATATGCAAATGATTAGCTTTTCAGACCATTCACACAAGGTTGGCGCCGGTGGCGACACATACAACGTGCTGACATGAGGAAAGTTTCCAACCGATTTCTCATACACAAACAGCAGTTGACCGGCGTTGCCTGGTGAAACGTTGTTATGATGCCACGTGTAAGGAGGAGAAATGCGCACCATCACGTTTCTGACTTTGATAACGGTCCGATTGTAGCCTATCGCGATTGCGGTTTATCGTATCGCGACATTGCTGCTCGCGTTGGTCGAGATCCAAGGACTGTTAGCAGAATATGGAATCGGTGGGTTCAGGAAGGTAATACGGAACGACGTGCTGTATCCCAACGGCCTCGTATCACTAGCAGTCGAGATGACAGGCATCTTATCCGCATGGCTGTAATGGATCGTGCAGCCATGTCCAGATGGGGACGTTTGCAAGACAACAATCATCTGCACGAACAGTTCGATGACGTTTGCAGCAGCATGGACTATCAGCTCTGAGACCGTGGCTGCGGTTACCCTTGACGCTGCATCACAGACATGAGCGCCTGATATGGTGTACTCAACGACTAACCTGGGTGCACGAATGACAAAACGTCATTTTTTCGGATGAATCCAGGCTCTGTTTACAGCATTGCGATGGTCGCATCCGTGTTTGGCGACATCACGGTGAACGCACATTGGAAGCGTGTATTCGTCTTCGCCATACTGGCGTATCACCCGGCGTGATGGTATGGGGTGCCATTGATTACACGTCTCGGTCACCTCTTGTTCGCAATGACGGCACTTTGAACAGTGGACGTTATATTGTAGATGTCTTACGACCCGTGGCTCTACCTTCATTCGATCCCTGCGAAATCCTACATTTCAGCAGGACAATTACTGACCGCATGTTGCAGGTCCTGTACGGGCCTTTCTGGATACAGAAAATGTTCGACTGCTGCCCTGGCCAGCACATTCTCCAGATCTCTCACCAATTGAAAACGTCTACTCAATGGTGGCCAAGCAACTGGCTCGTCACAATACGCCAGTCACTACTCTTGATGAACTGTGGTATCGTGTTGAGGCTGCATGGGCAGCTGTACCTGTACACGCCATCAAAGCTCTGTTTGACTCAATGCCCAGACGTATCAAGGCCGTTATTACGGCCAGAGGTGGTTGTTCTGGGTACTGATTTCTCAGGATCTACGCACCGAAATTCCATGAAAATGTAATCACTGTCAGTTCTAGAATAATATATTTGTCCAATGAATTCCCGTTTATCATCTGCATTTCTTCTTGGTGTAGCAATTTTAATGGCTAGTAGTGTAAGTGAGTCTTATGGGTTCTACTTCTTCTTTCCTAGCTGTGAGCAGGCGTTACTCGCTGTGGGATCTGAACCCAGCAGCTGATAATGATGATGACGATGATGATGATCTCTGGGGAACGACTTCGATTGTTCAGACGCAGATATCGATTATTCTACAGTATAAAATGTTTTGTTTGTTATTTTTCAGATGCTCTAGTTTGTAGATGTTCTCAATGCGAATATCGGTGTTTTGACACGACCACCAGCTACTAGTTCTTTTGCACATGTGTTTTCTTTTGGGTTTGTCCGTATTCTTTCAGACACATTCACCTACCGACGTCATACACCTCCTCTAGTACCCATGTGGGATATGCCCTTAATGACAAACATGCCCACTGATGATGAGTTGCTGGAAGTCTATTCCAGTAGTGATCATAACAACAGTTTTACTTGTAAGTACTCAGAATTTATTATTATTATTATTATACGAATACGGATTTTTATTTCTCCTTCCTTAGATACTTATCAACTGCGTCCCTTTCTCCTTCTCGTGTGCAGAGTTATTAGGAGTTCGACGTGTTGTTGAGGGGAAGAGCATTGTCCAAGTTAGGGGGAGAGCTGTCGTGACATCATAGGGTGAGTCGATACCAGAGTGGTCATACTGAGTCACTTTTCTGAGATGCAGGAAAGGGAGTCCTGTAAGACACTCAGCTGTATGCTCTACCTTGATTTATGTTCATAAGATTTTGATCAACTTATTGTGGGGTCCAGTCACATCTCTCTTCAAAAGTATATACTGCTAACCAAAAGCATGTCCTAATGCCCAGAATCATGACGAGAGGAATTTAAATTGATTTCCATGGTTGCTTCTCACGAATGATAGAAATTAACCAAAAAATACAGGGCATACAGATACACAACAAACACCAGATGTCCACTGACGTTCTAATTTCTCGTTTATGGCCGAATGTAGGAAAGCCATAAGAAGAAGACAAACATTGACACGCTGTATGGCACATCGACAAAGAAGTCGAGCGTAAATTAGGTGGTCCCCTCTTCATGTCCATATTAGCAGAGAAACTTCCAAAAAGTGTAGACCTGCTGCTAATCTCTGAAGACGATAAGTAACACAACGTTGGGATAAAATGCATGTCCCACCTACGTTCTTCTGAAATGAAAACAAAAAAGGTGCACAATTTTTTGCTGTAGATGTATCAAGTCGTTTACCAAGAGCATGTATTTTGAAAGACACCTGATTGACTGCTAGAGCCAGGAAACAATAGGTGTGGAAATGCTTATCAAGGATAAACGGTTCTCGAAGTTAAAGAATGCCTCTCACCAACACTTCTGTCCCTTCGTCGTTTACGTCGATTTAGAGCGCCTCCTAGCTCCTGTGGTACAGTGTGAACGTGGTGCCTCTGCCTCCCATATCACTGTCACAAAATGATGCATACGATATGTGGATGCCCATCAAGTTCTGTGCACTAAAATTAAAATCTTATGTGAAGGGAATAGTGCGAGATGGCTGCTCACTGAGCTTGAAAGTCTTGTACGGGATGTTTATAACATTTATAGTGAAAACGTCCTCATGACCAACGTGAAGGAGAATGATACACTGTACAAGCAGGCAGCTGATCGTTATACCTGGGGACTGTGACTGGACAGAGGTGAGGAAGCTCCCTGTAGAGAGTGTTGCCATGTAACGGGGAAGTCCCAGAGTGCAGCTGACAACCCATGTAACTTCAAGTACCAACTGCCACAGCACACAGCCATCTTTTCCACAATTTAAGTGAGCATGATGCCAACTTTCTAGTTCAGCACTTTGACGAGTCTGGGTAGTAGGATGATAAGATCAGTGTCATTGCTGACACCGTTGACAAATATATGCCGCTTCAAAGAGGATCACACCACTTCCTGGATTCACAACGCTTCATGCTCACGTTTCTTTATAAATTTGCTGAACCAACGCGTCCTGGAGATATTCTTAGCAAAAGGAGCCACTTATCTCGATGATGTTGAGTTTCCAGAGTTTCAACTTGTGACGGAGAAGGGGTCTTTCCATACGAATATCTGGATTCTCTAGTAAACTAAGAGGCATTTCCATAATGAATGAAAAGAACGGGCACTTGGTCAATGAACAGCAGGACTTCGGCATCTCTGATTTATCAGAACATGTAAAATGATGAACACCAATGTACATCTGACCGCCGACATTTTCGAGAAGTTCTGTAGCATATGGCTGAGATTTCGTGGGATGCCATGTTAAGAAAGACACAAGCCAGCAGCGAATTCTTGACCAAAGTTGAGATGCATGTCTTCCTGGAACATGCGGTCCACGAGTGACTTTGCCAATGTGTGCGCAGGTATGCCAAGGCAAATAACTAGCAAATAATCGAGGGGGAGTACAGGTTGTCTGACGATTTCAGTTTCATCCTGTACCTGGATGTAAACTGTCTCTAAAGGCAAACCAGGCAACAAAGTGTACCTTTTCAAGGGCTCTCATGGATATCCAAAGGGGAAATCACCAGACTGAGGAAAGAGATCAAATATGTGGCTGCTGATGCTGTTGAGGGATATGTCCTAGAGGTAGAGCTGGACTATCCCACAAGTCTGCATGACAAACACGGTGATTTACACAGCCTGAAAGACTTTCACGTTCAGGGACTTCAACAGGTGCCTCCTCTAGGGCATTGGCGCTGCACCACAAATGCTTATCAGGAGACCTTTCGATTGAGGTTATATACTGAGGTATATACTGCAATTCTAGCTGGAAGCAGGGGTGTCCTACCACGATCACAAGTGGTTCATCAGGGGGCATAGGTGTGGAAATCTGCTGCACCCAGACTATTTACTGATGTGTCTGGGTGGGTTTATTTGTTAGTAAAAAGGTAAAAAGGTGTTCCACTTGACTGGGTGTGTGTGGAATAGTTTGATGAGCTGTTTGTCACAGTTCTGACTGCATGTTTGAGATAATGAATGTTTCATTGCACACTGCGTGCGTCCATGTGTGTATGTGTGTGTGTGTGTGTGTGTGTGTGTGTGAGAGAGAGAGAGAGAGAGAGAGAGAGAGAGAGAGAGAGAGAGAGAGAGACAGAGTATTTATTTCGTGTGGAACATGTACAATATGCATCCGTGTAAAGAAAGTATTTTATTTGTTTATGGTGCGTGTGTGTGTGTGAGTGTGTGTGTATGTGTGTGTGTGTGTGTGTGTGTGTGTGTGTGTGTGTATTGTTTTTGAGCTGCCATTGCTTTTGCTGTTCTAAGTATGTACACACTGAAAACTTCTCTCTCTCTCTCTCTCTGAGTTACTAATAAGTGTTTAATAGACATTGGAAATTAAAAAATTACCTTATTCACAAAAGAATGTGTATATTGTAATGAATCAATTACGAAATAACAAAACTGTTACGTATATCACAAATACGAGAAAAAATGGAAATTAAAAAGCTTTCAAGTGTTTTCACAATACAGTTGTTCTTCTTTTTCATATTTTTTTGAATGAAATACCTCCTTTAAGTCTATCAGCTTTATATTGATGGCAGGTGCCAGAGAAAAAAGAATGTGCGCAGGAATACTGCACGCGCTTACGTATGTGTGTGTGTGGAACGTGCGTCACGTCCTCGCTGTGACAGCATGCGGTTAGCGGTCAGCGGGCAGCTAACATCCCGTTTGCGGTCTGAGCCGCTTCGCGCTTCCGACAGCCCGGCTGTGGGCGTCACAGCAACACAGGGCGAGGGAGGCCAGCGAGCGACACGGGCCGAGACCACACAGTAGGGGGACCGGCGTACGGACCGACCCAAATCACTGTAGTGGTGACACGTGGCTGCAGTCGACTCTTACCCGTACGTCGATAAACAGTACAGAAAACGAAAAATAAAATTCAGAATTTCCCTCGTTGTGCAGGAGCAGTGAATTGGAAGATGGTGCACACTTTTGAATCGGCACCTTCCAATACGTTGAATCCGTCGTCCTTGCGATGGGGCCACTGCGCTTTCTGCCATCTAGACCTAATCTATGCCGGCCGGTGTGGCCGAGCGGTTCTAAGCGCTTCAGTCTGGAACCGCGCGACTGCTACGGTCGCAGGTTCGAATCCTGCCTCTGGCATGGATGTGTGTGATGTCCTTAGGTTAGTTAGGTTTAAGTAGTTCTAAGTTCTAGGGGACTGATGACCTCAGAAGTTAAGTCCCATAGTGCTCAGAGCCATTTGAACTATTCTGACTATACATACATACATACACGTTTGTACACAGTATTATGTGAGAGCCCAGTTACCAGGGGCACAAGGTCAAAATCGTAAGCTGCGTCGCTACCTGAGCCACAGCACGCCCTGCCATACTACTCTGCAGGGCTGTAGTGAAGAACCACGAGAGGAATTATCTCGAATACGAATACCTCAAGACTGCTGCAGCTGTCTGAAGACTTAAGTTTCATTCAGAAAGCAAAGTGTGTCTTTAAATCGAAACTATCTGTACAACATTGGTTTCACGGAATAACTTTTTCGCAATTACACTTTTCCTAAACAGGTGCAGTGTATGATCAGCGAAGCGTAGCTGCACCGCAAATGTAATAATGAAGTCGTCCTTTAAACATTCTCGCAAGCTGTGAGGTACTAACTCTACAAAATATTGGATACGTATCAGGTAAATTGCCTTTGCCGCAGTGAAATGCTTGGATGATGGTAACGAAAACAAAATGTAATGACAGGACATGATACGATGTCGGCAGAAACCATTCTTAAATACGGAACCGGCTACTATCAATCGTAGAAATTACCATCCCGCAAACATCCGTAATATTTATAGGAAAAAGATTAAATCTACCCAGAACCTTTTCAGTTCACTAAAACAGATATCGCCTAATTCTCTTCTCAAAGGATCCAAAATGAGGCTCACACGATACTGTAGGGACTGGCACGTTGCTACATACGCCACAAAAAGCTATACAAAGACACAGATCACACTGCGTCCTTTTGCTTTCCATGTATACTACTGTCAGAATCCAAGCAGTCATAATGCACAGTGGCCATTCTATGTGTTAAGGTTGGGTTGTTTGGGGAAGGAGACCAGACAGCGAGGTCATCGGTCTCATCGGATTAGGGAAGGATGGGGAAGGAAGTCGGCCGTGCCCTAAATCAGAATGGCCGGGCACGGGACTGAACCGTCGTCCTCCCGAATGCGAGTCCAGTGTATGTCTTAAGACCAAATAGCTTTTATTCTCGGTAGTGGGAAAATCACTGGTGGTAGTGTTCATAAATCATAGACAGAGAATTCAGACTCGATAATGGTTCGAGTTAGGCCACGAGACACGTGCAGAAAGGCTAACGACTAAGATGAATGCTCTCAGAAAGCAGCATCCGGTTTCAGGCTAGTCTAGCACAGATTTTCATTGGCCTTGACGCATTCACCAGATATTCCGCTTGTGACTGTAGTAGCACAGTGCCTTTAACAAAGCCACTCGCAGACGCAACACGCGCTAACTGGTGGACCCCAACTGCAGGTTTTCGTTATTGACGCGCGTCCTCTGTGGCTGCGGCGGCTGGGGCATTGCCGTGTCACACGGACAGTGTTGGCTGGCAGTGGTGAGCACAGGGGGCCACCAATAGCGTCGAGCCACAAGTGTCAGCTGCGCTATCGTCTGGACATGGAGTCGTGGGAAATGGTCACGTGAATGTTAAGGTGAGAAGAGTTTGAGCAGTTGTCTCGAAATGTATGAATTATGTGGTACGTATACAGGTTCATTACGAGATTTGAAGCTGACGAACCTCCATGTTGAGATAAGTAATTTTATAGGTCTTCCATATGGAGTAGAGATTCTTAGGAAGATGCTGATGGAGACTTGAAATGCCACACTGAGACTCTAGACCACTCCCCACTAAATATGAAGCTAACATGCTTCAGCTTGTAAAGCAGAATGCAAAGTTATCTGAATCTGTTAAAGAAGTAGCTAGCAAATACGAGAAAAGAAAGATACAGACGATTTTCTTCGATCTCTAACCATTCCGAGCTTAGCCTCCCTGTATCATAGCCCCAAAAGGCTCACAGAAGTAGAGGTTGATTCAGAATTCTTCCAGATGGTTAGTATTAGAACTGGAGAGCCAAAGATAGCTACAGTGTGAAGAAGGTAAACTGGGAAACACTCCCCAAGAACAGACTAGGTGGTGTGTGTCATTTTCTCACCCCCTGTACGTATAATACAGTTTATAAGAGGAGAAAAAAACTCCACTTACCATACTTTCGAATGCGAGGGGAACCAACAGCTGTGAGAAGTGCGTCGCACCGAGTGAGAGCAGCTGCGCCAAGTCCCGCCAGTAGCTGGAGAGTCGTTCCCGGAAAACAGCCGCCTGGGCCTGCAGTTCTGCACAAGACGGGAGACGACGGACTGGTGAACAAGCCAGTGGATCAGACTTCTGTAGGAAGCACAGCTTTCACTTTCTGCCCCCACAAAGTGTATGCAGGTAGCATTTACCTTTTGATACTAGATCAATATACAATGTCAGTAATCGTATGAGTTACAGCACGGACATCTTGACCAGACGTTACAAAGCTCATATTCCAGCGACAAATTTAAATAGCACATCAAGCAAAGAGAGAGGAGTATCACCACCTAACGTAGATCCAGTAATAAAAATTAACCTAAGGGTAGAAGTATCAAAATATCTGAAGAAGTGGAAATATACAACTATTTCAAAAATCATCCATGCGGCTGGCCCTACAATAAGACAGATTTAAGAAATAAGAGATCTTGCGATAAATTCCAGTCAGTATTATGTGTTAATAATAGAAAGTAACATTAATGAGGATGTATAGTTTGGCTATTTGACTTTGACATACTGACAAGCATAGGACGTAACGATTTGCACAGGATCGTGTCTACGCTGGTTTTATAATATGAGTAGTCTTTATGATGTTTCCCATGAGTTGTATGTTTTGTATGGAAATCAGGAACAATTATGCCCACTCATACACGTTTTTATATTTAGGGTGTATTAATTTTAACGTAAGTAATATATTTTAATAATTCAGTAAAAAATTTAATAAGGTGTTTTGCAAGTGTAGCTAAAAAAAGCCATTCTCGGCCTACACGTTCTAAGGACTATGGAAATTTATGACTACGTTTGTAATGGTAGAGTACCTTACATATTAACAGTACATTTTGCAATTACATGGTGATACACATAATGTTCTGTAATTTGTGACAAGTATCCCATCACATGTTTTTATCTCATTCTTGTACTCCTTTCTCTTTTTATTTGTCCAGTGGATCAATTCATGTACGAAAGTTGTTGTGAAGGCGATTTATACCTTTGTGATGTTAATATGGTACAAAGAATACATATGTAAAATGATATATATATATATATATATATATATGATTGTTACTGCCATGGTTTCATGAGCAGCCAAGCTACTGTAAGCCTTTCACGATGGATACTATATGTACTATTACGCACTATCACAATAAAGAAGTGTCTTATCTTATTTCTTTACATCAAATGATTGTATCGTAAACAGAATGGCAAATTCTGTTAACGAATGTAAACGCAATGTTAAGATACTCTGATATAAAACGTTTACTGTGGGATGTATAATCACTGCCAAGAACAAAGAAGAAACGACTTGTGAATATGTTACCCGCCAACCGCCTCAGTTGTCATATGAACAACATGAACAGTGATTTGAGGGGATTCATGTTAGTGAGGTTAACATCAGTAACAATAAATTTACCTTATGCCATAACTATGATCCTTACGCTCATCTAAAATTGATGTACACTCGGAGATAGGAGGCTCAACATACAGAGACAACAGTGAGATATACACACGTCAGGAGATTCGTAAATTTTGACACCTCCAGTGGCCCACGCAAGTGATGTACAGTTTTTAGCATTTGTTGTAATATAACTCCCTCATGTATGGGATGATAGTGGCGTTCTATACATGCTGTCTGCCCTTCACATTTCGGTTATTGCTGTATACCTGTATAAAGGGCATAGGATCGAAACTGTAGTCGTGAAAACAAATAATTTTACAGTTAATGGCAGATACGTCGTCTTTAAGAAAAATACTGCATTTTTTTAATGCCTGTGCAAGATTTTTCGCATTTCGTCCTTATGCGAGCTTATTTTCAGTACAGAAAAGACATTGTTACAGATGGAGAATGATGTGTGTACACGATGTTTATTGTGTTCCTAATGCTATTGGAATTACTCAGCGGCAAATCGCAAAAGAGAAAGTCCAAGGAACGTGCATCTTTATGTCTCTGTAAAAAAACGAATCTTCGGCATGAGGGACTTGAGAGCATCGTACTGACACATTACACTGGCATCTGGCTGTAGGGCAACGACTGCAGAATGTATAGCCACGGCTTGGGGTGGAGACAACAGAGTGCTGAGAAGTTCACCAGCCATCACAGACAGACCGATGTAACCTGGGTTGAGATCTGTGGCTACCACTGACACCACACCACAAGCAGCATAGTGTAGGGCGTTCTGTGGTATTCAGCGGCGGGAGTCGCTTTTGCCTGTGGCGGTCAGGTCGACGCTGCTCTGTCCTCAGGTGGCCTCGTGAGACGTCACGGGAAGTAGCGGTCGTCGAGATGCCTACCTCTCCAGCCCACAGAAACAAACGGGGGTTAGGAAGACTCGCGATCAAATGATGTCGAAGGCATGTGGAAGAGTTCTTAGGAATTTCGAAAATTGTTCAGAAATTTGGAAGCCAAATTATTATTCAAATTGGTTCTCGAGATAAACAATCAGTATCTCTGGAAAGTATCATTCACATAGTTCTGTATGTTGCAAGGGCACAAAAGTGCGAGAACATCCGCACAATTACCTAAAGAGCTCTCACACTCAAGTTGCTGACAAGAATATTTGTATAAGAGGAAAAAGAAGATTGAGGAAGTGCTAGATTACGATCAATTTGGTTTTAGGAAAGGTAAAGGCATCAGAGAAGGACTTTTGGGTTGGCGATTGATGATTAAAGCGAGACTTCAGGAAAGTCTAGAAACGTTCGTAGGATTTGTAGTTAGATAAAAATCGTACGATGATTTAAAATGATGCAGGATTTCCGAAACTCTCATAAAAATGGGTGTAACCCCTAGCAAAAGAAGGGTTACGTGCAATATGTACATCAAACAAGGGGAAAAAATAGGAAGACCAATAACAGCTCAGATTAGGAAAGGTGAAAGACATACATGTAATCGCCCCTACCATTCAATCTGTACATCGAAGAAGCAATGACAGACATAAACGAGGGGTTCAGAAATGGAATTAAAATTCGTGCTGAAAGGATATCAATGATAGGAATAGCTGATATCATTGCTGTTCTCAGTGGAAGGGAGAGGTAATTGTAGGAGGTGTTGAACAGAATGAACAATCTAATGTGTACACTCTATGAATTAAGACTAAACTGAAGAAAGACTAAATTAATGAAGTCTAGCAGAAATGGGATCAGTGTTCAAGTTAAGGTCAGAACTATAGACGAGGATCTAGACCAACTAAAAGAATTCTGCTACCTTGAGAATAAAGTAACTCATAATGAACAAGTTAAAGAGAACATAGAAAGTAAAGAAGAACATTCAGAGAGGATGTTCCTGGCCAAACGAAGTCAACTAACATCAAATGTCAGTTTTGTAACAACGAACACAAACAAAATTATTTAGTAGGATAGATAACAGAATCTACTCACGAAGCAGCGGCAGAACACACAGAAAGACTGTTGTGATTGGCAAGTTTTTGGAACCAGTGGCACCTTCTTCAGGCAGAGGGGTTGAAGGGGAAAGAAGAAGGGTGAAGGAAAAGGACTGAAGAGGTCTAGGAAAAGGGGTAGATTTTGGGAAAGTCACCCAGAACAGCGGGTCAGGGAGTCTTACCGTACAAGATGAGAAGGAAAGACTGATTGTTGGGGACTGCATCGGACAGGATTCGGAAACCTGAGAGCTTAAAGGTGGAACACAGGGTAACATGCAAGACAGAGATTACTGCTAAAACAGTGATCACAAGTTAATAAGAGTGTGTCCTCCTATCACCACCTATAATAGCCCTGTGACTGGCGAAACATATTCTATCAAAGGGAGAGCCAGCTGCGAAACGACACAAGTCATATCCCAGCTATTATAACACTGTTGAGCCTTCTAAATAGGCATGACTACCATCAGATTATCAGTTAGGATGAATGGGTATTGGGTGAGGGTATACACTGCCAACTCACAATATCCTGTGGCAGAGCGTGCTCTGCAGCATGACATTCGTGACCTCGGTGCCTGTTTCACCATCTGGATTCTTCCCCCAGACACCAGTTTCTCAGAACTCCGTAGGTGGGAACTACCTCTACAACATGCCCTTGGTTCTCGCCACCCAGCTTTTTATCACTGTAACTGCTCTTTGCTTCACTCCGTTTCAGTTTCCTGCATCTTTCATTGTATTTCCCATCTATTTTTCACCGCCCCATCCCACCTCTGTTTTTCTCTGCCTCGTGATGACTCGGTGTTGTGTGATGTCCTTAGGTTAGTTAGGTTTAAGTAGTTCTAAGTTCTAGGGGACTGATGACCATAGATGTTAAGTCCCATAGTGCTCAGAGCCATTTGAACCAACCCACCTCTGTTATGTACAATGCACTTAGCTTCTCACTCTTTATAACTTGTGAGAAATGTCTTAGCAGCAATCTCTGTCGTACGTATCACCTCGTCTTCTACCTTTAAGCTCTTAGGTTTTCAAATCTCGTCCGATGCAGTCCCCAACAATTAGTCTTCCTTTCTCATCTCGTACAGTAAGTCTCCCCTGACCCTCAGTTCTGGGTGACTTTCCCAAAATCTACCCCTTTTCCTAGACCTCTCCAGTCCTTTTCCTCCACCCTTCTTCCTTCCCTTTCAACCCTCCAACCTAAAGAAGGAGCCACTGGCCAGAAAGCTTGTCAATCACAACAGTCTTTTATGTGTGTGCTCTGCTGCTGCTTGGTGAGTAGTTTGTTTTTTTTTTTTATCTATCCAATTAAATGTCGGTTTTAGTTGGAGGACGAGTAACTCATTGTGCAAGTTTGGAGCACAGTATTCTATGAAAGTGAATCATGGACAGTGGGAAAATCGGGACAGAAGAGAACTGAAGCGTTTGATATGTGGTGCTAGAGAAGAATGTCGAAAATTAGATTGACTGATAAGAAAAGAAACGATGAGGTTCTCAGCAGAATCGGTGAAGAATGGAACTTACCAAATATGGGACAGCATTTTGTTCTTGGTCATGCAACCTTATTGTTCCCTCTTGGTTCTTGTACGTATTACCCGTCTTTCTTTGCAACTTACTCTTATTTTTCTCAATATTTCGAACATTTTGCAGAATTTTACATTTCCGGGTGGTTTTTCTAGGTCTACAGGACCTATGAATGTGTCCATTTTATTTCCCAAGTTTTGCTTCCCTCATCAGTTACAATGTCAGACGTGCTAATAGCCTTCTGACAGTTAAAATGATCGTCATCTATCATAACCTCTATTATCTTTTACATTCCTCTGTATATATTATTTCTGTCGACAAATTCCATACATGAGGTGTTAAGCTGATTGTGCGATAGGCCTCGCAAGTATCTGCTTATATCTTCAGCGTTGAATCTAATGGTATAGCGCCATTCTCGTATATTCTGGACGCCAACTTCAGTAGTTCTTGGTTGACTCTTTCGCCAATGATTTCGGAAACTCTGAAGGTATGTTACCTATCGCTTCTGCCTTCCAAAGCTGTGTTAAGCTCTGACTCTTATGTGGGGTCGCCGAGCAAGGTGGCGCAGTGGTTAGACACTGGACTCGCATTCGGGAGGACGACGGTTCAATCCCGCATCCGGCCATCCTGATTTAGGTTTTCCGTGATTTACCTAAATCACTCCAGGCAAACGCCGGGATGGTTCCTTTCAAAGGGCACGGCCGACTTCCTTCCCCGTCCTTCCCTAATCCGAGGAGACCGATGACCTCACTGTCTGGTCTCCTTCCCCAAACAACTCATCTCAACTCTTATGTGGGATCTCCAGTGTCTTCCGTTGTGATTCTCATTTCTTCTTCTTCTGTCAAGTCATCAGACGGGTCTTTCCCCTCGTAGATGCCTTCAGTTTGCTCTCTCCACCTACCTGCACTCTCCTCTGCATTTGACAGTGGAATTCCCAATGCACTCTTAAAGATTACGTCAAATGTTCTTTTGAGTAATCTGTACAATGAATAAATCTTTCAGACGCCCATGTGTTATTCTTTCTCTTCATATTTTTCCAACAGCCATTTCGCTTTGGTTTCACATCTACCCCCAGTTACTTCGTTCCCAAGTGACTTATACTGCTGTATTCCTGTGTTCCTCTGAACGTTTTTACATCTTCTACATTTACCGATCAGTTGCAGTGTTTTTTCTGTTTGCCAAGGTTTCTTTTCCGTTAGCTCCTTATATCTATCTTTGTTTGATATATGGAACATAAAATCCTGTCTGAGGCCTGCGATCATTTTTATGTTAATAATTGGCCACCGATGCTGTTCAATCGCATGAGATGTTCAATTGAATCTTTTATTAGAACATGTTATGCGTTTGGGATTACACCCATCGTCAGACATATGTTACAAGCAAGTACAAAACATAAGTGAACAGCACACTCAACACGTCTCAACGTTACAGAAAATGAGATCTGGTCTTATGAGTTACATACTACAAACTTACACTCCTTCCTACCCTACCAGGCGTACAGTCTTGACAACTCAAAGAAAGTGTCAGGGCGCTGCATGGTCATGTGCTCCATGCATTCAGATGTAATTCAATAATAATATACTCAGAATATAAATCTAACAGTGTGTAATTACGACAGGCTAACGGGTACTCGGAAAAATTTATACGAGAGATTGGAGCTAAAATTTTTAACAAGATGCGGCAGTCAGGCCGCCAAAAATTAAATAGTAATATTGTGTCAATGGAATATTTATTTATTTATTTGTTGATTTATTTAACCTGGCAAGATTAGGGCCATCAGGCCCTCTCTTACATCTAACCAGGCATTCTACTTATTTTACATTCACATGTTTTAGTAGACATGTTAAACTACATCTAGTACAAAAAGTGAAATAAACAATTAGGAAGGTACACCTGGAAAAATACATACATATAGAGTTTATATTCGTAGAACATAAGTACTGTTATAATTAGACATTATTGAAGAGACAGATTTTAGATAAGAGTGCTAGCAGCAGGGAGTATGAGGGAGACTCATGGTGAAGGGAGGAGAAGAATAGAGAGACATGATGAAACATAATTAAGGAAATATAAAGGAAAAGAAGATTGTGTGGCTAATAAAGATAGATGAAGAGGAAGGCATCTCAGGAGCAAGATAGGATGCGCTAGCTTTGCTATTTGACAGATGAGAGGATTGGCCTCGTACATTAATTCTGTGGAGAACGTTATGAGGATGATAGCAGGAAATGCTTCAACTTCTTCTTAAAAGCAGCAGGAGATTGAATTTTGCGCAAGGTAAGGGGCAGTTTGTTCCAGAGGCGGACAGCAGCAACTGAGAAGGAGTTTGCAAAAGTTTTTGTTTTGTGAGTGGGCACAGTTTGGATACCAAATAAGAGTGACCTCGTGTTTCGATTATGATGGCATGACAGGTTTTTAATCTCTGAAGCAAGGTACTGGGGTGCTTGCGCGACGAGGAGTCGGTGGAGTAGACATAGAGTGTGGTAGTCATGCAATTTGTCCGGCCGCAGCCACCCTAGCTCGGAGTATGAAGCACTAACATGATCATGTCGGCGAATGTTGCAGGTGTAACGCACACAGGCATTCATGGTTAGCTCTAGCCGTCTTTTGTTTTGCACTACTCGTGCCTTGTTGAATCACATCACAATAGTGGAGGTTCGGTAGAACGAGTGCTTGCACGAGCTGGCGTTTCAAGTCCTGTGGAAATATGTTCCGAAACTTTTTGAGAGCATAGAGACAAGCAGACGTCTTTCGGCACACTGCGACTGTATTCTCTGCCCAGTTGAGATGCTCATCCAAAGTTACACCCAAGTTCTTAACTGTTTTCTGATATGGTATTGGAGTACCGCCGAGCAGAATAGGAGGTAGCCGTTCGCGGAAATCTGAACTTATCAATTTCTGATGGGCTATTAAGATTACTTGCGTCTTTTTTGCATTTAGTTTAAGCCCCAGGTTTTTCGCCCATGTCACTACTGAAGACAGATCATCATTCATGTGACCGATTGCAGTGTTTACATCTTCAGGTCTGACGCTTAGGTAAAGCTGGATGTCGTCGGAATAGAAATGATATTTACAGGAGGACACAACCAACGAAATATCGTTGACATATAAAGAAAACAAAAGTGGTCCTAAGACTGATCCTTGTGGCACTCCCGAGGAAACACGTTTCCAGGAAGATTTTTCATTTACGCAAACAACACATTGCTGTCTGTCTTTTAAGTAGCTTTCAAACCATCTCATTGCACTATCAGAGAAATTAGGCTGTTGCATTTTTCTGAGCAATATGTCAAAATTAACAGTGTCAAAAGCTTTGCTGAAGTCCAGAAACGTCAATATTGTTGCCTTTCGATTGTCGATGGCATATTTCAGGTCATCAGTTACTTTAATTATAGCAGTGTTTGTGCAGTGATGTTTATGGAAACCGGATTGAAATTTGTCATATAGGCTGAATTCATTCAAGTGTTCAGTGATTTGGTCATGAACAATATATTCAAGTGCTTTGGAAACAGCAGGCAGTATGCTAATTGGTCGGTGATCACTAGGCAGTTGCGGGTTTTAGATCTTAGGGATGGGTCGAATTATGCTTCTTTTCCATGCAGTGGGGTATATTCCGTTCACGAGGGAAATATTAAATATGTCAGTTAAGACAGGTACTAAGATATCGGCAACATTCTTAATCATGGTTATACCGATACTGTCGTTGCCTATTGCATCAGAAGAGATTCTCATTATTGCTTTTCTTGCCATATTTGTTGTTACATGTTTTAGATGGAAGGTATCATTGTTAGTTATCCTGTTTGGGGATTCTTGTGGACGGTAATTATCAGCCGTGCGGGTATTCAGATGTGCAGAGAAGAATTCATTTAATTCGTTAGCTGACACATGAAAAGTAGTTTCCGATTTTGCCTTTCCGACCCCCAAGCTACGGAGATTCTTCCATATAGTCGTGGGCGTCAGATCACTGCATACAAGGGAGCGAGCATGCCTGATTTTAGCATTGCGAATGCATTGTTTCACTCTGTTCCATAGCTTTCTATATTCTTCAAAACGCTCGGGTTTCGGATCTGCCTTGAAACGCCTGTGGGCAGCATCCCTATTAGTTATCATTTGACGTAATTCAGCTGTCAGCCATGGAGCAGGAGATTTTCTTACACGGATTTTGCGCACAGGTGCATGTTTGTCATAGAGAGCAGTGAGTTTATCACCAAGTTCATTAATTTTGCCGTCGATTGTAGGTTCTCTGATTATTTGATGCCATGAGATTTCTGAGCAATCGGCTGTTAGAGCGTCAAGGTCAATACGTTTCATGTTCCTCCAAGTTATGTAACGCGATTGGATCCTTGGGGGCTGCACAGAGTACGCCAGGAATATTACATCATGTGCTGAGAGGCCAGGGGCCGATGTTTGACCAGCATCTCTTACTTTGTCAGTCTGTTTCATTGCGATTACGTCTATAAGAGTATGACTGTGCGTCTTATGGTGTGTAGGTTGTAATGGAAGAATGTTCATGCTATTGCAACTAAACAGTCTTCTTAGGTTTATTGCGGAGGGAGTGTCTCTTAGCAGGTCTATGTTCAAGTCACCCATTACGATGACATGTTCGTATTGACACTGAAGTGAATGTAATTCCGACTGGAAGGAACCCATTGAGCTTATTTTTGGCGGCTTGTACACGACGCCAGTCAAGAACTTCCGACTTTGTATATGTATTTCAATGAACATGAATTCAGCCTCTTTTTCTTCAGCAGGGTTTGACGTACATAATACTTTCGCTTTGAGGTCTGTTCGAATATACGCGCCGACCCCGCCACCTCGCTTTTTTGATCTGTCTGCCCTAAGAAATGTGTACCCTGGGAGATGAATAGAGCAGAGGATATGTGTGGTTTCAACCACGTTTCGGATAAGAGGATTACGTGGTAGTTTAGTTGGTTGAAGAGGAGGGTAAGTTCTTCGTAATGTGCAGGTAAAGACTGGATGTTGCAGTGAGCTGCTAAAAGCTCTGACGCGTTCCGCTGAGCAGCCTGGAGTAGGGTGGCAGACTGGTTTGTCCCTTTGTTAGGCACTACCTGCCGCGAGGGGCACTGGCCGCTGCTACCGCCGAGTGACATAACATAACACAGGGGTGTCCGAGATTTTGCGCGCCCTGTTTGCAACTCCGCGAGTGCCGAAAGAAAGGCGACTGCAAGAGATTTCCTGAGGTTGCGGGAGAATAGAAAATGGATTAGTGGTATTCGGTGCAAGGAGAATATGAACAAAATAGTGACGGCTGTGTGTCACTGTGTATCCTATGTCGTAAGAGGAGAAATTTAATTGGCGTATTTGAAACAGCTTAGGGTGGAAATAAGGGAAAGAGGAGTGATTTAAGAGGCCGATGCTGCCAGCAGAGAGAAGTAAGCTCAATAATTAATAGATTATCGTAGGAAGCTAGAATTGAATTGAGATTTACTAAAGTGATACTAGTAGTGATTATCGTAGGAAGCTACAATTAGATTGAAATTTGCTAAAGTGATACTGATAGTGAATTTTGTTATGAACAATTTAAACCAAAGAGATGGGTGATTAATGAACTAAAGGAGAGACTAATAATTGCAATAGAACTATTACAGAATGGAAGAGAAAATGAAAATGAAAAAAGTAGTAGCAGTAACTAAAATTAAGTAATGGTTAGAGCTATAGATACAAAAAAATTGTAAAAAGTTAATACAGTTACAAAAACAATTAGTTGAAGGTACAAATATGGGTATAATTAAAAAGTTAATACTATTACAAGACTATATCAGAGTATAGGGCTGTTACAATTTGCAAATGGTGTTAATTTTGCACTTTTGGCTCGAGTAGCTTCACTAAATACTATTCAGTTCTGTCATGTTTGTGACTTTCTTCTTTCCAGCTGCTGTCTTAATGATTACTGTGCCATCCTGAGTCCACACATTCTGAAGACCGAAATGGGATATGGCACTGTTTAAAATCTTTAGCCGTTTGTGTGTCAGATCTTCCCTTATTGTCAGCCCTGTCCTTGCTAACTTCTTCTTCTGGGTAAAGATCTCTGCCCTTTTTCGCTACGAGACAAATTTAATGATTATTGGACGAGGTTTGGTAGCACCTGGTAGTTTTCGTCCCACCCGATGACTCCTGTCAATGTCTGCCTTGGTCACTTCAACGCCTAATTTTTCACGTGCAACCTGTATAAGCAGGTTGTCGGTGTCTTCTTCCTTATTTTCTGCTACTCCAAACAGTCGTAGACTATTTCGCCTTTGGTACTGTTCTAGCTCGTCTGTTGCGGCAGATAGTTTCACTTCCAACTCTCGTGCCTTTTTCTCGTATTCAGACACAGACTTTTTTAATGCTGTAATTTCGGCAGTATTGGCCTCAACAGTTTCACGGATTTTGGCCAATACTGCTGCCGTTACAGTATCTGATATATTGCCTGCTATCAGATCGAGATTGTTTTTATCGCGAAGCGCAGCGTTTACCTCAGAGCGGACCAGCTCCGCTATACCGGGAGCCGCGGCCGCACCTTCCGCCAAGAGCAGACCCGACGCACCTGCTGCTTCCCCGCTGCTGGACGCGCTGCTGTTGACTCTTCTGTTTACCATTTTCTCAAAGATATTGGCGGAGCACAGAAAAAAAATAGCACTACTGCACAGAACACTGTTGTTTACACAATTTCCACTGGTACTAGACAACACCACCTGCGAGAACACCTTCGAGTTCAACTAAATTTCGCGAGCCGAACGTAACACGTGTTACACTGCAGCCACCATGATACTCCATATGTTGGACCATGTTGCCAAAAAATAACTAGAGCCTTCAGGAAGGCTGGCGTTTGCGTAAGCTTCCATACAAAGAAGAAGTTGGGGGGAATATTAGTACATACGGATGAAGGGAAAACAGATAAGTTTAAGCAATCCAGTGTATACGAAATTAAGCGTGGGGGATGTGCTGGGACATACATTGGCCAGACGGGTAGAGATTTTGCCACAAGGTTTAGAGAACATTACTATAGTAACAATAGTGGGCTGGGGTGCCATATGAGGGAGACTGGCCAAAAGCGGGCCCCGATAGAAGATAGCCCAAGAATTCAGCATTTATAACCCAAAGGGAAGATTTTAGATAACTTTGAAGATCTGGAGATCTACGCACGTATACAGCACGCTGCACACCCAGTATTTAATAAACAGGCTTCTGGTGGGAACAACTGGTTTTCTGGCTTGTTTGAACGGATACTATTTTGAACTTGGTATCTATTATCCCCTCATTAGAAGTATGATTGTGTATTTTATAGGAGCTGGTGGTGTTCTGTCGACGTACCGTTATGATAAGCTACGTTTTTTGCCCAGTGGTTGGCTAGTTTATCGTCATACAGGGAAAGTTAGATGAGCATATAGGTTGTCATTTACAGATTTGTCCACCACGGTGCCCTTTGGGTGCTCTTTGGTGACACCATGGTTTATTTTATTGATTTTAGACTAAAGTTTTAACACTTTTAATGTTTTGTATTTGTTTTTTAAAAACCTATAGCTCTCCGGAATCCGGATAGCATAGGTAGGACTCGGGCAATTGTCGTGCCACTAGTTTATATAAGGAATGTATGAGGTATAGCCCACGTATCTTTTGCGATTTTATGAAAATGCTCTTCTTCTCACCATTAAACTTTTTCCATGTGGCAGAGGGGTGTAAGTTGGTGTCTGGGCAGTCATGGCCCATGAGTATCAGTTGGCTGCAACTCGATAGGCGGATGGGCCGATGTGGTTGTCGTTGGCTATAACAGATGGCGCCTAAGACGTTTGTGTACGCGAGCTGATCACAGGGCTTTAGTTTATGATGGATAATGTTGGTTATATTTAATTTGGTGGTATTCTTTTACAGATTTGAGAGGTTGAAACGTTTATTCACCGAGAAACTCCCCCTCCCCTCTCCCTATTATTTATTTTATATTGACATATGTTTTGAGTAGTGTTTAGTGCCACTACTGGCTATAGGCATAGTATGGCAATGTAAAAAATTTGGAGTTTAAAAAAAATTAAAAAAACTTTTAGTGTTAACGTGTACAGAAGTACTATTCCGACTGCTAGTCGTAATTACACACTGTTAGATTTATATGATGAGTATATTATTCTTAAATTACATGTTAACACATGGAGCACATGTACCGAGGGCGCTTCCCTGCAGGTTGACTTGTTTAGCGTCAGTATACGCTCTGCTTCAAGACTGCTCGTGCCGCAGTCATATGTTATTCGACACTTTCTTTGAGTTGTCAAGGCTGTACGCCTGGTTGGGTAGGAAGGAGTTGAAGTTTGTGGTATGTAACTCATATGACTACATCTCATTTTCTGTAACGTTGAGACGCGTTGAGTGTGCTGTTCGCTTATGTTTTGTACGTGTTTGTAACATATGTCTGAAGATGGATGTTAAACCTGAAACGCGTAACATGTTCTAATAAAAGAGTCAATTGAACATCTCTTAACTTTATAGCGATTGTAGAGCATTGGTTGCCAGTTATTAACTTTGTTTTTCCAACTTCTGTGATGCCCTTTTCATAGATGTCCATTCCTCTTCAAATGAACTGCCTGTGTGGTATTCATCAACATAGTATCTACAACCCAAGAGAAATTCAGACGCATTTCATGAATGCTCTCCACTTCAGTGTCCCACTCCTTTCCGCATTTATTCTTCCAGGCAATTCTCTTAAACTCCTATCCACTCTTCATCGCAATTCAATTGAGTTCTGAGCTTATATCTGGCCCTAGGCGAGCCACAAAATCTAAGAGCAGGATTTAGAAAACGATAGATTTCGACTTCTTGCCGTAGATAATCGGACAATTCTTCCCATAAATACAGAAGTACGAGTATTAACAAGAGCCTCACCAGGACGTTACCTCACATGGAACTTTCCTGTGCCTCGATCCTTTTCGAAGCATACCTCCCGTGGGAAAGCGAGAGTTTTCTATAGCTACCGACGGTTGCGAATTAAAACAAAGAGCGACAGAGGGAGAGAGAAAGGGACTCCCCTCTCTTCCACTCCGCTCCAATGCCAAACCTCGTGTGCAGTCATGACTGTTTGTACTGAAGCCATAGTGTTATGTAATTGCAGTACGGAAAGTTTAGAAATTTTTATCATAATGTAATTTGTTAAAAGAAAGGCGAACAAAGATGTAAAGTAATGCATCCACAGTTTGAAACAGTTGCTGAAAAAATCGATGTTTTACACTGTTTTACATGTAAGTCAACTTAAAGATGCAGAGCTACAATTTTTGTAGTATGTGTATTCTGATATAAAGCATAACATGTGGAATTTATGAAAGCCCACACATTAACTTCTGTCATCAGTGATAATACCTGCAACAGTTGCAAAATTTTACATCAGCAGTTGATTTTATCACTGGGAAGTGTATCAACAGTTGTGCATGTCCCATCAAGAGAAACGTGTATTCTTATGTGTCTCCATTGTTGTTGTTGTTGTTGTTATTAGCAGAAGTAGTATAATTATCACTACCGCATGCTGCGCGTGTACTTCACATGTCGTAATGTTGACACATTGAGATGTCGGATCATATGTAAGAGAGTGCACTAATGCCTTAATTTTATCAGGTGGAATAAACGCATAAAGAAGTAAATAAATGTACACAATGTGCCAAATTCCGCCACTTTTTATAACGCACTTTACACTATTTCTAAGGACACGGGCTCTGTCGTTTCTTGCGACTCTTAGTGTCTCTTCTGCTGGGGTTGGCATCGTGTAGTGGATCCCCATACGCTCTGTAGCGTATGGCATTAAAGGTCTAAAATTTTTGTAAAAGTTACAGTACCTTCCTGCATTGTCACCTTTATCGCAACGACAATGAACGGGAGTCTTAAAATGTCACGTGTCAGAGATCTGTGCTGAAGTTTAGTGAGAGAGCAGTCTATATCGCATCACAACGCATAGTGATTTTTTAATCCGGACCTGTGCGCTACCTTCATGCTGAGTGCCCTGGGGACGCTACCAAGACAGCAGCCGTGTTCACAGACCGCGTGGACACGCTCCTGGCTGGACGGCCGAACACTCAGCCGTCCTGCCGCATCCCGACATGCCCGCTAAGCCATCCGGTCTCAGCCTCACAGCAGATGTCTGGCACCAGCGTGTGGACAGCGGCGGTCTCAACGTCGCTGCGATCTGGCGGCTCTACGGGACCTGTTGAGTGACGTCA
This sequence comes from Schistocerca piceifrons, assembly GCF_021461385.2. Classification (NCBI taxonomy): domain Eukaryota; kingdom Metazoa; phylum Arthropoda; class Insecta; order Orthoptera; family Acrididae; genus Schistocerca; species Schistocerca piceifrons. The sequence continues at coordinate 1,698,137 of NW_025727757.1, forward strand.
GCTGAACACGACACAACTGGAGAGACTCGTGGACTCTCCTTGTCGGCCAACTCAGGCCCTTGTCGAGGCTAGAGGCGGTGTGCTCTACTGATGTGTCAGCATGATCTCTCCTTATCTGACATCGAATGAAATCTGTCCTCAACCTTCATGTTTTTTACTTGTAACCTTCCACGTAAACGTAACTAACTCGACCTTCTTTTGTAAGGAGAAAAACGTAAATTTGCACGATCTCAACCCTAGATACCAAACACCCATCCTCTCTTAAAATAAATGGCCATACTTAAGATAATACTCATTTTAGACGTCTTGAATGCAGAGTTTTTAAAGTTCTGTAGGGGCAGGTTGCCCGCCACTGGCTCCGCCCCACTGCAGCTGCCTGATGCACGAGTGCAGAGTACTGTGCAGCGGGGTGACGTCCTGAGTCCTCATACCCGCTTCATGTTGCAAGTGTGGGAAGACGTGTGTGGAGCCGGTCACGTCTGCCCCATGTGTTCCGAAACTTTGTTCTTCAAGTAGAACACATGTGATTTAACATGAAAAACGGGTAAGCAATATGAGCAGATAGTATTTCAATGCCATGCGCATATATGGTCAACACTGTTTAGCAATATTTTAGGACATATTCTGCAGCAGTTTTTTATAAAACACACGCACACACACACACACACACACAGATCTCTGTTACGGACAGAGGCAAGGTGAAATTTGACAATATTACCTCTTCAAAGCAAGCTTCCTAAACAGTCAGTTCGCGATTTTACGTCTCCGTCGCATTGTGCCAATGAAGTTGTTTGACGAAAATGATCGTGGTGAAAGGGTATCGTCATCATTGTCACCGCCATCCTCTCATAAAGAATTGTCTAACGTCAATCAACTATTCTTCTCTCCATTTAACGGGTCTTCTCTATGACTGCCGCAACTAAATTGCAAGGTACAAATAGTAGCACAAAGAAACGCTCATAGAGTTTCTTTTGCCTCGTGTAAGAGTTAGTCGAATAGCCACATATAAAGACGCTTATCGGTCACAACTGTCACGAGCTTTGACGTTTAGGCGTGGCAATTTGACCGTCACTGTATACTGCTCCTGGAGGTGCCACACTGTCGCTTGTCGGCTGACTGGCACTATAAACGCGAATCTCTTACTCACCGTGCCGTACAGTAGTTCGAGCTCCGACAATGGGCGAACGCAGCGGAGCGTGCCAGAAACACGTGGTACACGAACGTTGAAAAGCTATGTGTTCAGAAGGTCTTAACTGCGTACAGTCATAATCGTGGTCCAAATCTCCGCGCGACATAGACAGCTGGGGCTCACACCTTGCAAGTGTGCGTCTCGTATATGAGTCCTGGTTGGTGATCTTCTCTTGTTAGATGAAATCGGTTGTGATTAGATAACTGTTTCTTTTCTCCGGTGTGATTATTATTTAGTTCTTATGTTTTTATTTCTGTGCACTTTAATTAGGACAGAATTTTCAAATGTGGTGCAACTCCATCACCATGTGTTGATTAACTTCGACGAGAGTTTTTATAGAAAACCTAAATGAGCACATTGCGCTTTATTTAACAATAACGAACTTCCAAATAATATACTCACCAGGTTTGTCCCTCCACTCAAACTGAACTGGACGCCACCACTCACAATTCACCCTGCCGATCGTCGCTCTTGTGATGCGTTGAACAGCATGCACTGACTGGGACAGGATATGATGCCTCAGATCACCCGTTTGCAGCGTTGTCATGTTCCATACCATGTTGTTCAACCTTTCAAAATAAAATGGAGTCAGCTTATGTGACAGATGATATTATGAAACTTGACTGTATTTTGTAGAATAGAATAGTGAAAACTAAACTCAACTTGCACTTCTCCAGCTTTCACGTTTCCCATTGATAGAGGTCGCCAGCCCATTAGAGACGAATCGAGGTGTCAGGAATTATGGCGTACATTACGGCTGGTATGCGAGTCTGCTTACATATTCTGGCGAACTGATCGTTTCTGATTAAATACAAGAATTCACATACAAACATGCAGCCAGAACTCTGAGTGGACAAGCGCAGCAGACCGCGTTCAAAGGCATGGAGTGGGCGCTCCCCCACAACATGGCTCACCGTCTGCTCCTTGGCGCCATAGTCACGAGCAGCACTTCCACTATAAGACCACGTTTTCAAGACGTTGCCATGTTCTCTTGTGCCGTTTGGATGAGGTTGAATCTTGGTCTTTCGTGACAAGAAAGACCATACTGCGCTACCTTACTGAGTTGGACTGAATTCTTATAGCACTCTGTCTTAGGAATTAGCACATTGGCATCCTTGATTGTGAGATTAGCAGGGACAAAATTTAACAGAACATGCAACCCCTAAGTCAGAGCTGTTGTAGCAATGTCATTAATAGTCAACATGGCTCCTTACGTCTTAACTGTGTGAGTGCAATTCTCCCATGCTATAGCACAATATGCGACAGCTCAATAACCAACAGAAATTGCAGCGTTGTTTTGTTTGTCTACATTTGCTCCCCAGTTTTTTGTAGGAATGTAGCGCAGTTGATTTAGAATAGAACCAAAAGACTTTCACAGGTCCGTGCAGTGCTGCATAAATGACAGTGACAGGAAGAGGGAGGCACCAAGGTAATTAAGGAAGTGGCTGCAGGAAATTTTGGTCTAATCCAGGGGCACATATGTGTGCCTCTGTATCATGGAGGTAGAACTCTGTGGGCTCAGTTCCGCTTGTGTTTGGCTGGAGTCTCTATTTGTAAAAGTACTCCCTCTGTTTGGTGTCAACATGGAGGCTCGTCGACACAGTCAGTAAGTAGCCAGTTCCACTAGATGAATGTGGTCACTAGGCGACCACTACGAACAACAGTAAACAACTACCTGGGACCTTGGAGTGCGAAGAAATTGGCTAAGGGGACATGTGAAACAGAACTTGGATCAGTGGAGTGGGCTTGTGTTCACTGGCGAGTACAGGTTTTGAATATCGACTGGGGATCGTCGTACAAGGCTGTGTAGGCGACCAGGCACCGGTGCAGGTCTCTATCCATGGGTTCTGCTGCGGGGCGGGACGGTCGTATTTTGGGCTTGTATTATGGTAATATCAACAGTAGCACGAAACAGTATAATGGGAGTAGGATTCTTTAGGAAGGTAGAGCAGAGAGTGTGTTACAGTGAACAGTTCAGTGATACAGTTACGCTTATCACAATCGACAGCAAACCAATACCGACAACGATATTTCAGATAGTACATGCCGACATCGGAAGCTTAAGATGAAGAGACAGAAAAAGTATATGAAGGTATTGAAAGGGTAATACAGGACGTAAACGGAGATGAAACTCCATTACTCGTGGGAAACTGGAATGCAGTTGTAGGGGAAAACGTGGAAGAAATGGTTACTGGAGAATATGGGGTTGGGAGAGGGAATGAGAGAGAAGAAAGACTAACTCAGTCCTGATATAAATTTCGGCTAGTAATAGCGAATACTCTTAATCGCAAGAAGAGGATGTATAATTGGAAAAGGCTGGGTGATATGGGGAACTACAGTTAGATTACATCATGGTCCGACAGAGCTTCCGAAAGGATATAGTGGATTGTAAGGCATACGCAGGAGCAGATATAGACTCATATCACAATGTAGTAATGATACACAGTACGTTGCAGTTTAAGAGATAAGTCAGAAAGAATCTATACGCAAATGTGTCAGTTACAGATGTACTAAGGAATGACGAGATACTCTTGAAGATCTGCAAGGCTATGGATACAGCAACAAGGAATATTCCAGTAGGCAGTCCACTTGAAGAGGAATGGATATCTCTGAAAATGACAATAACAAAAGTTGGAAAGAAAAACATAGGTACAAAGTAAGTAACTGCGAAGAAACCATTACAATTAAAATATTATTACCCACGATGAATGAGGGAAGTACAAAAATGTTCAGGGAAATTCAGGAATACAGCAACTTTAACGGAAAGAAGAATGAGTGAAATTAGACGAGTTGCTGACCTCAGTGCTGAATACAGAAGCCAGCGCCAAGTGTTCCTCAGCAGAAGCTCGACAACACACGCACTCGTGACTCTGCGCTCTTAAGCAGCCGTCTGATGACATCACAGCCCGACTGTGGCAGGGATCCGAACAAACAGTTCAGCTTGTAGAGTTTATAGAAGTTTCAAACTGCTGCCTGAGCCTTTATAGCCTCTGAAGATATCTCCAGTATTTGCAGACGAAACGTTATAGACTTTTCGTTTTTTTTTCTTTTTTTGAGTCATCAGTCTTCTGATTCTTTTGATGTGGTCCACCACGAATTCCTCTCCTATGCCAACCTCTTCATCTCAGTGCAGCACTTGCGACCTACGTCCTCAATTATTTGCTGGATGTATTCTCCAATTTCGTTAAGCAGGCTGTTCGATAATTTTCGCGCTTGTCAGCTCTTGCAGTGTGGATTATATTTTTCCGAAAGCTAGATGGTAGGTCGGCGGACTCATACATTTTACACACCAACGTGAATAGTCGCTTTGTCGCCAGTTCCCCCCAATGATTTTAGACATCCTGATGGAAAATTATCTATCCCTTCTGCCTTATTTGATCTTAAGTCCTCCAAAGCTCTTTTAAATTCTGATTCTATTACTGGACTCCTATGTCTTCTAAATCGACACCTCTTTCATCTTCTATCACATCAGACAAAGCTTCCCTCCTCATGGAGGCCTTCCATGTACGCTTTCCCTATATCCACTTCCTCCTCCTTTTTTGACGGTGAAATTCCCACTGCACTCTTCATGTTACCACCCCTTGCTAACAATTTCACTCAAGGTTGCTTTGACATTCTTATGCGCTGAGTCAGTCCTTCCAACAATCATTTCTTTTTCGATTTCTTCGCATTTTTCAGGCAGCCATTTCGTCTTAGCTTTCCTACCCATTCTGTCTATTTCATCCCTCAGGACTTGCATTTCTGCCCGGGTGGTCGTGGTATACCAACCTTACTGTCGTCCGCCATATGGTCTGACAACCTCGAGTGATGGTGTGGGGTGTCATTTTTTTTCACAGCAGGACTTCTTTGGTTTTAATCTGTGGTACCCTTACAGCACAGCAGTTCGCCTATGCTGTTCTACACCCCGTTTCGCTGCCTTCAAGGTAAGCCATTCTTGGCTAACTTTTTTTGCAAAATAATGCCCTCTCGCATATGGGGAGAGTTTTTACTATTTGTTTTTAGACTTGCCAAACCCTACCTTGGCCAGCAAGGTTGCCAGACTTCTTCGCTATTGAGAATAATTGGAGCGATATAGGCAGGGACGTCCTACCAGCTCGGGATTTTGACGATCTACCGCAGCATTTGGACAAAATATGGCATGATGTTCCTAAGGGAGACATCCAACAACTCTGTCAATCAATGTCAAGATGAAAAATTGCTTACATAAGGACGCATTATTGACTTACTTAACTTGTTAAGCTTCCCTCTTGAAGAAGTCATCCACTTGTTTGTGTGCTCATGTACAGCACAACTACTACTTGCTGTATCTTTCGGATATTTCCTTCACGGAGTGTTCCTTTTTTTTGTCTAAGAGTGTACATTCCGTATGTGACATCGTTTTATTAAGATCAACTATAGTAAGCAGTAATAGAATGTCTAAATGGGCTAATATCTGATGGACATGAAGGATTCTATTTTTTGTATAATGAACTGAACCTTTTATACGTCTTTTTTTGCTACAGAGGCCTGTAGAAGACTGTCCTGGTATTTGGCAGTCACGCTTGTCGAACAGTCCATAGCGCTAACAACTGGTCTTAATGGAGTGAGGGGTTTGCGAATTTTTGGTATACCACACAGTCTTGATGGGACCAGTTCTGATTTAGTAAGACACTTCTAGTCGGTGAGAAAAATCAAAGAGGCTTTTACTAGCTGATCCGTTACCCTAAGTACTGATCTTGGGAGATTGCTTTTAATCTCACTGTACCTTCATGGTTGCAATACAACGCAAGTTTTTCTGCAGTAGGTTCATTATTTCATGAGCATTGTAGCGTTGCCCTTATCTGCTGGAAGCTCTAGAATACATCAAAATTGAAATCTCGGATAGGTCTCTTTCCACAAGTTAGTTTTGTGCCTCCACATTTAGGAGACGAAGTCTTAGGCACAGAAATATGCCATGGACAGTGGCCGATTACCTATTAAGCAAAATTCACCAGTAGCGTGTATTTAAATTAGTTATCAGTACGAATACAGGTGTTAGTGTTTGTAGGAATTACGAAAGAAACGAGGAGTGTAGAAATGAGGTGGCCAAGACATCAGCTCACGGGCCATGCCCAGGCACAAGTGCATTTGGCTCATTATATACATCTCCCCAATTAACATTTATTAAATTTTCTCTGAAGTGCTCAATAAACACTGGGTTGAGCAACCTTACAGTTTTATTTCATGGTTTCTGAACTGTACACTTTGCTGTGTTTTCTAATTTAATCAATTGTACATCATGGGCTGACAATCCATTTATCAATGGAAAAGCATGTGTTAGTTTTACACCCTCTTGCTGTACAAATACATTATCTATTAGAGCGCTACTGCCTTGAGCTATGTGTATAGGGAAATTGATAGCTGATTCTATTTTATATACAATTAATAACACTTACACTTTTCCCATCTGAACTGTTTAGAAAGTTAACTTAGAAATCATCACAGATTAACAACTTCCTGTTTTTGGCTGACAGCGTAATAGGTCATCCACATATGCTAACAGATCATCTACTTTATTTTTTATTCCCCTGATATTCTGATGAAGTAAGTTGATACTACCCTTAGCTTCATCCCTATTTCCTGTACATGAAGCTTCTGTTATTCAATTTTTCTTGAGTGTTGCCTGTTTGGACTTTGACCTTAACATAAGAAACCTGTCTACCTGGTGCCATTAACCACAGGGGCCACCCTCGTGTGACTGAGGCTCCCCCTTACAGTGTCTGCTAATAGAGAAGCTGACTTATCTTTCCCCTTCCTATTTAGGTGCAGGCCATGCGTAGTGTATCCTCACCTACCAGTAGTGTCAAAAGGAACATCGCCCGTGTGAGGTTTTGGCGGTATCTGGAACATCCCGTTCCTCCACTACTTCAGATAGCAAGCCAAACTGATTTACTAACTAAATTTCGAAGTTTTTTCAACAGTTTCTCTTTTTGCTTCTACCTTTCCCGTCCCTGTTTCTTCCCTTAGCCTACATAATTCCAAGTCCTCATTTTCTAATTCAGTCTCAAGGGCACAAATTTTTGCCTCATTTTCAGCGACTTTTCTGTCCTTTCTACATAACGTACGTTGCCATGGAGAGCGTCTTATCTACCCAGTTTCCTCGCCGCTACATTCGCCCCAATAAACCATAACCTACACAGTCTTCACATCCCCGCCTTCAGATTTCTACAGCAAACATCGCATTTGGTAGACATGTTTTGACAGAAAAATTTACACAGAGGAAAAGGATAACTTGGCACAACAGCACTGATGTTACGTAACCTGTATTAATACGCAATGAAGCGTTAATGTAAAAAAACTTTTAAAAATCTCAAAAACTTTATAAAACTACCCTTGTAATTCTTTCTGGGCCACAACGTATTTCCTTTAACACCAGTGTTCTTAGGGAACTTCACTGTCTTTGTCAGAATGTGTCCGTTCCAGAAACGCGATTTTCTTTTTAAATCCATCCCCATCAAATGAGGAAAAAGTTACCTTGCAGTGCATTACTGTGGGCAGTGTGCAGCCAAGTCCAGTTAAAATGTGAAATATGCACTAGATTGCACATGTTTTAATTTTCATTCCTGCATTCCTTTATTAAACGCTAGCAAGTTTTAAGTCGTTCCAGGTATGTCTCTCGACATAACCTACATACTTTGCAGTACGATATGAAGTCTCCATAGGAATCGTTCAGTTTCACTGAAAACCGTTGCAGCTGAAAACGGAAGATGCGTGTGACTTCAGCAATTATACTATGCTTTCTTCCACTTTCGCCATGTGCCAAAGGCCTGCAAATTTAGCACAAAGTGCTTTTTGATGTACAAAACAAGGAATCTCGTCTGTCGACATTCGTGATTTTATCCTGTTTCATTGTCAATCAAATCTTTAAACTCTTTCTGCATATTCCAGAATCAGAATCAAGAACAGTTCTCCACATGAGTAACCTAGAGGCAGATATCCTCCGATTTGTGAGGCAACTTAAATCACTTAATAACAGCAAGTCTTCCGGTCCGTACTGTACACCAATTACGTTTCCTTGAGAGTATGCTGATGCAACAGCTCCATGCATAACAACCTCATACAACCGTCCGCTGGACGAAAGATCCGTATGAAAAGATTGGAAAGCTGCACAGGTTACACCAATATTCAACAACGGTGGAAGGAGTAATCCAGTAAATTACAGGTCCATATTATTAACTTCGATATCCAGTAGGATTTTGGAACATATATTGCGTGTGAGGACTATTAATTACCTCGAAGAAAACGGTCTGTTGACACACAGTAAAGACGGATTCAGAAAACATCATTCTTGTGAAGCGCGAAGTGTTGAGTGCTATCGACAAGGATTTCGAAAAGGCTTTTGACACTGTACCACACGAGGGGCTTCTACTGAAATTGGGTGCTTATGGAATATCATCTAAGTTAGCTAACTGGGTTCGTGATATCCTGTCAGAGAGGTCACAGTTCCTTATAACTGACAGTCATCGAGTGAAACAGAAGTGATTTCTGGCGTTCCCCAACGTAGTGTTATAGGCCCACTGCTGTTCCTTATCTATATAAATGATTTCGTAACAATCTGAGGAACAATCTGAGATCAAAAAATGCAAAACGATTTAGAAAATATATCTGTATATTTTGGAAAGTGGCAATTGATCCTAGATAATGAAGTCCTCCATATGAGTGCTAAAAGGAATCTGTTAAACTTCGGTTACACGATAAATCACTAAATCTAAAGCCCGCAGATTCAACTAAAACCATAGGAATTATAATTACGAGCCACTTAGATTGGGGGTTGGGGTTGGGTTGGGTTGTTTGGGGGAAAGAGACCAAACAGCGAGGTCATCAGTATCATTGGATTAGGGAAGGATGGGGCAGGAAGACGGCCGTGCCCTTTCAAAGGAACCATCCCAGCATTTGCCTGGAGCGATTTAGGGAAATCACGTAAAACCTAAATCAGAATGGGCAGACGCGACTTAAATTGGGAAGAACACATAATGTTGAGGTGGAGGCAACCCAACGACTGCGATTCATTAGCAGAATATTTAGAAAATGTAACAGATCTTCTAAAGAGACTGCCTACGTTACGCTTGTATGCCCTCTTTTGGAGTACCGCTGTATAGTGTGGGATCCTCACCATATAGGGTTAACGGAGTACATTGAGAAAGTTCAAAGAAGAGCTGCACGTTCTGTATTACCCCGAAATAGGGGAAACAGTGTTACTGACATGATACATTATTTGGGGTGGACATCAAAAAGACGTTTTTCATTGTGGCACAATCATCTCACGAAATTTCAATCACCAACTTTCTCCTTCGAATGCGAAAATATTTTGCTAACGCAGACATACGTAGGGAGAAACGATCGTCGTAATAAAATAAAGGAAACGGGAGCTATTAGAGAAAAGTATAGGCATTCGTTATTTCCTCGCACTGTTCGATATCGGAATAATCGAGAATTGTTGTGAAGGTCATTCGATGAACCCTCCGCCAGGCACTTAAGTGTGATCTGCAGAGCATCCGTGTACATGTACATCTAATGTCGTTTCACAGTAGATATGCACTACCTGTAACGTATATGAATTGAGAAACCTCTTCGCTCTCTTCTGTCACTGCCACTCATTTTAAAGAATCGCGACGGTAGACCGCTCGACTGCCTCCTTCGTGCAAACAGCCACTGGCCCAGTGAACCTCCATCGTACCGAGATCACACAGCGAAGGGTAAACAGCGCTGACAGCGCGAGTCTGCCGGACTCGAGAGACTTGTGCCGGCCGGAAGACGCCGCACCGCGACGCCGGGTGAAGCGCCGCGCTCTTCCGGGCGCCTTCGAGAAGGACCGAGCGGAGCCGAGCGGCAGGCAGGCCGGGCCAGCGCCGCCCGTGGGCCAGACACGCTGCACGCGTGACTTGTGGCACGGCGCGGCCGGCCGTGGTTATGAGCCCCTACCCAGCTGCGGCGAAGTCATTCAGTCAACTCCTGAGGCGTCACCGGTGGCCACAGGTAGGATGTAAGATGTAATACTTCACATATGTTCGTTTCATATATTCCAGGAAAAAGTTGTCCATTTTTACAAGTGACAAACAGCAAGCGTGTAAAACACAACGCATCAGAATAACACATATTAAAAGCATAATATTACCAAGGAATACAGCAGTATCAAGAACCATCAACTAGAGATAATCACAGAGAACACTGCAATATTTTGAGAAATGTCATTAGACCAGCTGATAGTATCAGCTGTGTGAGTAGTATGTACATATCTGAGAATAACATCAAATTACGCTGGTATATAACGAGGACAATGCCAGGCGAGCAGCGGAAATCTTGGGTTATCTGTTTACTGAAGGTCGTAGTGTGAGGACGTTACTAACGTTAACGGGATATGCAAAGTTTAAATAATAAAGTCTTGTACGTCGAAGAAAGTTCAAACTCCTGCGCCTCACTCACTCAAATTGCTTGTAACACCATTTTTAACGTGGGCAACTAAAGGTAAAGCTGAAGGATCCAACTGTAAGGAAATGGAACCAGTAATTACACAATAAATAAGGGTGCATGTGCTTGAGATCATACATTATTTTGAACAGTATATATTTCTTTATCATGCACTACCGCTTTTGCGTCAGTCACCTAGCTCGTGAAATTTATTTTTTCCCGTGTGAAAGTAAATATTCAGTCATAAGGCTGTAAAAATAACATGTTGGTAATATCTAAATCAACTTCCACTTCCGTACTCCACAAACCCCTGCGAAGTGCGTGGTAGAGGGTTTTTCCTGCAGTAGCACATACTGGACCGTCTCCCCGGCCACTTCGCTCCTGTGCGCCCTGTAATTAGCGTGACCTCGTCTTTGCCGGCCCTACGAGAGCGACAGCCAGGCGTCCGTCTTGTATTCTCAGATTCTTCTCTTCATACAGTTTCTTGGAATGTTGTGAGTAGGTATTCATCTTGAGCTGATTTCTCTACATGAAATCTCAGTTTTTTTAAATCTCATCTTTGATTTAAGAACAAAAATTTGAAAAGATTCAACCTTGAACAAACACGGTTTCTTCTCTTTTTACCGATACGTATTTCAGCCATATTTCATTATCACCAGCGGGTTTCCTTTATTCTTCTGCAGAGTAAAGAGTAAAATGGGATACGCATATTTTTGGGAACGTGTTATTTTTGCTCAGAACGTAATAACAGACATGTATACCATAGTAGCACATGCCGTTGTTCATGTCGCTGCACGTCATCTGCAATACCGAGATACCAGCCAAACTGGAAATAGCAGACAGGGACATCAGCAACAGCATGTGCCATTAACGCATACAAACTTCTTAGAATGTTCCGAATGCAAATGTAAAATTCTAAAATTATAAGTTTCCCCGTGTAACAATATATTCTTTCTAGACTCAGATTTTCTCTCTACAGCGGAGTGTGCTCTGATATAAAACTTCCTGGCACATTAAAACTCGAACTCGCGACCTTTGCCTTTCGCGGGCAAGTGCTCCACCAACTGAGCTACCAAAGGACGACTCGCGCCCCGTCCTCACAGCTGTAATTCCGCCAGTACCTCGTCTCCTACCTTCCGAACTTCACAGAAGCTCTCCTGCGAACCTTGCAGAACTAGCACTCCTGGAAGAAAGAATATTGCTGAGACATGGCTTACCTACAGCCGGGGGGATGTTTCTAGAATGAAATTTTCACTCTACAGCCGAGTGTGCGCTGATATGAAACTTCCTGGCATAGTAAAACTGTGTGCCGGACCGAGACTCGAACTCGGGACTTTTGCCTTTCACGGGCAAGTGCTCTATCAACTTTTTTTTTCTTTTTTTTATGAAGAGGAAAAGAAAACTTTTCGCATCCACCCACGCGCGAACCCATGACCTTCCGTATCCTATTCCCGCGCGCTAACTACTTTTTTTTATGTCTTTTATGAAGGACACAGGGCGTGGTACACGCCGCACTAGCAGTGGGGTCTCTTCACGGCACTGCCGTTGCGTCGAGGCCCAAACCCCTCCCACCCCGTTTTCCCTGTCCCCAGTTGGGTCATAGCACTAAGTGTGCAGAAATCTTAACACAAAATTCCGATTCTCCGATGTAAGAAACACAAAGAAACCTCTTCTCTTAGTAGAAACTGATCACTGACAAAAACTTAACAATTCTTATTGAATCACACAAATACTTTGGAAGTCGAATACGAGTAATTCTGAAAATTTTGAAAAAACTCTTCGTGTAACATAGAAGTAAATAACAATAAGAACACAACTGACTTTTAATTTTCTTCTGTTCGTTCTCGTTCAAGGTGTTGTAGTGGTGCCACATATTTAACCGACACGCATTCTTTCAAAAATGATCTTCAGCATGTTGCCGTAGTGCTTCTTGTGGTTGCGATACGTGCTGATTTTTGCGTATTCACACTTCATGTAAACGCGGAATTCTATCTCGTTGTTCGACCCAAGTTTGTTGATGACATAACTAACATATTTTCCCAGTAACCAGCTTATGGCGTTCGTTTTTAATTTCGGAATGTATGTCATGTCAGGTCTCAGGAGGAGCGATTGCGTTATATATTCGGTCGAGGATCTGGCGAGAAAGGCGATTTGTTACCTTATCCAATTCCAGTTATTCACACTGCCGCCACAGGTGAATCTGTGGATGAGTGTATCCACCAGATTGCGTTTTCCACAAAGGTGTGTCTGGTTTAAAACGATCCCATATAGTGTCTCGTTGGTGCTGATGACATTGTTAACTGTTTTGTACTATGCGGAAATAGCGTCTGCAGATAGCCCGGCACAGTTGATGTTTCGCCATACAGCTTTCCAGTCGCAATTAGGGAATTTCTTTTCAATTTTGTTTCTGCCCTCATTTAACTTCCTTTCAAGTATGATGTCACGCGCTGTGATACATGTGTTGCTTCTGATTTCGTCACTAAGGTAACTTGCTTCGACGAAAAAGTTCCTCACATACTGCAGACAGGCATTAATCCTTCGCACATCAATCGTTGCTTGCAGACTATGGGGTGGCACAGCCTCAAAGAGCTTTGCGGTTATACATTGTGGAAATTCTCTGAGTACATGGAAAGTCCGTTTGAGGAACAGAGCAGACGCTTTCTTTCGAATGTCCACCAAACCGAGGCCCCCGTTTCTGACATCCAGTATAACGGTAGTCGCACCAACACTGAATATGTCTCCTCGCCATAAATAATTGGTAACAGTGGACATGATCCCTTTCGCTACTAGTTTGGGAACTGGAAATACCTGTGCAATGAAATACGCTTTAGACAAAATGCAGGAGTTCATGAATCTGACTTTTTGCACCTGGTCCACAGTTCGATGGATGTTCTCCATTACAGCACCATGAACTTTCCTCTTAGTTTCCGTCCAGTTAAAAGCAGCCATCCTCATCGGACATACCACTAAGGTTATTCCCAAAGTTTTATGTTTGTTGTCTTGATTTGCCCATGCCAGTCGGAGGTGATCTAGGCCCCGCAGATTCAATATTTTGTTTTCATTGGTCGTCGCTCCCGACGCTAGACAATACTTTTGGATTTCTTTTTCCAGTGTAACTGTCTCCTTATTCCTTATTACAACACCCACGTCATCAGCATAAGCTCGTATGACGGTTTTCCCAACACTCAATGTTATGCCTGTTAATCTTGCGTGGACACTGCGGAGAAAGGGCTCTACAGATAAGCTAAATAAAAACATAGATAAGGGACTGCCCTGTGGAACCCCTCGCCTTATCTGTATGGGTTTAGATGTCTGCCCATTGATTACTATTTTCACATTTATACCTGTTGCAATATTTCTTAGCATGTTGACAATCTGAGGGTGGAAAGCCATTCTTGACAGCGTCGCAAAGAGGTATCTATGACTAACGCGGTCAAAGGCTTTGTTGAAATCTATAAAGATTAAAGCACATTTTATACTTGCCACTGACGTAATTGCAATGACGTCTCTGTATGCAGACAGACTTTCGAATATCGTTCTGGTTGGAGAACAAGACTCATGATGACTCAATATTTTGTCGGAAAAGGCATGGAGTCTTTTGTTGATAATATGCGAAATTATTTTGTAATCAGAATTTACTAGCGAAAGAGGTCGAAATTTGTTTAAGTTGGTTTTGCCTTTACTCTTAGGAATCAGTACTATTTTACTTTCCTTAAACTCTGCAGGGACCGCTTTTCCGGTCAGGACCTCGTTCGCCATGGAAGTGATCTTGTCCCCAATTATAGACCAGTAGCGGGCATAAAAATCCACAGGGAGGCCACCAAGTCCCGGAGATTTTTTGAGAGGTGAGTTACGCACTGCCTCATGCACTTCATCTTTAGTAATAGGTGACAGGATGTCAGCGTTTTCTGTTCCCGACAATTGTGGACCTAAAATAGTGGCAAAGTCCTCGAGAGCTGCATCGTCCACTGTGGTAGGGGCATATATGTTGTCATAGTACCTGTGGACTTGGTCCAGTAGTTCTTTCTGGCGTGTAAGCCTTGTACCTGTATGCGTCTGGACTTCAGCAATAAAAGTTTGACGTCTCTTTTTAGCATGCCGCACCAAGTGATACAGAGAAGCGGTTTCATCAGCTTCTACTGATGTGGCTTTCGATTTAATTTTTAGTCCCTCCATCTGTTGCTGTTTAATGCTTAATAACTTGTCTTTTATTTTTTGATATCATTCAGACGAATTACGTCATCATGTGCCTCTTCATATAAGTCTCTTAAAACTTTATAATAAAACTCCATTGTATTCCTCAACTCCCTGCGCCTCGCTACACTATACTGCATGACAACTTTCAGCAGCCTTGGTTTAGCCCTCCTAGTCCACCAGTCAGTGACTGTTGGGTGCTTGTCTGCTGTGCGGAGGCACATAGTCCACGCTACTCTTATTTCCTGTTCCAGTTCTTCGTCAGTTAAAACAGATATATTCAAATTCCATTGCCCTCTGAATCGACGGGTTGGCTGTACACTTAAATTAAAGCAAGTTAAAAGTGTACTGTGATCGCTAAAATACACGGGAACTGTTTCAACGTTTAATAAAAAAAATTCCAAATTTGGTGGCACGTAAATTCTATATAGTCTGCTGCGGGAGTGGCTGGTTACATACGTGAACTCGACTGATGTCGGGTGCTGAAGTTCCTTACTAACTTTTTTAACTCTGGCGAGTAGTTGAAATTGAGTTGTTGATCTTTCTGGTTTAAAACACAGTTAATATGTCCACCCAATATAAGAGAACACGGATTTTTCCTCAATAAATAAATTAGTTCATCATAAAAAGCATCGCACCATCCAATTTATGGGAATTTCCTGGTGGGGTGTTAAGGTTAAGCACGGTCATATCGAAAATTTTTATGCCTACGGCTCTTCCTGATTCTAGTCGTTCGATTTCAGTCACTGGAATGCCTTCCCTTATAAGAATGGCTGTACCGATATGGCTTGCGTAGAAACACTAACAATTCCAAAAAAGCCTGGGATCCGAAATGCCGTCATCGCAACTTCTTGTAGCAACGCGATATCTGTCCCAGACTGGAACAAGAAATCTTCTGATGCTGCCAATTTGAAGGGTGACTGTATTTTATTAATGTTAATAGTAGTAATGCTATAAACTTGCATCACAGACATACCAGAAGAAGCTATTTGGGATGAGGATCGGTATGATTATAGCAGCAACGTGCTTCTCTACAAGTCACGATCTTTACAAGCTGTGTGCCCATTACATGCACTAACTTCATAGAAAAATTTTTACTGCTTTGAAACAAAGTGCTTGAAAAGAAAATTATCCTGAAATCCTGACAATGCATCGCTATAAGTCACTGTGGTCTTTCTCCTCGTCAGTGTTGGCCCTGATGACTTCATATTTAATATTCTTTTTCTTGACGTCTTTCTTCTCTGGTGTGACTTTCGCTTGATGACGCGTGACAGCAAGACCTGGTTTCGGTCGCAGCCTCCGACGGTGGCCGTCTTGCGCAACGGCGGTGGCTTGCGAGTCGTCAGTATTTGTTTGGCTCCGGGGTGTCGTCGGTTGCGTTGTCTTGCTGGCGAGGCGGTGATGCTGGTTTATTTCCTCCTTCGGCGCGGTGTTGCGCTTCGGAGCCAGCAGGTTGTTTGCTTGGTACTTCCTCGTACTGTTCGCACTGTATGGGCTGTGCACTCGAGGCGGTTATTGCAGCTGTGACCTCAGGCTCAGGGTCACATTCCTGTGAAAGGTCACTACGAGCTGCGTCACTATCTGTTCGTGGCGGTATAATTCCTTGTGCGGGAGTGGGACCCACATCGACCTGCATTTCATCTCCTTTTACCACTTACAACAGGACTTGGCTTCGGCTTCCTGGCAACGGGTGTTTCACAGGAAGAGTCCTCATCAACCTTTTTTTCAGTGTCCTCTAGAGGACGCTTTTTAGTGGGAGTCTCGCTGTCACGGGCCGGAATTTCAGCAGTTAATGCAGGTTTTAAAGATGGAAAGTCATTAACATTAAGTGCAACATTTTCAGAGGTAGTAACAGGATCCACGACAGCCGCCGCATCTGTTGTATTACTGGCTGGCAACAAATCGTTGAATGTTAATTTCCGGCGTTGCGTAAGATTAGTTTTTAGCACAAAAACACGGCGCGGGCAGTCCTGACGGAGGTTACCTGACTCGTTACATACATGACATGTAGGGGTTTGCCCTGAGTAAATAACATGCGCCTTGTGCCCGTCAACAAAGATGTGGGAGGGAATGTTTGCCTTCACTTCCATCTCCACGGAGCGAATGCCGTTAAAGCACTGCAGCTTGAAATGCGAAGCCCACCTTTCGTTGACTATTTGCCTGACAACCCCACACTTTGGAAGGACATCTTTAATTTTGGAGTTGTCTACTTCTATGGGAATATTCAAAACCTAACATTTGTAATTACAGACTCGGAATTCCTGAGTTTTACAGTACTTTTAGTACCATAACGGTGTACAAATTCCGTATCATAACCAAATTATTCCGGAAAGCGGTCTACACTCACGGAATCGTTAAACTAAAAAATGCAGTATTCATTAGTCTAGCTGCATGGTATGAACAGATTCAAGATGAATTCCAAATAACTCGGTAATCCAGTCGTGTATTTCAAGTGCAGAGGGCTGTACTGGACGGGTGAACTTGTCGAAGGTGAAAATCACAGTGTCTTTTCTCACGGAGTTTGCCATAGTGTTCTGCGGCGAAGAAATATCGGACAACGCCGAAATCCCAACAGCACTACGTAGAAAGACGACAGGAACGAAGACCAATAGCTCAATTTGTAACACTTAATTCACGTGCAAAAAGCCGATAAACAGTCACGAAACACGAAAACACTGGCGTAAACACTGAACATTCACGGAGCAAACTTGGGGAGCGTGCGATCGCGGCGACAGCTAGAGCCAGACTGCTGGCCACGCGAACTGAGCTACCCAAGCACGACTCACGCCCCGTCGTCACAGCTTTAATTCCGCCAGTACCTCATCTGCTACCTTCCAAACTTCACAGAAGCTCTCCTGCGAACCTTGCAGAAACTAGCACTCCTAACTGAAAGGATACTGCGGAGACATGGCTTAGCCACAGCCTCGGGGATGTTTCCACAGCGAAATTTTCACTTTATAGCGGAGTGTGTGCTGATATGAAACTTGCTGGCAGATTAAAACTGTGTGACGGACTGAGACTAGAACTCGGGACCTTCGCATTTCGCGAGCAAGCACTCTACTAACTGAGCTACCGAAACACGACTCAACGAGGTACTGGGGGAATTAAAGCTGTGAGGACTGCGCGTGAGTCGTGCTTGGGTAGCTCATTTGGTAGAGCGCATGTCCGCGAAAAGCGGAGTTCCCGAGTTCGAGTCTCGGTCCGGCACACAGTTTTAATCTGCCAGGAAATTTCATATCAGTGCACGCTCCTCTGTAACGTGAAAATTTCGTCTAGAAACATCCCCCAGTTTGTGGCTAAGCCATGTCTCCGCAATATCCTTTCTTCCAGGAGTGCTAGTTTCTGCAATGTTGGCAGGAGAGCTTCTGTGAAGTTTGGAAGGTAGCAGACGAGGTACTGGCGGAATTAAAGCTGTGACGTCGGGGCGTGAGTCGCGCTTGGGTGGCTCAGCTGGTAGAGCACTTGCCCGCGTAAGGCGAAGGTGCCGAGCTCGAGTCTCGGTCCGGCACACAGTTTTAATCTGCCAGGAAATTTCATATCAGTGCACGCTCCACTGTAAAGTGAAAATTTCGTCTAGAAACATCCCCCAGGTTGTGGCTAAGCCATGTCTCCGCAATGTACTTTCTTCCAGGAGTGCTACTTTCTGCAATGTTGGCAGGAGAGCTTCTGTGAAGTTTGGAAGGTAGCAGACGAGGTACTGGCGGAATTAAAGCTGTGACGTCGGGGCGTGAGTCGTGCTTGGGTAGCTCATTTGGTAGAGCACTTGCCCGCGTAAGGCGAACGTGCCGAGCTCGAGTCTCGGTCCGGCACACAGTTTTAATCTGCCAGGAAATTTCATATCAGTGCACGCTCCTCTGTAAAGTGAAAATTTCGTCTAGAAACATCCCCCAGGTTGTGGCTAAGCCATGTCTCCGCAATATCCTTTCTTCCAGGAGTGCTAGTTTCTGCAATGTTGGCAGGAGAGCTTCTGTGAAGTTTGGAAGGTAGCAGACGAGGTACTGGCGGAATTAAAGCTGTGACGTCGGGGCGTGAGTCGCGCTTGGGTGGCTCAGCTGGTAGAGCACTTGCCCGCGTAAGGCGAAGGTGCCGAGCTCGAGTCTCGGTCCGGCACACAGTTTTAATCTGCCAGGAAATTTCAAATCAGTGCACGCTCCTCTGTAAAGTGAAAATTTCGTCTAGAAACATCCCCCAGGTTGTGGCTAAGCCATGTCTCCGCAATATACTTTCTTCCAGGAGTGCTAGTTTCTGCAATGTTGGCAGGAGAGCTTCTGTGAAGTTTGGAAGGTAGCAGACGAGGTACTGGCGGAATTAAAGCTGTGACGTCGGGGCGTGAGTCGTGCTTGGGTAGCTCATTTGGTAGAGCACTTGCCCGCGTAAGGCGAACGTGCCGAGCTCGAGTCTCGGTCCGGCACACAGTTTTAATCTGCCAGGAAATTTCATATCAGTGCACGCTCCTCTGTAAAGTGAAAATTTCGTCTAGAAACATCCCCCAGGTTGTGGCTAAGCCATGTCTCCGCAATATCCTTTCTTCCAGGAGTGCTAGTTTCTGCAATGTTGGCAGGAGAGCTTCTGTGAAGTTTGGAAGGTAGCAGACGAGGTACTGGCGGAATTAAAGCTGTGACGTCGGGGCGTGAGTCGCCCTTGGGTGGCTCAGCTGGTAGAGCACTTGCCCGCGTAAGGCGAAGGTGCCGAGCTCGAGTCTCGGTCTGGCACACAGTTTTAATCTGCCAGGAAATTTCATATCAGTGCACGCTCCTCTGTAAAGTGAAAATTTCGTCTAGAAACATCCCCCAGGTTGTGGCTAAGCCATGTCTCCGCAATATCCTTTCTTCCAGGAGTGCTAGTTTCTGCAATGTTGGCAGGAGAGCTTCTGTGAAGTTTGGAAGGTAGCAGACGAGGTACTGGCGGAATTAAAGCTGTGACGTCGGGGCGTGAGTCGCGCTTGGGTGGCTCAGCTGGTAGAGCACTTGCCCGCGTAAGGCGAAGGTGCCGAGCTCGAGTCTCGGTCCGGCACACAGTTTTAATCTGCCAGGAAATTTCATATCAGTGCACGCTCCTCTGTAAAGTGAAAATTTCGTCTAGAAACATACCCCAGGTTGTGGCTAAGCCATGTCTCCGCAATATCCTTTCTTCCAGGAGTGCTAGTTTCTGCAATGTTGGCAGGAGAGCTTCTGTGAAGTTTGGAAGGTAGCAGACGAGGTACTGGCGGAATTAAAGCTGTGACGTCGGGGCGTGAGTCGCGCTTGGGTGGCTCAGCTGGTAGAGCACTTGCCCGCGTAAGGCGAAGGTGCCGAGCTCGAGTCTCGGTCCGGCACACAGTTTTAATCTGCCAGGAAATTTCATATCAGTGCACGCTCCTCTGTAAAGTGAAAATTTCGTCTAGAAACATCCCCCAGGTTGTGGCTAAGCCATGTCTCCGCAATATACTTTCTTCCAGGAGTGCTAGTTTCTGCAATGTTGGCAGGAGAGCTTCTGTGAAGTTTGGAAGGTAGCAGACGAGGTACTGGCGGAATTAAAGCTGTGACGTCGGGGCGTGAGTCGTGCTTGGGTAGCTCATTTGGTAGAGCACTTGCCCGCGTAAGGCGAACGTGCCGAGCTCGAGTCTCGGTCCGGCACACAGTTTTAATCTGCCAGGAAATTTCATATCAGTGCACGCTCCTCTGTAAAGTGAAAATTTCGTCTAGAAACATCCCCCAGGTTGTGGCTAAGCCATGTCTCCGCAATATCCTTTCTTCCAGGAGTGCTAGTTTCTGCAATGTTGGCAGGAGAGCTTCTGTGAAGTTTGGAAGGTAGCAGACGAGGTACTGGCGGAATTAAAGCTGTGACGTCGGGGCGTGAGTCGCGCTTGGGTGGCTCAGCTGGTAGAGCACTTGCCCGCGTAAGGCGAAGGTGCCGAGCTCGAGTCTCGGTCCGGCACACAGTTTTAATCTGCCAGGAAATTTCAGATCAGTGCACGCTCCTCTGTAAAGTGAAAATTTCGTCTAGAAACATCCCCCAGGTTGTGGCTAAGCCATGTCTCCGCAATATATTTTCTTCCAGGAGTGCTAGTTTCTGCAATGTTGGCAGGAGAGCTTCTGTGAAGTTTGGAAGGTAGCAGACGAGGTACTGGCGGAATTAAAGCTGTGACGTCGGGGCGTGAGTCGTGCTTGGGTAGCTCATTTGGTAGAGCACTTGCCCGCGTAAGGCGAAGGTGCCGAGCTCGAGTCTCGGTCCGGCACACAGTTTTAATCTGCCAGGAAATTTCATATCAGTGCACGCTCCTCTGTAAAGTGAAAATTTCGTCTAGAAACATCCCCCAGGTTGTGGCTAAGCCATGTCTCCGCAATATCCTTTCTTCCAGGAGTGCTAGTTTCTGCAATGTTGGCAGGAGAGCTTCTGTGAAGTTTGGAAGGTAGCAGACGAGGTACAGGCGGAATTAAAGCTGTGACGTCGGGGCGTGAGTCGCGCTTGGGTAGCTCAGCTGGTAGAGCACTTGCCCGCGTAAGGCGAAGGTGCCGAGCTCGAGTCTCGGTCCGGCACACAGTTTTAATCTGCCAGGAAATTTCATATCAGTGCACGCTCCTCTGTAAAGTGAAAATTTCGTCTAGAAACATCCCCCAGGTTGTGGCTAAGCCATGTCTCCGCAATATCCTTTCTTCCAGGAGTGCTAGTTTCTGCAATGTTGGCAGGAGAGCTTCTGTGAAGTTTGGAAGGTAGCAGACGAGGTACTGGCGGAATTAAAGCTGTGACGTCGGGGCGTGAGTCGCGCTTGGGTAGCTCAGCTGGTAGAGCACTTGCCCGCGTAAGGCGAAGGTGCCGAGCTCGAGTCTCGGTCCGGCACACAGTTTTAATCTGCCAGGAAATTTCATATCAGTGCACGCTCCTCTGTAAAGTGAAAATTTCGTCTAGAAACATCCCCCAGGTTGTGGCTAAGCCATGTCTCCGCAATATCCTTTCTTCCAGGAGTGCTAGTTTCTGCAATGTTGGCAGGAGAGCTTCTGTGAAGTTTGGAAGGTAGCAGACGAGGTACTGGCGGAATTAAAGCCGTGACGTCGGGGCGTGAGTCGCGCTTGGGTGGCTCAGCTGGTAGAGCACTTGCCCGCGTAAGGCGAAGGTGCCGAGCTCGAGTCTCGGTCCGGCACACAGTTTTAATCTGCCAGGAAATTTCATATCAGTGCACGCTCCTCTGTAAAGTGAAAATTTCGTCTAGAAACATCCCCCAGGTTGTGGCTAAGCCATGTCTCCGCAATATACTTTCTTCCAGGAGTGCTAGTTTCTGCAATGTTGGCAGGAGAGCTTCTGTGAAGTTTGGAAGGTAGCAGACGAGGTACTGGCGGAATTAAAGCTGTGACGTCGGGGCGTGAGTCGTGCTTGGGTAGCTCATTTGGTAGAGCACTTGCCCGCGTAAGGCGAAGGTGCCGAGCTCGAGTCTCGGTCCGGCACACAGTTTTAATCTGCCAGGAAATTTCATATCAGTGCACGCTCCTCTGTAAAGTGAAAATTTCGTCTAGAAACATCCCCCAAGTTGTGGCTAAGCCATGTCTCCGCAATATCCTTTCTTCCAGGAGTGCTAGTTTCAGCAATGTTGGCAGGAGAGCTTCTGTGAAGTTTGGAAGGTAGCAGACGAGGTACTGGCGGAATTAAAGCTGTGACGTCGGGGCGTGAGTCGTGCTTGGGTAGCTCAGCTGGTAGAGCACTTGCTCGCATAAGGCGAAGGTGCCGAGCTCGAGTCTCGGTCCGGCACACAGTTTTAATCTGCCAGGAAATTTCATATCAGCGCACGCTCCGCTGTAAAGTGAAAATTTCGCTTAGATACATCCCCCAGGTTGTGGCTAAGCCATGTCTCCGCAATATCCTTTCTTCCAGGAGTGCTAGTTTCTGTAAGGTTGGCAGGAGGGCTTCTGTGAAGTTTGGAAGGTAGCAGACGAGGTACTGGCGGAATTAAAGCTGTGACGACGAGGCGTGAGTCGTGCTTGGGTAGTCCGCGAAAGGCGAAGGTACCGAGCTCGAGTCTCGGTCCGGCACACAGTATTTATCTGCCAGGAAGTTTCATATCAGCGCACGCTACGCTGTAAAGTGAAAATTTCGTCTAGAAACATCCACCAGGCTGTGGCTAAGCCATGTCTCCGCAATATCCTTTCTTCCAGGAGTGCTAGTTTCTGCAAGGTTGGCAGGAGAGCTTCTGTGAAGTTTGGAAGGTAGCAGACAAGGTACTGGCGGAATTAAAGCTGTGACGACGGGGTGTGGGTAGTGCTTGGGTAGCCCGCGAAAGGCGAAGGTGCCGAGCTCAAGTCTCGGTCCGGCACACAGTTTTAATCTACCAGGAAATTTCATATCAGTGCACGCTCCTCTGTAAAGTGAGAATTTCGTCTAGAAACATCCCCCAGGTCATGGCTAAGCCATGTCTCCACAATATCCTTTCTTCCAGGAGTGCTAGTTTCTGCAATGTTGGCAGGATAGCTTCTGTGAAGTTTGGAAGGTAGCAGACGAGGTACTGGCGGAATTAAAGCTGTGACGTCGGGGCGTAAGTCGTGCTTGGGTAGCTCATTTGGTAGAGCACTTGCCCGCGTAAGCCGAACGTGCCGAGCTCGAGTCTCGGTCCGGCACACAGTTTTAATCTGCCAGGAAATTTCATATCAGTGCACGCTCCTCTGTAAAGTGAAAATTTCGTCTAGAAACATCCCCCAGGTTGTGGCTAAGCCATGTCTCCGCAATATACTTTCTTCCAGGAGTGCTAGTTTCTGCAATGTTGGCAGGAGAGCTTCTGTGAAGTTTGGAAGGTAGCAGACGAGGTACTGGCGGAATTAAAGCTGTGACGTCGGGGCGTGAGTCGTGCTTGGGTAGCTCATTTGGTAGAGCACTTGCCCGCGTAAGGCGAAGGTGCCGAGCTCGAGTCTCGGTCCGGCACACAGTTTTAATCTGCCAGGAAATTTCATATCAGTGCACGCTCCTCTGTAAAGTGAAAATTTCGTCTAGAAACATCCCCCAAGTTGTGGCTAAGCCATGTCTCCGCAATATCCTTTCTTCCAGGAGTGCTAGTTTCAGCAATGTTGGCAGGAGAGCTTCTGTGAAGTTTGGAAGGTAGCAGACGAGGTACTGGCGGAATTAAAGCTGTGACGTCGGGGCGTGAGTCGTGCTTGGGTAGCTCAGCTGGTAGAGCACTTGCTCGCATAAGGCGAAGGTGCCGAGCTCGAGTCTCGGTCCGGCACACAGTTTTAATCTGCCAGGAAATTTCATATCAGCGCACGCTCCGCTGTAAAGTGAAAATTTCGCTTAGATACATCCCCCAGGTTGTGGCTAAGCCATGTCTCCGCAATATCCTTTCTTCCAGGAGTGCTAGTTTCTGTAAGGTTGGCAGGAGGGCTTCTGTGAAGTTTGGAAGGTAGCAGACGAGGTACTGGCGGAATTAAAGCTGTGACGACGAGGCGTGAGTCGTGCTTGGGTAGTCCGCGAAAGGCGAAGGTACCGAGCTCGAGTCTCGGTCCGGCACACAGTATTTATCTGCCAGGAAGTTTCATATCAGCGCACGCTACGCTGTAAAGTGAAAATTTCGTCTAGAAACATCCACCAGGCTGTGGCTAAGCCATGTCTCCGCAATATCCTTTCTTCCAGGAGTGCTAGTTTCTGCAATGTTGGCAGGAGAGCTTCTGTGAAGTTTGGAAGGTAGCAGACGAGGTACTGGCGGAATTAAAGCTGTGACGTCGGGGCGTGAGTCGTGCTTGGGTAGCTCATTTGGTAGAGCACTTGCCCGCGTAAGCCGAACGTGCCGAGCTCGAGTCTCGGTCCGGCACACAGTTTTAATTTGCCAGGAAATTTCATATCAGTGCACGCTCCTCTGTAAAGTGAAAATTTCGTCTAGAAACATCCCCCAGGTTGTGGCTAAGCCATGTCTCCGCAATATACTTTCTTCCAGGAGTGCTAGTTTCTGCAATGTTGGCAGGAGAGCTTCTGTGAAGTTTGGAAGGTAGCAGACGAGGTACTGGCGGAATTAAAGCTGTGACGTCGGGGCGTGAGTCGTGCTTGGGTAGCTCATTTGGTAGAGCACTTGCCCGCGTAAGGCGAACATGCCGAGCTCGAGTCTCGGTCCGGCACACAGTTTTAATCTGCCAGGAAATTTCATATCAGTGCACGCTCCTCTGTAAAGTGAAAATTTCGTCTAGAAACATCCCCCAGGTTGTGGCTAAGCCATGTCTCCGCAATATCCTTTCTTCCAGGAGTGCTAGTTTCTGCAATGTTGGCAGGAGAGCTTCTGTGAAGTTTGGAAGGTAGCAGACGAGGTACTGGCGGAATTAAAGCTGTGACGTCGGGGCGTGAGTCGTGCTTGGGTAGCTCAGCTGGTAGAGCACTTGCCCGCGTAAGGCGAAGGTGCCGAGCTCGAGTCTCGGTCCGGCACACAGTTTTAATCTGCCAGGAAATTTCATATCAGCGCACGCTCCGCTGTAAAGTGAAAATTTCGCTTAGATACATCCCCCAGGTTGTGGCTAAGCCATGTCTCCGCAATATCCTTTCTTCCAGGAGTGCTAGTTTCTGTAAGGTTGGCAGGAGAGCTTCTGTGAAGTTTGGAAGGTAGCAGACAAGGTACTGGCGGAATTAAAGCTGTGACGTCGGGGCGTGAGTCGTGCTTGGGTAGCTCAGCTGGTGGAGCACTTGCCCGCGTAAGGCGAAGGTGCCGAGCTCGAGTCTCGGTCCGGCACACAGTTTTAATCTGCCAGGAAATTTCATATCAGCGCACGCTCCACTGTAAAGTGAAAATTTCGCTTAGATACATCCCCCAGGTTGTGGCTAAGCCATGTCTCCGCAATATCCTTTCTTCCAGGAGTGCTGGTTTCTGTAAGGTTGGCAGGAGAGCTTCTGTGAAGTTTGGAAGGTAGCAGACGAGGTACTGGCGGAATTAAAGCTGTGACGTCGGGGCGTGAGTCGTGCTTGGGTAGCTCAGCTGGTAGAGCACTTGCCCGCGTAAGGCGAAGGTGCCGAGCTCGAGTCTCGGTCCGGCACACAGTTTTAATCTGCCAGGAAATTTCATATCAGCGCACGCTCCGCTGTAAAGTGAAAATTTCGCTTAGATACATCCCCCAGGTTGTGGCTAAGCCATGTCTCCGCAATATCCTTTCTTCCAGGAGTGCTAGTGTCTGTAAGGTTGGCAGGAGAGCTTCTGTGAAGTTTGGAAGGTAGCAGACGAGGTACTGGCGGAATTAAAGCTGTGACGACGAGGCGTGAGTCGTGCTTGGGTAGTCCGCGAAAGGCGAAGGTACCGAGCTCGAGTCTCGGTCCGGCACACAGTATTAATCTGCCAGGAAGTTTCATATCAGCGCACGCTACGCTGTAAAGTGAAAATTTCGTCTAGAAACATCCACCAGGCTGTGGCTAAGCCATGTCTCCGCAATATCCTTTCTTCCAGGAGTGCTAGTTTCTGCAAGGTTGGCAGGAGAGCTTCTGTGAAGTTTGGAAGGTAGCAGACAAGGTACTGGCGGAATTAAAGCTGTGACGACGGGGTGTGGGTAGTGCTTGGGTAGCCCGCGAAAGGCGAAGGTGCCGAGCTCGAGTCTCGGTCTGGCACACAGTTTTAATCTACCAGGAAATTTCATATCAGTGCACGCTCCTCTGTAAAGTGAGAATTTCGTCTAGAAACATCCCCCAGGTCATGGCTAAGCCATGTCTCCACAATATCCTTTCTTCCAGGAGTGCTAGTTTCTGCAATGTTGGCAGGAGAGCTTCTGTGAAGTTTGGAAGGTAGCAGACGAGGTACTGGCGGAATTAAAGCTGTGACGTCGGGGCGTGAGTCGTGCTTGGGTAGCCCGCGAAAGGCGAAAGTCCTGAGTTCGAGTCTCAGTCCGGCACACATTTTCAATCTTCCAGGACGTTTGAATATAATCTTTGTTCGACAGAAAAATGAAGGGAACCTCTCATGACGGTAAAGCTTTGCCGAAACATGTATATGTGAAAAAGAAGAAACTGTGGTTCGTTGAAGGCTGGACGTTTTCAAATAACTTTTATTTATAGGTAGGCTTTAAGGGAAATATTTGCGACTGCCAGTACGGGTTTCTGTGTTGGCTTCTGTGTTTCGTACATCTACGTGTTTCTGTAAACCAACAGATTCCAAATATTACTCACTGGTATGGCAGGTGTAGGATAACTATTATCTGCTTATTTTTCAAGTGCACAGTTTTACGTTTACAAACAAGTAAAGGAAGTTTTCAGTCTTCACTGCAGTTTAACTCTCGATTGAGCGCGTCTATGCATATAATGCCCCACCCGCAAATGGCATTGTCTTGTCCAAATCTCTGCATAATAAATAAAAAAATTGCGTTGTTGTTATCAAATTGCTAGCTGTATCTATACCTTCATTATAGCTTCAGCTAGCTCAGTGGTAAGTTGTGTTTTCCAAGTGAGCAGCAGAAACGTAAAATAAACAACGCGTTTGCCGTCTTAGAATACAAGGTACACAACGCTCCCAGTCGTGTAAGTGGCGTTCCTTGCACTCTCATCTCGTTACCTTTCGTCCACAAGCGGGCCCTGCCACCCTGTACAGGCCACAACAAAGCTGGCCGACAACGAGGAGGCTGCGTGGCCCCTCGACGAGGATCCAGAGTTCGACACCGAATCAGGCCAGGAAATTGGCGATGACGCTGAGGAAGAAGAGGAACTGTTTGCCACACGACGTGACCGAGGTTCGGATCCCGAACTGGAACACAATTCAGACGATGACCGCAAACAGTCGCTCTCCGCTGTTTATATTTTTATTAGGAAAGAGAAAAATGAAAATGGAATCAATTATGCTCTAATGTAGTCATAAAGACAAAAAGAAAGAATATTGTAAAAATATTTCCTGGGTCAGAAAGCGTATCCAGAAAGGTCATAAGTGAAATGGACAGTACTTAGCCTGGAAACGACTGACAAAATGTTAAGTACACACTCTTCTGTACTCAGTCTAAGAAAGAAAGTGTACAGTATTCAAGAGAAAGGGATGCTAAAAACACTACAGAAGAAGAAATAAGGGCATTACTGGGATTGCTTTACCTCTTTGGGATTAGGCAAGCCAGCCACACTAATGTTGTCGAACTGTGGAAATCAGATGGCAGAAATATGGAGATTACGGGAGCTGTGATGAGCTATAGAAGACTGCTGTTCCTTTTACGTTGCATCCGTTTTGACGACAAAAGCTCAAGACAAGAAGGGAGAGCAACTGATAAACGTGTTGCAATAAGGCAGTTATTACAATGTCACAAATGGAGGGGTCTACATACTCGATCAAATGGGAAGAGCGTATTCCATAGCATGAGTCACAAGAAGATGGCCCTGGTCGTATCCTATTCTGTAATGGATATAGCTGGAATAAGAGCTCAAATCATTTTTGACGCAAATGAGGTAAATCCAGAAAAGGAGCATTTTCCTTGAAAGACTTAGCATTTTCCCTTGCGAGGCTTCAGGTAGTCAAAACAGATAAGGTTGCTGGACTTCCTGTCGACGTTGCAACTTTCCTAGAGAAATTCAAAGATCCGTGGGTTGAAACAATTGGGAAGCCTGCCACCAAGAAAAGAGGACGGCGTGTGACATGTGGACGAGAGAAGAAGGGAAAGCACCTCTACTACCTTAAGTTGCAGCTCAGACCGCAGCTTTCTTTAGCAAAAGGCATGGGAGAACAGCGCTTACATGTGAAAAGTTTCAAGCAGTTCTCGAAAATGCGTAAGACAGTTAACAATCCATATAGAAAGAAATTTGTGATAAATGACACTGTCCAGCTCGAAGGTTAAGATCTTGTCCAGATGTGATTAGGTACATGCGGTGCTTTTGCTTTGAGGTAGTACTTTTGGACGTGCTGATAGCTAGTAAAGGAATATTTTAGTGAAATGGTTTAAAGAATTTACTTCAAAGGCCCAATGAAATCTTTACAAGTTTTCTCCCAGAGCAACTTACGCTGTGCCTACGTGACAGAAGTTGCCTGACTGTGGCAGTTCTGTCCAGTTGAAGCCGCTGACAAGAGACGCCTTGAGCCCTGTGCTGAGACTGCTAGTGGATTCACGCCATCGGTTTTACCCGGTAGCGTGTGTGGGATACAGGTCACGTGTGTGGACACTGGAGCACTCTGCAATGCAGAACACGGTTGCTTCCCTCTCTCTCGTGATCCAGACCTCGAGCAGAACAGACGTCTTTCTTGGGAGACGTTCCACGAACGGCCACCAACATCAGTTAATGTGAATCGCCTCCCCTTCCGTTGCCATCTTCAATTAGTAGTTTGGCCTCCTAGAATGGCCTAAACCTGGTAACTTCCGTCTCTGGGCGCGCTCCTTGCACAGTGTGCACTGAAATATATTCTCTTTATTTTAGCTATTTTCCGATACTGTCATTCGACGGCAGCCTCGGATACCCACTTATAAATCCTGACTTCGCGACCTCCTGTGCGTTGTCGTCGCGAGCAGAATCCAACATTTTCCCTCCATCCCTGACCATGTTCACTTTGTTACAGACAACTACACCGTCTGTGCAGTGGCTGTTAACTATGTCTGCCAGATCATTAATGTCCGACATATGCAGCAGGAGCCCAGCAGCTCCCCCGCGACACGCCTGCCCGTGAGCAGGTTGACAACTGAAAACATGTGTATAGAGGCATGTGGACACCCATAAGTCTAGTTTAACGAGGATGAGCAGACAGTTGGCCGTGAGGTCATGGAAGGAATCATCTGGGCATTTGCCTGAAGTAATTTAGGAAGATCACGAAGTAACGTAATCAGAACATCTGGTGGGAATTACACAGCCAGCATCATCCTGTATACAAGGTCATTAGCAGCGATTTCAAAAGCTCGTAAACTGTTTGTCAAACAAGGATACCTGATCCGTCTATTGTGACTTACGCTTGCTACTGTTTGCCCAAATCATTCCAAAGAAATGACAGGAACATCATTGTCATCCTCATAATCGTCATATCAGCCTTTTCCCGCATCATGTGGGGTCGGCGTTGTTTTGCTGGATCCTTCTCTTCCATAAATTCCTATCCAGTGCTTCTTCTCTGAGCCATCTTTTCTCCCGCAGGTCTCCTGCAACCTTGTCTTTCCACCTCAGTTTCGGTCTTCCTCTTCTCCTTGATTTTTCGATTTCTAGGTCTTCAACTCTTCTCCCCGCGTAATACTCCCCTCTTCTCTGCATGTGTAAATATCATCTCAAACTACTTTCTTGGATCTTCTTCCCTATGGGCTCCACTTTCACTGTTCCTCTGGTGTACACTTTCCTTAGTCTATCCTTTCGTGTCACCCCACTCATCCACCTTATCATTCTCATTTCAGCCACTTCCATCTTTTTCTCTTGGACTTTTGTAATTGGGCAAGTTTTTGCACTATACAGCATCGCAGGCCTCACCACAGACCTGTAAAACTTTCCTTTCATTCTGCAGCTAACTTTCTTATCACACAGTACTCAGCTCAGTTTTCTCCAGTTCATCCATAACTGTTTATCCTCTGCTGTATTTCGACCTCCAGTCCTCCATTACTTTTCATGTAAGAGCCTAGGTATTTAAATTTCTTGATCATCGGTTGTTCTCCTTGCAGGTTAATATATAGATTTTTCGCATCCTTTGTTGGTTTTTCCTCTTCCCGGCATAAATCCAAACTGTTCTTTACATACGTCGGTTTCTAGACGCACCCTCTTCTCAAATATCCTTTCCAAGATCTTCATTGTGTGGGACATCACTTTTATCACTCTATAATTGCCCTAATATAGAAGTATACT
Organism: Schistocerca piceifrons; assembly: GCF_021461385.2. Classification (NCBI taxonomy): domain Eukaryota; kingdom Metazoa; phylum Arthropoda; class Insecta; order Orthoptera; family Acrididae; genus Schistocerca; species Schistocerca piceifrons. The sequence continues at coordinate 1,728,645 of NW_025727757.1, forward strand.
GCTTCTCCACACATGCGGCGTTCTTTCTCCTTTCCAGATCTTCTGCATTAGATCCTAGAGAATATCAGTACGCTGTTCTTCCATACTTCTCCATGCTTCTATTGGGATTTGGTCAGCTCCTAGGGCCTCCCATTTTTCATTTTCTTCATCGCATGTTGGACTTCTTTCCTACTTATACTTTGGGTCATTCTATCATTTATATCTCCTTACTCATACTTCTCTCATACATTTTCCTCATTCAATAGCCTTTGAAAGTACTCCCACCACCGATTCAGGATTTCCTCAAGGTCGTATAATACTACACCTGATTTATCCTTTATCGGCCTCACTGATGTTATGTCCTTGGTCGCCTTATCTCTTCCTTTAGCTATCCTTAGGAGTTGCCTGTCGTCCTGTCTTCTTTCCAGTTCTTCATACGCCTCTTCCAAGACAGGAACATGCATACCAAAATGCCGTGGCTTACATCTTATCATTCCGAGAACGAGGTGCCGGAGAAAAGAAAATGTCAAAACTGAAGCTGTGAGTACAAGTCGTGAGTCATGTCTCCATAGAATAATTTTATTTGGAACTCTTCCAGATGATGTGTGCATACAAAAAAAGGAACTGTGAGTCCTTCTGGATGCAAAACGATTTTGTTGTTTCGTTATTTATTCCCCAATCTTGTTTCAGCGACAAATGTCGCCTTCATTAATGGGTCATGGGGTCTTTATATCTAAAACATGCAGAGAATAGCATAGTTATAAAACACTGTAAAACATTATTATATATGTACTGTTTGTTTTATAAATACTGTTTTCCGTGAGTACTTTCATAATACCTTATTTATTATACAGTACGGCATTGTTTTAAGATTGTTGCTGGTGTTTGGGGCATATTTTCTGTGTGCCTCTGTTGCCGTTTTTCGCGGCATAGGTTATGTCATCTGCAAATGTATGAGCGGCTATTACTAAACAAAAACAAAAACAAAAACATTAACTTATGTATGTCAGCGTCATACAGTTGGGATTGCCGCAGTGTTGTGGATACAGTTTTGATGTGTACTCGGTTGTTACATAGTTTCTCGTGTACTTACGTTCGCGGCACGGCTTTAAGCTAATTTTACACACAGAAAAACGTAAGTTTCGCACTTCGTTCATAATCCAAAACATTACGCCATCTTGCCATTAGCATGTGTCGCGAGAAATCTATCGCATGTTACAAGGACGCTATAAAAATTGTAGCGGAAGTTCTGACGACTTCTGTTCTTCGTTTATGTCTTTTTGCGTGTGTGTGCATTCTGTTATGTGTAGATCACTTTCGATATTAGTAGAGGTGCAGTTTTTGTTCATTGGGTGTCTTGCGAAAGTTGAATGTGTGCTGTCACTTTTTAGGACTGTGTACTTCGTTCGGATATTTTTGATTGTTTCTCCTATGGGTTAGGTCTGATAGCAGTTACATGTGAGCTGGTATATTCCAGCATGCTGAATTTTTCTGAGATTCTTTTGTCTGGTCTTAGTCTTTTATGAACTATGTTGTTTGTTTAGAATGTTATTGGGATCCCTTGCTTTTTCAAGATGTTTCCAGTTCTAAGTGATATTTTATTACTGTATGTCAGTGTGTACCATATGTTTCCGTTTCCTGAAGTGATGTGGTCTGCTCTGTTGTCTGTGTGTTTGGCCTGTGGGTTTTCAGATTCTTTTCTTGTGCTTTTGAGTGGGTGGCCACTATTTTTATGTTTCATATTTACCTTACTGTTGAGCTTGTTTATGATATCTGTTTTGTAGTCATTTTCAACAGCAATTTGTTTGATTATAAATGGTTCAAATGGCTCTGAGCACTATGGGACTTAACTGCTGTGATCATCAGTCCCCTAGAACTTAGAACTACTTAAACCTAAGGACATCACACACATCCATGCCCGATGCAGGTTTCGAACGTGCGACCGTAGCGGTCGCGTGGTTCCAGACTGTAGCGCCTAGAACCGCTCGGCCACTCCGGCCGGCCGTGTTTGATTATATTTAGTTCCTGTGTGTACTCTTCAGTTTAAGACGTATTCTGTTTTTATTTTGTGGAGCATGGGTGCAAAGCTGGCATATTTACTGAATGTATGGTGGTTGGATGAGATATGGGTAGCAGTGGCTGTGGATGTAGGTTTTCTGAAGATGGAAAAATAATGTTGGTGTTTGTTTCTTGGAACTGTAAGATTCAAGAAATTTAGATTCTTGTTTTTTTTTTCTCTTTCCTTTGTGAAGTGGGACTGAGGTAGTACTGTGCTGATGTTACTGTGCCGGCCGCTGTGGCCGTGCGGTTAAAGGCGCTTCAGTCTGGAACCGCGCGACCGCTACGGTCGTAGGTTCGAATCCTGCTTCGGGCATGGATGTGTGTGATGTCCTTAGGTTAGTTAGGTTTAAGTAGTTCTAAGTTCTAGGGGACTGATGACCACAGAAGTTAAGTCCCATAGTGCTCAGACCCATCTGAACCATCTGATATTACTGTGTAGCTCTTCAACTGTTTTGTGTTTCATCTACAAGACAATTATGTCATCCTCGTATCGGTACCAGTCAATTATTTTGTACTCATCTTGTTTTAAAAAGTTGTTGAATATTGTGTTCTCTATACGATCCAAGAATACGCCTACTAATTTCCCACTGAGTGGAGATCCCATGGTTAGCCCCTCTTTTTGCAAACAGAAGTTATTGCTGAAAGTAAAGTAGTTTAGTTCAGTGATTAGACTAAGAATGGGTGAGATTTCATTTATTTGTCTATCTGAGAATTTCTTGTACTTTAGCTGTTGTTCTATAGTGTCTATAGTTTCTTCTGTGAGTATGTGTGTGTACATGGATGTAATGTCAGAAGATACAAGTTTTGCTGTTGGGGGGATGTTCTTAATTTTCTTTATTTTTTCTTCTGTTGTTTGTGTATGTGTATGATTTCTCTAGGAATGTGTAAATGTGTCTCTCTGAAGTCCACCGCTGGCCTGACTATAATGAGAAGTTTGTGGACCTTTGGGAGGCCTGTTAAGAGTGGAGCTTTAGGACTCCTTTGTATCATTCTTTTTGTCTGGTTCTGTGTGAGGATGCGTGTGATGCTTTTTATTAATGTCTCTTGGTTCCTTTGATATCTTTGTGTTGGATAATCACTTAGGTTGGTCATTTTATTCTATCCCAGAATTTTTTCTCTTTATACCAACAACAACAGAAGAAAATTATCACATACAAAAAGCGATAGTCGAAGGGAAAAACGTAATAAACGAAGAAACAACACTTTTCAACGACTCAATCTTCACTGCTCTGAGAGAACTGACGCACGACACACGACAGAAAGCACACACTTGCAAAAGAATCACTCGCCCATCAGACAGAGACACATAAATGAGGAACGGAAGTCGTCAGAACTCGCGCTTAAATTTTCATAACCTTCTTGCAACGTGTGATACATTTCTCACGAGACACGCCAGCGGCAAGTTGGCGTAACGTTATGCATTATGAAAGAAGTGCGACAGTTATGATTTTCTGTGTATAGAACTAGCTGCAAGCCGTCCAGCGAACATGAGTACACGAGAAACTATGTAACAACCTAGTACACACCAAAACTGTATCCACAACACTACCGTAATCCCAACTGCATAACGCTTACATACGTAAGTTCACGTTTTCGTATTTGTTTACTAATAGTCGCTCACACAGTTGCAAATGACATGATTTATGTTGAGAAAAACGGCAACAGAAAGTACCCACAGAACACAATATTTAAAAAACAAACAGTAAACATATAATAACGTTTTACACCGTTACTGCATGTTTTACATTGATGGCGATATTTGTCTCTGAAACTAACATGGGCAATGAATAAATAAATAAATGAACAACAAAAATATTTTGCATCAAGGCGGACCGACAATGCCCACATTGTTGTTCATACCTCGATACTACAGTTGGTGTGAGAAGTGTCCGCAAAAGAAGGAGGACTGGGTTTGAGTGCCAGCCTGACACACAGTTTCCATCTGTCAGCAAGATTCAGGTTTCAGATTAGTGAGAAATAACGTTATTTCTGTTATCATTACAATTGTTGTAGTTATTTGTCTTTGTCATTGTTAGTTCGAAGACAGGTTTGATGCTGCTCTCCATGCTACAGTATCCTGTGCGAGCCCCTGCACTTCCAAAACACTACTGCAGCCTGCATTCATCTGAACCTGTTTCCTGTACTCATTACTCGGTGTCCCTCTACAAGTTTTTCTCCCCACACTACTTCTCCATTACCAAACGGACGATTCGCTGACGTCCCAGGAGGTGTTCTGTCAACTGATCCCTTCTTTCAGTCAACTTGTGGCATATTTTTTACTGTCTCTAATTCGATTCAGTATCTTCTCATTAATTAAACCATCTAAACACCTATTCTTCAGCAGTTTGCCCTAGCACTACGTCTCAGTACCTCATATTCTCCTCTTGTGTCAGCTGCTTAACATCCATGTTTCACTCCATACAAGACTACACTCGTAACAAGTACCTTAAGAAATTACAGCGTAAAGGTTAAATTTATGTTAAACAGCAAAACAATTACTCTCTTCCAGAGATGTTTTCCAAGCCCTAGCCAGTCTGTATTTTATGTCCTGTCTACTTCGGCTGCAAACAATTATGTGGCTGCCTGAATAGGACAACTCATCTACTGCTTTAGAGTCTTCCTTCCTAATCTAATTACCCTTTAGAATGTGACAGATCAACGTTTCAGCAATCTTATTAGCTCGCTTAGTAAGATATGGATATGTTGAGATGTGTTTCACTGCTTAATACACACATAAAAAAATAGATTGCATCACCTCGGTTCCGAGAGTTCCGGAACCTGTACAGAAAATTGGAATAGATATCAATATAAACATCATTTCCGCCCTTTTTAGTGGTCAAGAAAACCACACGTTGCACGTTGTTCCACCATACAGCGAGACCTTCAGAGGTGATGGTCCAGATGCTGTACACACTGGTACCTCTAATACCCAGTAGCACGTCCTCTGGCATTGATACATGCTTGTATTCGTCGTGGCGTGCTATCCACAAGTCCTTCAAGGCACTGTTGGTCCAGATTGTCTCACTCCTCAACGGCGAATCGGCGTAGATCCCTCAGATTGGTTGGCGGGTCACATACCGCGCTGCACGGTGTCGTGGTTCCAAGATGGACTTCGCCACGGACGTCGGGAGTGAAGTTGCGCATTATGCAGCCGATTGCGCACAGTTTCAGTTGTAACAGGACGTCCTGTGGCTGCACGAAAAGCGTTATTCAACATAGTGGCGTTGCTTTCAGGGTTTCTCCGAGCCATAATCCGCAGGTAGCGGTTATCCAATGAAGTAGTAGTAGCCCTTGGGCCGCCTGAGCGAGGCATGTGGTTTGCAGTTCCTGTCTCTCTGTATCTCCTCCATGTCCGAACAACATCGCTTTGGTTCACTCCAAGAAGCCTGGACACTTCTCCTGTTCAGAGCCCTTCCTGGCACAAAGTAACAACGCGGACGCGATCGAACCGCGGTATTGACCGTCTAGGCGTGGTTGAACTACAGACAACACCAGCCGTGTACCTCCTTCCTGGTGGAACGACTGGAACTGTCGCATCCCTTCCGTCTAATAAGCGCTGCTCATGCACGGTTGTTTACGTCTTTGGGCGGATTTAGTGACATCTCTGAACAGTCGAAGGGACTGTAACTGTGATTCAATATCCACAATCAACGTCTATCTTCGGCAGTTCTGGGAACTGGGGTGATGCAAAACTTTTTTTCATGTGTGTATGACGGAGACATTACCATATTTGACAGAAAATGAAACTAAGTAAATGAATTATCGTTCGATGATCGACAGAGCACGAAAATAATATCACAACGGAAACATTTTCCCAATGTTGTGCAGATGTTACGAATTTAATCACAACCCATCATATCTCAGCATAAGAACATGAATCCTAGTCCGTGATTATGTAAATAGTAGTTGCAGAACATCAGGAACGTTTTCCTTTATGATATTAAAATGGCATTATATGCAAATGAGGAACTAAGATTGGAAATTTGTGTTTGTAGAAAGAAAGTAATCCACCGATTATGGTACTCCATTTATGAGTGAAATTAACAACGAACAAAGTGTGCTTGAAGTCGCCAACTACAAAGTTATTTCCCACCTGATGCTTATCATACAGGGTTTAAGTGTTGGCTAAAAGTGTATAAAACGCAGAGCTTCTGGAAAGCATGAACTAATCCCATCAGACGAAATGCTATGCCTCCACTTAATTGAGCACAGAGGTCGCTTTGGAGGGCTGGATGCCGTGCTGCAGGGGAGGAACCAGGCGGTCACGTGACGCTCCACTGTTGACGTCAGTGGTGACGGTGAGGTGACAATCGCGGTGTGTACGTGCCAGTCGCTCGCGTGGGATCAGGCGGTCACCTGCGTCGACGTGGAGATGTCGAGAATTGGTAGAAAGGAATTTTTGCGTTTCGACATGTCCACGACCACACCACTAGTAAACTTAGACGATTTGTTGGTCTATCAATGTGGACTGTCCAAGTATCTGCAACGAATAGTGAACCACTCGTAGTGATGTGAGGCACTGGCGTAAAAAGATCCTAGCCGACAGGGCTGTTGACGAGTGTCACTCCAAGTGACTGGCGATCGGTTTCAAACCAGACGCAAATTGCCAATGCCTGGCAAAGCAGCTCCATCTGAACCAGCTGCCTAGCAATTGTTCGGAAGGCGGCTGCATAGACTCGACATTTGGAGTCAGCGGCCGTCGCTCACACAGACACACACACAGCTGCGCGTCTTGAGTGGGCCAAACGACACAGAGACGGACAGTGGCTGGGCGGAGGTGCGTCATACGAGTCGCGCGATTTCGCCTCTTCTGAAATTATGGAGGTGGCGATGGGACCGACGGCCTATAGAGGATGCAGTTCAAGCCACTGGTGGTTCCATGGTGTCATAGGGGTGTTCTGTCGCCGTGACTTGGATTCAGTCACCAACGTTATATTTCAACATTGTCGGTGACGAAGTGTTGCCCTATTCTCTGGACACTTGCGTTGTAGAAGATGACACACACAGTCGTGTTCCCAGGGTTGCGTGCATACACTACCGGTTTCACGAACACTCCGGCGCCCTACAGCACCTCGAGGCGACCACTAGACAACCCGGTCTCAGAGCCGCAGACGTTGTACGGTACTGTCTGGAACAGCGGCTGAGACGTGGCAGCCGACATCCACACACACTGGTAGCTCTGCGGGATCTGATGCAGCAGTGGGAGGCCTCGGGCAGATGCTGCATATCTGAAGAAACTTTCGGAACTCTCTTCCCCGCCGAGTTGACGAAGTCTTCGAGGCTAGAGGCGGTAATACCGTGATGCCATTTCATGATCCTTGAAGCAAAAGTTGGCTTGAATGTGACTGTCTTACTATAAGTTAATGATGTATGGAAAGAATGGGAATCATGCACCAGCTAGTTGTACTTCACAAGTTTATTCGAATCCTTACCTAGGTTTAAGCAGATATAAACCTTTCTTCCTTGGAAGAAGTAGTAATATCTGTAAACTTATTGTGTGAAAAGAGAAAACAGGTCATAAAGCTCAGTCAACACTAAGATGACCCATATAAATGCTAAGGTACAGTAAAGCAAGGTAAAAGTGTGAATAAACATCTGACGTGCCACTGGTTGGCTGTTCGATTCCTATGGCTTCCATAATTTTACTGTTGCTGACTGCTGCCATGTTAGAGATTTTAATTACGTATATATAGCAAATGTTGTTGAGTATTACTGTATTCTGGTGGTGCAGGGTGTTGGCTCTATAATTGCTTCTTTCGAAAAGTAATTAATTTAGCCACTTGCAGTGTTTATTGTTCACTTTTGAACTAATTTACAACTAACAACGATATCGAGCTACAGCTGTTGTCATCTCAAACGACGCTGTACTTTTATTGATTTTTGATAATACGGTTGGGAAATAGGAATATAAATTCAATTTTAGTAAGGCAAGCAGTCTGGATGAAAAGCTTTTATTGTTAGTTACCGCTTTCAGTCTTTGACTGTCATCATCAGATGATTTACTCTCTGCTGTAGCGATATGCGGAGACAGCGAGCGGAGAGAGACGTTTGCCACGAGGCACTTTCCATTGACTGCTCGGTGGAAAGTGTCAACAGAAGAGGCGGCGGCAGAAGGTATTAGCGCGCTTCCTCTTTGGGTCTCACAAATGTGCCCTTATTGGCAGATAGTTAGTATCGCAAAATAGGAAAAGTAGGTGACAGCATTGAGAATAAATTTAAGGAAAGAATTAGTTGTACGGTTAGTAGTAATGGCGTCGAGTGGTCTACATACCTCGGTACACAGCGGGAGTCGATACAGTCGTCAGCGATCCGGCAGTCGACCTCCTTGACGAGTTCCCAGGATTCGTCCCACGTGAGGCTGCGGAGCTGCGCCAGGGCGCCGGCGCATCCCCCTCCCTCCTCCGCTCCACCTGCTGGCGGTTGCGGCAGTCCGGAGTCCCTGAGGCGGTCTGCCAGGCGCTGCGCAGCTGACCACGTGGGCGGTGGCTGCTCCAGGCTGTCGCACGTTGTGAACGCCGGTGACAAAACTGCAAAACGTTCTTCAGTCACCTCGAGGTCTGCACTCTGACTCACGAGCTTCCCTGGGCTACTCATATGCACATCAGTACTAGCAGCTACTGAAAGTGAAACACTAAGAGAGCTGCAGCCAACGATAATGGACACGGCGTGAGGTGTGCTGCACACTTTTACAAGCAAAAGGTCAACAAGTCAGCTGACTGTCAGCACGGCGGCCACTGCTGCGGCTCCCCTTGACGAGGAAGCGGCAAGAGCTGCGCCGAGAGTACAACACTGGACACTGTGCCGTCATTCCGTATGAGCCGAGGTTCTGACTGCAGCAACGGTGTGGGCGGTCCGTGCATCGAGGCCCTGAGCAGAGCGGAGAATGCCACGTTGCACTCTCGCCCATCTCACGGGGAGCCACTCGGTATACAATACGTAATTGGTTACACTGATCGCAGCTGTTACGTTTCTGAGTCCTTGAGACAGCTCGCTTGCGATATTTTCGACATCCTTTCAACAAAATAATTTAATGTCGCATGTCAGCCATGCTGTTCTGCCCCAGTTTGACAGAGTTAGCACCGCTACCACAGCAACGTGTGATGTACCGGGCTAGGCGCAGACAGTAATATTTAAGTGAAAATCACACTTGTCGTTAACTGGTTTGATTGGCGAGATTGGGAATAAGACTTATGGACCCGTGCTCATAGATCTTTGCAGAACGCCAGAGCAAATACAGTTTCACGTTGGTGTCAGAGCTGGCAGTGCGGGGCTGGAGAGGAGACTCCAGGCTGGCCGAGAGGCAACTGGGCTGCAGGCGGCAGGGCGCTCCGGACTGGAGCGGCAGCCGGTGGGAGCCTTTCCTGGTGACTTCAGATCTCCAGTCCAGGCTGGGCCGTGAATGACGACCCCAGGCATTCTGTACTCTCATCTCCTGGAGCGCCGCACACTTAGCCTGTCTCATCACAGTCTACCTGCCAAGTACTGCGTCACAGTCAAGTAACTGCAGCCAGAAAAGCTGGAATTCCCAATGATGTAATCGGCATACCACTCTCCTCTCGCTTTAATCTCTGGGATCCGCCTCTGAGCTGTATTTTCCTCTTAGCTGTAGCCGTGTTTAGCCAGGGTATCTCGTTAGGTAAGCAGCAGAGGCGCTGCCATTCGTTGTTCTGTACACTTCCGAGGCAGTAGTTGCACTTCTGTCCCTTTATACTTGTGTGGGAACGTTCAGCGCTTACGGAGCAGGGAGAAAACAAATGTAATAGCTAAGTACTCATAAAATGTTGAGATCATTTTAGAAATAATCGAACTTAAATTGTCGACCGATATGCAAGTGCGGTTGACATACGGTTCCTCGCCGCAGATAAAGCAGCAATGAAGGCACTGAGTGGCAGAGAGTGGCTTTGCACTAAAAAGCGCTGATCTGTTCTCACCTGCAAGAAAGTTTACGGCAGAATCTCTGGAGACACAAAAGATATTCTGCCTGCTCATCCCCTCTGGCGAGAGCGACTCACGTCTTTTTAAGGAAATGCGTGAAAACACCAGCTATGAGTCAGACTGCAAAATTGAGAAATAAAGAAGAAAGCGTAATGTCTCTGTAAAGAAAGAGCCCACGTGGCTACACACGTCATATCCACTTCGCGAAAGAGAGTCCAGCTGAGGGAACATCGGCGGTGAGGTAATATCGCCAGCAAGCATTCTAAAAGTTTCCTATCTGCCCAGTGAGACTGCTAATTCAGATAACGTGTCTCGCAATCGGTGTGGCTACCGGCCTGTAAACATACAAACAGTCTCTTCTGATGTGACTGTGGGCAGCTGCTACTGTTAACCGAAAAATCGGGATGCCATTGCGGTGTGTCTATTGTAATTAACCACTGTGAACGATCGAGTAATGCACACCTGATATCAATGAACGTAATTGACTCGTACAGAGGGAAGTCCACGCTGCTGGCACAACACGGAGACCTCCGCCTCGTCGTGTCTGAGGGCCGACTGACTCACTTGGCGCTCTCCGTAACCTGCAATGTATTCTCGCGAGAGCCTGTCCCCGTCAACTGTGCAGCGATACTTGAAGCTTCCCGTACTGGAATAATGCCACAGTTACGGCCAATGACTGAGGGACTTTCCCTGACAATCACCGTAACGAAAGGAAACTACTCCTATTGTGATTAAGCGAAACTGTGTTTACGGCCGACTGGCGCACCTCCTCCACGTACTCCCCGACCTGTGTGTCTGGCTGCAGGCAGGCCGGCCTCCCACGCAGCGGGCCACGGCCCCCACCCCCGCACTGGGCGACTCGCGCCACGGGCCGCTCGCGTTCTCCGGCCGTGGGAACACACTCCAGCCACAGCCTGGAATCTCTATAAGTCTGGAAACTCTATAAGCCCCAGAAAACAGCTGGTTGTATGTAATGAAACAATCGTCCTTCGATTCTGCCTCGTATGTTATCATTGTTTCTGCATCTTTAGTTTTTATTGTGTGATATTTTAACTTGTTCAAATAGCAAGTGTATGTCTGAAAGCATTACCCGGGGACTGATGAGGTTCACTTTCTCTTCGGAACCTCCGTGCGGAAGTTGATGATCGTTCCTTCAGCAGAGAGGAGCGAGGGCAATGGTCGCTAGAAATACACTGGCGGAAAAGAAAATCTCAGCACAAAATAAAAATTACTGTAGAGGATTGAGATTGCGGGGGTATATCTCCCTAGGTGACACACCTTATAGCTTAGAAGAGAACTATGAAGTACAAAAGCCGCTGCCTCAGCTCGAAGTAAAGCAAAGGTGGAAAAGCCGAAGTAAGGCATCCTGCAGCTCTTTTAATGTAAATGTTTGTAAAAGTAACATTTCGATTTCCTGGTCAACTCCTACCAATAACCCATTTTATTTTCCGTGTTTGCTGTAAGCTACGGGTAAAGACACAAGCCGGACATGCACTTGCATGTCAGATGTGACAGCGTTCGGCGCCCCACATGTTGCCCACGATGCTAACACAACACTGGCTGATGATGGCAACAGGGGGAGGGACTGGAGCTGTCAAATGATGTCGACAGCACGAGGCTACGGAGCGTGGCTGAACTGCTTAGTCGACGAGTAACTCACGACAGTGCTACAGTGCTAGTGCTGTTGTTACAAAGCAGAGCAATGGCGCCGATAAACAAAGCAAACATTGCGTTATATCTTCACTAACAGTAGCCAAAGTCGAGATTTGATCAGAAAGGAAGTCAAGAAATTTCGTTGAGTGAGAAAGAAGTGGCGGATGAGTCAGCGGAATGCGTGGTGTTGTGCGAACAGTGTACAAGAGGAGTGCAGTGATGGCGATACGTGCACGGCACTAGAAAGTTGTACTGAAACAGGTGTGCTGTAGTTCATCGTCGTTGTCGGACAGAGGGCCGCAGCTCCCGTTTCCAGTCAAACGTAGTGAAGGACAGTCGTTGTCCAAGGACTTGGAAAATCGCAGACAGCATAGCAAAAGAACAATTACGAACAAATTTTGAACAAGTCAGCTGAAATATGACCGTTAGTGTGTAAGGAAAACTACTGACATTCAACGGAGGACAAGGCGCACTTATCACAAAAACTGGTGTTTGCGCAGTTCAAGGATGCTCGACATACATTATAGAGATTTAAAGATAAGTAGTAGATGCTTGCATGGCGACAAACAGTGCTACAGAAGTGTGAGAGGTGAGATAATGAAATTTCGAAGAAAGTGTCAACTCTACGATGCACAGCAAACTACAGGATCGACCGAAATATTTGTAGATGAGATAAGCAAATTTACCCCGTCGTTGAGTAAGGAACTTGTTTTCAACTGCAGCCAATCGGCATTTGAAGAGGAAACGTACATGAAAGGGACCCTGGAAATTAGAGGTACCAAGACAGATCAATCAAGATCATCTACTATCAATTCGCATTCGTATACAGTTATGCCGACTGATTAACCAGATGGTAAAATGGCTGGAACGCTATTTATTGCTCTGCGTCCTTTGATTCTTTCTCGTGTGTGTAATTTTGGCAGGGGCCGTAGGGAATATTTACGTCACAGAAGACAAGAGTGGGAGAACAGACGTAAGAGAACTACAGCTATTGTATGATCACTGCTTTTGGCCAATAGCTCGTCAGAAAATAGGTGTTTTTTCTTGATTACTAGGCTGTGCATAGATATCATACTCCTAAAGAACAAGCTACCGCTCCTGGAAAGTGTGTGACATAGCAGTTCGTACCACCTGGAACCACCAGATGAATAGTACCTCCAGATATCTGTCTTTTCAGTGTGTATGAAACATATTATAACACTATCTGCACCAACGCCTTAAAGGACATCCAGTTTTACGATAAGCTCCACGACAGGCTGTTTCGCATTCGGTTGCATGCCACCACTTTCCTTCAGTTCTCGTCACCCTGTTACACCAGTGTCATTTGTATACGTATTCCTTAAGAGTGGATACCTAGCTGAGCGTCCTCATAATAAACATAGTCCTTCACTGTCAGGCAGAAAACGTATAATTTTCAATAACAGCATATGTAAGCCAAGCCGCCTGTGAGTGTTTGATAAGTGGACTGTGCATAACGTCTTATCAATACGTACAGCAGGAAAGAGCACTTACAGGGATGGTGACAGTAGCACCGCTGTAGCACATATTCACCGGCACTGAGCTCGGAGCTTTTGTCCATGTGCCTGCAGACGCACTCCAGCACCGAGTAGGTCCCGTTTGCTGCAAGCAGAGCTGCCACTGTGGCAATTACGCCCGCCGGCTGCATTGTCCGCTGTCGACACTGGGGAGCAAACAGAAGCAGTGCGCGCCGCAGGGAGCGCGCGCTCAATATGACGGCGGGCGCAGCGGAAGTCTGCCGCAGGACGGCCAAACCACGGGAAGCGTGACGCTTCTCATCCGGATGACCGCCGTATTCCTGTCTGCCTGGTGAGAGCTCGCGAAAGTCGTCGAGTAAAACAAAAGTGGTATCTGCCCTTCCCCAAGGAAGTGTTGTAGTCATTGTGCTGTTCCTAATCTATAAAAACAATTTAGGAGGCAATCTGAGCAGCCATTGTTTGCAGATGATGCTGTCTTTTACCATCTAGTAAAGTCATCAGAAGATCAAAGCAATAGCAAAATGATTTATAGAGTGTACCGGTGCAGTGCGTAAAGTGGCACTTGATTCTAAATAATGAAAAGTGTTACGTCATCCACAGGAGAACTAGAAGGAACTCGTTAAATTTCTTTTACTCGATGAGTCACACAAATTGAAAGGGTGCCGTTTAAGCTAAATGCCAAGGTATTACAATTAGGGCCAACTTAAATAGGAACGATCAAATAGAAAATCTTGTAGGGAAACTGTGTTTTGTTTGCAGAACACATAGACAAAGCGACAAGCGCACTAAAGAGACTTTCACTTAGTGATGCTACAAGAACCCTCCGCCACACACCGCCGGGTGTCACGCGGAGTACTGGTGTAGATGCAGATGTACATCTACAACTCCACACAAGTCGCAATATGGTGCATGGTGGAAGTTGCCTTGCACCATCACTAGTCATTTTCTTCCCTGTTACGCTCGTAAATACAGAGAGGGAAAAGCGACTCTCTTTATGCCTCCATCACCATCAGTTATTTGCTATATTAGCAGGTCCCTTGCCTCTCCATTTTCTGCGATCCATTGCCTCCTTCTTACGGCTGCTGCATGTTGTACCGTCCATTACGTCATCCAGTATCTGAAATCTCCTCCTTCCTCGCTTCGTTTTCCCTTCTACATAACCTTCTACACATGTTTTTATCAGTCCGTCATTCTTTATTAATATATGCCCAATCCAATTTCATTTTCTTCTCTTTATTACATCTAGCAACTGTCTTTTCCCTCCCACTCATCTCAATACCTCTTCATTTATTACTCTGTCCATCCAACTTATTCTTTCCATACTCCGCCATGTCCACATCTCAGAAGCCTCCAGCCTTTCTCGGTCTTTATTCCTCAAAACCCATGTTTCACGCCATACAGAAGAGCACTCCATACAAAACAATTGATCTTTTCCTCAGTTCTCTGTCCACACTGCTGCAGAAAACTCTCCTTTTCTTATAAAATGCCTCTTTTACTACTGCTATCCTTGTTTTCATTTCTGTGGTGCACTTCCAGTCGGTGTCTATCCTTCTTCCAAGATACTTAAAATTTAGCACCTGTTCTAATATTTCTCCATTCAGCATAACTTTTATTTCTTTATTTTCTCCTAGTGCCAATACTTTTGTTTTCTTTGTGTTAATTTTCATTCCATAATGGCGTCAATGCTGTCCATTAAATCCTGTAATTGTTTTTCCCCTGTGGCTAGAAGGACCATGTCATCAGCAAACCTCAAACACCCTACTCTTCTTCAATTTCTACTCCTTTGTCATCTAATTTGCATTGGGCAATCATATTTTCCAAGTAGAGATTGAAAACGTTAGGTGATAGACAGCATCCTTGTCTTACTCCTCTTCCTAGTCCGATCCAGTTTGTACTTTCTCCTCTCACTTTAACTGAGGCTTTTTGATTAAGATATAATGAATCTTCTGGTTTTACAGTCCACTCTCTTTTCTCTCATTACAGTCGCCAGCTTGCCCCAAGCCACACTGTCAAATGCCTTTTCTAGATCGGTGAAGCACATTTAGAGGTCTCTTCCTTTTTCAATAAACCTTTCTCCCAAGAGTCGTAGGAGCCCCACTGCATCTCTGGTGTCCGTATTCCGTCTAAAGCCAAACTGCTCCTCGCCAAGATTCTCCTCCATTAATTTTTAAAGTCGGTTATTAATTATTCTTAACATCATTTTGGCTGCATGTGAAATGAGGCTGATTGTCCCGTGCTCACTCCATTTCTTGATTCCTTGTTTTTTTTTCGGTAATGGAATCATTAGTTTTGTCAGAAAGTCCTCAGGCTATTCACCACTGTCACATATTTTATTCATAACCTCAATATTTCCCTTATTTCATCTTGTTTCAAGCATTTTAATATTTCTCCCGGCATTTGTACCTACTGCTTTACCATTTTTCATTGCACTCATGCCAGACGTCACTTCTTCCATTATGATGGCTGGGCCTTCATTTCTGGTCATCATTTACACTGTTGAGTAATTCAAGTTCCACAGTTTCTGGTTTGCGATCTGTGTCATATAGCTCTTTTAGATATTCTTCCCATCGCTGGAGGACATCGTCACGATCTTTGTACACTACCTCTTCGTCTTTACTCAAAATTTCCATAGTAGCACTTCCTGCTCTGTTTTAATCCCATGTCATAGTCTTTACTCTGTTGTACAGTAAGTCGTATCTTCCCTTCCTGTCCAGTTCTTCGATTGCATTACATTCCTCTTAACCATTTTTTCCTAGCCCGCTCTGTTTCTCTTTGCAGTTCATTATTTAACCTTCGGTACATCTTTCTTGCACCTTCAGTGTTCTTGTTTTTAAATTTTCTTCTCTCCTCCACATTCGAAATCATTTCTTGTGTGACCTATCGTTTCTTTTCCCTTTTCCCTTTTACATATCCTATATTTTGCTGTCCTGCTTTGATGATTTCTTCTTTCAGCATATTCCAGTACTCGTTGACATTATCAAGTGGTTCTTTGTCTCTTAATGCTTTTAGAAACTCAAGTGATAGCATTTCTGTAATTTGTTCTTTGTTGGATCTTATCTTCTCTAGATCCCACTTCTTCGCCATGACTCCACAGACACCCAAATTTCTCTGTTAGTGCTCCTTAAGCGAAATGGACGTTAACGCCAGTGAAATCGTTCTGCAGTCAGCTTCTAATGTCGGTTCTCTAAATTTCCTCTATAATTTTCCTAGAAATAATATCGTGTTCGCTACAGTGGTTCCTATTTTCGTTCACATACCACCTCCATAACACTAGCATGTTGTTCGATCCTGGAGGTAACAACTCTGGCTGCACAGTTAAATTGCTTCGACGTCTTGCCTTAATAAGACCTTGTGCGGATCCAAAACACTCAAACAGTGCTCAAGAACGGATTGTACTAGTGTCCTATATTCTGTCTTCTACAAATGAACCGTTCTTTCCTAAAATTCTCCAACCCGAAGTCGAGCATTTACCTTCTCCGCTGCACCCTTACATGCTCATTTCATTTCACATTGCTTTGCAACGTCACAACTAGGTATTTCATGGACGTGAATGTCAAGCAGCGCGCTGCTAATTCTGTATTCGAATATTTCTACATTTGGATCTAACTATAATTCATCTTACCAACCAGAAATTTTGCATAAGTCATCTTGTACCATCCTACAGTCACTCAACACTTAGACGTCCCTGTACACTACAGCATCATCAGCTCATCCTGTCTGTGAGATTACGTTCTGCCGCACTCCTGGCCATACTTTTGTCTCTCATGAACACTCGCTGTCGTGTGCAAAGTAAGGGGTTCTGCTATTATGAAATTTGCGTTGCACTCCCATATCTAGAAACCTTTTCTGCGTTCATCCGTTAAGAGACTGCACGAGCGAAATCGCTGTCTCAGGATCTGTCAGTACTTTTCTTCCGGTGTCATATTACAGCAGACACATATCCGTATGTCGCCTTCCCATCCACTCACCGTTCCCTCCCCACTCCAATCCCCCTACATTCCCCTCCCGGACACTGTTGTCGCCCAATAAAGATCATTTCAGGTCTGTATAAAGTAGTGAAAAGAACGTCACAAAGTGCAGTCAGCAGGGATGGGCCGAAAAACCAAACGTACTCGACAATACGTATGTATTTTTACACCAGGCCAATGAACTCCAGCTGGAATGCAGCAACAAGCCACAGAGTATCTTCCAGATTTATCAGACCTGCAGTCTTTCAACTATTTCACACAGAGATCAGAAGTTCCTCAAGTCGGCAAGTCTCAGTTAAGTTGCAGAAGTGTACTGCTTTTCACCAACACATATACTGTGACTGTTAGTCTATCTAAAAGCGTCAGTGTAGGTCTAGAAATAGAAAACTTTCGACGTGTTTTTGGCATCACAGGACTATCTGTGCAGCATGAGGGAGTATACAAAGAAGTAGATGACAACAAAGTGTGGTGCATTACAATCACCAACTGACTTTAAAATGTATGGGAGGAGGGTTTCAACATTGCATATCTACAGGGAAGCTATGACTGAATCAACTTCAGGGGATATGCGCATTTAAATAAAACATTCGAGTGTGGGGAATTTGGATGATTTATACTGCATTTTAGCGACTGCTACAGACAGACTGAGGTACTGGTAGTTGAATGTAAGAGGAGCAGTGTATAAATGCATTTATTCTCGCTGTACCAGGAGAGCCTATTACTATCGAGTTCAGTGAAGTAGAATTCAGGGGTGGTATGTCTACTAATACATATGTTGAGGCACTTGCTGGACAGAATACTGTACAAGCTGAATTTTTTAGACTCATATGAAGCAATGTGTGGGAAAACATTGCTCTACACAATGAGTATAAAACGTACATATGTAAATAGAGAAAATACAGAATAAATTGTTCTTCCTGCCTCACTGCGTACCAATCCTCACCATTCAAGTTCATATAAATGTACCATGAGCCAGTGTTTACTCGGAAGTCTCCAGCACTGTGCGCGAGACGGCTCTGTGGCGCTCGTGTCGGCCGGGCAGTGCTTTGGCGAGCTGCCGCCGCGGGCCCCACGTGGCCACTGGCTGGGAGGGGAGCCACCAGCCCGCCTCCAGAGGAGACCTGCAGAGGCGGGGCCGCAGCCAGCAGCCAGCCCCACACCCAGCCAGCCAGCCACGGCCTCCACAGCAGTGCTGGCGCCGCAGCTGGAGGGCAGCCAGAGGGGTGGCGCGCCACAGCGTGTGGCCGGCAGCAGTCAGCACTTTGATGTTAATGCTGAATTATATACAGTTACTCAGGGGTAATGTTTTGCGAAGCTGCTGTGACTGTACATAATTTTTTTAGATCCTATTGTTTTACCTTGAAGTTTACTTTGTGCTTTGAAGAAAAGACATGTGTAATGCAGCACACTGTAAATAACTAGCCACATCTTACAATATTGATTTAAGGAAATACTCCTTTTTCATCATTTACATCTGGCTAGTCATTTGTAGTCATTAGGTTCTTTTCAATGAAATAACAATGATATAACTAAACAATAAGAAATGGTTTTTTAGTTACGAATCTTTTTTGTAAAAAAATGATCGATGTGTATTTTTTAATATATTCATTTTCTATACCATTCAAACCAGCCAGTGTGGCCGAGCGGTTCTGGCGCTTCAGTCTGAAACCGCGCGACCGCTATGGTCGCAGTTTCGAATCCAGCCTCTTGCATGGATGTGTGTGATGTCCTTAGGTTAGTTAGGTTTAGGTAGTTCTAAGTTCTAGGGGACTGACGTCCTCAGATGTTAAGTCCCATAGTGCTCAGAGCGATTTGAACCATTTATACCATTTAATCACATATATAATTTCACATTTAATTCCATATACATTTTTAAATTAATAAACCATCTGCTTTTTCCGTTTAATTATGTGCCATATTTGCATTTAATTCATGTACAAATTAAAAACTAATAATAAGCACTCTGTTTTCCCAGTCAACCACTTTTTCTTTTCTAATTGGTTTTTGCCTTTACATAATGTGCGTAGGTGAAAAAAGATCCACACATATACACATGCACACATGTAGGCACTGAAGAGTAAAAGAAATTGGTTCATGTGGCACAGACTTTACTAATGTCTGAATTAGTGCTGGAGGGAGCTGACACCATCAATCCTGCAGGACTGTCCGTAAATCCGTAAGAGAACCAGAGGGTGGACATCTCTTCTGAACAGCACGTTACAAGGCGTCCAAGATATGCTCAATAATGCTCACGTCTGGGGAGTTTGGTGGCTAGCGGAAGTTTTTAAATTCAAAAGAAAGTTCGTAGAGTCACTCTGTAATAATTCTGGACATGTGGGTTGCCGCATTGCCCCGCTGGAATTGCCCAAATCAGTCGGACATTACAATGGACATGATTGGATGCAGATGATGAAACAGGATGCTTATGTACGTGTCACCTATCAGAATTGTATATAGACATATCAGGACTCCCATGTCACTGCAACTGAAAACGCTCCACACCATTCCTGAGCCCCCAGCCCCTTGAACGGTCGGTCCCCTGCTGACATGTATTCATGAGTTGTCTCCATAGTCTTAAATAGTCTTGTTTGAGGCACAGCTCAATGTCCTAACGGATTATCAGATGAAATTACATAGCTTTTGGCGCCAGAGGTAGCTCCATGTTTATGTCTCGTTTATAATCGATCTCTAGAAATTGGCCATGGAAAATCGCGGAGGTAGTTGTAATCAAGGAAGTCCGATAAATCTACTTGCTTCCTGGATGTTCTGTAAAAAGCCTTTGAAAAGCTGGGTGGCGCCAGAAGTCGTCTCACCGGCTTCTGAGCGGTACAAACTACTGGCAGCTCGCTTTCCGTGCAGGGAAGGCCACTAAGAATGCCGCAAATGCAGTACAACAACTTGTCTGTGCAGCGGCGTGAAAACACGTAGTTGGCGGCCGAGTGGGTGCCTCGGAGGCTGACGGCAGCTGACGGTGGCGGCCGTCGCTGTCCTCTCAGGCAGTGGGGGCTGAGCGCTCACTGCCGAGGTAGCCGCCACGGCTGCGGCATCGTGCTAAACGTCCTGGAAGACCGGCGGGAGCTAACCGAGCTATCAGTGACTCCAGCAAAGGCTGCACTTTCTTTCTTTTCCGAGGCTGCATTTGCACAGCCAGGGTCCGCCATCTAATAACTTCCTGCGGACCTCGGTGCTCCACTCAGTGCACTCGGCCCCCGCCTCACCGCGGTGTCTGGCTGCGCAGCTGAGGTCACGGGCAGCGCTGCCCGTGCACTGCCGCGTGGAGGTCTTTTGTCATTTTTTGTGTAACATACAGCTGTTATCACTTCTCGAAATTATAATACAAGAAATTTACAAATCGAAAATTATAAAATTTTTAACTTTTGAGAAGAGAAAAAAAGCGAAGTAGGAATGATTGGTAGTTGTGGCCTCAACAACGCTGCTGAGGAACGCGGTCTCAGATCGTGTCCTCGAGCCCGACTTCCCTGGGCGGCGCCTCCCATTATTAGTTTACCACATGAGATATTTCACGCCTCGAATGTCACGAAGCCAGTCATCTCTCGCATAACTGTTCTAATGTCTAAATGTAGTCCAAGGAAGGACAGAAAAGACGATAGAAAGAAGCGCAGAATGTGGCAAGGTATCCAGAATTACTTACTGTGCAAGGTCAGCTTGATGGTATTACTTACAGTAATTACCATCCACCAATTTACCCATTGCTCACAAGCCACACTGGGGAACGTGGTTCATGTTCTCCAGTTGGACTGATCACACAGCAATACACAAACTTTGCCACAGCCAACAACTCCCACTTGTTCTACAGGGTGTAAATAAACCAAAGAGTGTGGCTGAGGCTAAGGTTCAAAGATGTTGCATTTGGACGGAGTTTATTTTTGGTCAACAGTAGCATTCTAGAAAACTGCGCACTGATGACGCTGAAAATAAAGAGCGTGTCAAAAAGGACATTGTAGCTTTGGAAATACATAAATATATTGAGATAACTTACAGAGTCGATTGACGTGTTATTTTGTAGTAAAGAACCTCAAATTTCTTATAAAAGTGTCATTTCGTTTCGATGCGAATACCAGTTATAATGTGGGACACATCCCACTGGTAGTCAACTTCCCCTTCCCACATTCCTTGCGGAAAATCGGGTGAAAGTTGAGCAACAGCAGCGTAGATTAAATTTTTCAGGTCGGCCGAATTCGTTGCTACGGGAGGAACATACGCACGGGCTTTAATAAAACCACCGAACAGTTATTGCAGAGTTCGTTTCATGGAACCAGAACACACAGCGGGCACGCTCCACACCAGTGAAAGCAGCCATCTTAACTGTGCACAACGCTGGCGTTCCTGGTGGTGGAATGGGGCACTGATGGACTGAAGTACATGGAGGTTGTTTGCTGCATAATCATACACCTACCGATTCTATAAGTTACCTCAACACATCTCTACATCATTCTAAAGTGGCAAATTCCTTTTTGACTCGCCCTGCACATCTCTATTTGGATTACATTCATTATAATTAAAGTCACATCTATTGGATTACATGGCACAGAGAGAGTCTTGTAGAAGACTCTCTATAGCTTTAAATGGTGAAGTGTTCTGATTCGAAAACTTTATTTACCGAAATCGCAATTGATCGTACAGTGATGACTAGTTTCGGCAAATTTGAACTGCCATTTTCTAAATATTCTTCCTTAATACATATTAATTATAAACTAGGCGTCTGAGCTTGTAACCCCACACCCTGTATGAGCTGCAAGCCATTGTCGCCACATCAGTAGTAGAGCTGGAACAAGCCTGCAAGGCTTCCTAGGACATTTCTGTGTGAAGTTATCTATTTTAACTACACGTTACTCGTGATTTAATGTCTATGGCGAGCGTGGACTAGAGGTGGAAGGTGGGCGCTGATGATCTCATAGTATAGGATTATTGTCTGCAAATGTTGCGACTCATGGTTGCTAATACACTGCCTGAAAAAAAAATTGGTGCTTTTGGAAGTTAATAGGTCACTCAAGATTTATTGTTGCAACACTGCATATGGAGTACATGAAGTGGTAACACATACAGACGAATAGAACACATGGTTGGACGAACCAGGCATCGACCCAACCTGAGACATCCATATTAGCAAGTGGCGTAGCCACCACGGGCGGCAACACAGGCGCAGACTCTGTCATCGAGTCGATAGTATGGTTGGCGAATACAGCCCTGGGATACGTGATGTCACGTCGTTGTGTAAGAGTCCGCGCTTGACACGTCGCACCTGTCACTTGTCGTCCCATCATATGCCACACCTGCTGGACTGGAGAGGAGTCCAGAGACCGTGCCAGCCAGGGAAGTCGGAAGTTGCCACACGTCTTACAGGGCACATTGAGCTCGATGAGCAGTATGTGGGCGAGCATTATCCTCGTGGAGCAACACACCATCTTCCTGTTACAAGAAAAGCAAAAGAGCAGGTTTAACAACATTCTGTATGTCCTCTCCAGGAACAGCACAGTAAGACCAGTGTGTACACTCTTTGAGGTAGCACTCACCAGCTCTTCTTCGTACGCACAAACGACCGTCACTTGAATGCAGGCGGTATCTGCTGCCGTCGCTGAAGACCAGGGCGCGCCATTCCTTCTTCCAGGTGAAGGAAGCCCTGGCGGCACCAGTCGAGCTCTCCACGTCGATGCTGTGGTGTGTGTGTGTGAGTGTGTGTGTGTGTGTTTGTGTGTGTGTGTGTGGGGGAGGGGGGGAGGGGAGAGGAGCTAGAAGTGTGGGTGCCCACAGTCTCACTGCTAATAGGTCGTTCGCGCGACTGTTTGTGTTGATGCGTCTGATCTCACGAGCTCTGTTACCTGTGCTGCGGTAGCTGTACGCCCTGTCGCCGCTGCCCCTCGAATAAAGGCCGGTTCCCACCAGAGCGCGGCAGCGTGTCGTGCGGCAACGGCAGTGGCAAGCGTTTTCCGCTTTGACGCGGCGGCTCGCGGAATTGGCGTTCCCATCTGGAAGCGGCAGACGCTAGCGGTAGCCAATGACGGACGGACAGCCACTGAGGTACGGGGCGGGACCCACTGAAATGCCCAGTGCGTTTGATTAACTATATCTTACACCTACACGAAGGAATGACGAAGTCGGGTGAAGACATACTAATTTTTCATTTTCTATACAATGTACTCTTTCACACATTTCATTATTCATGTTTTCTCATTTCACCATAAACAGATTTCGTGACTACCCTTCATGATTGTTCACTATCTCTTAACACATTGAAACAGTGTAGACAAAAGAGATTATTCAGATAGTTAAGCGAGACAAAAATTTAAAATGTGATACGGTAGCAGGTACAGGAAAACAGTAGGAACACAAAGGCTTGGGGGAAGGGATGAAAGTAGAAGCCACCTGATAGAATTTCGCACAGAGCATAATGTAATCATCGCCAGCACCTTGCTTAAGAATCATGAAAGAATAATACATATTTGGAACAAAGTTTTCGGAACCAGATCTTAAATTATAAGACATTTCCCGGTGCAGACGCAAACCTACAATAGTTTACTGGTTATGAGCTGTAGTTTACAACTAAAGAGACAGTAAACAGTAGGAAATTAAGGAAATGGAACTTGAATAAGTCAAGACCCACAGTTTTTCGATAATCTTAAAGTTACCGCAATGCAACGACTGACTGAAACAGAGGAAGGAATCCGCTAGAATACGAATGGATATCTTTGAGAGAAGAGGTGGTGAATGCAGCAGAGTATGTGAATGGGAAGAGGGTACAGTAGAAATCGTTAGATAAAACATGATATATTAAATTTGACAAGAGGGAAAATATAAAAATGCAGCAAATAAAGTAGGCCGTGGGAAATAGAAATGCCTAAACATGACGTTGACAGAAAGTCCAAAATTGCAACTTGGAAAACATAGGGGAATGAAAATGAGAAAGAACAAAGAAAACTTTGCTCAAAGGAGAAGCAACTGTCAATAACTCATTTGGCAAGCCAAAACTAAGCAAGTAAGAGAAGACTAGAAAGCGGAAGGAATACTGATCCTACCACTTAGCTAAGTAGACAGACTGAAGAACTGCGAAACTTTGTTTACAGCATTTGCATGTTTAGAGAAAGGTTTTGACAATCTTAATTAAAACATTCTTTGAAGCTCTGGAGATGTCATCGATAAAACACAGGGACACAAGATTATCTACAACTTGTACAGAGACCAAACTGCACTTCTAAGACTTCAATGACTTGAAAGGGAAGCAGTAATTGAGAAGGCAGAAGTAGAGAAGACTGTGAATAGCAAGAAAAGTGTTCTGAAAAAGAAAATTTGTTCACATCGAATATAAATTCTAATGACTGGGTAATATTTTGTGTGGAGTGCGGTATTTGTGTCGAGTGCAGCCTTGTATGTAAGTGAAACGTGGGTGATGAACAGCTCTGTGAAGAAGACAATGGATGCTTCAAAACGTGGTGATCAATAATAGTGCTGAAGATTAGATATGAGGATCGTGTAACTAAAGAAGAGGTATGGAATTCAATAGAGGAGGAAGAGGAAATTACGGCACAACTTTGACTACAAGAGTGGTAAGTTGACAGGACATGTTATGAGGTGTCAAAGAGTGAGGACAAAGGATTCAGCATGTGACCAGGTGATGGGAAACGCAGATGTCCGCCAAAAACTCGATTCACTGTAAGTAATCACTTATTCACGTAAAAAAAGATGTGAACTGTTTTATAATCTGCAAGTATCACATATCAAAACAAGATTGAATCGTTCTAGATTCCACCGAAGATGCCTTAAAGTAAAAGGCGAAACACATCTTGAACCAATAAAGTACACTGGATAAAGAAAAAAAAACGTTTGTTACTCACCAAAGGAAATAATCAATAGCTTTAGATACTTAGCAAATTGCATCTTATGACATACCATCAAATTAGTCTCGGTTTAACTTCTCATTCCACATGCTACTAAATGCCGTTTAAAACAATTCATCTATCCCTTCTGTGAAACTGTAGTTACTTTCATATCTCAGTAGATAAACAGATTTTGGATATTTATCATGTGACGAAATACATGACTTTTTACAAGTTATTGTTTGCAAAAAAACACGTTTCGATTTCTTGAAACGTTTACGAAATTTGCGGTTGATAAAACCACATGGTTTACGACGAGCTGGAGCAACCCGCGCGCGGTCACCGCACAGACCGTCCGCCGACATATCATTCAATATCTCGAGAACGGTGATAGCTATCGTTCTGTTCTCAGCTTTAAAAACAATTTCGATATGTTGACTGCATTTCATATGCAATAAGGTATTACCTAAAATGAACTGTACGCAAAGTCCACGCAATGCGTATTTACCTCTGCACACTCATTAAAATTTCGTGTAAAGTGTTATGTAAATGCGATACAGCAAGTAACCACGACGAATAACGAAACGAAATTCGGTCCTTTATCAAGAGAAGATGTCAGGCTGTAACATGCCTAAGAATCAAATTTTTCTACCGAATAGTTTCCTTGGAATCGGATGATAAGTATTTCATGGCTTCCGCCGCGTCCGCGCCAGCGGTCCGGCGAAAGTTCGTGTGGCCCGGGGTTCCGTACCTGACGTCACGCTCAGCGTGTTCTGTGACTGGCGGCGCGCACCTGGAACACGGCACGCGGCAGCGGAAGCGGTTCGACACGGTCAGACCGTGACGCAGAGCACGCCGCGACGTGCCGCTGACGCCGTTTCCATGGCAACCACGCCGCTGACGCGCTGTTTTGACGCGCGGCAGTCCTAGTGGGAACCGGCCTTAAGGCTTTAAGGCCGGTTTCCACTAGAGCGCGACAGCGCGGCGTGCAGCAACGGCAGTGGCAAGCGTTTTCCGCGTTGACGCGCCGGCTCGCGGAATTGGCGTTCCCATCTGGAAGCGGCAGACGTTAGCGGTAGCCAATGACGGACAGCCACTGAGGTACGGGGCAGGACCCACTGAAATGCGCAGTGCGTTTGATTAACTGTATCTTACACCTACATGAAGGAAAGACGAAGTTGAGTGAAGACATACCAATTTTCCATTTTCTGTACAATGTACTCTTTCACATATTTCATTATTCATGTTTTCTCATTTCACCATAAACTGATTTCATGACTACCGTTCACGATTGTTCACTATCTCCTAACACATTGAAACAATGTACGACAAAAGAGATTATTCAGATAGTTAAGCGAGACAAAAATTTAAAATGTGATACGGTAGCAGGTACACGAAAACAGTAAGAACACAAAGGCTAGGTGGAAGGGATGAAAGTGGAAGCCACCTGATAGAATTTCCCACAGAGCATAATGTAATCATCGCCAGCACCTTGCTTAAGAATCACGAAAGAATAATATATATTTGGAACAGTTTTCGAAACCAGATTTTAAATTGTAAGGCATTTCGTGGTGCAGACACAAACCTGACTGAAGACTGTCAATAGCAACCAAAGCATTCTGAAAAAGAAAATTTGTTCACGCTGAATATAAATTCTAATGGTTGGATACTATTTTACAAAGGTATTTGTGTGGAGTGCAGCCTTGTATGTAAGTGAAACGTGGACGATGAACAGTTCTGTCAAGAAGACAATGGACGCTTTCAAAACGTGGTGATTCATAAGAATGCTGAACATCAGATACGAGGATCATGTGACTAAAGAAGAGGTACGGAATTAAAGAGAGGAGGAAGAGCAAATTAAGGCACAACTTTGACAATAATAGGGGTTAGTTGACAAGACGTATTATGGAGCGTCAAAGAGTGAGGACTAAGGGGTTGGGTGATACTATTCTGATAATAATCATGTGTTGAAATACTATTCTACTATTTTATCTATTAATGTAAGCAGTGAATTTACTCTTCCATGCACTTCTCCACAAAACATTTAAACCAAAACTGAAATCTGATGAACACCAAATCTTTCAACCACTGTCTGACAACTACTGGATTCACTTTCAACTTTCTATAACTATCACTGGCTAGCCACACACACACACACACAGATATAAGGAGAACAAAAATAAACAAACATTAGTTTTCAGCATATAATTCTACAGTTTGGCAACATGTATATAAACAAACCAGACAGGAAGGGACATGAGGTGAACACACTGTAGTTAAGACTTCAAATCAGAGTTTTCGGTAAAACGTCTACTGCTAGTGACAGACGAAAAAAGAGCGAACATGAAAATGTGCTTATGTTCCATAATCTAAGTTTTAGTTCAACCTCCAGCATGTGACCAGGTGAGGGGAAACGTATATGTCCGCCAAAAACTCGATTTACTGTAAGTAATCAGTCATTCACGTAAAAAAAGATGTGAACTGTTTTATAATCTGCAAGTATCACAAATCATAACAAAACAATCATTCTAGATTCCACCGAAGATGCCTTATAGTAAAAGGCGAAACGTGTCTTGAATCAGTAAAGTACACTGGATAAAGAAAAAAAAAAGAAATAATTAATAGCTCTACATATTTAGTAAATTACATCTTATGACGTACCAGCAAATTAGTTTTGGTTTAACTTCTCATTCGACATGCTATTAAATGCCGGTTAAAAAAATTCATCTATCCCTTCTGAAAAACTGTAGTTACTTTCATATCTCAGTAGATAAACAGATTTAGGATATTTGTCATGCGACGAAATACATGACTTTTTACAAGTTATCGTTTCCAAAAAAACACGTTTCGATTTCTTGAAACGTTTACGAAATTTGCGGTTGATACAACCACATGGTATACGACGAGCTGGACGAAGTACCGGTCACGTCGCGAGCGACCCGCGCGCGGTCACGGCACAGCCGGTCCGCCGACATATCGTTCAATATCTCGAGAACGGTGATAGCTATCGATCTGCTATCAGCTTTAAAAACCATTTCGATATGTTGACTAAATTTCATACGCAATAAGGTATTACCTAAAATGAACTGTACGCAAAGTCCACGCAATGTGTATTTACCTCTGCACACTCATTAAAATTTCGTGTAAAGGTTTACGTAAATGCGATACAGCAAGTAACGACCACGAATAACGAAAAGAAATTCGGTTCTTTATCGAGAGAAGATATCAGGCTGTAACAAGCCCAAGAAACAAATTTTTCTACCGAATAGTTTCCTTGGAATCGGATGATTAGTATTTCATAGCTGCCGCCGCGTCCGCGCCAGCGGTTCGGCGAAAGTTCGCGTGGCCCGGGGTTCTGTACCTGACGTCACGCTCAGCGCGTTCTGTGATTGGCGGCGCGCACCTGGAGCGCGGCACGCGGCAGCGGAAGCGGTTCGACATGGTCGAACCGCGACGCAGAGCCCGCGGCGCCGTGCCGCTGACGCCGTTTCCATGGCAACCACGCCGCTGACGCGCAGTTTTGACGTGTGGCAGCCCTATGGGAACCGGCCTTTAAGACGATTCTGGCGGGCGTCAGGGTTGCGTGGACGTGCAGGAGCTCGTCTGTGAGTGCGAGAGTGATCACGTGACCACTGAGAGCATCACAGAGTGGCGCAGCACGTGCAGCTTATGCGGCAATTCTGTAAAAGGACGACAATTTGACCCCTTCCAGATGTACGAATATATGAAATAGTTATGAAGATGATCAGGGATAAAGTGAGTTTTGTCAGGCAGAAATTATCTAGCTGACTAGTTAGATTCATGGCTGACTCTAGAGGAAACATTTGGACTCCGTAACGAAAATATCTGACCCTGATTTGTCGTATGAACATTGTAATGAAAATATTGGTTTTGATTACTGGAACAGCATTAGTTTGACTTTTCCGTCTTTCATAGTTACTGAATTCGGTGTTCAGTAAGTTTCATGAAGTGAACAGCGTCGATAGAGTCCTGCAAAGTTTAAAAGTACGCGGCGGAACGGCATTTAAGTCTGACTGATACTACGTTCCAGAAGGAAAGAAACGATAGCTGTTCAGATATTTAGTTTCGATTTGGGGTTTATAGGTGAATGCAGTGTTACTTTCACCTCATATCCCTACTGTATTAGTGAAGGAGCTGAGCTGTTCCACTGCCAGCTGCTGCGGTCTTCCAGTGGCAGAGCGGTCGGCGCCGGGCCGTCGCTCCACCCCCGCACGGCGGCAGCAGAGGCCGGCGCTGCAGCTGGTGAGGCGCTGCGGCCGCCCCCGCCTGCCTCAGTCTGCACAGCACTGCAGCCGGAGCAGTGCCACGTCGAACGGCGGCCTCTACAGCTCTGTACACTGGCGTCAGTGTTGGGTTATTCGCGTGTGCAAACCGCAGTGACGCGAATAACACAGGCGGTGTACGCCGAAATGCTACATCTGCGTTCATGATTTGTTCACTTGATTGTTCCGTAAACTTGTGTCTCTGATCCTATTAGTGAACGTAATACAGTACTACGGTCGCTAGAAGTGTTCTTTGATGAGAACTAATACCTATCATAGCGCGTTACACATAATGTGCTGGAGTATAGTGAACACGGCTGCTTGTTAAATCACTGACCCTGTATCAGCTGAAACAAAGAATAGCAGGAGCCCACTGTGATTTCTTGACAAGGCCAGTGTTTGTAAGCTGTTCAGTTACAGACACGTTTGCTGGACCTACGAGTACGGTGTGGATTACTGATCTGCTCATTTGTGACACAATACAGCTTTCACTGCTCCAAGTTATTCATTCTTTTGAGAATAAAAGTTGTTCTAGAATGTGTTGAGCATTTTTGTCTTATAACACAGCTTCAATATGTTTACTGTTAAATTGTGGACGTCTATTAGTACGTTTTTGACCCTGCCGGTTGCAAGCCTCATCAATGCGATCGCGCGACATGTGTGGTCGACATGTTTACACTGGCGGGTCTAATGCCAGATGTGAAGACACACTTCCGTTGTGGAAACTATTAAAAGCATACCGCATTGAAGCCCGGCAAAATTTTGACTTTCAGTAAAACATCGCCATTCTTGGTGATACTGTCCTTTTTTTAAGTCATTTCTCTCTTTTCTTCTTCAACAGTGGCTGTTTTGTGTGCCAAGGGAGAATAGAGCCGTGTCTCACTAACATGTTTGGTGTAAATCTCTCCATTAGTGGGAAGCCACTATCGCAGGATCGCCTCCAAGTCGTATTTGCGTAAGTGGAGCTTTGCGGATGTGCGCCAGGAATACTCCACGCGTTTATCTGTGTGTGGGTGTGGGAAGCGCGTCATGTCCTCGCTGTGACAGCATGCAATTAGCGGTCAGCGGGCAGCTAACATAACGTTTGCGGTCTGAGCCACTTCGTGCTTCCGACAGCCCGGCTGCGGGCGTCACAACAACACAGGGCGAGGGAGGCCAGCGAGCGACACGGGCCGAGTCCACACAGTAGGGGGTGTAGCGCACAGACAAACCCAAACTCACTGCAGTGGTGACACATTGCTGCAGGTAGGTCTATAAGCAGTACAGAAAACGAAAAATAATATTCAGAATTTCCATCGTTGTGCAGGAACAGTGACTTTGAAGGTGCTGCACACTTTTGAATCGGCACCTTGCAAAACGTTGAATCCGTCGTTCTTGCCATGCCGCCACTGCACTCTCTGCCATCTAGACCTAAACTATGGCCAGCTGGTGTGGCCGACTGGTTCTAGGCGCTTCAGTCTGGAACCGTGCGACTGCTATGGTTGCAGGTTCGAATCCTGCCTTGGGCTTGGATGTGCGTGATGTCTTTAGGTTGGTTAGCTTTAAGTAGTTCTAAGTTCTAAGGGACTGATGACCTCAGATGTTAAGTCCCATAGTGCTCAGAGCCATTTTGAACCTAAATGTATGGCCTGACACCCTTTGTCTCTTACATGATGCGAGTCTCACCATGGCTTCATGTCAAATACCTAGAAAAAGAATTTAGAATAAATTTCGTCCGTTTCGAAAAGCTACACCCATTGGTAACCGCTTCATTAAGTTTTAAAGATATAAATAACTAATTTATAAATTTTATATAAGAATATAAGGAGAAGATTAAATCGATTAAGTAGACATATAGATATCAGAGTAGCAAATTTTACCTGTTGATTATCAGTGCAACAGAGAATACAGAGAATCTGTGGTACCCTCATGTCGTTTATGTACGAAGTAAAATATTCGACAATGTACACTAAATTACTCAAATCCCTCCTCCGCCTACACTGTTTGGCGGAATGACCCTCGCCGCCGTGGGGTGGCGTACGTGCCTCAGTGATGCATACAGCCGTACTGCAGATCCAACAACGTGGAAGGGGCGTCTATGCAGGAGCCAGACCAACATATGGTTCCCGTAGAGGGGCAGCAGCCTATACAGAATAATGCTGAAGGTATGATGGGTAAATTCAGTTCTTAACGAAAAGTTACATAATCGAATGGATGAAACATATAGAAGAAATCGACTGACAGCAAACGTCTTCAAGTATCGAGGAATCGTTAGTCAGGTAATGGAACAAAGTGTGTGGTAGTACAGAAAAAGCAAAGAAGCTAAGCAGTGAATGGTTGGAAGTATCAGGAATTCTTTACATCATTAGCTACAATTGAAAACATTACTTACAGATACTAGCATCCATAGGTTTAATACTGATTCGCAGGGCAATTTGAGACACATTGCTCATGATATCCACTCCTGTACATTACGAACGACTGTGCAAAGAGTATTACTAAAATTATGATCAAAGTTTTGCTTCTGGACAGAGATTTTCTTCGGTCAGTCCCCTACTATTCTACCTGTGTTCTTCAGAAGTACAGTGCAATGTTCTTTCGGACATGCATACATATATGCACGCTTGCATGTCCGAAGAAACATTGCATCGTATTTCTGAACAACACAGGCACTTCAGCATCGCATTTATCCGCCGACACCAGGCTAGCGACTGTCAGTTAACATGTCTCCAAATCAAATGGCTCTGAGCACTATGGGACGTAACTTCTAAGGTCATTAGTCCCCTAGAATGTAGAACTACTTAAACCTAACTAACCTAAGGACATCACACACATCCATGCCCGAGGCAGGATTCGAACCTGCGACCGTAGCGATCGCGCGGTTCCAGACTGTAGCGCCTAGAACCGCTCGGCCACCTCGGCCGGCAACATGTCTCCCCTGTACGGGAATATACATAACGTATGTACGAGTGCAGGGGTAGCAGACACGTGGTTGACGACATATGGAAATAAGGGTCTGGTCTTGAAGAAATGCAAGTAAATTTACGCTAACGCGTATGAATTTATGCACCATCTCGCCACATAAGTATTCTAAGGTCAATTAAGTAGGTGGTAGAACACTGGCATTTTTCCTGGGTTTGTTGGTGAGTTAATGTTTTCATTTTTTCCATTTCTTTCCCTGAGCGACCAGCTCGTACTTCCTGTTCCTATTTCTGCTGAACGTGAATGTGGCGTTCCACGTTCGTTCGAAAAACTAAAGGCAGGTACACACTCTCAGATGAGAAGAGCAGACAGTAGAGCGCAGTATCATCCGCAGTTCGATAGAAACAAAACACAGCGACAAAGAAAGAAATAAAGAATTTTTTACCAATTGCGGGATAATGTAATGACTACTGGAGCGATGAAAATTTATACATTGCCCTGGGTGAGAGCAGTAACAGGCGGTAGTGTTCTGTCTGTGCCAGTGGTACAGACGCTAGTCCCTGCCCCTGTGCATACACACTCACACACACACATAGTCAGAAGGTTAAGAGCTGCAAAGATGACAAATTTGTTCTTATTGAGGTGTGGATAAGTTGCAGAACATAGTCGATGAAGGAGAAGTTCCAAGTGAACCCCATTCTTATTGACAAGAAGATGGACTGGTTATGGAAACATTAGGAGCTGTCGGGTTCAGACATCCTGTCCATTCCCTCCAATGTGTTGACCATCCCACCTCAATCATGTGCAAACACACACACTTTGACTCTAGCCATTCCAAGACCCACGCCATTGCATAAAACAAACAACCGCTTTTCAAAATCGAAACTACAGCCTTAAGAAACCATCCTATCCAATTTACCAACTTGTTAAAATACACAAGACTAACCCTAGACTGTACACTAACGAGAAAGCTGCACATACAGACCATACAATGAAAGTGTACAACCGAAGAATACTTCTGTATCTATACTGATCAAACATGAGAATTGCATCCTTCTACTGTACTCCACGACTTCAAACCTGGGAATTGACTTGTCTCATTTTCCAGAGCCTGCAGTGTCGCTGGCATGTTCTATGACGCCCCCTGTGGACAACAAATGAATGACTACTGTCGCTGTAAGACGAGGCTCCACCCCACTGCAACTACATTTTCGTGATTTTGACAGAGAACAGGCGAGTAGCGAATTACTGTAGAATGCATCAGACGTAAATTAACGGTTAAGACGGAGGTGAACGTTGTTGTATACGAATGCATTTTAATGAAAATGAGATCGTCGTTAGCATCAGATAACATGTCTGCACACACACATACATAACCTAGGGTTTCGTGAATTTAGTCTCTGCACGTGCCCTAACTGAAATACGGATCACTGTCTGTTGCATTTTCAGCGAAACCGTACTCAACATTAAAGTTTTCGAAGGAGGCGGCGAGTTTTGCTCCCGAAAAATAGGAGGAATGTTTAAAGTTTCAAGTCCTCTTGACGTCGAGACCATTCGAGTAGGGACATGGCCTCTCACTACAGAAGAATGAGGGCAGAAATCAACAGTACCCGTATTTAAGGGTCGCACTGTTTTCTGCAGTGGTTTGGCGAAACCACAAAAAACCTAAATCTGGGAAGATGGCCCGTGATTTGATCGTTACCTCTCGTAAATACGGCGCCCACTGTACCACGGCTTTTCCTGTACATTTTTGGTTTCTGTTGGCGTTCCCTGTACGGCCATAGCGTGGGGATGTCAGGCACTCCAGCTGTACACATCACGTGGAAGACGCACACAAATGCGCACAAAGTAAGTATCTGTCGAATAATGTTCACAGAAATTTGTTGCCAAAGCATTCGTCTGCCGCATTCTATAGACAAGAATTTCTCAGGAAATCGTGAACAGTTCCAATGCAACACAGTGACCAAAGAATTCTGATTTGCAAATACGACGTCATGAGTTATAGATTCTTCTATGATATTTCTGCATCCGTGGTCCAGGGGTAGTTCTGCATCGATCGCCGGGTGGAAGGGTCGCCAGTTTACTGCTTCACCACAGTACGCCCATACCTGGACAGCTTTCCCTCGGTGTTTTCGTGGCTTCGTGTGTAACACATCGTCTTGGCCAGAAGCTAACAAGAGTTTACTTTGATCGCTTAGAGTGATGTGACGGGTATACTATGTGAACGCTAGTCCACTCAATACCCTTCACAGAGTTACAGTAGGATTCGTCCAGTGGAGATAGTAGTAAAACACAACACTCCTCCCCATCTACAGTTTTGTGTGAACCGCATTCATACAACATATGTCAAATACTCGCCTGAAGATGACTGTAAGGTTGTCAGCCGAAATTTCGTGGAAAGAAGTCGATGAGATCTGGCTGCAATCCCGAAATCTTGTGGGTGTTTTTATGTTTACACATTCACGTTCAATCGTATCCATTTGTACGTGCTATTTTAATTTGCTCCTGCCTGTATATTACTGCGCCTGCTAGCATTTCACGTATGATGCGCAGACTGGAATGCAAATGACGTTAACTCGCGGCTTGAGGATGAAGTGAGATGGAACAGCTGGATATTCACGGCCAGTGATTGAGACAAGGACATATGGAGACCGCAATTTTATGTCGATTTCATCCCCTAGGTTCCAGTTCTGGAAGTCACACCGTATTACTCTGTCTCCTCCCATCCCAGCCACAGATATGTTACTTGCCGTACTTTTCCTATTGTGTGCGAGATTATTGACAATATTCGTTGCAAGAGTCTGATATAACTTTAAAGGTGAGAGTGAATATTATTAGTTTTTTTAATTTTACTATCAGATCAAGGGCAGTACTGCTATTGGATAAAGTAAATGAAACAAATTTTACTTCTGTTAACTTATTGAATGGAAACAACTTGCGTTCTCATGCGTTACCTTTTGTGTGACAGTATCGTGGTGCTGTTTTCCAACAGGACAATGCTCGCCCACATGTTGCACGTGTCCCTCTGAACGGGCAGTGTCGTGTTGAAGTATTCCCTGACCCTGACGGAATGTGTGTGGGGCAGCCTTGGACGCCGGCTTCGTCCCAGTGTCAGGATCAACAGCTGTGCGCCTGCTGGCCCCAGGGGGGTACAGAACGGCTCCATGACACCCATCCCAGCAGAGGCGGTGGAACGTCACACTGATAACTGGGCTCATATGCCCACATCTCTGTGAATTTGACTCGATTTTGCAGTTACGGAAGTTACACCGATTATCTCCCTCTACCGCTGAAGTTTCAATTCGTTTTCTCCTCCCCTTCTCGACATTTAATGTTTTTTTGTCAGGTAGCGTATTTTATTATAATTGCCATTATTTAAATTGCAGGCTTCTGTGGCACATTAAAAGTGAGCGCAGATACAGCGTGATGCTAATGGCAAGTAATATATCCAGCGCTGTGGAGGGGGCTAGAGACAGTAGTAAAGTACGACCTTTAGAACTGCAACCTGGGGGATGTAATCGATATAAATTTTCTGTGGGAGAAATAAGGAATAGTTCAGGTAATAGCGCCAGTTATCGCCTTATTTCTTTAAGTATCATGAAACTGGGCATGGTGTATTTTAAACTACTAATTAGACCTTAAGTCTTAGATATAATTGATTTGCATATTCAGGAAAAATTAGTAAGGTTAGCGACATGTGGTGACATCTACAACTACATCTACATCTATACTGCAGAAGCCGGCTTGCGCTGTGTGGCGGAGGGTACTTTGCGCAACGCTGTCACCTCCCCCTTTTCTGTTCTAGCCGTGTATGGTTCGCAGGAAGAGCGACCACTAGTTACCCTCCTTCTGAAGATCTCTCTACTTTTGTCTTCGTAGTCTTTTCGCGAGATGTATGTAGGAGGAAACACCACGTTGGCTTCCAGCGAGTCACACGCTGGAGTCTCCCTCACCCGAAAACTATTTTGTGTGCTGTTCCACTTCAGATCACTCCATAAACATAACTCCTAGATATATTACGGAAATAACTGCTTCCGGTGATTGTTTCGCGGTCATGTCATCATACAATAAAGAGTCTTTCTGTTTACGTATTGCCAGTGCACTACATTCGTTTATGTTGAGCGTCAGCTGCCACTCCCTGTACCAGACGTCGATCCTCTCCAGGTCTTCCAGCATTTCGCAGTAATTGTTTGAATTCGCGACTTCTCTGTATACAACAGCATCATCCTTGGAAATCTCATGGAAATTCTGACGTTATCTACTAGGTCATTTATGTGATAAAAATTAAGTTATTTAGCACTCTTTTGGACCATACTCGAAATTACTTTAATGTCAGACGATTTCTCTGAGTTTAGAGTGTCATGTTGTGTTCTGTTTGCTAGGAGCTCTTCAGTCCAGACACACAGTTGGTCTGATAGTCTGTACGAACGTAAAGCGTGGTTATAATTACAGTGCAATTACTCGTACAGGTCCAGTGTGGGCTGTAATTACCGTATGGTCACGAAAGTTGGTAGACATTTTAATGCCTTAACACAGAAATGATTTACGCTGACAAAAGTTTTGGTCATCAGGTGCAGCTCTGGTGCTGTGAATGCTAGAAAGAAGTATAGAAGTTTTTCTTTTATTTTCTTTAGGGCCAGCAGCATAATGAATGTCTCATAACGGCATGATTATTAGAGCAGATTCACCGAATAGCTGCTAAACATCAGTAATCTTTATTTACGATAGACTGTTTCGGCTCTGTCGCATTTTCAAGTACGTCTAGATTGACGTGACGTCCACGTTAGTGAACTGTTTTAACTGCAACTGTTTTAATAAGGTAATAAATGATGTCAACACGTTGAAAACAAAATGTTAATAGAGATGACAGTGGTTTGACATTTCCACTCTTACGCTGATATATTAGCCTCATACAAACAATGTAAAGCTGATTTGCACCGGGTGGGCAAAATCGGAATTCCGGAGCCAGCGTTAAGCAGATCTTTCATGGGTTCAACGACTTGAGTTGTTGCCCCATCTTGCACGAAAAGAGTGATTTCCGCATTAATGCATTAGCATATCTACCAAATTTCGCTGCCATTGAATAATTACAGCCAGTACTCGCCTCCATGAGCAGATGCACGTCAATTACAATCCCCTGGGATATTAATTTCTATTGACACCCACTGTGCAGAACTGTGGTGCTGGAGCCAAGTGTGAA
Organism: Schistocerca piceifrons; assembly: GCF_021461385.2. Classification (NCBI taxonomy): domain Eukaryota; kingdom Metazoa; phylum Arthropoda; class Insecta; order Orthoptera; family Acrididae; genus Schistocerca; species Schistocerca piceifrons. Next base: position 1,765,953 of record NW_025727757.1, read on the forward strand.
GTTTACAGGTTGTAATAAAACTCGCGAAATTATTTATTTTCGGCAATTTCGGCACAAATCGTCAAACCAAAACGTCAAGAAAAGCTGTTACGATGTTTGTTATTGTAATTTATACTCTGAAACCATAAAAATTAAGTGATATGCATTACAAATTCATTCTATTATATCAAAAAATAGTCGACCTACTATATCCGTGCAGTACCCAAATGGCGAAAAATGCAAACATTTATAGAACACGCACGTGTATGTAACTTCATATGGTACTGATTATATATAACATAGAAATAAAAAATCATATTGGCAAGAAAGAACAAAATTAAGTATTTCACTTGTAATGCTGTATTATTGTGTTACATGCTGTGGTGCTGCGTCACAAGTGGCACGTGTTCTTCCAGCAGCACAACGCTCGATCACTCACTGAACATGTCACACAGCTCCAACCTTCCGCTGGTTATTCAGTATCCTGGACAATGTACAAAACATAGAGGGGACACCACAAGCAAACGTAAACCAAGACAAGCCTTATCGTCTGTTGAGGGATCCTTATGGTGCAGGATGAAACAAAGCCCATTCTGTTTGCTCCTCCACTACGTCGCTGGATCGTGTGCTTCCAGCAAGACACCGCGACTGTACTCACTGCTTTCCACGCTCTGCTCTCACAAGTGTTCATTACTTCGGCTGGCGGTGACATACCCGACCAAGACTGAGTACCGTGCTGTGCGAAATCACAACCTAAAATTGCACCAGGCTAATGCTGAATTGACACAGTAGTGTGCTGTATACAGCTGTCGGTTCTGCTGAAGATTCTGCAACACGTTTACTTTCAGCAAGACGACGCGCTTTTACTAACATACTGCGTGAAACTGATTCTCCCTCCCACAATTTTCTAAGATTTTACGGCACAGAGATAAAAGATCAGTCTTTGGAATCAAATAGTCAGCACCTCTTAACATAATATGTTTACGTACTGATTGTGGATGAGACGGCAGGAACCTTACTGAGTGTATCTGTAACCGACAGTCACATATCGTGGTTGTTGAGGTAAAACGGAAGTTAGTGGGAGCATCCAGCCGGCTCTGCTGCCGTTGGTACATTGCCATGAAGGGCTTTCCACAACAACTTACTATCTATCCGAACACCTAGGAACTTGAACTGTTCCGTCTCGCTTGTATTATGCCCATTCTGTCTAATCAAAATATCGGTTCCTGTTGAATTGTGAGTTAGAAACTGTAAAAACTGAGTCCTACTGTGATTTAGCATCAAATTATTTTCCACAAGCCACAAACTTATATCATGAACTACATTATTTGATACTGTTTCAATATTACACACAAGATTCTTCGCTATCAAGCTGGTGTCATCAGCAAACAGAAATATTTTTGAATCACCTGTAATACTAGAAGGCATATCATTTATATAAATAAGAAACAGCTGTGGCCCCAGCACCGGCCCTTGGGGAACGCCCCACTTAACAATGCCCCATTGGGACTGAACATCACTACCACCCCGAATATTGCGGAGAATTACCCTCTGCTTTCTGTTCTTAAAGTAAGAGGCGAACCAATTGTAAGCTACTCCCCTTACTCCATAATGGTCCAACTTCTGCAGTAATATTTTGTGGTCAACACAGTCAAAAGCCTTCGTTAAATCAAAGAAAACACCTAGCGTTCGCAACCTTTTATTTAATCCGTCCAAAACCTCACAGAGAAAAGAGAATCTAGCATTTTCAGTTGTTACACCATTTCTAAAACCAAACTGTACATTTGACAGCAAATTATGTGTATTTAAATGCTCCAGTAACCTTGTATACACAACCCTCTCGATAACTTTAGCAAACACCGATGGCATAGAAATAGGTCTAAAATTGTCAGCATAATCCCTGTCTCCCTTTTTATAAAGTGGCTTCGCTACCGAGTACTTTAATCAATCAGGAAACCGACCACTCCTAAAGGAAAAGTTACAGATATGGCTAAGTACTGGGCTAACATACACAGAACAATACTTCAGTATTCTGCTAGATACCCCGTCATATCCATGAGAGTTCTTGGTCTTTAGTCATTTAATTATTAGCTCAATCTCCCTCTTGTCAGTATCATGGAGGAGCATTTCAGGTAACAGTCTAGGAACACTTTTTTCTAAGAGAGCTATATGATTCCCTGTTGGGACTAGGTTTCTATTTAGTTCACCTGCTATATTCAGAAAGTGATTATTAAATACTGTACATATATGCGACTTATCAGTAACACGGACATTCCCACTATGCACTGATTCTATATCCGCGACCTGTCTCTGCAGACCAGTGATAAGTGACTGTGATAAGTGGCACAAGTTGTTCTGAGGTTCATCAGTTCCCCTGGAAGTGACATACAACCTCACTTTTCACTCTCATGTTTTAGGGGAAACATTAAGGAAACAATCAATGAATAATAAAGCATGGTCAATGACACTTGGCAACAACGATATTTCTTTGCCATATTTACCGGCTGTATGTAACTGATTAGATACCATTGTACGCACATTAATCGCTCTTACTACGTCGTCGATGGTCCTGCTTGAGACGTGCAATAGTTTCGAGATAAATGTAGCACACTGTGCCTCGAATTCCGTTTCTGTAAATTTATCGAATCGAATTTCACAGAAACAACTTCGTCCCTCTGAACATTCCCGTTTGAATTCCACAACCACCGCTGTTACTTCCGCGTGTGCTCAGTCCTTCTGATTTTGCTCCATGCCCGCAGTCAAGTCGTCTTGACCAGGTCTCCAGCTTCTGCAGCAGAAGTCTAGATCTGCATCTGCATGGATAGACTGCACATAACATTTAAGTGCCTGTCAGAGGGTTCATCGAACCCCATTCACAATTGTCTGTTATTCCAATCTTGGAAGAAACAAACACCTTTATATTTCCGTGCGAGCTCTGGTTTCCCTTATTTTATTATGGTGATCGTTTCTTCATATTATGTCGGCGTATACTGCTTGAACATCCCCCTTCAAGTTCAGGTCCTTCCTGTCGTTCAAAATCAGCATATCGATACATTGAAACCTCATGTATTTCTTTATCATCCCTATTACATTTCTGAAATGTTACATTATAAACTGAAGAGCCAAAGAAACTGCTACACCGGCCTAATATCATGTAGGCCTCTGGCGAGCTCGCAGAAGTGCCGCAACGCGACTAATGTCTGAATTAGTTCTGGGGGGAAATGACACCATGAATCCTGCAGTGCTGTCCATAAATCCGTAAGAGTACGAGGGGCTGGAGATCTCTTCTGAACAGCACGTTGCAAGGCACACCACAAATGCTCAATAATGTTCATGTCTGAGAGTTTGGGGCCAGTGGAGGCGTTTAAACTCAGATGCGTGTTCCTGGAGCCACTCTGTAGCAACTGTGGACGTATAGGGTGTCGCATTGTCCTGCTGGAGTTGCCCAAATCCGTCGGAATGCACAATGGACATGAATGGATGCAGGTGATCAGACAGGATTCTTACATACGTGTCACCTGTCAGAGTCGAATCTAGACGTATCAGGGGTCCCATATCAGCCAAAAACGGCACACACCCAACACCATTAAAGAGCCTCCACCAGCATGAACAGTCCCCTGCTGACATGCAGAGTCCTCGGATTCATGAGGTTTCCTCTATACTCGTACACGTCCATCCACTCGATACAACTCTTACCTTTCATTTTCTTTGGTTGATAATACTAAGTTTATGACACTAGTTAAGTCATTAGATGCGAGGTATTCTTCGAACTCCCAAAGGACCCTGACAAAAAGACTTAAATTAAGGACGTTTTTAGCAACATACTGACTGAAACCAAATATCCGTACAACAAAAAACGACCCAGTGTGTGAAATTTCACTTTTTTATTCAGCTGATAACTAGTTTCGTGCCAGGACCCATTCTCTTCCTTTTACAAGTCGCCACCCACTCAAGGTAGATGAGTTGCTCACAGCGAGTAGAAGGCAATATAGCGACTGCTGTCAGGGACGTAGGTTGTTCTAGAACGTTAACCAGAGTATCTGGAATACAATTAGAATAAGAGGCTCTGTCTTTCAATTCTGATTAACACACATGAGGGGGAGCAGGCAACACATCTAGATAAAGAGGTAGGACATCCTGGCCACCAATCAGCTTAATGGCAATAACAGGAGAAGGTCGTTAAGAGGTCGTTGGAAAGGGTGACTTAAACGTAACAGACAAATTTAGAGGCGTCTCAGTTTTTCTGTTGTTCAATCACTGCAACACCAGAAATCCGTGCGAGTTCCCCACACCTGTATGTTTATGGAAGATGCTAGGAACACACACCAGCTATCTCAACTTCCTTTTTCGCACCATCGATCCCACCAGTAGAGCAGGAGTCAGCACTACAGTATATAACAACCAACAGACTCACTTCAGGGAGCGCTGTGTGAGGAGTAGATGTACCCAACTCCTCTCTGTCCTGTATACGACATCTCTTGTGTTGCACTGCGGACACAGCCAGTCAGCTAACAACAGTTTCACGACTCTGCAACGAAGTTCAAACTGAAAAGTCAGGAGCAGGTACATGTGCATTCATCAGTTGCTCCATTGCACCTGGCCAAGACGTGGCAACAATCTCGTGGGCAGTAGAAACGAGATCAGCTAACACCAATTTCGACGCTGTCCCAAGGAGGACTTCAACACAAATATCCCCCACTAGCACATTAAATCAGAGGCGGCCACTTTAGGTGATGAGAAAGAACGTCGCTACTTCCTCATTACATGTTGTATGAATGCGGTACTCACAAAACTGTAGGTGGGAAGGAGTGTTGTTCTTTACTACCATCTCCACTGAATGGATCCTACTGTAACTCTGTGAAGGATATTGAGTGGACTAGCGTTCACATCGTATACCCGTCACATCACTCTAAGAGACCAAAGTAAACTGTTGTTACACTCGTGGACACGCAAACGGTGAGGGAAAGCTGTCCAGGTATGCACGTTCTGTAGTGAGGCAGTAAATTGGCGACCCTCCCACCTGGTTCTCGATGCGGAACTGCCCTTGGCCCACGGCTGCAGAAATATCATAGAAGAATCTATACCTTATGACGTCGTATTTGCAAATCAAATTTCTCTGGTCAGTGTGTTGCACTTTAACTGTTCACGAATTTCTGAGTGACTATTTACGCAACTTGTCTATAGAATGCTTTGGCAACAAATTTCTCTGAACATTATTCGACAGTAGACATTCATTTGATGTTCACAGGGGGCGTTCATAGAAAATACCAACTCTGGAAAATGAGACAAGTCAATTCCCAGGTTTGGAGGTGTGGAGTGCAGTAGAGGGATACAGTTCCCATGTTTGGTCAGTAAGTAGCTACAGGAGTATCCTTCTGTTGTACACTTTTCTTGTATGATTTGTACTTGCAGTTTTCACCTTTCTTTACAGTCGAGGCGTAGTTCTGTGTATTTTAGCGAGTTAGTAATTTGGATAGCATATATCCATGAGGCAGTAGTTATGAGGATGAAAAGTGGTTGTTTGTCTTATACAATTGCCTGGCTTTTGGAATGGCTAGATTCAAGGTGTGTCTGGTTAGCATGGTTGAGGTGTGATGGTCAACACATTGGAGGAAATGGACAGGATGTCTGAACCCGACCGCTCCTAATGCTTCCATAAACAGTACATCTTATTGTCAATAAGAGTAGGGTTCACTTGGAACTTCTCCTTCATTGACTATGTTCTGCAACTTATCCACTACCTCAATAAGAACAAATTTGTCGTCTTTGCAGATCTTAACCTTCTGACTATGTGAGTGAGTGTATGTACAGGGACAGGGACTGGTGCCTGTACCACTAGTATAGACAGAACACTACCGCCTGTTACTGCTCGCACCCAGCGCAATGTATTAATTTTCATCGCTACAGTAGTTATTGCATTATCACACAATGCGTAAATAGTTCTTTATTTGTTTCTTTGTCACTGTGTTGTGTTTCTATCGAACTGCAGATGGTACACCGCTTTACTGTCTGCTGTTCTCATCTAAGAGTGTGTACTTGCGTTTAGTTTTCTGAGCGAACGTGGAACGCCACATTCACGTTCGGGAGAAAGTAGAACAGGAAGTACGAGCTAGTCGCACAGAGAAAGAAATGAAAAAAATGTGAAGCTTCAGTCACAAACAAACACAGGAATAAATTCCAGTGTCCTACCAACTATTTAATTGACATTCAAATACTTATGAAACGATATGGCGCATAAAATCTTGTCCATTAGCGTAAATTCACGTGCCTTTCTTCAAGACCAGACCATGATTTCCATATGTCGTCAACCATATGTCTGCAACCCCTTGCACTCGTACTTAGACTAAATATATTCCCCTACAGGTGAGACATGTTAATTGACAATCGATTGTCCGGTATTGGCGGATAAATGCAATACTGCAGTTCCTGTGTTGTTCATAAATACGATGGAATGTTTCCTCGGACATGTATGCGTCCGTATTTGCATGCATGTCCGAAAGGACATTACAGTGTACTTCTGAAGAACACAGGTAGAGCAGTATAGCACTGGCCCACGAAAAGCTCTCGTGCGAAACAAAAATATTGACCAATATTTTAGTCACACTCTTTACTTTGTTTACGTCCGTAGGACATGTTTGAGTTGTGGTCTGAGGGAAAGTCTGTATAGTTCTTTGTCATCAGCAGGACTGGAAATTATGAACAAAGTGTCGCAAATTGACTTGCGCACCAGGATGTAACGTATGGATGCTAATATCTGTATGTAATGCTTTCAGGTGTACCTAGTGACGTAAGGAATTTCTGATACCTCCAACCATTCATTGCTTGCTTTTCCGATTTTTTTTGCACTACCTCACACTTCCTTCGGTTACCTACTTAACGATTCCTTGATATCTGAGGATGTGTCCTGTCAATCGATTCCTTCTATTAGTCGGACAGTGCCTCTATCGATTCCTATCAGTTCGATCCTGTGCCTCTTCATTATATATTCTATTTCGCCATCTTATCTTCAGAATTATTCTGTATCACATTTCAGATTCTGCTACGATGGGAGCATGACAGTTGTATTTTCTGCTTGCCATCATCTGCCCATAACACCAACATATGGAGGGCGTGTAGGCTAATGTTGCAGGGCCAGACCTTCTGACACTCATCTGGACTGGTCCCCTCCAACTCAAGAACAGGCTGCCCCCCTCTCCGTGAACCATATGTTGGTCTGGCTGCTGTATAGACGCCCCTTCCACGTTGTTGCATCTGTAGTATGGCTGTCTGCATCACTGAAACACGCACGCCACCCCACTCCTGCATAGCCTTGCTGTTAAACAGTGGAGGTGGAGGTGGGACTAGACTATTGTAGCCTACGCTGTCCAATATTTTCCTTGCTTCATAAATGACATGAGGGTATCACAGGCTCTCTGTATTGTTCCTTGCACTGATAATCGCCGGGTAAGATTGTCAAGACGTCTACTGAATCCTTTTAGTCTTCTGAGTCTTTCTTCATATTCTTATGTAAAATTTATAAATTGCGTATTTGTATCTCAAGGTATACAGATAAAACAGAATGAAGCAATTACCAGTGGCTGTAGATATTCCGTACGGAGCAAATTTATTTTAGATTCATTATAGGTATTTTGTATGAAGGCCTTGTCGACACAGACAGTATGTAAGCGAGAAAATTTCGTATCATACATTTAGATGCGTCTGTGGATGAATTGTCGCATCAGAAATGAGCGATTTGTGTTGTGTAATGGTTTTAGACATAGGTATTTCACATAACCCCTGGAAAAGAAATGAGTTGGTGTCAGCGCCAGAACTCTAGCGGGCAGGGAACGCAGTACCGTCGTGGCAAGGACGACGGATTCAACGTTTTGGGAGGTGCTGATTCTAAAGTGTGCAGCGGCTTCCGATTCGCAGCTCTTGCATAACGATGGAAATTCTGAAGTTAGTTTTACATTCTCTGTAATGCGTATCAATGTACTGGTAAGTGTTAGCTGCAGTCATGTGTCACCGCTGTAGTGATTTTGGGTTGGCCCGTACGGTGGGCCCCAAACTGTACGGTCTCGGTCCGTGTCGCTGGCCTCCCACGCCCTGCATTATAACGCCCACAGCCGCGCTGTCGCAACCGGGACTCAGTTTGGAGCACAAACAGGATTTTAGCTGACCGCAAACCGCTAGCCGCCTGCGGTCATAGCTGGGATATGACGCCAGCACTCATGCCTGCTCTTCCCACACACACGCACATAAGATGCTGGAGTATTCCTGGCGCTCATCCGCAGTGATCTCGTTATGCAAATATGCGTTCCTGCGTCAGTGGCTTCCCACTAAAGGATAAACATGTCCTTAAAAGGCACGTGCGTCTATACTGTATGGAGGCCTGTGTGTAGCACATCCTGACACTTAACACTAGCTTTAAAATGGTTATGAATATTCCTAGCTAGGTTTGGAAAGTCATTTACCAGCCTCACTGACACATATGTGAAAATATGAAATATGCATTTGGGTATAACTAGTCCAGGACATTGTTCAGTTAAGCGAGTAGCAACAGTGTTTCTTGATCGCATCATATAATTGCAATCAGCACAAGTAAATCTTATAACATTGTTTTGAGAAATATTGTCCTCAGAAAATGGAAGCATTATATTATTATAAAGATTTGTACTTGTTGCACCTTATCATATTCACCATGTTTTAAAATTTCACAAAAGTTCCGAAATTTACTGTCAGTTTTATTTGTGTCCTTATCAAAATATCAAACGAGAAACACGAGGTTTTAACATATTCTACGTCTGTTGACTCATCAGTGAGAACACTGAATTCAGTGTGTCGCAGTTTTCTTGGAAATTCGTTCTGCGTTGTTATGGCTCTCTCCCATCACATTGTTTACGATCTGGAAACATTCAGTTCAACGCAGTTGAGTAACATCTGAAATTTTAGAATCAGGGAAACAACTCTTGACTACGTCCTCCAGCTGATTTACTACAATCAAGAGAAGACTTTTCTGCCACGAATGCTGTCAAGTAAACATTGGATGATTGAACAGTGGAAACACGCTGTATGGAGTGACGAATCACGGTACAGAATGTGGCGATCCGATGGCAGGGTGTGGGCATGGCGTATGCCCGGTGAACGTCATAGGCCGTCGTGTGTAGTGCCAACAGTAAAAATTGGAGGCAGTAGTGTTATGGTGCGGTCGTGTTTTTTATGGATGGGGCTTGCACGTCTTCTTCTTCTGCCTGGTACTATCATAGCACAGGCCTACATTAATCTTTTAAGCACCTTCTTGCTTCCCAATGTTGAAGAACAATTCGGGGATGGTGATCGCATCTTTCAACACGGTCGAGCACCTGTTCATAATGTACGGCCTTTGGCGGAGTGGTTGGACTAAAAAATCGTCTCTGTAACGGACAGGCCTGCGCAGATTCCTGACCTAACTCATTTAGAACACCTTTGGAATGTTTTGGAGCCCGTGCCAGGCCTCACCGACCAACATCGATACCTCTCCTCAGTGCAGCACTCCGTGAAGAATGGGCTGCCATTCCCCAAGAAACTTTCCAGAACCTGATTGAACGTATGCCTGCGAGAGGCTTCATGAAGGCTAAGGAAGGGCTAATACCATACTGAATTCCAGTATTACCGATGGAGGGTGCCACGAACTTGTGAATCATTTTCAGCCAGGTCTTCAGATAGTTTCTTAACGGAAAAAATAAAAGGTATTCATATGATGTGAGCTATAAACTGAAAGTAATAGCGTATGCAGAAGAAAATGGAAACAGAGCACCTGAGTGGCATTTCGGCCGTCCACCAATAGAAATGGTGGCTCCATCTTGGTGTGGGCGGTCTTCCATGGAAGAGACTGGGTCCTCTGGCCCAGCTGAATCAATCGTTGGCTAGAGATGGTTATGCTCGGGTATTTGGTGAACATTTGCAGCCATTCATGGACTTTATCTTCCCAAACAACAATGCGACGTGTCACCAGGACACAATTGCTCGCTACGGATTTGAAGAACAATCTGGACAGTTAGAGCGGATGATTTGGCCACCTGCACAGCCCGACAGGCGTCCCGCCAAACATTTATGGGACTAAATGACTTCGTGCACAAAATCCTGTGCTGGGAACACTTTCACAGTTACGGGCGGTTACAGAGACACCATGGCTCAATAGTTCTGCAGGGGCTTCCTCGTCCTGTTGAGTTCTGCCACGTCGACTTGTCGGACTACGCCAGGCAAGAGGAGGTCCGGCACGATATTAGGAGGTGCCCCATGACCTTTGTCACGTCAGTGTATTACTGTTACTAATGGTAAGTGGAAACCAACTGTTTAGCTGATTTACTTTCCGCTGGGCGACATTCCCTACATCTACACGTAATAATTACTGAGTAAGGCAGTGCATGGCGTAGGGAAAATCGTGCCTGTACTATTTATTTCCTTCCATACCCTATTCACGTAAAAATGACTGTCCGTAAGCCACCATACGCAGACTAACCTCTCTCATCTTATCCTCATTCGACCAACGCGAGATACACAATGAGCTTGAATACCTCGTTATACCGTGTGGGACCTCCTTTTGCCCAGTGTAGTACAGCAACTTAATGTGGCATGGCCTCAACAAGTCATTGGAAGTCCCCTCCAGAAATACTGAGCCACGCTGCCTCTAACAGCCTTCCATAATTGCAAAAGTGTTGCCAGTGCAGGATTTTGTGTATTAACTGACATCCCTGTTATGTTCCATATGTGTACCATGGGTGGCAAGAGCATTCTCCCGAATTGCACAGAACGTTCTTCAAACCAATCGGAACAGTTGTGACCTGGTGACATGGTGCATTGTCGTCCATACAAATTATGTCGTTGTTTGGGAACATGAAGTCCACAACTGGCTGCAAGTGGTGTCGAGGTAGCCAAACATAACCATTTCCAGTAAATCATCGGTTGAGTTGGACCAGAGGACTCAGTTCATTCTACCTAAAGACATCCCACACTATTATGGAGCCATCACCAGCTTGTGAAGTGCCTTGTTCACAAATTGGATCCAGGGCTTAGTGCGGTCTGTGCCACACTTTAACGCTAGTATCAGCTCTTACCGACTGAATCAGGACTCTTCTAACCAGGTCACGGTCTTTCAGTCATCTGCGGTCCCACCCAGACGGTCACGAGCCCAGGAGAGGCGCTGCAGGCGATGCTGTGCTGTTAGCCACGAGCGGATATTACGAAAGGCTCTACAGGGAGGCAATCGAAATCACTAAACACCCTAATAACTTCAATCGAAAGGAGGAGGTCGTGAAATTAAACGGTATATGGATGCCACTACTGGGTGATGGCGATCGACGGCGACGGACAACAGCCAATTGCACTGACGTTTTCAAAACACGTGACGTCACACCGCAGTGCGGGAGCGCGCGGACACGGAATTTAGCGGCAGTCAATAGCGAGCCAGTGGGTGTGTGGGACCTTCCATCGAGCTACGGACCCCCTTGAAGATGCCTCCCGCAGTCGGAGACGAAACGTTGGTAATTCACACAGAATTCATCAACCGACCACGGCGTAACAGCCCGGATAATAATAATGGACAGTCTGGATGATTGACTGATCCGGCCTTGCAACACTAAGCAAAATGGCCTTGCTGTGCTGGTACTTTGAATGGCTGAAAGCAAGGGGAAACTACAGTTGTCATGTTTCCTGAGGGCATGCAGCTCTACTGTATGGTTAAATGATGATGGAGTCCTGTTGGGTAAAATATTCCGGAGGTAAAATAGTCCCCCATTTGGATCTCCAGGTGGTGTTACTCAGGAGGACGTTGTTATCAGGAGAAAGAAAACTGGGGTTCTATGGATCGGAGCGTGGCCAAGATAGATACAAAGTCCATGCCTACCACAGTAGTACAAGTTTATATGCCAACTAGCTCCGCAGATGACGAAGAGGTTTGATAAAATGTATGATGAGATAAAATAAATTTTTCAGATAATGAAGGGAGAAGAAAATTTAATAGTCATGGGTGACTGGAACTCGATAGTAGGAAAAGGAAGGGAAGGAAACGTAGTAGGTGAATATGGAATGGGAGTAAGGAACGAAAGAGGAAGCCGCCTGGTAAATTTTGCACAGAGCATAACTTAATCATAGCTAACACTTGGTTCAAGAATCATAAAAGAAGGTTGTATACATGGAAGAAGCCTGGAAATAGTGCAAGTTCTCAGATAGATTATATAATGGTAAGACAGAGATTCAGGAACCAGGTTTTAAATTGTAAGACATTTACAGGGGCAGATGTGGACTCTGACCACAATCTATTGGTTATGAACTGTAGATTAAAACTGGAGAAGCTGCAAAAAGGTGGGAATTTAAGGAGATGGGACCTGGATAAACTGACTAAACCAGAGGTTGTACAGAGTTTCAGGGAGAGCGTAAGGGAACAAATGGCAGAAATGGGGGAAAGAAATACAGTAGATGAAAAATGGGTAGCTTTGAGGGATGAAGTAGTGAAGGCAGCAAAGGGTCAAGTAGGTGAAAAGACGAGGGCTAGTAGATATCCTTGGGTAACAGGAGAAATATTGAATTTAATTGATTAAAGGAGAAAATATAAAAATACAGTAAATGAAGCAGGCAAAAAGGAATACAAACGTCTCAAAAATGAGATCGACAGGAAGTGCAAAATGGCTAAGCAGGGATGGCTAGAGGATAAATGTAAGGATGTAGAGGCTTATCTCACTAGGGGTAAGAGATACTGCCTACAGAAAAATTAAAGAGACCTTTGGAGAAAAGAGAATCATTTGTACGAATATCAAGAGCTCAGATGGAAACCCAGTTCTAAGCAAAGAAGGGAAAGCAGAAAGGTGGAAGGAGTATATAAAGGGTCTATACAAGGGCGATATACTTGAGGACAATATTATGGAAATACACTCCTGGAAATTGAAATAAGAACACCGTGAATTCATTGTCCCAGGAAGGGGAAACTTTATTGACACATTCCTGGGGTCAGATACATCACATGATCACACTGACAGAACCACAGGCACATAGACACAGGCAACAGAGCATGCACAATGTCGGCACTAGTACAGTGTATATCCACCTTTCGCAGCAATGCAGGTTGCTATTCTCCCATGGAGACGATCGTAGAGATGCTGTATGTAGTCCTGTGGAACGGCTTGCCATGCCATTTCCACCTGGCGCCTCAGTTGGACCAGCGTTCGTGCTGGACGTGCAGACCGCGTGAGACGACGCTTCATCCAGTCCCAAACATGCTCAATGGGGGACAGATCCGGAGATCTTGCTGGCCAGGGTAGTTGACTTACACCTTCTAGAGCACGTTGGGTGGCACGGGATACATGCGGACGTGCATTGTCCTGTTGGAACAGCAAGTTCCCTTGCCGGTCTAGGAATGGTAGAACGATGGGTTCGATGACGGTTTGGATGTACCGTGCACTATTCAGTGTCCCCTCGACGATCACCAGTGGTGTACGGCCAGTGTAGGAGATCGCTCCCCACACCATGATGCCAGGTGTTGGCCCTGTGTGCCTCGGTCGTATGCAGTCCTGATTGTGGCGCTCACCTGCACGGCGCCAAACACGCATACGACCATCATTGGCACCAAGGCAGAAGCGACTCTCATCGCTGAAGACGACACGTCTCCATTCGTCCCTCCATTCACGCCTGTCGCGACACCACTGGAGGCGGGCTGCACGATGTTGGGGCGTGAGCGGAAGACGGCCTAACGGTGTGCGGGACCGTAGCCCAGCTTCATGGAGACGGTTGCGAATGGTCCTCGCCGATACCCCAGGAGCAACAGTGTCCCTAATTTGCTGGGAAGTGGCGGTGCGGTCCCCTACGGCACTGCGTAGGATCCTACGGTCTTGGCGTGCATCCGTGCGTCGCTGCGGTCCGGTCCCAGGTCGACGGGCACGTGCACCTTCCGCCGACCACTGGCGACAACATCGATGTACTGTGGAGACCTCACGCCCCACGTGTTAAGCAATTCGGCGGTACGTCCACCTGGCCTCCCGCATGCCCACTATACGCCCTCGCTCAAAGTCCGTCAACTGCACATACGGTTCACGTCCACGCTGTCGCGGCATGCTACCAGTGTTAAAGACTGCGATGGAGCTCCGTATGCCACGGCAAACTGGCTGACACTGACGGCGGCGGTGCACAAATGCTGCGCAGCTAGCGCCATTCGACGGCCAACACCGCGGTTCCTGGTGTGTCCGCTGTGCCGTGCGTGTGATCATTGCTTGTACAGCCCTCTCGCAGTGTCTGGAGCAAGTATGGTGGGTCTGACACACCGGTGTCAATGTGTTCTTTTTTCCATTTCCAGGAGTGTAGAAGAGTATGTAGATGAAGATGAAATGGGAGATATGATACTGCGTGAAGAGTTTGACAGAGCACTGAAAAACCTAAGTCGAAACAAGGCCCCGGGAGTTGACAACATTCCATTAGAACTACTGACAGCCTTGGGAGAGCCAGGCCTAACAAAACTCTACCATCTAGTGAGCAAGATGTCTGAGACAGGCGAAATACCCTCAGACTTCAAGAAGAATATAATAATTCCAATCCCAAAGAGAGCAGGTGTTGACAGATGTGAAAATTACCGAAATGTCAGTATAATAAGCCACGGCTGCAAAATACTAACACGAATTCTGTACAGACGAATGGAAAGACTGGTAGAAGCCGACTTCGGAGAAGATCTGTTTGGATTTCGAAGAAATGTTGGAACATGTGAGGTAATACTGACCCTACGACGTATCTTAGAAAATAGATTAAGGAAAGGCAAAACTACGTTCCTACCATTTGCAGACTTAGAGAAAGCTTTTGACAATGTTGACTGGAATATTCTCTTTCAAATTCTGAAGGTGGCAGTGGTAAAATACAGGGAGCGAAAGGCTATTTACAATTTGTACAGAAACCAGATGGCAGTTATAAGAGTCGAGGGGCATGAAAGGGAAGCAGTGGTTGGGAAGATAGTGAGACAGGTTTGTAGCCTATCCCCAATGTAATTCGATCTGTATATTGAGCAAGCAGTAAAGGAAACAAAAGAAATATTCGTAGTAGGAATTAAAATGTACGGAGAAGAAACAAAAACTTTGCGGTTATCCGATGACATTTTAATTCTCTCAGAGACAGCGAAGGACTTGGAACAGCAGTTGAACGGAATGGACAGTGTCTTGAAAGGGGGATATAAGATAGAAATCAACAAAAGCAAAACGAGGATAATGGAATATAGTCGAATTAAATCGGGTGATGCTGCGGGAATTAGATTAGGAAATGAGACGCTTAAAGTAGTACATGAGATTCGCTATTTGGGGAGCAAAATAACTGATGATGGTGGAAGTAGAGAGGATATAAAATGCAGAGTGGAAAGCGTTTCTGATGAAGAGAAATTTGTTGACATCGAGAATAGATTTAAGTGTCAGGAGGTCGTTTCTGAAAGTATTTGTATGGAGTTTAGCCATGTATGGAAGTGAAACGTGGACGACAAATAGTTTAGATAAGAACGGAATAGTAGATTTCGAAATGTGGTGCTACGGAAAAATGCTGAAGATTAGATGGGTAAATCACACAGATACTGAGGAAGTACTGAATAGAATTGGAGAGAAGAGAAAGTTGTGGCACAACTTGACTAGAAGAAGGGATCGGTTGGTAGGGCATATTTTAGGGCATGAAGGGATCAGAAATTTAGTATTGGAGGGCAGCGTGGAGCGTAAAAATCGTAGAGTGAGCCCAAGAGATAAATACACTAAACAGATTGAGGAGGATGTAGGTTGCAGTTGGTACTGGGAGATGAAGAACCTTGCACACGATAAAGTAGCATGGAGACCTGCATCAAACGAATTAAGACCACAACAGCATTCAAGTTACGTAAATGTTTCCATCTCATGTAAATAAATCTTTTAATACCATGTGTGCATTTGCGCTGTAGAAAGAGGAGACTGGGTACCCACAACAACATCCTCTCTCTTGCTTCCTTGCAGTACACCGCTCTACACCGTTCAACTGCTGTCCCATGACTTTTGGCGTCTCTGGCGGAATTACAGTGTCATATACAAATCATCAAGATTTTACTTCTGGTCGCTGAACTTTCATTTCCTCACTGATCTCCTCTTCCTACTCCTTTACGTTTCTCTGGATGTACAGACTGAATAGCATGGGGGTAGGCTACAACTATGCTTCATTCTCTTCCTCTCATTCGACTCTTGAAACGTCAGTATTGTTTCTGGTTTATGTGTGAACTGTAGATAATTGAAAAGATGTTGTTACAGTCAGTATTGTCAAAAGCTACCTCTGAATCTATAACCGCTGTAAACTATGAAACCACATACGTAACACTGCTGTGTTTAAAGCTTCAAGGTATGTGAGTATTTTACTATCTGTACTGAACTATCGCCTGGTGTGATGCAATAGCGCGGAAGCTTCATCATAGTCCGATCAAATAAATCAGAACCGTTCAATCACCATTGACCACTAATAAATAATGATGGTCAGATTTCAGTGAAGATCTCGGAATAAAGGGACACCATTTTAGTTAGCAGAAAAACCGTCGCTCTACGTTCTCCGTGGAGCCAAGCGAATGCCATTAAAGGCTACACAATCCATAAGTTGATACTATCGCAAACTATGACAGGCCGCCAATTTTAAGCACCACGAACAAAAAATCTGTCGTTCCTGGAGGACATGACCGTGACACCTTGTAACACCGACTCTAGCCTAGATAATAGCCTTAATTCGTCTACGAAGAAGATCCACGAGTTCCTTCAGATGTGTCATATCCAGTAAGAGCCCATTGTTGATGGTCAGATCCGTCAGATTAACAAAACAGTGGTGCTGTTGCAGTTTCATCTGGTATAGTCCAAACATTACAGGTAACGACTGGACTATAACAGATGAAAAGTAGTAATCAACAGCGCCGCTGTTTAGGACCTGGTTCCTTAGTGGCCCACTCGAGAGGTGATAGGGTGTGTGAATGACTGGAAAACCAGGAATGTGTCATGTGAATATGTACAATCTCTTGTGGGAAAACGTGATTGTCCATAGCACACACATCATGAATACGTTGAAGTAAGCTTCCTTGTTTATATTGATGGTAACCTCCTCCACACAGCTCACTGGACCACCGGTACCCTCGACGCCTCGCTTTGTTTGGGGAAATGGCGACCCTTCAGCCAACACCACGCACACCCAGTCACCTACTGTCCGGTTCCTGTGCTGTTTGGCCCACTGGAGGCGTGCAGCATTATGTGCCGATGTCAGCTGTGACACTCTTAGAGGTATTCAACTCCGCACCTGCACTGCACACACCTCCCTACAAAATGTACACTTGGGAACTGGTTGAGATGGACCTCAGTTCTCAGACAGGGGAATTTCATGTCAGATGTGAAAATTATTGTCATTGAAAATCCGTGCTACTCGTCTCTGGATATTTTTACGACTGTTCTTATGTCACGAGTTACAGTTGTATGTAGGCTGTTTAGGTTTCTATGTTGGTACCGCCACATAGCGCTCTGTATGAAAATCACTGACTGTGCTGTGTGCAGTTTATGGCTGGTTTGCATTGTTGGATTATTCGCTATTGTAGTGTTGGGCAGTTGGATGTGAACCGCACGTAGCGTAAGTTGGAGGTGAGCCGCCAGCAGTGGTGGATGTGGGGAGAGAGATGGCAGAATTTTGACAGCGGAAAATCTGGACGTGTGTCCATCAGAAAGAGTAAATTTCTAATACTGCATATCATGACCTTATATATATATATATATATATATATATATATATATATATATATATATATGATGACGTTTCAACATTATTAAGGTATATACATTGTTTGTTCTCTATCAAAATCTTTCATTTGCTAACTATGCCTATCGGTATTTAGTGCCTTCAGTAGTTAGAATCTTTTAATTCAGCTGGCAGTATTGGCGCACGGTGTATTGCAGTAGTTTGAGTAACGAAGATTTTTGTGAGTTACGTGATTCATGAAAGGTATAGGTTACTGTTAGTCAGGGCCATTTTTTTGTAGGGATAAAAAAATGTCGTGTGACGAGGGCCTCCCATCGGGTAGACCACTCGACTGGTGCAAGTCTTTCGATCTGACGCCGCCTCGGCGACTTGCGCGTCGATGGGGATGAAATGACGATGATTAGGACAACACAACACCCAGTCCGTGAGTGGAGAAAATCTCCGACCCAGCAGGGAATCGAACCCGGGACCTTAGGATTGACAGTCTGTCGCGCTGACCACTCAACTACTGGGGGCGGACTTTTGTAGGGCTCATTGAAAGTCAGATTGCGTTGCGCTTAAAAAAATTGTGTGTCAGTATATTGATGATAAGAATAAGTAAAGAGATAAATGTCTGAGTACGTTCAGTTTTGCTCAGCTGTTTGAAAATCAAATAACGTAAGAGGTTTATCACCACAGTAATACATAATTTTCTAAGGGGATGTTTCACAGGCGCGTGGGATTAGCCAAGCGGTCTAAGGCTGGACTGTATCGCTGGTACCGGCGGAGGTTCGAGTCCCCTCTCGGGCATGGGTGTGTGTGTTTGTCCTTAGGATAATTTAGGTTAAGTAGTGTGTAAGCTTAGGGACTGATGACCTTAGCAGTTAAGTCCCATAGGATTTCACACACATTTGAAGATTTGGTTGTTTCACAGTCATTAGCAACATGATTCATAACACTTACCAGAAATTAAAAGCCATAGCTGCAAAAAATTGAATTGTGGCTCCTGTTTTTATCAAAGCCTTGGAGCAACATTTCTGATAGAGAGCGCTTCTGAGAAAATCATACGCTACACTTACTCACGTGTGCACAAATCACTGCCTGTGAAAGCGGGTAGGTAGCGAGGTCAAGGAGTGTCCTTCCTCCTTGTAGTTTCTAATGTGAAACCACCAAATAGCCACATCTCAGATGTTCTTTTTAGGTAAGTCCAGGGAGTGTATCAGCAACCGATATTAGCCACGTAGAATTTAAATTACGTTTATTGCGAATGGTAAACACAATCATAGCATACTTCGACATATCAAGTGTGACAATTCCCCCATGTGTATTAATTAGCAAGTAAAGTTCCAAACTCTGGCATCGCGACACGTCGAGTTCGGAAGCCTGCCAGAACGCACATGCCTAGATGACAGCGGCCAGGCGGCACTCCTGATATACGCGAGCGCCACTGCCGCCAGCTTGACGCTGTGTGCTGGCCACACCCCACAGGGCAGCCTATCGGCGCCCGCAGCTGTGCTACAAAGCCTGGAGCACAGGTGCTTAGACGGATTCGAGGGTTGGATTCCCTAACTTCCAGATCGAGGACTCACACTGCCTGGGCTACACTCAGGGTGTATCTTCGACGTAGAAGATCCCCAACCGCACCTGTCGTGTTGTTGCCCATCTGCAAGCTGTCACTGCTGCCCGCCGTCCGGTCGCCGCCGCCACCGCCGCCGCCGGGTCGCCGTCTCTCGGTACTCGCTGATACTGCTGCTGCTGCTGACGCCGCCGCCGTCTCCCTGTGCTCGCCGCCGCCCAGTGCTCGTCGCCACCCCGCATTTTAGTTCCTTTTGTACTTCGGCTTCTCCTGTTGCCCTTGGGGCCTGCCTGCAATCGTGGACACCCCAGCTACCACCATCATCTCCCCTTCACCTGCTCCCACTGTAACATCATGGAGTGCTTCCTCTGGGATTAACCTGTCTCATCCACCTCCCCTACTCACAGTCTCCTCCCCATCTATCTCTGCGCATCACTGTATCCCCACCTGAATGTCATTCCTGCTCCTACCCCTGCTCCTGCACCTGCTCCTGCTCCTGCTCCTGACCCTGGCTCTGCCCCTGCTCCCGCCCCCCTTCCGCTCCTGTCGCCCACCGAGACGAATTTCCCGCTCTCCCCCCTGCAACTACCACTGCTTCCCCTGCCCGAGTCAGAGTCACCCCCCGCTGCGCCACAGTCGCTGCCACAGAGTGCCCTACCCTCTCACTCGGTGCTACTGCCTCACAGGAGGGCCCTGCCTTCCACCACCTCCCCATCCATCCAGTCCCTCATCCCTCCTCCCAGTCAAGACCTGCATAAAAATCCTCCAAAAATCCACTACCCACCCCACCTCCCTCTGACTCTTCCATGGATACCACCCCATCTCCCTCCTCTCCAGCCCCCTCCCTGTATACCATCGTCCTAGCCAACCCTGATCCGAAATTCCTGGATGCTCGCACCCTCACCCTTGAAATCCAAAATTACATCCCCACTGCACCCATCACCCAACTTATCCCTCGCAGAGACTGTTGTCATCAAGTCTCCCTCTCCCTCTTTCCATACTGATCTCCTCCGGCTTCTTCCCTGCATCACCTTTGGGCCCCATGCATCCCTCACCCCCTTCCTTACATCCTCCTCTCCTCATCAGCCCCAACTGCCTCGTCATCCGCCGACCCCCACTGCCGTCATCACAAAACTCAGCACTCTGGTCATGGAGGCTGAGGTGTTGGCAGAACTGAACGCCCACCCTGCCCTGGAAGTCCACTTGGCCCGCCGTATTTACAACTCCTCTGGCCCTACTTTCATCATGTGTATATTTAGCGAGTCCACCTCCTCCATCGACCACCTCCTCATGCAGGGAGTCCTGATTTTCAACTGCTGCCACCCTGTTGACCTGTCACGTTCCCCTCCTCAGTCCTACCGCTGCCAGGGCTGTCGCCTGTACAACGACCACCTCAACCAAAACTGCAAGAACCCACCCACCTGCCCCCATTGTGAAGCCTCCCACTTCCTTGATCAGTGTCCCAACCTCGCCTCCCCCCTTCCTGCAACACCTGCAATGAACCTCACCCCACCTATTCCTCCAAATGCAAAGACAAACCCCCTCCCACAAACCCTGAACTCACTGTCCCTGTTCGCCCCGTCTACTCAACCATCCACCATCACAGTTCCCTCCGTCCTCCGCCTACAGCAGAAGACATCATCCAGCTCCTCACCATTGTCCTGCAGAACATCCACTGCTTCCAGCGCCCCCACACACTCCAGCAGATTTCTCTTGCCACCCGCTCTGTTTTCCACTTAAACACCTATGCCACCTACTCCCACAACCAGGCCCACTTTACCATCACCTGCCTTGACACCCTTGTTTAGGCTCCTGTCTCCCATTCCCGCATCTTTCCCACCTCCAACTTCATGGCGCATCAGCAGTATCGTCTCCTCTACCTCAACATTCTCTCCCTCCCTGCAAACAAATACCTCTTCATGCATACCCACTCCCAGCACCAGGTAGACTCCTCCATCCTTAATGAAACCTTCCTCCAACCCCACACTGTTGTCCGCACCTCCCCCTATTTCTTTCACTGCACCGACAATCCCCTACCCCTAGCCCAAGGCGAGGTCGCTATAGGCCACCTCAAGCATCTCCCTGTCCAGCCACAACCCGTCCTCAATGACCCGTCCGAACTCTTCAGCCTATTTTTTCCCTCCCTCACCATCACCTGTGCCACCTATCTATATCTGCCATGCAGGTCCTCTCCCCTTTGACTTCATTTCCCATGTTGACCGTACCTTCTCCATCTATGTGATCGCCGCTGACCTCAACATCCACAGCTGTGACCCTACCACCCTTTGGTGGTGGCATCAGTTCCTTGCCACCCTGCATGTTGACCTTGTTCCTCTCTCACAGCACACCCATCCTGAAAGTTACTCCACCCCCAATGTTATCCTCGCTTCCCCAACCTCCTTGGTTGCATCGCCGTCTATGTCCTCGATCCCATTGGTAGTGACCATCTCCCTGTCCTCACCATCTCCTCTACCTGTCCCGTCCCTGCAGCCACCCACACAGCTGCCCCTCCAGAGCCTGTCCACTGTGCCAATTAGGATGCCTAACAGGAATCCATTGCCTTACAGGTCGAAAGCCACCCCCTCACCTTTCACCACCCTGATGACGTCACCCATGCCTCTTCCTTCCTCCAGAAGACCATAACTGACGCTGTGGAGGCTCATGTCCCTTCCAAACTCATCCACTCTCACTGCCCAACGTTTCCTCCACAGGCAGCCCTTCTTCTGCGTCAATCCCACTGTCTCTACCGCTCCTTCCTCCGCAGCCGTGACCTGGATACTCTCACCCACCACCGGCAATTATAGCGACACATCTGGGAACTCCTTACAACAAGAAAACTCTGGGACTGGCACCAGACACGCACACGCCTCAACTCCACCCTCCCTGTCAACTCCTCCAAGTACTGGTCAGCCTTCCACCGCCTTACTGGTAGCCATCCCACCCTGCATTACCCCATACTCCATGACGATTGACCCTTTCCTGACTACCTCAGTAAGGCTAAACATTTTGCTTCACACCTATCCGAGGTCTTCTCCATTCCTGACGATCCCCATTTTGAGTATTCCCTCTTCCCCACCATCCTTGACGGCACGGACACCTCTGTCCCCCCGCTCGCCCCTAGCTTCCAGTACTTGGATCGGTTACAGCCCTCAGACATCAACACTCCCATTACTGCACCATCACCACAATCGTCCTCCGCTCCAAACTCAACACCGCCCCTGGTCATGATGGCGTCATCTACCGCCACCTCAAGGAATCCCCCACATCCTTCCTGTCTGTCCTTGCTACCTTCAACAATGTTCTCCTCTCCACTGGATTTTACCCTGACCTGTGGAAGACTTCCCATGTCCTGCTGTTCCCTAAACATAACAAACCCCCATCTGATGCCTCTTCCTATCGTCCCATCTGCCTCACCTCCATGTTCAGTAAGGTCTTCGAGGCCATCCTCTCTCACCGTATTCACCGCCACCATAACCAACACCACCTCCTTCCCCTTACCCAATGTGGCATCCGGCCTTCCTTCTCCGCTGACGACCAAGTCCTTAACCTTGAAAGGGTACAGTACCACCCGACATTGAAAATAGGTACAACATACTTCATTATTTTTGTCAGAACAACACATTATTTTTGTAAAATAACTCAATTTCAATTAATACAGCGAAGCTGGATACCAGTGTGGGAAAGAATGACAATTTATTTATTTAATTGATCACATGTGCACTCCCACAAAGTAAATCCCTACATCCAGTTTCGTGAGATCTGTGAAATGAATTAATGTATGGTCGTCTGCTAACTGCAGATAGTGAGTGTGAATACATGATCATCTTTGAGTCGATCCTTTGGCCACCTTTGGTGGGACCAAAGAGATGAAATGTACCTGAGCTTTGAGCGCCTGAAATGTGGCTGACCAATACGGTAGCATGGTCTTCCCCCACCTCGACAGAGGTACGAGATGACCTAGAGAACGGCCATGTTTCAGCACTCTGCCGCTGGATCTTGCGCTGTTAAGACCTTTTTTAGTTGTGCTCCGTAATGACGAAAGAGTGGAGACATGGTATGCATGTGGAATATTTAAGAGTAGTTTGAAATAATAATTTCTCTATTTCAGGAACTTTTGTGGGGAGAATTAAGTGTCAGGCAGGTAATCTTCATGGGATCGTAATAATCTTTGGAAGTGACCAACGGCATAATGAAACCACGTGTAGCAAAAAGTTTAAATACTTCCATGTGCTTAAGTTAAGCTGAATTACTAGCGTGTGTACAATAAGTTGAAATATTTAAGAAATAGCGTGTGTACCATAAATTGAAATATTTAAGAAATGGCGTGTGCAGGACTTGAAATTAGAGACGAGTACTTCCACGTGGTGAGTATTGGGTGAGTCTCAAACTGTGTATGAGACAAAAGATAAAGAGAAGTACTCATCCATGGTATCAGTTGAGGACTCGCGTGTGTGATGAATACGTTCTTAATATTACTTTGCGTTATATGATTCCGTGTGACGCTAGATTCAAACTCTGAGAGAGAAGCAAGGTGAGTCGGCCGTCTATCCAGCAACGCCACTTGGCTTGCATTGCACAGGAAGACGAGCATATATCTCCAGAGTTCATAGTAGGAAAGTAGAATTACGAAGTGGGGCAGTGTCGTGTGAAACTGGGATAAATATTAATTGAAGTGGGAAAGCTGAAAGTGATAGTGTTGTGACTATTTAGTGTTTTGTATTTCTTATTGCAGTGTGATGTATGTCATGTAATTTGGGTATGTGTAGTTTGCATGGGAGAGTAGCAAGGTAGTTTCAAAAGATTAGTGGGTTATTCTTGTTCCTTCTGTATCGCTCGATCTGGAGGAAAGTTTCGTGATGATGATTGTGAGAGTCGAAGTGTGAGATATAATAGAAGATCCACCATCCTATCCAGAAAGGGCACTGTGGCGTTAAATAATTACGAGACCATAATATAGAGATTCACCAATGTAAAGCGATGCCCACTTGGCGGAATTTCTCATGTGCTATTGTTGTAGGTTATAGAATTTGTGTGTCTAGGTTAGAGAATTTATCGGAATAAATAAGATAGTGAAAAGAAAAAGATTGGTGGACTTTTCCTTCGTATTGTATGTTGTCATAATGTCCCGAATTTATAATGTGTGCGCCGTTCATATTCAATGCGGTGGCCATGTGTTGATAAAAGCCGTTAAATAAAAGATAAAAAGGAAAGAAGATGTGGTATTGCCAGTGCATAGTGTACAGTCAGAGTTCTGTAAAATACTGATAGTCAGATGCGTGTTTCCGTTGCGTATTAATAGTATAGGAGGATAACTTGTATCTTAAGTGTGAGTACTAGAGTTCATGTTACTCGATAAATAAGAATGAATCCACTCGCTTGGCAGACCACTCATCTTGCAGGCCTGACTGCTTGATGCCACAGTATGAGCAAGGCATGTGGGTGCCTCTCATAATTTCGACCCTGCCAGGATATTTTGCTGTTAGTGTTTGCTGTTAAGAATGTTTTTTTGATGGAATATATTGCGATAGCGCTAAGAAGTAAAATTTTTTCTGTTTGCAATTTCTTTCTGGATTGGTGAGGATCTTTTATTTTTTTTATGTAATTAATTGCTATATCGTCCAAGGCTGGAAGATCGTTGCATAATTTTTTTGCGTAATGTCCGTAGTAACTAGGTTGCAGTCGAAAAGTGTAGTCACCATGGAATATAGCGATTCTGGGGTGAACGTAGCAGTGCAGCAGGAAGTAGGTGTCGACCATGGGCTAATGAGCGGGAACGGCAAATACTCGGAAGGGATTGAATTGTTCAGTGGACCACTGCTGGGTGATCCTTTGAGCGGCGGGCTTTGTTCACAATCGGGGGCTTTTCCCGACGACGCGGGCGAGCCGGGATTAGGTCAGGTATGCAGTGAAAGTGCAGCTACCCTTAGGGAAGCTATGGTTTTACAGGCGAACGAGGTGAGCACGTCGAAAGTAGCAAATGACAGTGTGCTACTGCAGTTTTTACAGAGGATGGATAGAGATAATAAGGAGAGAGAAAGGGAGAATAAGGAAAGATTTAAAGATAATAAGGAAAGATTAGAAGCGATGAGTAGAGATAATAAGGAGAGAGATAGGGAGAATAAGGAAAGATTTGAAGCAACTAAGGGAAGATTGGAAGCAAATAAGGAAAGACTGGAGGCAATGGATAAGGGAAATAAAGAGGCAATGAGGAAGTTACACACAGTTATCGATGAGCGTCTGTCCGCAGTTAATAATC
The DNA here is from genome assembly GCF_021461385.2 of Schistocerca piceifrons. Classification (NCBI taxonomy): domain Eukaryota; kingdom Metazoa; phylum Arthropoda; class Insecta; order Orthoptera; family Acrididae; genus Schistocerca; species Schistocerca piceifrons. The sequence goes on from NW_025727757.1 coordinate 1,791,458, forward strand.
GGTTAGATGAGGGGGAGAAGAATCTGGGTGCGATGAAGCAAGTATATGATGCCGTGAAAGAAAAAGCCAATAACTTGGAGGTACGAATAATTGCAATAGAGAGTGATATTACAGAACGTAGGGACGTGTTGCCAGATGAGCGAATCAAAGAGGTACTGGAGGACATACTTGCAGATAAACAAGGGGCATTAGACAGCGTGGAAGCTCAAATCACCCGGCAAGAAGTGGCTCTAAATAAACACAGGGATGAAGTTGCGGAGATAGTGGTCAGAAAGAATAAGATTGGTGCAGATGTAGAAAAGATCAGTATAAGAGGGGAGACGGGTTCTGACAGTACGCAGCAAGAGGTTTATGCCGATCAGGAGGAGATACAATCACCATTACAGTTTAAAGAGGCACAATTAGAAATAAATAGGAAACATAGGGAAGAACTAGCACAGTTGCAAATAATGTGCAGTAGCGAAGGTGACACACCATCAGGTAGATTGCAGAGGGAGAGTGAGATAAATTCAAAAAACGAAAATAGGCAGAAAGCGGAAGACGAACTCAGAGAGTTAGAAGAACGGTTGTGTCGGATAAAACAGGTGGCAAACCCAACTGGGTATAGTCCAAGGCTGTCTCAATTTCAAGATTCATTACCTTCATGGTGGGGACTGCTCCTCAAAACGAAGTTTGTGTGTAACCATTTGAGGGACGAGGCTAGAGCGAAAATGCAGGAAGTTATTAAAGACTGTAGTAGCTACAAGATATTTTGTGACAAGTATTTAAATGACTTCTGGCCGAAAAGTAAGCAGGACCAGGTTAAGCAAAGCATATTGATGATGCCAAATTGTAACGAAGGTAGTATAAGAGATCCTGTGTCGTGCTATCAGGAAATGCTGAGACGAAATAGATATTTGGATGTTCCATACAAACCTGGGGAGCTCATTAGGATCTGTATAACGAAGTTGCCAGTGAGATTGCGCAGAGATATAGCGATAGCAGGCAGAGGCTTAGACGATTCTGCGTCATTTCAGCAGTTGTAATGAGAGGAACATCGTGAACGGAGACACGACTCATAGGTCAGACAGAGTGGAGAATAGGAACGGCGGAAAGTATCAGAATGGCAGGAGAGCATGGAATCAGAGGAATGACAGGAATGGAAGATGGCGAGGAAATAGGGGGCAGAATTCATGGGAATATCGACCGTCAAACCGGGAAAATAGAAGATGGGACAGAGATGGAAGAAGAAGGGAAAATCAAAATGATGGGCGAAGAGAGGATAGGCAGTCATTGCGTTCACGACAGGACAATCATTGTCACAATTGAGACGATCAAGGGAAAACAATCGTGTGGGCTTCGTCACATTTCTAACATCAAATTATGGAAAAGTTACGGATAGATCGAAAGTAGGCAAGTTATGGTAGATAGTCAGTGCATTTATTTGTGGTGTGTAACGTTGTGCAGGGTCAAATCGAACATAAGAATTTTCAGGCGGAATGTCAGGAAGTATGACGGAATAGACTGGTTGAATGAGGCATGAATAGGAGTCGACAGAGTGTTATTGTACGCTTTTTTTTTGTCATATGAATAAGGATCAAGCAGAAACGACGTGATGATTAATGAGTGTATAAAGATGGTAGATAGAGAAGTGACGTGATAAATAGTAGTGGATAAAGGTGATATTTAAGGAGAGAAGTGACGTGAAGCAGTGTGATTAATAAAGAGAGATTCGACGTGATGAAACAGTGGTAAATAAAGCTGAGTAGAACTAATAATGTGGAGGTGTCTTCGAGGTATGTTACAGAGAGGCCTGTGTATGCTGCAATCGAGATTGATGCGAATGGCGAAGGAAGACCAGGAAATGATGGAGTAATCGACGGACGGAGAGCCGAAATACGAATGAAGAGATGAGGACAACTGCACAACGTGAAAGGACATAAAGGGAGTATGAGATCCAGATGGTGAACGTTGTGGAATACTGACGTAAGATGTAATATAAGTGTAAATGTAATTCTTACCATAACAATTGCTATATGAAAAAAATTATTTTTGTTGTTGTTGTTGTTGAAGCCTGGTACCAGTATAACTAATCAAAACGGTACCAAGAATGTGTACAGTTATTTTGCAGGATGAATAATTTGTGTATTTTTTGTTCTTAGATGAAATGTCGCAATTCTAAGTTGATATTTAGCAGGATGAATAATCGGTAAAGTGAATGCAGAGGTAAGCCGTTGGTGAGAGGTGCCAGAGTGAAAGGACGAATTCGGAGACTGGAAAGCTATCTCCGAAGCAGCTTCATGTGTTATGTGGTTGAGTATAAGGGAGCAAAGGTATGGTATGTTGTCGTGAGTGTGGTGGTGTTAAGGTTAGCTGACTTCTAGACCTATTCTGTTAGTGTATTAATGGAATGAATGAGAAGGACAATGTGATGTCTGGTGAGGAAGAGTCGTAGAGTAGTGTGATCAATGCGCACACTCCTGTAAAGGGGATGCTACCGATCCCTACCTAAAACACTATTGTGTTATTGTTTGATTTGGATGAACCTCGATGGCAGGTCAGGATCTGGCATCATGTGGATGGTTCATACATGTCCTAGAAATGTTGTTATATATAATAAAAAGGTAAAATATATAAAGAGATACTAATTTCAGTCTGTCACAAGCACAAAGGTGCATTGCACATTGTAGATTTAGAGTCATTAGTTTCTAAAATGTTTATTGTGTTAGGATGTTAAAGTGGTTTACTATTTAATAACATGTGGTAGGTAATTGTGAGCTGTGTAGATTATTTATTATTTTTTTGTTAGAACACTTTCAAGTGGTATTAATTTCAGTCTGTCACTAGCACAAAGGTTCACTGTATATTGTAGTTTTAGAATAAACAGTTTCTAATATTTTCACTGTGATAGGATGTTAGAGTAGCCTACTATTTGATATTGTAATTATGAGCTGTATAGATTGCTTATTATTCCTTTTTTTTTTTTTTTTACGCTTTCATGTTTTCTATGAGGGACGACAGGTACAATCAATAGCACAAGTGTGGGCTGTATATAGAAAAGGGATAAATGTTGATGTGGTATGTGTAGAAAACTAGGGTGTATAATTTTATGTTTTTTAGAACAAAGATTCTTTTATTACCAATCTATCTAATAGATCATACATGTAATCAATGAGTATTTAAATACTGTAAGAATATCCTTTTGTCTGTAATGTTGCGAGATGCATGGAAGGGTCTGACTGATTGGGTGTCGTAGCGCTGAGATGCTACGCAGAACGCGCCCTACTGCTAGCAAGGCTGAGCTGACATCGCCATGGCGACGGGCGACAGAGCCGCGGCACTCCCCACTCCACTGCCGGTCGGGGTACACTCCACGCGCCCGCTACAGCAGGTCAACGGCCTGGGGCGACACGCACGTACCACTGGCTATTCATAAGTTCCCCCACCCTTACGACTGGGGAAAGTATCCTGCTCAACGGCGGAGCAACGGCAGAATGAACGACGCGCGGCAGAGTCCGGCGGGCATTTGTTACCAGCAACTATTAACTAGTACTGGTCTGTGGAGCTGTGAAGCAAGATGACTGCTCGTATGTCTCCATAAGGTGGAAAGTGAAAGACTGGTGTTGCCACGTTGTGAGTGGTGGAAAAGATTTTGTTGTTTTGTTTTGTCTTGACCACTGAACGGTGGGATCCATAAAACTTTGGCAGTGACTGGTTAAGTGTGCTATGTGAATTGCATGTGGGACGCTTGGTATACTTAAAGAGGACAGTTGTCACTTGGTGACTAATTATTGTATGAACGCAAAAAAGTAAAGAGGGACATTGACATTTGCAATTGTAGTTGGAGACATTTCTTTAATTGGTGCGGGAATAAGTGCTGTTTGTTGGAACTTACGACTTTTAATTACACCATGAACTGAAAGGACAGAACCGTGGGTAATAGTAGTTGTAGGGCTATTTCTGGACGACCAGATTCGTGTGGATGGTGCGCTGAGAGTGACTATGACATTTGTGTTTAATGTGAGATACAGTTTACTGTTCAGTGCGTGTTCAAAATGCCGATTTGAGTGACTTAAAGACTCTCGTCCGGGTAACCATGGGAGAGCTTGACACCGAGACAGTGTTTCTAGGGAACCTGTCAGCAACTTTTTTGACCCCAATAAAATCACAGAATGAAATGATTCCATGTGACTCGCAAGATAGGGAATAATGTATTTGTACTTGTAATTGTGTAAATTTTTTTTTTAATTATATGTTTCATTCTTGAAGGGACAGCAAGTGTAATTGTATTTCATTAACATTTGTGTATAGAATAGTTAGTGTTTTTGTTTTTGTTTGTTCTGGGTTACCAGTTCATGTAGCATGTTTATTAGAATATTTGGTACAGAAATGCTTTAATTATTAGCCAGTGGCGTAATACTAACGTAGCGGCTCTTGTTGCATTGGTCAGTAAGGTTGTCACTGGGGACAAGAGTTTGCATTGCACAACAAATATCGGAATTAACTGATGTATTTTGATGTCGTGGACAGTAATGATCTTGTTGGTGTGTTGAATGAAACCACTTATTTTCATTATCACAGTGGTGATATTTCACATTAAAGTGTAACAAAGGCTAGTCAAAATGCAAGTTCTTGTCGTCTAAATGTGTAACAATAGAGAAATGAGCAGCAGAGTAAGATACGAGAGCTACTGGTGGATTCAAGCACTTATTGCTAACTATTTATTGCGTGTATTGATCAAAGTTGATGGACTGACTAGCTCAGCAGCAGGTATTTGTACTGGTGGAGAAGGATAAGGTTAAACTCACAGTCGAGTAGTGGTGGCAATTGCTTAAGTGATGATAGTTAACAAGGTATGACATGATGTCTTAGGTTGACTATATTACGTAACCAGCATGTAACTTGTGGTATATTTCATTGTTTTTTCTTCTCAGTTTTATTTCTCTGTAGGTTTGATGTGTATTTTAGAGTAATGGTATGGAGCCTGACATTCTACATGTAACTAGTGTATGTAATGTTTTTCTTTTGTTGATTTTGTTTTGTATTTAGACTTTGCTGTGTAAAGGGTTTTACCCCGCAATTTATGAATGTCAGATTACTTGCTCTGTGTTTGGATGGTGAGCTATTTAAAATTTCATGAGTACAATTAGTATTTTTCTTATTTGTCATAGAATTAGTGAAGTTTGGATTACTCAAAAAAATAACGAAGATCCCAGTAACTAAGCAAATTTGTATTTCAACATTATCTTTTATTCGTATGATTTTTATTTGTCATGTGGATTGTTGTAAATTTGTATGTGTACATTACTCCAGATTGTGGAGAGTACAATAATGCAAAAACTGTGTCAATAATTTGGTAAAGTAACAGCATTTGGTCATCTGATTGAGGTCACCAGGGGCTAAGGTTTCCTCCTGGTTATTTTGATGACTTGCTACGTTCGTTCTAATACAGTTTTCTTTAAGAAAATGTTCAGAACTACCCTCGCACTGCAAGGATAGTACCATGCCATTTTTTTCTGCATGGGTAGCCTGTGGTGAAAGGGTACAGTACCGCCCGACATTGAAAATAGGTACAACATACTTCATTATTTTTGTCAGAACAACACATTATTTTTGTAAAATAACTCAATTTCAATTAATACGGCGAAGCTGGATACCAGTGTGGGAAAGAATGACAATTTATTTATTTAATTGATCACATGTGCACTCCCACAAAGTAAATCCCTACATCCAGTTTCGTGAGATCTGTGAAATGAATTAATGTATGGTCATCTGCTAACTGCAGATAGTGAGTGTGAATACATGATCATCTTTGAGTCGATCCTTTGGCCACCTTTGGTGGGACCAAAGAGATGAAATTTACCTGAGCATTGAGCACCTGAAATGTGGCTGACCAATACGGTAGCATGGTCTTCCCCCACCTCGACAGAGGTGCGTGATGACCTAGAGAATGGCCATGTTTCAGCACTCTGCCGCTGGATCTTGTGCTGTTAAGACCTTTTTAGTTGTGCTCCGTAATGACGAAAGAGTGGAGACATGGTATGCATGTGGAATATTTAAGAGTAGTTTGAAATAATAATTTCTCTATTTCAGGAACTTTTGTGGGGAGAATTAAGTGTCAGGCAGGTAATCTTAATGGGATCGTAATAATCTTTGGAAGTGACCAACGGTCATAATGAAACCACGTGTAGCAATAAGTTGAAATACTTCCATGTACTTAAGTTAAGCTGAATTACTAGCGTGTGTACAATAAGTTGAAATATTTAAGAAATAGCGTGTGTACCATAAGTTGAAATATTTAAGAAATGGCGTGTGCAGGACTTGAAATTAGAGACGAGTACTTCCACGTGGTGAGTATTGGGTGAGTCTCAAACTGTGTATGAGACAAAAGATAAAGAGAAGTACTCGTCCATGATATCAGTTGAGGACTCGCGTGTGTGATGAATACGTTCTTAATATTACTTTGCGTTATATGATTCCGTGTGACGCTAGATTCAAACTCTGAGAGAGAAGCAAGGTGAGTCGGCCGTCTATCCAGCAACGCCACTTGGCTTGCATTGCACAGGAAGACGAGCATATATCTCCAGAGTTCATAGTAGGAAAGTAGAATTACGAAGTGGGGCAGTGTCGTGTGAAACTGGGATAAATATTAATTGAAGTGGGAAAGCTGAAAGTGATAGTGTTGTGACTATTTAGTGTTTTGTATTTCTTATTGCAGTGTGATGTATGTCATGTAATTTGGGTATGTGTGGTTTGCATGGGAGAGTAGCAAGGTAGTTTCAAAAGATTGGTGGACTTTTCCTTCGTATTGTATGTTGTCATAATGTCCCGAATTTATAATGTGTGCGCCATTCATATTCAATGCGGTGGCCACGTGTTGATAAAAGCCGTTAAATAAAAGATAAAAAGGAAAGAAAATGTGGTATTGCCAGTGCGTAGTTTACAGTGAGAGTTCTGTAAATTACTGATAGTCAGATGCGTGTTTCTGTTGCGTATTAATCATATAGGAGGATAACATGTAACTTAAGTGTGAGTACTTGAGTTCATGTTACTCGATAAATAAGAATGAATCCACTCGCTTGGCAGACCACTCATCTTGCAGGCCTGACTGCTTGATGCCACAGTATGAGCAAGGCATGTGCGTGCCTCTCAAACTTACCAATCTTCTTTCCCTCCAAATTAACTCCCGTTGCTCTGCTATCTTTGTTTCCCTCGATCTCCAGAACGCCTATGACCGTGTCTGGCATCCCGGGCTCCTCTTCAAACTCCAGATGTATGCTCTCCCCATCAACTTCATCCATCTCGTTGCTTCCTTCCTCTCCCATCGTCCCTCATATGTGACTATCCACAGTTCCAACTCCAGTACTTTCTATTCCTCTGCCGGTGTGCCCCAAGGTTCTGTCCTTTGCCCTCTCTATCTGCTATACACTGCTGATATGCCGAAACCTTCGTGTTCATCTTCTCCAGTTTTCTGATGACACCGCCTTCCTAGCCATTTATCCTACCCTTCAATAGTCCCAACGTACCCTCCAAACCCACCTTGACCAATTCACCACTTAGTGCAATGAGTGGTTCCTCCATATCAATCCCTCCATGACCCAGGCGATGATAATAGGCCGCACCACCTGCTTCTTCCGCCTCCATGATTTCTACCTCACCATTTATGGCCGTCCTATCCACCTCACTCCTAACCTCAAATACCTTGGCCTCACACTCGACCGCCACCTCACCAGGACTCCCCATCTCCTTACCATCCAAAACAAACCTCACAACCGCCTCCGCCTCCTGAAACTCCTGTCCGGCTGGACGTGGGGTCTGCATCCTTCCACCATCCTTCACACCTACAAATCCTTGATCCGTCCCATCCTCTGTTATGCCTGTGTAGCATTGATTTCCGCCCCTCCCCGGTTCTATAAAGCCCTCCAAATCCTCGAACACCTTGCGCTCTGCCTGACCTTCCACATCTGCCTTCCATCCCCAACGAGCATCCTCTACGACCTCATCCCCCTCCCCCACCTTCTCCTTTTCCTTGAACACATCCACACACTATGTATTGTCCACCGCCTTGATCCCCCTCACCGCCAGGTGTCTCCCATCCTCTCCACCCCCAACCAGTTGCCGCGCCTTTACCATTGTGTCCCACCCTCTCTCCATCTCCACACCCTCCATCTCAACTTCCACCGCCTATCCCTCCCAGATGATGAGCTTCGCCCCTACCCTTCCTACCAAATCTAACCCCATCTTCCTGCCTCCTCCTCAGGGCTCCCTCTCCTCCCCCTTCCTCCTCCTGAGCGGCTTGCCCCTCCTACTTCCCTCCCTCTCTTGTGCCCTCTTTCAGTGTCTCTGCACTCCCTCCTGCCCTGTCTTCCCTCTTCATCTCCCACCACACGTATCTCCTGGCCACTTTGTGTACCCGCTGACACCACTATTCTCTTCATCCCGCCGCTTCCCCTGCTGCCCCTTGCTCTTCCTCCTTTTCCATCCTCTCTGATCTTTCCCTCGGCAGGTCCCACCTGGCAGTTTTATTCTTCGTCGTGTGTGCTACAAGTGGGTTTTAAGTGTGT